>NC_136070.1:891684977-892284977 GCF_964261635.1 Lissotriton helveticus
GTCACAGAAAGATGCCATCGAGTTATGGCGCAAAGAATCTCATAAAAGAACCGAAAAAGAAATCAGAAAGTCAGAATTAAGTAGAGAATCCTTAGAACGAGCCCACGAAAGGGAATTAATCGAGATAGGTGAACGAGTCAAAACCGAACAGTCAGACAGACAGAGAAATGCCCTCATTAAGGGTATGTATCCTCTTCTTGCCGAGGGCTTGCCAAAAGCGACCCCGGAGGCATCCAGTAATTTTCCGCCACCCTTAGTTCCGACCAAGCTACGTCACAAACCGACCGCAGCTGATATTTTCATCTCGTCCTATCTGGACGACACAGTCCCAGAATATGCAAATCCTGTTCCGCCAGTCCCTGTAAATCATGCAATTCCTGCTCCTCCAGACACCGGAGTACCTGCTACGGTACCCCCGGTCCAGCCTACATTACAATTTCCCACTCTGCCAGCACGAAGAGTATCAGTCGACGATTCCAGTATAGGGGCCGCAGGAGGAGGTCCTCCTGGTACCCCGCCACCACACCAACGTTTAACGTTAGTCGAGTTACATGAATGTGCGTTACAGCGTACGCCCAAATATAAGTCTGTTGCAGAAATCCGACGAGCTCTTACTGAATGCCGCTATGATCCAGTTGCAGGTGATGATAGCACGGTTATATATTCCATCCGTGTAAGACGGGTGACCGGGTATTTGGACACCCTACCAGATATGAAAGAAGATCTAGACAGAATATATCGTTTCATCCGTACAGGGAATGATCCAGAAAGTATTGGCGAAGCCATGTCTCAAAGGAAAGCTGAGATCCAGCTCATGTTATTAAAGTTTCTGATTAATTGTTTAATAAGAGAACAAGATTATCCGACCAAAGATCCGGCCGAAATGAGAATCCTGACAAGGTGGAGTGATAATATAGCCGAGGGTAAACACAGAACTATCAGTAGTATAGAGAGTATGTACAAGAGAATTCGTAAGGAAATAATAAAGTTACACGAACAACGTAAAGCAGCACAAGTAAGCGAGAAAGAAAATGACTCTTCTACTGAAGAGGTAGACGACGAGAATCCCGCCAGAATAGCGTATGTAGGAAAATCTAGATTTCCAGACCGCCATTTACGCCTAGAACACAAGTCAGTTTTTCATCATCCAGCACCAGAACAAGGTTCTCTAGAACAAGTATTTCAAGCTACCGATCACATTCTGAAATCACGAATCGGTTATAGTGAGTTAAGTACTATGCATGAACAAGAACTAGTCCGATCAGCAGTCCGATGGATTACTGATTCTACCACTTTTCCAGACGAAATAGTGGCACAAATGTTTCTGAAATTGCCCCCAGCCGAGCAACGACTGGTGGGTATGTATATGGTCCAGCACCTCATTACTCTGTATGAGGGTCAACATTCTGATCCAGGTCCGTTACACGATGTCCTGAACGAGTTACTCCAGTATAGATGGAAAGGTTTAGGTACCGATTTAATTAGTGTCATTCTAGAACAGCGCCACAAATATAGTATGTTCTTGAACCCGCATTTTGTTCATGTCTCACCTCCAGAAAGTAAACCGTTTTACATAGACAGACAGAACCCGTTACGAGAAGTACACCCAGTTAGGACAACGGATGGTGAAATGCAACGAGTGTTTGTTTACACTCCGATTACAAAGATGGAACTCTTAGAGATGAAGAAATTAATTCCCTGTCACGACAAAGATCCAGCAGGGTTCCACCGAGAATTAAAAGACATGCTCCGTATGGGAGAATATACGTATCCAGATATTATTAAAATGTTAAAAGTCCTGTTGCCCGCAGGGGTATACGAGAAACTCAAGGAAAAAGATTGGGAGGTGGGAGAGAAGAAGATCGATTGGGCAGTTCTAGAAGCTGAAGATAAGATACGAGTACCAGGTACCGGTCTTGGAGAGAAATGTAAAGAATTACCTGAACTGTTAATACAAGTTTTGCCCAGATTATTAGCAACTAGAAAGGAAGACTGGGATGCAATCTCAGCCTGTAAACAGAAACAAGACGAAGATACTAGTGATTTTTATTCTAGATTTGAGAAATGTTTCATTATAAACAGTGGCTTGAAGACGAGTAGCGAGTCATACCCTCATCTTTTTGTTACTAAATTAGTCGAGAATTCAAGTCCACAAGTTAAGAATCGAGTTTTGAAAGTCGAAAGTACATGGCAAGCAAGTACTCCGTCCCAGATGTTACAGATGCTCCAGTACCACCAGAATAGAATCAGAGAAGAGCAAGATCACGAGAGAAAACGTATGAAAGACACGAAAATGAAAGTACTAGTTGCACAATCTGTTCCACAAGACAGTCAGAAGAGGGGTCCGACTCAAGCCAGTCATCCTGCAGCTCCCGTTAAAGGGACATGCAATTATTGTAAACAGCCAGGTCATTTCATAAACGAGTGTGCAGTTCTGAAACATAATATAGCTACGGTAAAACTAAAGAAAGACCACGTCCGCCTAGACAAGAACAAGTTTCACAGACTTCTCAGCCACAGAATGCACAACAGACAGTTCCAGCACCGCAGCCTATTGCTGCAACACAGCATGTTACACAGCAGATGTACCAGTATGCACAGTCCGAGTACCCAGAGTATCAACAGTATATTGTCCAATGTTCCGCAGCATCAATGGGCGCAAGGTCCAACTGATGTTGGTTATATGCAAATCTCACCCCATCGTGTGACTCTCAAACCAGGTGTAGTGTTACCACGAATCAGACAGTACAGATTACCACCTGAGGCTGTAACAGCCTTATCCAAAATTATTGACGAGCTCATCGCTCAAGGAGTAGTTGTAGAAACTGACTCCAATGTATGTAATTCTCCGATCATTCCAGTCATGAAACGTACTGATCCAAATGCACCTCCAGTATATCGATTAGTGATTGACCTTCGAGAACTCAATAAATGTATTATTCCCCAGTACCCAGTTGTCCCAGATATTTCTTCCCTATTGACAGCCATTGATTCCGAAGCCTCATTTTTTACAGTCATAGACCTCAAGAACGCGTTTTTTAGTGTCCCCATTCATCCAGACAGCCAGTTTCTTTTCGGTTTTTGTTTAAATGGAAGAAGCTATATGTTCACACGAGCTCCTCAAGGTTTCACAGAGAGTCCTGGTATTTACAGTCAAGCACTTAAAAGACAACTAGACAACATTCACATGCCAACTGACACTGCCCTGCTCCAGTATGTCGATGATCTACTGATCACAGCCCGTTCTGAACGTGCTTGCGAGCGAGCATCACTTACAGTCTTGTATTTCCTTGCCGAGATGGGGCACAAGGTGTCCCCTTCGAAGCTTCAATTCTGTGTCCAGCAAGTGATCTACTTAGGCCACTTACTGTCCAAGTGGGGTAGGCAGTTGACACCCGACCGTATCCAGTTAATAGCGAGTCTTCCTCAGCCCAAGACCCAGAAGGAGGTACGTGCTTTTATCGGCCTTACTTCTTATTGCAGACAATGGATTCCTCAGTATGCATTTCTAGCATACTAGGACACTCTCTGACAGTACAAGTTCCACACTCCGTGGAAGTTCTTCTAAACCGAACACAAACTCAGCACTTGACAATTGCACGTTTAACAGGTTATGAACTGACACTGTTCCAGCCACACATAGAAATCAGACGCTGCAACGTTCTAAATCCTGCTACACTGTTACCGTCAGTTAATTCGAATCCTGCCACACACGACTGTGTGGAAGTAGTTAATATTATGACTAAGCCAAGACAAGATCTGACAGATATTCCATTACCAGATCCCGACCTGACACTTTATGTGGATGGTTCATGTATGAGAACAAGTACAGGAGAACTAGTAGCCGCGTATGCAGTGACTACTGACACTGAAGTTATTGAAACACACCGTATTGACACCCTGTCTGCTCAAGCAGCAGAGCTAGTTGCTCTGACACAAGCCTGCGTACACGCTAAGAACCTGAATGTTAATGTTTACACAGATTCACGCTACGCATTTGGAGTTGTACACGACTTCGGAGTGCTCTGGCAGGAGAGAGGTTTCATGACTTCTCATGGAACCAAGATTCAGCATGGTCTCCTTATTCAAGCTCTGTTAGATGCCATACATTTACCGACATCTATTGCTATCATGAAGTGCAAAGCACATACGAAAGTTACTGACATCATTTCCCAAGGTAATGATCTAGCAGATCGCACAGCCAAGCTTACAGCACAGACTCCAGACATTCCAGTTAATCCGACACAGACACATACTCCAGATCCGACTGCCTGTATGACAGTTAAGGACCCTACTCAAGATGTCATAGATATCCAGTTACATGCTACTCCCGATGAAATCAAGAAATGGTCCGAACAAGGAGGGGTCCAGACAGATCAGGGATGGGTAACGAAGGGTAGAGCCACATGGTTTCTCCCCGACTCTATGGTTCAAGTCATTATCAATACCGCACATAGTCCAGCACATTTAGGAGAAAAAGCTATGTTAGACAGTATCCAGAACATTTGGTTCAACAAACATTTACGAGCTGCAGCCAAGCAGAAAGTCCGTACCTGTATGATATGTTGCCAGTTTAATCCAGGTAAAAGTGTCCCGGTGGAACAAGGTGGATTCCAGCCCCCTGACCACCCTTTTGAAGTCCTCCAAATGGATTATATTCAGATGGAGCGATGTCGAGGTTTCAAGTATGTCCTTGTAGTTGTATGCGCTTTGTCCAGATGGACAGAGGCATATCCAGTCCCAGATTACACAGCCACGACCACTGCCAAGCAGTTGGTTCGTGAATTCTTCCCCCGTTATGGACTCCCTAGAGTCGTATATTCTGATAACGGCCAGCCATTCTCATCTGAATTGATGAAACACGTTTCCCTGTTGTTAGGGTACCAGTGGAAGTTCCATTGTGTACGCCATCCTGAAGCAGCCGGTCTCGTAGAGAGACATAATCAGACTCTGAAAATCCGCATTGCTAAAATATGTAAAGAGAAAGGTGTAGACTGGATAGTAGCTCTGCCAGTCGCTTTATTCTATATGCGCATGGTCGCGCATTCCAGATCAGGTCTGTCCCCGTATGAGGTCGTATTCGGCCGCCCCCCTAACATGTGGGGTACACCTAGACCCCGAAGTATTACCGATGTTTCAAGTAATATGCTGACAGATTACCTAGCTTCCTTGATGTCTGCCCTCAACTCTTGTCGTTCACAGGTTGCCGCCGCATTTCCAGACAATACCGAGGTGGCACCGCATGAAATCGTTCCCGGATGCATGGTTCTCGTGAGGAACTTTGATCGTTCAAGTCCGCTGGAGCCTCGCTGGAAAGAACCCAGACAGGTCCTCCTGGCCACCCGTACTGCCGTCAAGCTGGAAGGCAGGAAGGGCTGGGTCCACCTGTCACATGTGAAGAAGTTTTATGGATTGAAGCCTGTTTCTAAAAACATTTCCGCGGATTTTAAAGACTGCCAAAGTACTATTCTTAAGGACTGTCCCGCAAAAGACAATGATACTGAACCCCCCCTGTTAGAGAAAACTTCGCAACAGGAGTATAAGCACAAACTAAGGTCTAGTAAAATAAGTCAGCCAGTTTGATTGTCTAAGTCCTCCCCTAGGTGAAACGGTTAGACCGGTTTCTGACATGTATAAAATAGACCCCCATAGTGAGAGAGTTAGTCAAAACTCAATCCGATGTATCGTTTTTCTAAGTTTCATATTGTTTTTCAGCCTTATGACTACCTGCACCAGTTATGCATTTTATTTGTATTTTCCAGTTTCTCATGTAAATAAGTCTTCTATTTCTACAGTAGAGCACACGTTTAGTGATCTGCCTCCTCATGAACTCTCTTATCGTATTGCTATGCGTAATAATTCCTTTATCCGCATGTTACATTATTCACACCAGACCAGCAATGCCACTAATTGTTGGGTGTGTGGTCGACTCCCCCCTTTCCAGACACCGAAGGGAGTTCTGCCACTCTTTCCTTATCCATTTTCACATAATGGTTCGTGTGGAGCATGGTCCACGTTAACGTCATCCTCAACAGATATGTCTTTTCTTAACAGTACATGTTTTCCAGACAAGCAAGGTCTTCCCCACAGAACAGGGTTAGATCTAGAAAATGAAGTTTACAATTTAGGTAATTATTCTTCGTATTTCATGGTCCTGAATGTTCAGTCTGATACTACTCCAGACTTACCTGCTATGTCAGTACTACCAGTTAAAGGCGAATTATGTGTCCGAAAGAATGGTTCCGTACATGTAGGACATAGTGATTGTACTACTATTGTCAAGTATAGTGACAGTAGGAAACCTATTTTTAAAGCTTCACGTCATTCTTATTTTGTTTGTGGTCAGACCGCATATGTTCGTCTGCCCCTCGATTGGGAGGGAACCTGTTACATTGCCTTCCTACTGCCACCAGTTTTTCTAGCCCCACCTGACTATCATAGGAATTCCCACCTAGTACATACTAGACACAAGAGAGACCTCCCGATTGTCGATTATACTGAAACTGCTCTAGAACAATACATAGATATCAATAAAGGTGTATTTCCCTATTTAGGTACTGTCGTGAATAGTAAACTGATACGTAGATTAACCAGAACACTTGAAGCAGTAGTGATTGAGACTACTTCTGCTCTAGGTAACTTAACCGAAGAGCAATCCTTTATGAGAATTGTCGTGCTCCAGAATCGTCTCGTCCTTGACGTCATACTGGCCGATAGGGGCGGGGCATGTAGAGTCATCGGATCTAGTTGCTGCATTCTCATTCCTAATAAAGCTCCGTCTGTTTATTCAGCTATAACCAGACTCCATAAAATTGCCCATATGTTACACCAAGATCCAGGCACCTGGACATGGTCCGGTTGGTTCTGGAATATAATTTCCGCCTGGGGATGGAAAGTATTGTCCTTTCTAGGTATTGCAGTAGCGATCATATTCAGTTGCTGCCTATGTATACAATGTGGCCCTGCGATTTGCGGCATTTGTGCTACCTCTTGTATTCCTAGTCCCAAGTCCCGTTCTAAATCCCGTTCCAAGAAAATTCGAGACGAGCAAATGATACTGTATGAAATGATAGATGGTATCATGAATATTGATGTTTCCTGATGGAAACGTAGTGACAAGGAGGGAATGTGGAAAAGTAAATTTTGCCATGTTCTGTGTCCCTACGTGTCCTTCATCTTATGTTATGTGTGCATGATTAATATGCATATGTATTCCCCATGTTTGATTAAAGACGCAATTATAGTTGTGTCCATCTCTAGTATGCCAGTTTCTAGTTCTCGTGAAAGCTACGAGTATTAGGCCTATGTAAAGTTACGTTGCCACGTTTCTCAGTGTGCACGTTATTTCATTGTAAAGTCCCCGTTTCTAGGCCTCAAAAGGGCCCGGACACCAGATTCAGCTCCTGTCTCCTGAATCCTCGCTGAGGAGCGATACAGCCCCCACCTGTATCCTCGACCCTTCACTTACTTCCTGCCTCACAGTGCCCGGCTCGGCCTGGCTCTGCCTACGAGTCTGCCAAGAGTATGTTATGATTCTAGTTATCAGTCCAGCCCTCCTTCTCTGCATTCCTTAGCTACTGAATCGCATCAATAGTTTCCGTCACAGTCTAGCCCTTACGTCTCCATGTAAGAGAAATACTGTATTTATGGTCATTTAATATTCTTCATCACGCACTACATGTAGAATAATGCATGCACCAGTCTTAGAGTCTGTTAGCCTTTACCCCGATAACTTTTGGATTCTATCAACATGCTCTCTAAACATCAGATACTAGATAGTGGTAGGTACATGTTGCCCTGACTCTCCAGACTTCAGTCTCTGCTCCTAGCACAGAGTTCATAGCCCCCAGCTTCTCCTAGTAACACGTCATTGTCAGTTTGCGCGCACCATTAGGTTAGAGGTCCCGGCTCCTTAGGTAGCCCCCTCCATGTTTCCGCCCCATTTATGACATATTCTGTTACGTTTACATCACATGTCTATGTATACGCCTCTTGTTACACCTACTTTCACCCTTATCTTTCGCGACTGCTATTGACCACACCCACTGCTCCGCCTATCATATGTATTGCAATGCAACTGTTTTAATATATATGCTTGTGTACTGTTATTAAAGTTAGCGCGCTCATCCCAGATCCAGCCCCGGCAGCTGCCGGGCCACGCCAGTCATTCCCTGTCCCCCCTGCAGGGCTCTGCCATCCTATTCCTGTGCAGGTTGTCCTGTTCCTGTCCTTTATGCTGTATTAAACCTGCAAACTCCTACTACCTCGAATCTTGACTCTTATTTATTGAGCTATCTGTTATTACTATGTCCAGTAAAACCTAGATCCGGTATTATTTATTTATATACCACATAATAAATACATATATTTTTATAATATATAACTTGTTTGGTGTCCTTTCATTTGATATTACAGGATTGCATATGGTAAAACAGCTGGCTTCACATGCCCTCTTGAGTTAAGCCTAAGACTGCTTAGGGCTATGCTACCCCTAGGATAGCATGTCTATAAGGTTGACTTTACAACAACCACCATCAGGGTTGTTTGGACTGATACAAGGTGCTCACTAGAATAGTGAACATCATACATCAGGCCAACTTCTCACAGGTACCCCCACCACTGGTAGTGGTATCAGGGGGGTCTTTGGTTTGCCACCTGTCTTGCCACTGGCCTGGCAGGTAACACAGGAGCTCACAAACTCGTTCACCTTTTGGTTCATCTGGGGCCGGTAGAAGTGGCTAACTAGCCTTTTCCAAGGTTTGGTCTGCCCCAGATGTCCAGCTAGGGGGATGTCATGAGCTAAAGTTAGAGAAAATCCCTGTACTTCTGGGGCACTACCACCCTCCTGGTAGCTCCTGGATTGGGGTTTCTTGCCTCAGCATACAGTAATCCCTCTTCCCAATAAGCTCTGTGGGTACCACTGACATCTCCCTGTGCTTCTGAAACAGCTTGCTGCCTCAGGCTTTCAAGAGTGAGGCAGTCTCGCTAACCCTGGCACAGCTCTTCCCTAGTGGGTCCCCCTGGGCCCAGGAGTCAACCTGGTAAGGCTCAAGCTCCATGAGCTCAGTTCCCTGTAGGGTTTCCAAGTCCTCTCCCTGAGGAGAGGGGTCCTGAGAGGCTTGCTATGTAGAAACTGGTCCCCCAGTCTTTTTGCTTTTTCTCTTGGTTGGTTGGGCCATACTTTCATGCTCCAAACCTACTTGTTCACCCTTCTTTTTGTACTGTGCTCTGGTTTGCACACACACCAGTCTAGGGATACCCAGCATGGCTGCATGGGTTACTTGCTCAAACTCAGCCCAGGCTGAGGTTTCCAGGTCATGTCCAAGCAGACAGTCAGCTGGAAATTGTGGAGAGACCACTACCAGTTTCAGGCCAGTAACCTCCCCCAACCTAATGTCACCATAGCCATAGGGCGTTGGGTGGTAATGCTGTCAGCATTGGTGACTGGGTACGTTTTATCAATCCAGTATTGCTCTGGGGAAACCAGCATTTCCTTTACCATAGTGATACTGGCACCTGTATCCCTCAGGGCTTCTACTCTAGTTCCATTAATGGAGGGGTATTGCAAATACTTTTTACAGTTGGGTGGCCAACCAGCTACAGTGGCAAACTCAATTTCCCCCAAGGAGACTAGACAGCTTGAGTGTATTCCCAGATTTGCTCTAGGCACTCCTCTGATCCCATCTGTAGATTCACTGTCCCTGGAGTAGCTGTATTGGGTGCCTTAGGGGCTTTATTGTAGGGGCAGTTTTTGTCTACAGTTAAATGTCCCAACTTTTTACAGTTGTTACAATAGGCTTTGTTAGGATCAAAGTTCTTCCCCCTATAGGGCTGAGGCACATAGGGAGTAGATTGGGACCCACCCACCTGTACAGGTTTTTGGGGCCCTTTGGAAGACTCAGACTTTTTATCTTGGGGATTCTCACCACATTTCCCCTGGGAAGGTTTTGTAACCACCTTCTTTTGGTCACCCCCAGTGGTTGTCCTGCTCACCCTAGTCTTGACCCAATGGTCTGCCTTCTTTCCCAATTCTTGGGGAGAAAATAGACCTAGGTCTACCAAATGCTGATACAACTTTTCATTTGTGCAATTACTCAAAATGTGTTCCTTCATAAACAAATTATAAAGTCCAGTAAAATCATACACATTGTGTCCAGTTAACCAACCATCCAGTGTCTTTACTGAGTAGTCCACAAAATCTATCCAGGATTGGGTCTGGGTTTTGTGAGCCCCCCTGAACCTAATTCTGTACTCCTCAGTAGTGAGTCCAAATCCCACAATCAGAGTTTTCTTCATGAGGTCATAAGACCCTGCATCTAGCCCAGAGAGGGTCAGAAGCCTGTCTCTGCAGTTACCAGAGAACAGTTCCCACAGGAGTGCGCCCCAGAGAGGTTTCTTTAGCCTTCTGATATCATAAGCCCTCTCAAAGGCTGTGAACCACTTGGTGATATCATCACCTTCCTCAAATTTAGGGACATTCCCTTTGGGGATTTTAGGATCATAATATTGCTCTTTATCCTTATTATTGGTATTGCTGCCACCAGAGATGGGGGCTAAGCCCATCTCTTTCCTTTCTTTTTCTAGAGCCAGGAGTCTGGACTCTAGGTCTAATGTCTTGGCCAAAGTTACTAGAAAGTTGTCCTCTTCATTGGGACTCTCCCCAATGTTTTCTCTGGGGCCTTGTCCACCTGTGTGGTACCCAGGCTCCCAAAAGCGGACTCTTGGAGTTAAGGGTGTAGAGACCCCTACTTCCCTAGAGATGGGGGGATTGGTATTATCCTCCTCCTCCTCCTCCTCCTCTTCTTCCTCTGACCTGGTGTCACCCTGTTCAGAGGGGTGGCCTTTTGCATACTCAGACAGGAGCTCCTGGAGCCCTTGTTTGGTTGGATGCAGGGCCATGACTATATTTTTAAGTTTATATAGGGACCTCAATTCCTTGAAATTCAAGTGCAAGTAAGGTGTGAGGTCGAGCTCCTCAACCAGGTCAATCAATCAATCAATCATGGACATTTGTATAGCGCACTACTTACCCGGAGGGTCTCAAGGCGCTTGGGGGGGGGGGGGGGGGGGGTGCTGCTACTGCTCGAACAGCCAGGTCTTGAGCTTCTTCCTGAAGGAAAGGTGGTCTTGGGTCAGGCGCAGGTCGGTCGGGAGGGAGTTCCAGGTCTTGGCGGCCAGGTGGGAGAAGGACCTTCCTCCTGTTGTCGATCTTCGGATGCGGGGTACGGCGGCGAGGGCGTGACTGGCTGATCGGAGGTGGCGTTTGGGAGCGTAGAAGTTGATGCGGTTGTTGAGGTAGCTCGGGCCTTGGTCGTGTAGGGCTTTGTGTGCGTGGGTGAGGAGACGGAAGGTGATTCTCTTGTTGACGGGGAGCCAGTGCAGGTCTCTCAGATGTCCGGAGATGTGGCTGCGTCGGGGGATGTCGAGGATGAGTCTGGCTGAGGCGTTCTGGATCCGCTGGAGTCTCTTCTGGAGCTTGGCGGTGGTTCCGGCGTAGAGGGCGTTGCCGTAGTCCAGTCGGCTGGTGACGAGGGCCTGGGTGACCGTCTTCCTGGTCTCGGTGGGGATCCACCGGAAGATCTTTCGTAGCATGCGCAGGATGTTGAAGCATGACGAGGAGACGGCGTTGACTTGCCTGGTCATGGAGAGGGAGGAGTCCAGGATGAAGCCCAGGTTGCGTGCGTGGTCTGTCGGTGTGGGTGCGGAGCCCAGGGCGGGGGGCCACCAGGAGTCGTCCCAGGCGGAGGGCGAGGAGCCCAGGATGAGGACTTCCGTCTTGTCAGAGTTCAGTTTCAGGCGGCTGGTCGTCATCCATTCGGCTACAGCTTTCATCCCTTCGTGAAGGTTGGCTCTGGAAGCGGCGGGGTCGTTGGTCAGAGAGAGGATCAGCTGGGTGTCGTCGGCGTAGGAGATGATGTTCAGGTTGTGTTGGCGTGCGATGGGCGCGAGGGGGCTCATGTAGACGTTGAAGAGGGTGGGGCTCAGCGAGGATCCTTGAGGGACGCCGCAGATGACTTCGGTGGCCTCTGACTTGTACGGTGGTAGACAGACTCTCTGTGTTCTTCCGTCGAGGAAGGAGACGATCCATTCCAGTGCCTTCTCTTGAATTCCGACGTTGCTGAGGCGTTGCACTAGGGTGCGGTGGCAGACCGTGTCGAATGCGGCGGAGAGGTCTAGGAGGATGAGGGCCGCTGTTTCTCCGTTGTCCATCAGGGCTCGGATGTCATCGGTGGCAGCGATGAGAGCGGTCTCGGTGCTGTGGTTGGCTCGGAAGCCAGACTGTGAAGGGTCGAGGGATCCGTTCGTCTCGAGGAAGGCGGCCAGCTGTTTGTTGACGGTCTTCTCGATGACTTTGGCTGGAAACGGGAGGAGCGAGATGGGGCGGTAGTTCTTGAGTTCGGTGGGGTCCGCTGTTGGTTTCTTTAGTAGAGCGCTGAGTTCGGCGTGCTTCCAGCTCTCCGGGAAGGTGGCGGTGTCGAAGGAGGTGTTGATGATGTCCCGCAGGTGGGGTGCGATGACAGTGTCGGCCTTGTTGAAGACGTGGTGAGGGCAGGGGTCGGTCGGAGATCCGGAGTGGATGGAGTTCATCATGCGGACGATGTCATCGGTGCTGATCGGAGTCCAGGCGCGGAGGTTGGTGGTGGGTGGCGTTGCTGCGGTCGTTGTGTGCGATGGTTGACTGCTGAAGCTGTTGTGTATGTCCGCGATCTTGTTGTGGAAGTAGGAGGCGAGGGAGTTGCAGAGGTCTTGCGATGGGGTGATGTCGTTGTTTCCTGCGTTGGGGTTGGAGAGCTCTTTCACGATGTTGAAGAGTTCCTTGCAGTTGTGTGCGTTGTTGTCCAGTCGGTCCTTGAATGCAGTTTTCTTGGTGGCGCGGATCAGTTGGTGGTGCTTCCGGGTGGCCAGCTTGAGGGTGGTCATGTTGTCCGGTGTTGGTTCCCTTCTCCAGGCCTTTTCGAGGGCTCGGCAGTTCTTCTTGGAGCTCTTGAGTTCGTCGGTGAACCATGGGGCTCTCTTGCTGCCGGGTCTGCTGGGCGGGGTCCTCAGAGGGGCGAGTTCGTCCGCGCAGTTGCTGATCCACTTCGTGAGGTTGTCGGCGGCCTGGCTGGGGTTCGCTGAGCTGGCGGGAGGGTGCTGACTCAGGGAAGCGGCGAGCTGGTCGGCTGTAATCTTGTTCCAGCTTCTTCGGGCAACCTGTTGCTGGTGGTGGTGGGTCGTCGTTCTTCTGAAGGTGAAGTGGACGCAGCTGTGGTCCGTCCAGTGGAGTCCTGTGGCGTGGCTGAAGGCGATGTCTTTGCTTGATGAGAAGACGGCGTCGAGTGTGTGTCCGGCGAGGTGGGTGGGGGTGGTCACCAGTTGCTTGAGTCCCAGGTTTGCGAGGTTTTCCAGCACGGTGGTGGTGTTGCGGTCGTCGTTGTTCTCCAGGTGGAAGTTGAGGTCCCCGAGGAGGACGTAGTCAGCTGAGGGGAGGGCGAGCGGGCTGATGAAGTCGGCGATGTCCTCGCTGAATTGTGTGCGTGGTCCCGGGGGTCTGTAGATGAGGGTGCCTCTGAGGGTGGTCTTGGGGTTGACGTGGATCTGGAAGTGCAGGTGTTCAGCGGGTGCGATGGTGTCGTCGGTGTTGGTCGTGATGCGGATGGTGTTCCTGTGGATGATGGCGATGCCTCCTCCTGTGTTGTTGACGCGGTCTCTCCGGATGATCTTGTAGCCGTCCGGGATGGCGATGGCGATGTCGGGTGCTGAGGAGGCGTTCATCCAGGTTTCCGTGAGGAAGGCGACGTCTGGGTCTGTGGTGTCGAGCAGGTTCCAGAGCTCGACGGCGTGTCTGTGGACGGAGCGGGTGTTGAGCAGGATGCACTTCAGGTGGCTGCTGCTGGAGTTCGGCTTGGTGGGTGCTGGTGCAGTGCAGGTCCGGGTGCAGGAGAACTTGCAGGACTGGCAGATGAAGGGTCCGTGGGTGCGTCTCGGGGTGGCTCGGTAGCATCCAGGGGTTCGGCCGGCATTGAGTGCGTTGAGGGTGGCGGCGTCGTATGTCCGTCGGGTCGTCTTCTGTCGGTGGGGGCCAGGGGTCCTGGCACTGGGCGCGGTCCAGGCGCGGACGGGCGCAGACGGGCTTACCTTTGGCGCACCTTCGGCGCTCAATCGGTGCTCCCGCTGCGCGCGTCCGCTGCGCGGTCGCTGAGGGGGCGTCATAAGAGGGGAGCAGGGAGGGCGGGTCCGCCGGGAGGCGGGAAGGGGTTAACCAATCGTGTGGCGGGGGGGGCGGGGGCCGCAGGCAGGAGGCGCGGGAACGGGTCCGGCAGAGCGGGCGGCCCAGCGGCGGCTGGGGCGCTGCTGGCGGCGTCGGCGAAGGCTCTCGGCAGGTAAGCAGGGCAGCAGTGGCAGGCGTAGA
Source organism: Lissotriton helveticus (assembly GCF_964261635.1). Taxonomy (NCBI): domain Eukaryota; kingdom Metazoa; phylum Chordata; class Amphibia; order Caudata; family Salamandridae; genus Lissotriton; species Lissotriton helveticus. The sequence continues at coordinate 891,699,370 of NC_136070.1, forward strand.
GGAGCAGGGGGGCGACCAGGCCAGAGGCGCAGTGGTCGCTGCTATCCATGTTATCTTCACTAATAGCTGGGTTCTGTTGAGACATTCTAACCGGACAGTTCTAACCCTCTACCCTAACTATAGTGACTTTTATTTTTCAAAATTTCTAATGGGACTTAAGCAAGGCCATACTAGACTTTTAGTATTTTGGAAAAAAACAATTTCAGAATTCTAAAGGCAATTTATGAGTTCCAAAACTTCACACTTAGAAGATTTTTCGAGACAACCCAGTCAATGTTATCCAATGGCAAGTAAGTGAGTTACCGGTTTCCAAGTGAGTATTCGACTGGTGAAGTTGTGGTTCTGGGCATAGACTCAGGGGTCCCCCAGGGTCAGGTAAGTACAGTTTGTTCACCCTCAGCAGTGCAGGGGCAGCCGGGTGCAGAGGTAGTTAGGCCCAATGTTATCCAAAGAGGGACAGGGGGCCTCCGGTTGGTGGCTGCTGGCTAGCAGGCCACGTGGCTGTAGGAGCTGGGCTCCTGGTCACTTGCTCAGGGCAAATGGGGAAGCGGGATAGGGCAAAGGTGGCAAAGCCAGCGGTACTCGAGCGGCTGGGTGCAGGGTGCTTTTGAGGCGTCAGGCGCTCAATGTTATCCAACGGGAAAGGTAAAAAGGGAACAAAGTCTGCAGACTCGGGGTCAGAGACTCTCCAGGGGTGGCCAGCACTCCGAGAGGTAAGTTGGGATCTTGGAGCACAGGTAGGTACCCAAAGGGAGGCACAGGGGGCTGTAGGGCGCCGGGTGCAGGGGTGTCTTTGGGTGTCGGAAAAGCTTACCCTCAGCTGGTCGCGGTTGGGGTGGCCCCTGGTTCTGAGTCTGCAGGCTTGTCTGGTTCGTCGAGGAGGGTCTTTGGGCACTGGACTTTGGGTCCCAGTCGCCGGGGGTATGTCCTCGTGGTCTTGTATCACTCGGGCAGGGGCTGAGCTCAGCGGTGCAGAGTGGGCTGGTCCGTAGCTTCCTGGCTGGCACCAGGGGGGTTGTTGCAGCAGAGCCTCTGCTGATGGGAGTCCCAGTCTTTAAGAGGGTTAAGGCAGGCAGGTCCTCTTGGTGTCCCAAGGTTGCTGTCCGCAGGAGTCGCCGGGACTTAGGCAGGTGCAGGTTCAAGGATCAACAGGCCGGTAGGGCTAGGGCCAAGTCAGTTGTTGTCGTCCTGTTATTAACAGCTGCGCGGCGGGTCTTCTTCCTCTTGGTCTCCTTTCTTCTTTTCTTATTGGGATCTGAGGAAGGAAGGTTCAGGGAGCCCCTAAATACTGAATCTAGGGGCGTTACAGGTAGGGCAAGGGCAGGGACCAATAGGTCCCTGTCTTGGGGTGGGTACACCCCCTAGCCTGTTCCTCTCTTGTGGGAGGGGGGCATGAGCCTAGCTGTGATTGGGCAGGGCTCCCCATCTTCAAGATGGCCGGAGCACGGGGTCGTGCTTCACCTCGTCTCCCCCACCTGAGGGGTGGGGTTGGCACAGGCTGACACAACCCCCTTCCTGACTTCGTTTTCCCCACCAGTCTTCCCGCCAGAGTGGGGGTCAGGACTGTGAGGGCCAGTTGCTGGGGACAGCAAATGGTCTGGAGAAGCTCACAGAGGTGGCATGCCTTTGAAGCTTCCCCCTGCCCTTTCTGGGGGAGGAGACCTAGCACCTCGCCCAGGATGTGTATTGTTGCAGGCCCAGGAGAGCGGGGGGCTCTCCACCCAAGGGTCCAGCAACATGTCTGCTGTGTGGCAGCCTCTACAGCCACTCAGCCCAGACGTGGATTATAGGTTAGGTTTTCAGGGGGCATCTCTAAGATGCCCTCGGGTGCATTTTACATTAAATCCCCCACTGGCATCAGTGCAGGTTTAATGTGCTGAGAAGTTTGGTACCAAACGTGTCAGTCTTCAGTGTAGTCATTATGGTACTGTGGAGTTCGTAATGACAACCTCCCAGCACCATATATTCTTAATGGCATCACTGCACTTACAGTGCCCAGGGATGGCCCTGGGTACTGAAAGGGGCACAGGGCTCATGCACCTGTGCCCACACCTCTGGCATAGGGCACCCAGCTAGAGGGGTGACTGAAGTATGCCAGGGCAGTGGGTTCTGTGGGCATGGAACACAGGGATGTGTGCCATGTCGACTCTTTGTTTAGTTCTGTACTTAGACACTCAGCCTGCAAAGGCAGTCTGTGGGTGTCAGGGTACAGGGCCCCTGAGGGTGGCACAATAAGTGCTGCAGTCCTCAGGGGTCTTCTCTGGTCACCATGCCCTGGGTACCTAGGGTACCATTTACTAGGGGCTGACAGGTGGCCAGAGATGCCAATTGGGTTTTAGTTTCAACACAGATTTAGGGAAGGAACACAGGCCCTGGGTACCTGGTCGGCAGGAACCCAGGGCACACTCAGTCAAAGCACATCAGCAATTCAGAAAAAAGTGGGGGCATGCCAATGCAAGAAACATGGCACTTTCTCACAAACTGTCCCTTGACAGAAAATTCATTTATTTGTATTAAATTTTCTATCCGGCTGGATAGATCATATAGAATCAACTCTGTTCTATATTTACAGTTTGTTCTGATTTCTTTGTTTTAACAAGGACCATTGTTCCATGTAATTAAATTAGTTAATCATGACACACCCAGTTAGCTGCAAAGGATGACATGGATACCAAACAGAACAGGATACATATCTCATGGACCACATGGAGTACTGCGCATCAACACCTGAGACTCCAACATTGTAAATCCTGCATCATCACAGCAAGGTCATGGTAAACATCATTAACATAATGTACAGCTAAATAAAATGCAAAAGGATAACAAAAAACGCTTTATTCAGCTAACCCTAAACTTAAAGGGAAAGTCCAGAAAAAGACAAAGGCCAATGTCCTGTCAAAATCCAAAGTCCAAATAGGGTGTGAGTGACACCTGTCACCCGTTGCTTGCCTGCACTGCTAAGGACTGGGGAAATCCACTCTGAGGGGCATACATGGGGGCAGGCCAGGAACCGCAGGGACAGGATTAGGGCTCATCAGAAGGAGGCTGTGAAGCGGTGGTGGGTGCAGGAGAGTCAGTGGCAACTGCAGTGGAGGTGTCTGACATGGTGTGTGCCGTCACAACCGTGGGGCACAACTCTGATGGGGTGGGTGCCGAAACCACTGTAGTGGGCAGATCAGGTATAGTGGACAGGGTCCCCACTGCAGTGCCCATGTCAGACTGGGTGGTCGTGGACTCCACTGCAGTGCCTAACTCCATGGGAGCAGAAAGGGGTTCAGGTGAGGTTGGCAGGACAGCTGGGGGGCCACGGTCCCCAAGCCAGTTGCACAAACAGACAGACTGGTGGTGGTGTCAGTGGAAGAGCAAGTGGGAGTTGGGTAGGGCCTGAGCATTTTGGGGATGATGTATATGTAGGTGGGGGAACCTGGGACAGAGAGTAGCAGGGCAACCTGTGGAGTGCTGACCTGGGGGATGGAGGAAGGAGACTGTGCAGTGGAGCTGTGGGGTGGGGGTGGGGTCTTGCTCATCTGGGTACGGGGTGACTTGCAGGAGGGGGCCTCAGTCTGCCTGCACCTGGGGGAGGGTGTCCGGGTGTGAGGGGGACTCCCCTCTGTGTGTGTGGACTTCCTCTTCCCCCTGTAGTCTGGATCTGCTGGATCAGAGGGGAAGAGGCCAAGGTCACACAGGAAGCGCTTCTTTGGTGATGGGGTTGCAGGTGAGGCAAGGGAAGGGCTCTTGGAGGGAGAGGGATCAGAGAACTTCAGAGTGGTTGTGGATGATTGTGTGTGAGTTTGCAAACCATCCCCTGGGAGTGTGGTATCAGTCCCCTGACTTTGCTTGCGTGCACGTCTTGACTTTGGTTTGGGTGATTGTGTGCTGTCTTTGTGTGTGTTTGGGTGACTGTGCCGGTGTGTGTGTGCTGGGGACAGGTAGGGTGCTAGGACTTGTTGATGGGGCAGAGGCAGAAGGGGTGAGGGACTGTTGGAGGAGGGATACTGCTGCCGTCAGGGAGGAGGCCATGGACTGATTGGTCCTCTGTAGGGCAGACATGCCAGATGAGATGCCCTCCATGAACGACACCAGTTGTGTCAACAGACTGGTGTGTGCATGGAGGACACTCAGCATTGATGTCTGCCCTACATGGATCTGTCTAAGCAAGTCCACAGACTCCACACTCAGGGCAGCAGGGGACACAGGGGCAGGGGGTGCGGTGCCTGGCATTAAGGAAACATGCTCCTGAACACGGTAGCTGCCACGGACCTCTGGGAGGGTGGTGGTGGTGGGAACAGCATCACTCTCTGTGGTTTGCTGGCTGCTGACATCCGCCCCCAAGAGGGAGTCATCCTCTGAGCTGCTGTGGTCCTCAGCTGAGGTGGATGGTGCTGAGGACTGCTCATTGTGGCTTCCCTCACCCTCTGTGCCACTGGGTCCGTCCAAGTCCTCGGATGCTGGCCCAGGCAGGCTCTGCGGCTCTTCCAGTTCCGTGGCGCTATCTCCTCCTGTGGCTGTGGGTGTATCTGCATATGATTATGAAAACAAGACCCACATTAGTCGTCTGAACTGAATGCACACAAGACAGTGATTACAGCACATTATAGGGCTTGCACTGGCATCGTCAGCTGATAATAGCTCTAACTGCCCACACTGGTGTACATAAGGCAACAGCCAATCTGTGCATCAACCATGGCACCCATATCCCTCCTGGACCTGTACCCATATGTCTGTTGCACCTTGGTTGATAATACCCCAAAGTGCACACATGCACCACCTACACAGTTGTTGGAAATGCAAGTGACCATGTAGAAGTCCGTTCCCATACACACACACATCACATCGCATGCCACTCACTCAGTACAGGTGTCAGGATGGATGGATGGCTATACTATAGTCACATTTCACAATCTTGTGTTGCCTAGCAGCACCAAACACAATGATGTCCTCATGTCCTGATTGTCAATGACACAATGGGGTGCATGGAGCACCTTTGACTATAATGCAGGATCCCTCTTAGCAAGTCTATGCCCTGGCACAGGCATGCATGGTAAGTCAGTCTTCACAGCCACTTGTCATAGGGGCAGGGCATCCGGACAACACCAGTCTGCACTGTGTCACAATCATAGGTCATGCCCATAGCAAACCCTGCAGCTGACAAGTGCACGTGCCCGTCCCCTGCCAAAAACTGTTTTTGGATTACGATGAAACCAAATCACTAAAATGAGACATATGAGTGACTGCAAACGCAACTACCTGAACATGAGCACCTCACAGTCTGCTGCAAATGTGACACAGGTGCATGGAAGTCACTGTTGCATACAGCATTGTGCACAGTAAAGTGAGCACACCCCTATATGTTGCACAAGTATCGTCCCCATAGTCACTTCTCAGGTGTCCTTCTGACACCAAAATCATCTACACACCAGTTGTCACAAACAGGAAGCCACACCACAATGACATTGTGTTACACACCTGATGACACATTTCAAGAATCACAATCAGCTTTGGAATGGATTACAGATTTTCTTACGGGCAGAACCTTTCAGGTCTTTTCGTCTCTTGCGAACTCTAAAACGTATAAATCCCCGAATGGTGTACCACAAGGCTCGATCTTGAGCCCTATGTTGTTCAATCTTTATGTAAGCCCTTTAGCGACCATTGCAGAAGAAGCTGGGTTGTCCATCTTTTCATATGCGGATGACACCCAGCTTCTTTTTTCTCTATCTGCTAATGATGCTTCTAAACCATCATCCTTACAGACGGGGTTGAACAAAATAGCCAGTTTGGTGCATACCAACTGGCTAAAATTAAATGGCGAAAAAACTGAGGTTTTAATCTTGGGTAAAGATAAAAGCCTCTGGGGCCCACGTCATTGGCCTCGAGAAATGGGTACACTTCCCAAGCCAGTCCAATCTGCTCGAAACTTGGGGATAGTGATCGTTGATTAACTGTCCATGAAGCACCAAGTAACCAAGACAGTTTCTATCTGCTTTACTATTTTGCGGTGGCTCCGGAAGATACTATGGATGTTGCCAGGCCTTACGCAAAGAACCGTAATCCAGGCCCTGATAATGTCTAGATTGGATTACGGCAACATCCTGTCTCTCTGAGCAAACAAGGATGTGATACGCAGACTACAAGTAGTGCATAACTTAGCTGCAAGATTGTTATGTCGCGTTCCCAAAACATCCTCCATCTCAGGCTCCTTGCGCGACTTACACTGGCTAAGAATCGAGAACCGGACTAAATTTAGGGCCCTATGCTACATGCATAAAATGAAATCAGGCACTGCTCCCCGTTACTTATGTTCTTTGGTCCAGACATATCACCCTACTCGTCTGCTTAGATCTTCTTCCCAAGCTAAATTCTCAGTCCCCAAATTTAAATTAGCACGCACGCACGCACGCACGCACGCACGCACGCACGCACGCTCTTTTTCTTATCTGGCCCCTGTGCTATTGGAATTCACTCCAATGCCCGCTTCGGCATGAAACCAACCACAAACGTTTTCGTAAAAACCTTAAGACCTGGTTGTTTAATCAGTAAATCTGGTCTTTCTGTTGCATCCGTCCTTGGCGCCGGGAAAACTCTGGGTAGCTGCGTGCCCAATAAATTAAATTTAATAATAATAATTTTAAAAAAAGCAGTAGGTTGATACACGGGAGTGTGAGTACAAAGTCTCCCAATGCCGTGGAGTGGGCATGACTGCCCACGTAAACCTGAAACAGTCTATAGGGCTGGACAGTAGGCAGGTGTCTGGGCAAGTGTGACACACTTGATATACATACCCCTGAGGACAACACATGGACTCACCTGCTGCATGTGTGTGTTTTAAAAAACCCACACATGTGGTGAGCCAGACCAGCAATTGGAGCACATGTGTAAGGCACACACAGAGCACATGTCAGAGACCAGGTATAGTGCAAACAATAGACCCACCCACAAAGCACACATTTCAGTCCCAGTAACATATGCTGTACAGAACCTTCAGCATGGCTGACTGCAGGGACACAGTGCCCAAGTGAAGAAAGTCACACACTGTAGGGGACATAACTGTGGATCAGATGAGGAGTGTGACTTGCACGATTTAGGGACATGAGTCCATGACTACAAGTCCAACGTAATGTGGAAGCATGACTAGGCCAAAAAACTGCAAATACCATGTCAGACATAGTTCACAGATTGGGCATGGACTTACCCCCTCCTTGCTGCTGTCTGGCCTTCAATTGCCCATCCAGGCCCGGGAAGACCCCCGCCAGAATCCGGAGCATGTGGGGGGTCAGGGTACGGTGTCTGCAACTACGGCGAGGAGGTGACAGCTTCAGCTGGACCCTTGCGATCCTCCGGGTCCAGCCACGTAGGTCCTACCACCTCTTCTGGCAGTTGCGGATCCGGCGCTTGTAGACCCCCACTGATCTTACTGCCTGGGCGATGGTCAGCCAGATCTCCTGCTTCTGGTGGGCATCAACCTGTGAGAATGACAAAGTGAAGAGGATATTACCACACATGCCACATAATTGTGCTGCATACAGTTGAAAGAACATGTAGTCAACACAAAGCTAAAAGAGGTACACAGGTAGTGCACCCATAGAAATGTGCATTGGGGCTGCAGGTCTGACGAGGTAACATTGCCTAGGAATAAAAGGCTAGCACTACTGCACATTTGCAGCAGAACACCTGTTCATCACATGTACCCACATGAATTGGGTGCTGGAAGTACTCAGTGCATATGCTTTCCACTGCTGTGCACACTTCTATTACTAATGCTCCGACAACTTGCAGAATTGGTAGGTAGTGGACTGCACACTCACCTGCTCCCCTGGTTTCCCATACAGCTTGCTGTACTGTGGGAGGACCCCGTCCAGCAGGGCCTGGTTTTCCTCCTCTGTGAATGCTGGGGCCCTCTCCAGAGTACGTGCCATTGGAGGATCCAGAGGAAGCATAGACAGTAGCAGTGGAATCAGAGATGTGGTCCTGTAGCATGTACTGCAGGCAAGTGAGCTCCCTGGGGGACTGCCAGCCTTAAATTAGTGCTGAAGAAGCAGAATCTGTGACATTGCACCTCACTGATAGGTCCAACACGGTTGCATTCTATGAATCTGTCCAAACCTTAGGAAATGTAAGATTCCTACACGTCTTCCGCATCGTTCAAAATGTCACCTTCAGGACGAATCACTGACATATTATCGAAAGACACAATATCGAGATACTAAAATATCGACACAAATATATCGGAAGCATTAATATCGACCTCCTATACTTAACTATAAACATACAAAAATATCGGGAACAATATATCGACATACATAAACACAGATGTCAATATTATCGACTACATACATATCGAAGACCATAAATATCGATCACATTAAAATGTATATACCAGTACTAAAATATCGAAATCACTAATATCGTGAACAATAATATCGTCAATTTAAATATATCGATAAAATAAAATAAATATATAAACATAATTGCTAGCGCCACAATTTATTATTTCCTATAAAATAAACACCTCTCATTTAATTATAGATTTTTAAACATTTTTTAAAAGTGAACAACATATTATATTTATCATTTATATTACCAAAATATTTATACTTAATTATTTTCTTTTCTTTTAAACATAAATAAATAACATTAGCCTTATCTAACAACATGAAACTCCAAACAGAAATTCAAATATACTAACTAACCAATAAACACACAGAAATACAAAAGTAACCAATAGCAAACTAATTGCTAATTACAATACTCTATATAAACAATTACCCACTAAACACAAACCACATGCTAAAACAAACGAAAGGAGACACATCTATGGATGAATTGCACTACAACGACAAGAACATCAAAATTAGCAGGAGAAATTAATGACTTTCAAGTAAGTAATTCTAATAATATAAATATATTTAACTACTAAAATATAAATTCATTATTAAAAATGCACTTTTCCATGTCTCAAGCATCTACAGATTAGTCTACTAAGATATACCACACAACTGATTTCTGATAAAATAAAACGCTAAAAAATGTAAATATATTTGCTATATTTAAAACATGTTTAAATCTTTTAAATAAAATACAAGCCATAATGTTAAAATCCTATGCTTTTTTTTCTCTTCTAACACTGCAGAAAACTATCCTAACAAATACAAGAATACAGAACTCAAACATAAAGATAAAATTAACAAAGTAAGTATAATGAAACACTAAATTAAACGCAAAAATCCAAATAAATGAGCACATTTTGTAACTAATTATACATATCTACTTTTTATTTTCTACTAACACTACAGACAATTCTACAGACAACAAACAGAGAAAAATACTCGGAAAACCAAAGATACAAAAAGCTAAGTAAGTATATTCTAAACCTTCATTAACTAGTAACATGTTTAAAATGAAACACTGGTTTACATTTCTAATACATATCTAATTTTGTATTTTAGAAACCACTACAAAAGACTATACTACAAAAGAACAAACAACAAAATTATACAATCAAAAATAAAACTAACAAAGTAAGTACCTCCAAATACTAAACTAAGGGTTAAAACGCCAAAAATAGCACATGTTCTAATTAATAACAAAAACCTACTTTTTATTTCCTCCTAAAACTACAGAAAACTCTACTGACAAAATACAGAAAATAAATAACCGAATCCCAAAGATATAACTAACTAAGTATATTGAAAGACTAAAGTAACTGATAAAATTTAAAAAACATAAATATATGTTAACATTTCTAACACATATGTACTTTTTATTTTCAGATACTACTACAGAATAGTCTACTAAGAAATAACAGACAACTCTACTCCAAAGTCCTATCTAAAATTAACAAAGTAAGTATATTCACAATTTTTTACAATATCCTACAATTATTAGCAGCCAATTTTAAAGAAAAAATTGGCACAGAAAATCTAACAATATACAAAAGCAAGTCATAACAATTACTCTGATTTTTACCTAACAGATCAAAGACAATCAGAAAACACAGTCAACAACTGAAGAATAAAGCATATCAAAATATTTCACAGATTTGGACCAATTGTAAGTATATACTAAACAATTGTTTAATTAATTAATTTTAAACACAAACATTACCATTTACATAACTATTAAATATATCTCTTGTAGATTTACAAACAACAAAATGACTGAGGGAGCTGAATTTGTGACCAGCCAGAAAGGAAAGCTATTACTCTGCTACATGGGTTACACTTATACCCAGGAGAAACAATATGGGTTGAAAGTAAATTGGAAATGTTGCAAGTATTATTCTAACAAGTGTTATGGAAGGGCAACAACTAGAGAAGCAACTGTACTTTATACGAGGGAACACAACCACCCACCAAACATAACAGAAATAGAAGTTAGAACAGCTTTAGAAAACATAAAAGAGGCAAGCACAGTTTCCCAAAAACTAACCAATGTCATATTAAAAGAAGAAATTCCTAAAATTCCCAAAACAGCAACAACACAGATGCCAAATATTCTTGCACTAAAAAGAACTATAGCACGAACAAAAAAAACTACTACTACTACCACACCACCTCCAAGAACATATAGTGATATAAGTTTAAATGCCAACCAAACCATAACTCTAAATAAACAACCATTTATCATTTACGACAATGAAAGCAACGATAAAAGACTTATAATTTTTGGAACAAATCTTAACTTAATAAAACTTCAGCAAACCCAATATTGGATGATGGACGGGACTTTTAACATCTGTCCCAAACCCTTTTTCCAATTATACACCATACATGGCCTATATCACAACTGCAACATACCTCTACTTTATGCACTACTACCAAATAAAACTAATTCCACATATATGGAATTATTAAATATAATCAAACAAAAAACTAATGACTATTCCCCAGAAAAAATAATCCTAGATTTTGAGCAAGCAATGCTTTCAAGCATCTTGAAAATACACCCCCATACCTGCATTCAAGGCTGCTACTACCATTTAAACCAGTGTCTATGGAGGCATCTACAAAAGACAATCTTAAGCATAGAATATGCAACAAACTCATCTTTTGCATATCAAATAAAAAAAATCATAGCACTGGCTTATGTTCCAGAAACAGACGTAGCAGAACACTACAACATTCTAATAGATAGCACCTTTTATAAACAAAATGAGGCAAAACTGAGTCCATTTTTGGACTACTTTGAAGACACCTGGGTAGGCAGACTCCATAGATCTGGCCACAGAAGAAACCCTAAATTCCTAATACCCTGGTGGAACGTTTACAAAAGCACCTTAAACGGAGAATCAAAAACAAATAACGCAGTTGAAGGTTGGCACAATGCCTTTATACAATCAACTGGCAGAACTAAACCAAGTTTAGAAACATTCATTACATGCCTGCAAAAAGAACAAATCTACCAGGAGTTTAGAAAGGAACAATCCATTACTGAACTAGTCCCTAAAACATCTAAACAAACCAAACAAATGCACAAATACCTAGAACAACAAGTAAAGTTATACCCTAGAACTAAAGGCATTGAATACCTAAACCTAATTGCCAAAATACTACTCTAAATAAATCTGAACACCAAACCAGTACATAAAAATGAAACCTAAACAATCAAAACATCTAAATCTTTATTTTCAATACTCTTTAATGTATGCAATATATATAATAATTTTTTACATATATATGCACACATTACTTACAGTTCATTACTATAAAACAGAACAATAATAATAAATACATTACCCACCCACAAAATATAAAAAAATAAATAACTTACCAAGCATGTCGACAATCCAGGATACCCTTCTCCACCAAAATAATAGTGAAAAATGTTCCCAAAAAAAAATGCAAAAATACAACTGTACCAAAATTCGATAATCCATCCAACGAAGATCCTTAGGAAAACCATAAAAATCCCGAAAATTGGCCAAAAATAAAATAAACGCTCCAGGAAAACCGAAAAGTTTAAAGAAGTGTTTGAAATGCATTAGTTAATAAAACTAACAAACACTTCCTTAAAAACAAAAAAACGCTCCGAAATGGCGAACACCTAGAACAGAAACATATAAAACATACATTCCCACCCACATAAAACTACACATAAACAACTACTAACATTAGTATTAACATTATATTCCTAATACATATACTTTAAACATGTATATAGTAACTCTCCAAACAAGCCTAAAACAAGCTAAAACTACGAGTACCTACCACACGTAAATAAACGATCTTAAACACTGTAATACAACTCACTTACATCTAACAACAATAAATAGCACCACACTAGTCTCAAAAATAAAATTTAACACACATAAAACATATAAAACAAACCTTACCTTAAGTGACGTGAAGTCTCTCCCAACTGCGAGCTGCTCTCCATCCAAATGACACAAAACGACCTAACCCGGTTACAAAATAAAAGACCCAAAAGCAACAAAATAGTCCATCATGACAAATATATTAATGATTCTGTATAAAATTACCTACAATTATTGCAAAATTAGTACAATATTTTACACAATGTTTTTTTATTCCTTATATTAAATATTTGTGAAATATGTAGTAAAACTGTACAAATAAATATTATAAAATAAATAATATTTATTGACAAAATATGAGAAATTTTATAAAATGTTACAAAATTTTGTTATTTCAATTTTCAAATTGTATATAAACAAACCTATGTTGAAAACAAAATGTATACAAATATATTGTTTAAATAATTAATATTAATATTTTAAATATTAATATTAATATAAAAATGGTATTTACTAACAACATATGTAACACTATAAAAATGTGATATGACATTAAACAATACTATATTTTCTTTTTGTCATAAAAAAATTCTAACTTTTGTATAATGTTTTTGTTCCAAAAATATACATGTTTCACAAATGTCAATAATTAATTTTGAAAATAATTATCTCTGCAAATTATACAATACCTAATAAATTTATGTTGTTGAAAACAATTTATTAAGTGTCTGTGTTTTTACTATTAATATCATCACATTTTTTGTTTCACATACACAAAAATAATATATATTTTTTGATATACATAAAAAACAACTCTTCCTAAACTAATCCACATAAATATCAATTAGTTGCAGGACACTAATTAAATATAATTTACTATTCCCACTCCAATCTACCTAAAATTAAAGTAGGTGCTGGAAACTAATTAAATAAAAATTACTATTCCCACTCCAGTCTACATATAATTGAAGTATTTGCTGGACACTAATTAAATATAATTTACTATTCCCACTCCAGTCTACATAAAATTGAAGTATGTGCTGGACACTAATGAAATATAATTTACTATTCCCACTCCAGTCTACATAAAATTGAAGTAGGTGCTGGACACTAATTAAATATAAATTACTATTCCCACTCCAGTCTACATAAAATTGAAGTAGGTGCTGGACACTATTTAAATATAAATTACTGTTCCCACTCCAGTCTACATAAAATTAATATAAGTGCTGGACACTAATTAAATATAATTTACTATTCCCGCTCCAGTCTACATAAAATTTAAATAAGTGCTGGACATTAATTAAATATAATTTACTATTCCCACTCCAGTCTACATAAAATTGAAGTAGGTGCTAGACACTAATTAAATATAATTTACTATTCCCACTCCAGTCTACATAAAATTGAAGTAGGTGCTGGACACTAATTAAATATAAATTACTATTCCCACTCCAGTCTACGTAAAATTGAAGTAGGTGCTGGACACTATTTAAATATAAATTACTATTCCCACTCCAGTCTACATAAAATTAATATAAGTGCTGGACACTAATTAAATATAATTTACTATTCCCACTCCAGTCTACATAAAATTGAAGTAGTTGCTGGACACTAATTAAATAAAAATTACTATTCCCACTCCAATCTACATAAAATTGAAGTAGGTGCTGGACACTAATTAAATAAAAATTACTATTCCCACTCCAATCTACATAAAATTGAAGTATGTGCTGTACACTAATTAAATACAATTTACTATTCCCACTCCAGTCTACATAAAATTGAAGTAGGTTCTGGAGACTAATTAAATATAATTTACTATTCCCACTCCATTCTACATAAAATTGAAGTAGGTGCTGGACACTAATTAAATAAAATGTACTATTCCCCCTCCAGTCTACATAAAATTGAAGTAGGTGCTGGACAATAATTAAATATAGTTTACTATTCCCATTCCAGTCTACATAAAATTGAAGTAGATGCTGGACACTAATAAAATAAAATTTACTATTCCCACTCCAGTCTACATAAAATTGAAGTATGTGCTGGACACTACTTAAATATAATTTACTATTCCCACTCCAGTCTTCATAAAATTGAAGTATGTGCTGGACACTAATTAAATATAATTTACTATTCCCACTCCAGTCTACATACAAATGAAGTAGGTGCTGGACATTAAATTAAATAAAAATTACTATTCCCACTCCAGTCTACATAAAATCGAAGTATGTGCTGGACACTGATTAAATATAATTTACTATTCCCACTCCAGTCTACATAAAATAGAAGTATGTGCTGGACACTAATTAAATATTATTTACTATTCCCACTCTAATCTACATAAAATTGAAGTAGGTGCTGGACACTATGGTGTCGATTCCGATCTGGTAAAAAGCGCTCCGAATTGCAGTTCGGAGCGTTTTTCCCCGTACGAATCGCACCCGTAGGCGTCCCCGTACGATTCAGCAAGTACGATCACAAATTAATGCGTGACTCCGTACGACTCGTAAAAAACACCGTACAAATCGAAACTCCATACGAATTGCAGTCGGCTGACGCACCACGCAGCGTCCGTACGTAAATAGACCGCGCCTTCCGACCCAGGAAGTACGATCCGTGTCGAACACACACCATACGGCTCTTTTGCTACGAGAGCTCTAAACTACCGTAAACCCACACTCCGGCAAACCCGGCACCCGGTACACGACAAGCAAGACATGAACGCCATCGTCCGTGTCATCCCTATCCTGTACGCCCACCACCTCGTATATAGAAACCGACGACGGCGCAGAAGGTGAGTACAACGAACTCCAACATACATGTACATGTTGCCACACGGGCACATCTCCATTGCACGACTGTCATGTCTGGGTACGTTGCACCACACACTCCCGCACATCACTAGTGTCATACGGATAGAGGCCGCACCAACGTCATTGACCACGGGGTACGTTACATCACCGCACAACACCATTGTAATACGGGGACGGGCCCACCTACGTCATCGACTTCGGGGTACGGAACGTCACCGCACAACACCAGTGTAATACGGAGACGTACCGCACCTACGTCATCGACTTCGGGGTACGGAACGTCACCGCACAACACCAGTGTAATACGGAGACGTACCGCACCTACGTCATCGACTTCGGGGTACGGTACGTCACCGCACTCCACCACTGTTATACGTGCCGCATGTACGTCATCGAGCTCGATGTACGTCATCCAGCTCGGGGTACGGTACGTCACCGCACAACACCAGTGTAATACGGAGACGTACTGCACCTACGTCATCGACTTCGGGGTACGGAACGTCACCGCACAACACCAGTGTAATACGGAGACGTACCGCACCTACGTCATCGACTTCGGGGTACGGAACGTCACCGCACAACACCAGTGTAATACGGAGACGTACCGCACCTACGTCATCGACTTCGGGGTACGGTACGTCACCGCACTCCACCACTGTTATACGTGCCGCATGTACGTCATCGAGCTCGATGTACGTCATCCAGCTCGGGGTATGGTACGTCACCGCACAACACCAGTGTAATAGGGAGACGTACCGCACCTACGTCATCGACTTCGGGGTATGGTACGTCACCGCACTCCACCACTGTTATACGTGCCGCATGTACGTCATCGAGCTCGATGTACGTCATCCAGCTCACCGCACAACACCAGTGCAATAGACGTGTGGGACATACGTCTGCTAAGTAATTGTATGTGTAAGTATGAAAGTGTGTGTCTGAGACCCCCCCGGCCACCTGTGCCCAGCATCAGAGTGTGTGTATGGCTAAACCCCCACCACTGCCCAGCATCAGAGTCCCCACCACTGCCCAGCATCAGAGTGCCCAGCATCAGAGTGCCCACCACTGCCCACCACTGCCCAGCATCAGAGTGCCCCGCATCAGAGTGCCCACCACTGCCCAGCATCAGAGTGCCCAGCATCAGAGTCCCCACCACTGCCCAGCATCAGAGTGCCCAGCATCAGAGTGCCCACCACTGCCCAGCATCAGAGTGCCCACCATCAGAGTGCCCAGCATCAGAGTGCCCACCACTGCCCAGCATCAGAGTGCCCACCACTGCCCAGCATCAGAGTGCCCAGCATCAGAGTGCCCACCACTGCCCAGCATCAGAGTGCCCAGCATCAGAGTGCCCACCACTGCCCAGCATCAGAGTGCCCAGCATCAGAGTCCCCACCACTGCCCACCACTGCCCAGCATCAGAGTGCCCAGCATCAGAGTGCCCACCACTGCCCAGCATCAGAGTGCCCAGCATCAGAGTCCCCACCACTGCCCAGCATCAGAGTGCCCAGCATCAGAGTGCCCACCACTGCCCAGCATCAGAGTGCCCAGCATCAGAGTGCCCACCACTGCCCAGCATCAGAGTGCCCAGCATCAGAGTGCCCACCACTGCCCAGCATCAGAGTGCCCCGCATCAGAGTGCCCACCACTGCCCAGCATCAGAGTGCCCAGCATCAGAGTCCCCACCACTGCCCACCACTGCCCAGCATCAGAGTGCCCAGCATCAGAGTGCCCACCACTGCCCAGCATCAGAGTGCCCAGCATCAGAGTGCCCAGCATCAGAGTGCACCACCACTGCCCAGCATCAGAGTGCCCAGCATCAGAGTGCCCACCACTGCCCAGCATCAGAGTGCCCAGCATCAGAGTGCCCACCACTGCCCAGCATCAGAGAGCCCAGCATCAGAGTGCCCACCACTGCCCAGCATCAGAGTGCCCAGCATCAGAGTCCCCACCACTGCCCACCACTGCCCAGCATCAGAGTGCCCAGCATCAGAGTGCCCACCACTGCCCAGCATCAGAGTGCCCAGCATCAGAGTCCCCACCACTGCCCAGCATCGGAGTGCCCAGCATCAGAGTGCCCACCACTGCCCAGCATCAGAGTGCCCAGCATCAGAGTGCCCAGCACTGCCCAGCATCAGAGTGCCCAGCATCAGAGTCCCCACCACTGCCCACCACTGCCCAGCATCAGAGTGCCCAGCATCAGAGTGCCCACCACTGCCCAGCATCAGAGTGCCCAGCATCAGAGTCCCCACCACTGCCCAGCATCAGAGTGCCCCGCATCAGAGTGCCCACCACTGCCCAGCATCAGAGTGCCCAGCATCAGAGTCCCCACCACTACCCACCACTGCCCAGCATCAGAGTGCCCAGCATCAGAGTGCCCACCACTGCCCAGCATCAGAGTGCCCAGCATCAGAGTCCCCACCACTGCCCAGCATCAGAGTGCCCAGCATCAGAGTCCCCACCACTGCCCAGCATCAGAGTGCCCACCACTGCCCAGCATCAGAGTGCCCCGCATCAGAGTGCCCACCACTGCCCAGCATCAGAGTGCCCAGCATCAGAGTCCCCACCACTGCCCACCACTGCCCAGCATCAGAGTGCCCACCACTGCCCAGCATCAGAGTGCCCAGCATCAGAGTCCCCACCACTGCCCACCACTGCCCAGCATCAGAGTGCCCACCACTGCCCAGCATCAGAGTGCCCAGCATCAGAGTGCCCAGCATCAGAGTGCCCACCACAGCCCAGCTCGTACATCATAAACATACCATTGTCAACCTCATTACCCTCAGGAGATAGACACATTTTAGTAGACCTAAATGTGAACATCACACCAGCTCCCAGGCACCCAGCAGTCACAGACATCCTCACACAAACTACAAATCTGAAAAGCAAAAATTAGCTTTATTCAGCGGAATCACAAAAGAAAAGCAAATGAGAGTCCTCGCTCATTAAAGGCCAATGGCCAGTCCAATAGAGTCTCTGCAATAGTTTGTGCCTCCATGGGTGTCATCTCACCCAAACCTGCCTGCACATGGCGTTTAATCAGCTGTGCTGACTACGGGGGCACCATCTGTGGAATCCTCTGGCACCGCATGGACAGGAGAGGGAAGGACAGGTGGAGTGGGTGCAGGTGTAGTGGATTCATCCACACTTGTTGGGGCATCGCCGAAAGTAGATTCAAAAACCTGGCTGCACACCTCAGCCAGGGCGGAAAAACTACCACCTGAACCCGGGGACACATTGGGGGTGGAGGTACAGGGCTGTGAGTCAGTCCTACTGGGTGTGTGGATGCGTGTGTGAGGTGTCTCCCCTCTCCCTGTGGGTGTGCCTACTTGCCCTTGAGACTGTGTGCGTGGAGCTTTGAGCTTCTTATGCTGTGTGTGTGCGCTGGGTGTGTCTGACCTGTGGCGTGTGCGTGTATGCTGTGTAGGTATGTGAGAGGCAGAGGTGGATGGCTCTGAAGGAGGGGGGGACAGATGCTGCTGGGTGTAGAGAGGTGCCGTCAGTGTTGATTCAATGGCAGCCACACTCCGACGCAGATCAGACATGGCTGATGACATGCCCTCCATGAACGACACCACCTGTGTCATCAGTTGTGTATGTCCATGGAGGACAGACAGCATGGATGCCTGACCTACTGCAATCTGCCGGAGTAGGTCCACTGTCTCGGCACTGAGGGCAGCAGGGGACACAGGGGCAGGGGCTGCGGTGCCGGGAACAAAGGAGACACGGGGGCTAGCACGGACCCTAGGCACACCAAGGAGTGGGAGGTTGGAGAGGGGACTGGAGGAGGGGAGGGCAGCCAAAGATGTATGAGTGACCATTGCTGCATATTCCCCCCCCTCCTGAGAGTCTGTCTCGGATTCGTCGGCATGGTACGATGTGTCAGTCACATGTCGTCCGGCCTGCAGACTCGCCTCCCACTCTGTGCCACTGCCTCCCTCTGACACCTCCCAGCAGGTGGCACTGTCGGTGTGTCCCTCCGCCTGGTCCGCGCCTCTGTCTCCTCCAGATTCAGATGATGATGCTGTGAGCAAGGAGAAGAATGAAAACATATCAGTCACCTGTACACATCAGACATATCAGCTGCAAATCATATGGCCTCTTTCCTCAACATGGCATGCATCATGAGTCACATGACACATAACTCTTCATAATGACAATTCTACTTGTGGAGAAATGTCAGAGACACAAAGCTCAATGTAAGGTAGGAGACAAGGTATAGGCAAGGAAAATACTTGTATGAGAGACACAATCATGATCCACTGCCTCACAACAGGATAGCTGATGATGCATAACAGTTCATTAGCCAACCCTGCCACCCAAATCAAGACCTGGTCATGTTTGATTCGCTTTGACTCTGTGCCACATTAGAAAAGTCCTGGGCGAACTGCCATGTGATGCCATCCTGGGACCTGAAACAAGTCTTCCATCACCTCACACTGCCATCACCGCTTTGTACATCCAAAGTCACATTGTGTGGCAAACCATCAATACTATGTACAAAGAACATGCCACAGATGTTGAGAATATGCACACACGCACTGCCCAGTGTGAGTATGCAGAAGTCCAAAATATAGCACATGTACATTGTGCACCTGTAGCTAACACAAGATAATTAGAAAGTGTACCATGGACAAAGGCCACTGAGGCTGACTTGTGCACAAAACACTTGTTGAGATTCAAGAACAGTGCCACAATATGAAGAAGGGCAGACATAGTGCACATGTGGTGCTACATTTAAGGTACGAACAGGTGTCACATACCCCCCTACAACATGATGATGTGCAAAGGAAGATGCAATCTGAGACACTGCACCATAGGAGTACATGTCAAAAACAAGCATTATATGGGGGTGGGTTGCACTCCTGATCTCATCCAATTCCTCCATCGTTCTGAACTTTTTTACATGGCGTGCTCAATGGTAACGTGCCTAGCCTCAACGGCACGTGGTACAATAAATCACATCATTCTGAGGAAGGCATATAAACGTGACTTGTAAGGAGAGGGAGGTTGTCGTAGTGGGTTGATGGTAGTGGGTACAAAGGTAGGGGTGAATATCATAGATGCGAGAGCACAAGAGTGTGTAGGTAATCTGGTGATGACTAAGGAAAGTTTAAAAGATTAAAACTGCATCGAATTTATAGATGTGATTACATCACGAGGGAGACATTAGCATGTCTTTAAATAGTTTATGCAGCATTATTGAATCACATGTAGGTTGTTTTAAATGAATTGCATCTGACAATCATGTTATTTAGTATACAAAGTGGCGTACTACAAACTAATGCTTGTTTAATTAATTTTACAGTTACCCCTGGAGGCCCGAAATGCATTGGGTTTTTAATAAACTGCTTTCTGATGAACTTGGCTTTAGTACGTATTCTTGCATGAAGAGGTTCGGATGGCCCGTCTTGAATATGAGAAATCACAGAAAATGGCCTTTCCTTGCATATGGACTAAAAATGTGTGAAGAAGTTAAATTATGGAGTAAAAGTGATTTAAATGGATTAATACGGATGACTATGAATAATGACAATTGCATAAGCAACAGCTACTGTGCCATGGTTTGGGGCACTAACTAGTGTCCCAGAATGATGTAAAAACAAGCATTAGCCAAAGCAAACCTCTACTGTGGAGTAGGGCAAGGCATGTAAAGAAGCAGCTGCTGACAGAGGGACAATCGAATTCCAATGCATGAACTGCCTGTCTGACCACACCACTCAAACTATGGGAGTGTGACCATGCCTTAGAGCTCTTCAGGTACCATTTCTCACACACATGACTAGAAACAGACATGTACCTACCCCCTTCGTGCTGCTGTCCCTCCTGCAACTGCCTATGGAGGTCTGGGAACACCACTTCCAGGACCCGGAGCATGTTGGGGGTGAGTTGGCGGCTGCCGCCATGCCGGCGTGGAGCCTCCAGCTTCAGCTGGACTCGGGCGATGCGGCGGCTCCAGCACCGGATGTCCTGCCACCTCTTCTTAATGTTTCGAAGCCTCCTGCGAGGCCCCCCCCCTCTCTCCGGACAGCCCTGGCGATGTCCACCCAGATTTCACCCTTCTCATAGGCAGATACCTGTCACAAATGTAAAGTTACAGAACATCAGTATACCTGGTGCATGTTCCCAAGACACCCATATGTGCACAAAATACATGATGACAACAGGGCAACGTATGGCACACACATTAGCATCATTGTCCAGGAGTATGTGGCCTGTGTGCTAACACAACTGCTTAGCATGACATAGAAAATCTACAGATTACATGAGGGCTGTAAAACACTCTTTGAGCATGACACTCACTGAACAAGATATGCCATATCTGGGTGCAATGCAGCACGTGACATGCTGTCACACACCACACTACAACAAATAACTCTCTTCTAACAACACTGTGCACCCTGGCACTCACTCACAACAACATTGCATCTATCCACTATTACTACACAGTGGCTATGATGTCACACACACAACAGGTGCAAACTCCAAGGTATTGCACACATCACTCACCTGATCCTCTGGTCTCCCATACAGCTTGCTGAAATTTGGCAGGAGGGCATCCAGAAGGGCCTTGTTCTCACCATCAGTGAATGCAGGTGCCCTCTCCATGTTCAGCTAATCAGGGCCAGAGGATTCAGAGACAGCAGCTGTGGTTAGCACACCAATGTTGTGCAGGCAAGTGCCCTCCCACAGCCACATGCTGCCTTATATCTGTGCTGCAGAGGGTCTGTGAGTCCAAGGAGTAGTTTGTGATAGGCCACCATAATTTGCATCCTATGTTCCATCCAATCACATCACACCTAAGCCCATGACACACATATGCATGGTTTGAAAATAGAGCCAGAGCTGAACAACAACTTTCGCAACATTGTATACTTTTTCCTAACTGAATCTTCCAGGACACCTGTAGGAGTGTAAAAAAACTCCGTATCCATGACAACCTGGTTGCATTTTGAACAGTACACTGTTCCCCTAGTTGTTCCCTATGCATATTTAAAAATCCACACACAAGTACGGTGACATTGCCATTGCCAATGCTACACATTGAATGGTGTAACGATGCGTACACAGGCACGTACCATTGGGGTACGCTCAGCTCGCGTAGAGCCTAAAGGCGATAGGGAAACGATGCGTACACAGGCACGTACCATTGGGGTACGCTCAGCTCGCGTAGAGCCTAAAGGCGATAGGGAAACGATGCGTACACAGGCACGTACCATTGGGGTACGCTTAGCTCGCGTAGAGCCTAAAGGCGATAGGGAAACGATGCGTACACAGGCACGTACCATTGGGGTACGCTCAGCTCGCGTAGAGCCTAAAAGCGATAGGGAAACGATGCGTACACAGGCACGTACCATTGGGGTACGCTTAGCTCGCGTAGAGCCTAAAGGCGATAGGGAAACGATGCGTACACAGGCACGTACCATTGGGGTACGCTTAGCTCGCGTAGAGCCTAAAGGCGATAGGGAAACGATGCGTACACAGGGCCATACCATTGGGGTACGCTTAGCTCGCGTAGAGCCTAAAGGCGATAGGGAAACGATGCATACACACGCCCGTACCATTGGGGTACGCTCAGCTCGCGTAGAGCCTAAAGGCGATAGGGAAACGATGCGTACACAGGCACGTACCATTGGGGTACGCTTAGCTCGCGTAGAGCCTAAAGGCGATAGGGAAACGATGCGTACACAGGGCCGTACCATTGGGGTACGCTTAGCTCGCGTAGAGCCTAAAGGCGATAGGGAAACGATGCATACACACGCCCGTACCATTGGGGTACGCTCAGCTCGCGTAGAGCCTAAAGGCGATAGGGAAACGATGCGTACACAGGCACGTACCATTGGGGTACATTGTGTCAGACATGGTCAAGTGAACGATTGTGTAGGCTGCGTCCCTGTCCACCTTCATGTCACCATTGGCAGAGTCACACCAGGAAATCACACAGCAGGGATGTAGTCTACACTCATGTCAACCATGTGGATGCATACATCAGCATGGCACACATACATCAGTATGTGCCAGGTTTGGCAGACATTGAAGAAGCACAGGGATTGTGACCCTGTGCCTCAGTTGATGTGTGAATAGCTTGCACAACATGTCATCATTCATGATGCACATGTGCATCACATGCATTCAACAATTTCAACACGATTAACGTCTGCAACATGTAGCGAGGCACATGAACACTCGAATGGGCCACAATTCAGTACAGGGAACTGGCACATGATGACAGGAACATGCCCACTGTCACAGAGGTACTTTTTTAGCAACAAGGGACCCCAATTCAGTCAGCCAGGGACCTCGGGGAACAATTTTATGAAACAACAACGGTCCCATGCATGGATTGATAAAACAACCAATAAATATAGACGAAATCAATTCTATATTTTAGAAGGACATGCCCAGCCGGACAGAGGTCATTCGGGTTTACTGAATAAACAAAATTCTCAAGATAAAACAAGAATACCTTCCACAAAGCCCCTATGTGGTGCACAAGCCTGTGCCCAACACTTACGGGGTGATTACAGTTTGGAGAGAACAGGAAAGGTTCAAAGGCAAAACAAGCGTTTTCTGTTTACATATGCATTGTACAGAAAATATCAAGCTGCACCGTTACAGAAAATCAAACAATCAGATATTTGTATAGGGTGCATGAGCAAGTCGACGGCGTTTCGGTTCCACTAAGGAATCATAGGAACCATCATCAGGACAAACAATTAATTTTGCCTTTTTCACTAGACCTCAATTTTGCCTATAAAGAAAAATAAAAGGAAAGTATACTTTATAAACAGAATACATATAAGGAAGAATTAAAAGTGACTCTTTGTGCAACGTGCACATGCTCATTGGTCAAGTGGTGAGATCCTACTTTTACCAAGAGTGTAGAAGCGGTGACCTTTGTTTTTGTTTTAAGGGCATGCGTCAAGGATTGCTATATAGTGTCTATGGGGCCATGGTGGTTGCGCAGGCAATTGAACGAAGTGCCAGTGAACTATTTCTGTAGTAGTTGTGTACTTAGCACTCGCCGGATTACGTGAGACCGGTCTCTAAGGGCAGTGGAGGAGCCGCTCTGCTTACCGAGGCAGTGCGTGTTAGGTCAAGGCACAAGTCGATGCTCAGTATAGCCCGGACGGACAGCCCTGTATAAAGAAACAATCCGCATATTTAAAACGAAAGTGCTAAAACCAGTCCGAGTAACAATTAACCGGGGCACGCCATGCATGTAATCTTACCAACTTAAGGCGGCGGTTTACTTAGTTACACAATCGTAACCGGACGATGCCAGGGCAAGCCTAAATGAAACGAACAAACGTTTCAGAGAAGGAAAGCAGGCCATAATACGGGATTAAATCTTAGCCTCGCTTGTTTACTTACCGATATATTCGGTCATGGAGATGTTCCCTGGCGTGCTCGTGTGCTCGTATCAGGAAGTGAAGAAGGGGTGGGTGCATTGTGATTGGGCAGTGCGCATGAGATTGTGGGCATAAAAACAAACGAAGGACTTATGGTACGGAGGCCATCTTGGAGTGATGCCTAAAGTGATTAACATGCAGAGTGACTTTTGACATTACAATCTTTCTTAAAGAGACGTTGATTATTTAACCAAATCCTCAGTTGAATAATCGTTTTGTACAGAGTCTGAAAGGTACGAAAATCAGATTAAATTAACGATGTCCACTCCTCTTGCAGGTTCAAGCCGGAATTCAAGCTATCCGTCTTCAGTATCCACTTTAATTCCTCTCTGTTGAGCATGCGATTTAGGTCGCCCCCTCTTGGTGGTATAGTGATCTGTGTGATGACAGTCCAGCGAATCTCATTTTCAGTATGTCCTTTATTCAAAAAGTGTTCAACCAAGGGAGCGTTTGGGGTATTGCACCTAATGCGGCTGCGGTGCTGGGATATCCGCAGTTTAATTTTTTGCTTTGTCTGTCCAACATATATGCAATTACAGGGACAAAAGATCGCATAAATAAGATTACAACTGTTACAGTTAGTAAAAGTACGTAAATCATTTTTCACACTTTTGTACACAAATTCTTTTCCCTCTATTGCAAAGTCACAGACTACACATGAGCCACATTTGGAATGGCCTCGCAGAGGTGGTAATGACCAATGGTCATGTAGTGTAACACTTCTCCCGGGTGCAGGCGGTAGAGCTGCCCTCACCAATTGGTCTTTAAGACTTTTGCTCTTCTTAAAAGCAAAGAGTGGAGTCTCCCAGTTTAGGGGGCCTGAATTCAGAATATGCCAGTTCTTTCTTATACACAGTACCAAGAACTCTATGAAGAGAGCCTGGTACTGTCCCCGGGACACTTTGCTAGAGCCCAAACGAAAAGAAACTGATGGAAAAACAGTATGTGTAACTACTTTCTCTGCCATATCTCACCGTGTAACACAATGTATAAGAAAGAACTGGCATATTCTGAATTCAGGCCCCCTAAACTGGGAGACTCCACTCTTTGCTTTTAAGAAGAGCAAAAGTCTTAAAGACCAATTGGTGAGGGCAGCTCTACCGCCTGCACCCGGGAGAAGTGTTACACTACATGACCATTGGTCATTACCACCTCTGCGAGGCCATTCCAAATGTGGCTCATGTGTAGTCTGTGACTTTGCAATAGAGGGAAAAGAATTTGTGTACAAAAGTGTGAAAAATGATTTACGTACTTTTACTAACTGTAACAGTTGTAATCTTATTTATGCGATCTTTTGTCCCTGTAATTGCATATATGTTGGACAGACAAAGCAAAAAATTAAACTGCGGATATCCCAGCACCGCAGCCGCATTAGGTGCAAAACCCCAAACGCTCCCTTGGTTGAACACTTTTTGAATAAAGGACATACTGAAAATGAGATTCGCTGTAATGTCATCACACAGATCACTATACCACCAAGAGGGGGCGACCTAAATCGCATGCTCAACAGAGAGGAATTAAAGTGGATACTGAAGACGGATAGCTTGAATTCCGGCTTGAACCTGCAAGAGGAGTGGACATCGTTAATTTAATCTGATTTTCGTACCTTTCAGACTCTGTACAAAACGATTATTCAACTGAGGATTTGGTTAAATAATCAACGTCTCTTTAAGAAAGATTGTAATGTCAAAAGTCACTCTGCATGTTAATCACTTTAGGCATCACTCCAAGATGGCCTCCGTACCATAAGTCCTTCGTTTGTTTTTATGCCCACAATCTCACGCGCACTGCCCAATCACAATGCACCCACCCCTTCTTCACTTCCTGATCCGAGCACACGAGCACGCCAGGGAACATCTCCATGACCGAATATATCGGTAAGTAAACAAGCGAGGCTAAGATTTAATCCCGTATTATGGCCTGCTTTCCTTCTCTGAAACGTTTGTTCGTTTCATTTAGGCTTGCCCTGGCGTCGTCCGGTTACGATTGTGTAACTAGGTAAACCGCCGCCTTAAGTTGGTAAGATTACATGCATGGCGTGCCCCGGTTAATTGTTACTCGGACTGGTTTTAGCACTTTCGTTTTAAATATGCGGATTGTTTCTTTATACAGGGCTGTCGGTCCGGGCTATACTGAGCATCGACTTGTGCCTTGACCTAACACGCACTGCCTCGGTAAGCAGAGCGGCTCCTCCACTGCCCTTAGAGACCGGTCTCACGTAATCCGGCGAGTGCTAAGTACACAACTACTACAGAAATAGTTCACTGGCACTTCGTTCAATTGCCTGCGCAACCACCATGGCCCCATAGACACTATATAGCAATCCTTGACGCATGCCCTTAAAACAAAAACAAAGGTCACCGCTTCTACACTCTTGGTAAAAGTAGGATCTCACCACTTGACCAATGAGCATGTGCACGTTGCACAAAGAGTCACTTTTAATTCTTCCTTATATGTATTCTGTTTATAAAGTATACTTTCCTTTTATTTTTCTTTATAGGCAAAATTGAGGTCTAGTGAAAAAGGCAAAATTAATTGTTTGTCCTGATGATGGTTCCTATGATTCCTTAGTGGAACCGAAACGCCGTCGCTTGCTCATGCACCCTATACAAATATCTGATTGTTTGATTTTCTGTAACGGTGCAGCTTGATATTTTCTGTACAATGCATATGTAAACAGAAAACGCTTGTTTTGCCTTTGAACCTTTCCTGTTCTCTCCAAACTGTAATCACCCCGTAAGTGTTGGGCACAGGCTTGTGCACCACATAGGGGCTTTGTGGAAGGTATTCTTGTTTTAACTTGAGAATTTTGTTTATTCAGTAAATCCGAATGACCTCTGTCCGGCTGGGCATGTCCTTCTAAAATATAGAATTGATTTCGTCTATATTTATTGGTTGTTTTATCAATCCATGCATGGGACCGTCACTGTCACAGAGGTGTCATAGCCGCACAGCATGACCCTGTGTGACCACGTCATGTGTGTGCCATGTGCTACATTGTGCATGCTGTTAGCATATGCCATGAACAGGTCAGTAAAGTATTACTCACCTCAGAATATCCCCACATGTCATCCTGGACATGGCAATTTCCGTAATACCGTACACTTGTGTGTTGGTGTGTAAATCCTCTGGCTCTGCAAGTATCCTTGGCGTTGTGTCTGCCCTGATGAGGTTATCTGAGTAGTCATATGTCACCTCTGCGTCCACACGTCAGGTCCTCTGTTTGTTTCTCAACACCAACGCAGGTCCGGTCTAAGTTAAAGCTTACACATTTTGTACCCTAAATCATTGTACTAACACTTCAGAACATTTACCTTTTATTGTCATACTCAAGACCGTGCCAATAGGGATGTCACTTACAAAGCCTGTGAGGAATGGAAAGGCCTCATGTTGGTGAGTGACCCTCACCGTCTGTGTCTCCACGGTTTTCACGTCAGGCACAACAACAAGAGCTGCTCCAATTGCGGGGACCTGACATATGAATCCAGGTGTGATATGTCCCACAAGCCACTCAGACTCCAGCAGTTGGCACTGCACCACAATAGCTCATGGTTGGGATGTAGGACCAGTGCATGTGTGTGGGTGTGGAGACATGTGAGCCCCTTATTAGTACATCATTCCCCAGGGCAAACTCGTCAGGTAAACAAAAAAAGTCAGAGATGTGTAATTGCATTGACAAATAACCACGATGCAAGTGCAATGCTGCATGGGATTAGGGTGACGGCGACCACACGGCTCCATCAGAATAGCAGCCATCGTAGCCAGCACCACGACCTACGGTCCCAGCCCTGCATGTGACACAGGAGGAGTAAGTGCACTTCCTCATGTCCATGATGTCCCTCACCCCGCCCACTGACTCCGCATCAGCTTCTGGCCCACCGTACCCGTCAGGGGGCAGTTGCGCCTCTGTTGATATGCCCCTGACGCCATCATTCGCTGAGTGACGGACGCAGGCGGTGCATACGTCCCAGAACCGCTGTGACAGACATGATCGGAATGTTCATCCTGGTCCCCGCTGGTTCAACTCACAATCTCACTGCCAGATCTCCCCCAGGTGTCAGCCGTGGCGCCATTCTGGGGTGGTGCTGGCCCCGATACCACACACTGTACGGCTCCGCCGTGGTAACTGTGTGGCAGAACACCGCTCTTAATGCTGCATGGGAATGTAAACCTCAATGAGCTGGCCACACCTCATTACAATTGGCGCAAATGAGTATTGGGAGGGTCAAGAAGACCCACTGGCACGTGAGTGTCAGTCCCAACACCACAGGACAGGTGGACTGGGGGATGCGAGTGTTGTGGACACCTAGCCAGACACAGGTGATGTCTCAACTCAAATGATGTATTTGGATGATTGGGCAACGTTCAGTGTAGTGTTTATGTGGGCGGTTGGAACCATGGCCCTTCATCTCCCTGTTGCTGCGGTGAGGACCAACTTGTCGCTCAGGTCCTTCAACTACACTAACGCTACGCTGAGCCTCTGCAGGCCTATCTTGATGAGAGTACTGTATGTATATTTGCAAGCATGTACAGCCACGCAGCATGTTTGTCTGTACATAGGCACGTTGTCAGACCCCCACTGCCCTACCCGGACTGACCATGTTCCCTGTCCTACCACCCCATCCCATGAAGCATCTGCATGCAGCCCTCAAAACCACAGAACTCATTCCCGTTACCTACGCTGTAGAGGGTATCCAAGAGGTACAGGCACTACGCAAAGATGTCATCATCCTCCCTGACTCTGGGAGTGATGTTTAGCTACTTGACATGCATCTTTGCCTGCTACCCACACTCTCTGTGGGATATGTTTGTGTAACAGCTGCCAGTGTATGCGTTGTAGGTACGGCCAAAACATGGCCACGCCCTTGTCGGATGCCAATCAACAACACTAGTTTTGTTCCGGTGTGGCCTGGATAGCCACCACTCACTGGTCAGATCGATGACACCCAGGGAGGCTAATTAGTCCTAAGCTATGTATGCATTGAAATCTGACACTTTGCTACTGCCTACTGTTCCTTACAGATATTGGTTTACAAAAGGTAAGTAACTAGTCCTTGAAAGTACTGTGCATCTGCTGTAGGAGCATCTATGTTGTGTCCTTGCTGTGATGGCAGGGTGACTAATGTACACACACCATGCCACGTGTGTTAATGACCCGTTCACATGTGTGATGGCATCACAGACCGTCAGTGACAAATGTAATTATCATGCTGTATGATGATGGTCATGTAATTGTCACTGAAAGTACACACCGCGACATGACTAAGGCTGAACAGTGCAAATGATTGCACATGTGGTGTGTGTGTGTATTGCAGTCTGCCCTCTGGGTGTGCAGACAACCTCCTACTGACATTGACATGACGTGTCTCACTGACATGATACATTGTCATGGTCACTAAGACCTTTACATCTGAAGGTTTGTATGCATGTCACATCCATTCCACACACTACAGGTATTTTCCTTCGCCACGGAGGAGTGTGTGGGAGCTGGCATCTGTGTGTATCCCACGCCACACTCCAAATTGTCTACATTATTTGAAGAAGTGTTGCTTGTGCCATGTACATTGTTATAGTCTTAGTCAGACAGTTGTAGACATTTCCTTAAAATTGTGTCTTGCAGGGCACCCCCTCTGGAAAGGCCGTTGCCTGACTTGGAAGCCATGAGGGAGCGCAACTGCATCCGTCGATATCGCTTCGGCCGACAGTTGATCAAGGACCTGACGGGCAGGCTTGAGGCTCACCTACAACCACGCCACAGGTATCCAAGTGCACTGACACCCAAGGTAAAGGTGATGGCAGCCCTCCATTTCTTTGCCACAGGTACCTTCCAATTTACCATAGCTGATGTGGGAGGGATGTCTCAGACCATGTTTAGCCGGGTATTGGGTGATGTTTTGGGAGCAATGTTGCTCCACCTTGATGAATTCATTACATTCCCTACTCCAGAAGAGTTGACAGATGTCAAGGGGGAATTCTATGGCCTGGGCCGTATGCCACATGTAATTGGTGCAATTGATGGTACACATGTTACTCTTGTCCCACCACAGGCTCAGGAGCAAGCGTATCGCAACAGGAAATACTACCACTCGATAAATGCCCTGGTGGTGTGTCTTGCCAACATGATTATCTCACATGTTTGTGCACGTTATCCAGGATCGTGCCACGATGCTTTCATCATGAGGCGTAGCAGGGTACCACAGATGATGCTGCAGCTGCACAACCACCGGGCATGTCTAGTTGGTGAGTATACACTGTGAGCTCTGTATGTCAGTATGTCACAACTTCATGATCTGCATCATATGATTCACTCTTGTACATGATGTCAAATTGCAGGAGACGCTGGATATCCAAACATGCCGTGGCTAATGACTCCGCTACGCAACCCCAGGACAGCTGCAGACCAGCGTTACAACAATGCTCATGTGAAGACCAGGCAGGTGATCGAACGGACCTTTGGACTCCTGAAGAGCCGCTTCAGGTGCCTGGACAAGACAGGCGGAGCCCTCCAATACAGCCCACGCAAGGTGTGTGACATCTTCACCGTGTGCTGCATGCTACACAACATGGCAGTGGAGAAGGCTGTGCCACTCTACCTGGATCCTGATGAGCTGGAACATCCGCCCGTTGAGGATGAAGGCCTTGGCCAGGATGCCAGTGACGAGGAGGGTGAAGATGATATCCGCGGTCACCTCATCCGCAACTTCTTTTCATGATGGTGAGTCCTTTCATATTTTAAGTAAAAGATGGACTATAGAGTAGCATGGGTAGCATGCTATGTATGCAACAGACTGTAAGCAAGATCACTTGGATGTGTGTTGTGCTGTGTCACATGTTCAGTTGTAATGGTACACACATACGTGCTATGTGTGCACTTGGAATGTACAGGTGTCATACTACATCTGGCTATTCAACAGACATTGACAAAATGACATTATACCGAACTTGACCCCTTGTGTGCCACTCTCATCCACAGCTCGCCCTGCCTGTTGTCCGTTGGGGTACATCGTGGTCATCCTGCTACTGCTCATTATGATTGCAACGTCAGCCACATCAACGGAGCATGCTTGAACATGTGGAGAAGTCAATTTGGGTAAGGACTCATATGAGGCTGTTTAGCGTTGGTATGTGTAGAAATGTGTGGTACATGTTCATGTGCATGTGGTGTCATCTTGCATACATGCTACTCCATTATGTACCTCATGACATGTATGGCCACTCCCATGACAGGATAGTCACCCCTTCTGTCATCTGTTGTACTTTGATACTCTGGTGAATGCATCAATGTGTGTAGACATTGCCACAGCAACATTGCACATACCATGGCATGACATTGTGTCAGAGGTCACAACCACGGACTCTGTGGGGGATTGCAGCCTCACTGTGTGCATTAGAATGTGACTGGATCCTCACCTCCAGCTTGTGGGCCAGTCCAGTGTGATTACCATGAAACCATGTGGTGTTGGTGTTGCCCAGTGTATGTTCCACATCTTAAGACAACTGTCCTGTGAATCAGTTAACATGGATGCATTGCCCCTTGCAGCAGTATATCATGTCACTGTCATGTCGTTACCTCAGTGCAGGTTGAGAATACTGCTACGCCAGCCTTCACAGTGAGTAGCCGTGATGTTTAGATGCACATGATGCCATGTATGTTTAGCATGACAAAGTAAAAAGTGTGAAAGATGCATATGTGAATTTCTGTGTAGCACCAGTGGAGTGCGGTCATTCACATGAATCTCTGGTCGCCGGCACCATGACTGTGCTATGGTAGGGTCTGATTATGTAGCTTGGATGGACATCACTTGCACTTAATATTTATTGTACATGCATATCATGTTTAGCATTGTGATGCATACTTGACACACCAAAAGACTGGCTACAGAGTGCCTTCATTGCATGTCGATCATTAGCTTCCTCATCATATGTGATACTAACAGCTGTAGTGGATTCGCTCAAGTTAGCCTACAGGGCCCTTATGGCTAACCAATATCACATACAGACTTTAGAGTTAGCGGTAGTTGGATTTCCATATGTTTCCATTTGTTACTGAGGTCTACCTCATCTGTGCCTGGGAATGTGTTTATACTACATAGATCTTTTTGCATGGGTGCTCACTTGTGAGCGTTACACATGACTCTAATGGATGACAGACTGTCCCAGTTTTTATGTGTCTGTGTCACAGCATCGAATCTGATGTGATGGCATGATTAATCATCATTATTTGTCACCAGACAGTACAATTCACAGGTGTGACTGGTACAGTGTAGCTAATTAGGTTTTTGAAGTGTCTGTGACATGAGAATGTTGTCCTAATGCTTAATTGCCTCTGTTTCAGGTCTCCCTCCCAGCAGTTCCCATCCTCTCCTTCCCTCGCCTGATCACCCTTTTGTGTCTGTTGTTTGTACTCAGACCAATGGGCTATTTGGAGGTGGAACCCTTAGAGCATCACACCAGTCTGATGAAGAAAGGTACGGCCAGTCGTTGACAGCCTTGTAGGTATTCGTAAAGCGGCATTACAGGTGACATCATGATTAGTGTAAATTGGACTTATTGACAATGCACATGTATGATTGTGAAAGCTCCATGGGCTCACAATGTAGATTATCATGTTGTGCATGACGTCTGACTCCTACAGAATATAGTGCCTGCTTGTGGCTCTACACACATGTCCGTCTAATGTGCACATATACTATTTTGAACGTAGTTACCTCATGCTTGTTAGGTGTGTAACTGTATATTGACCACACGCATGGGGTGGGTGAAGGCTAGAATACTATGTTGTGTGTGAGGTACATGTCTTTGTTGGTGCAGTTTTCCTTTGAACATACTAGCTCTTGTATACACCTGCAGACGCTGTGTGTCTTGGGCCCCACTTGACCGTAAGGGCCCTGATCCACTGACTGTGATGTGTGGTGATTACTGCGCCATTTAGTTGTCACTGATCCTGAGTGAGGCAGACACTCCTGCCTTCACATCCACATGTCACTTTGTGCATTGCGGGTGCCCTTGTGTTATGTGTTTGTTTAGCAATTAGTCACACCCCTCCTGCCGTCATGTATTCACTCATTGCTGCAGCTGCATACACAGCCAACATGCAGCGCACACTATCCAGGAACACAGACACCTACAGGATGACCCTCCTTCCATCCATTAATAGAGCATGCTCCGGCCACCCTACACACAGACAACACCAGACATTCACCCTCGTGCTATAAAAATGCTTTGTACTCAGCCATAGCTGCTGCTATGCGTGTGTGTGCAACACATACTGGCACAACTATGCAGATTCACATGACATTGGGTCTACGTACCACCAGGTCATGTGGCGTGTCCAACACACACACACCTTACATAGGCACAATATTGTACAGTGTTAGCTTGTCAACACCACTAGATCAGAAAACTCTTAGCTTACAGTCACGTGCCACAACACAACATGCTCACACCACTTCAACATTGCTGTCACTGTCAGTCAAGTTGGCACATGGGACACACACCATGACCCTGTCTCTTGGGTGTGGTGTGATTTGGCCGTTCCGGGGTTGGTATTTGTCTGATGTGTGTCGTTGTTCTGTATGCGTTGCTCCCATTACAGTAGTATAGTACTTGTAGCTCCATAGGGGTAGGTCACCTAATCAGGTGTGCTTGTGTAGAGTGCTCCAGCCCATTGCCCACAGTCTGTCCTGCCACCGTAATCCTGTGCGGCATTAATCACATACACAGTAATGCATCATGCTGATGGTAGCTCACATACCTGAGGACACAGTTGTAGGTACTCCCTACATGGACTACTACTT
Organism: Lissotriton helveticus; assembly: GCF_964261635.1. Classification (NCBI taxonomy): domain Eukaryota; kingdom Metazoa; phylum Chordata; class Amphibia; order Caudata; family Salamandridae; genus Lissotriton; species Lissotriton helveticus. Next base: position 891,733,649 of record NC_136070.1, read on the forward strand.
TTGTGACACTGACATGTACTCCTCAAAGTGACTCTCCTGGGCCTGCCTGTGCTAGCAGTATTGGGATTCAATCCCCCCTCCAGCATTGACTGTCCCACACAGGTGTGTCTTATCATCCATGTATGTAGTTGGTGGAAATTTCTGACCAATGTGTGTCCTCACTCAGATTCTGATCCAAGTGTGTGGATGACTGCTGTTTGTTGTATACCTTGCATTTATGACATTTGCTGACACATATACATGTATGCTGTTTCAAAGATTACTCACCAAATGCGTATGATGTTTACATTATTTATTGGGTGCTCTAGTGCATGAAACGTGAATAGGTGCTGTACAGAAAGGGGGGGAATCCAAAATTCACTGCTGGAGATGAGATGCCTTACTGTTTCAGTCAACAGAGTCCAGCCCACAGTGCCTGACATCATTGGGCAGACTGGGACCAGCAAGTCCATGTGGGAGAGTCTCATAGGGGATGCTGTTGCACCCAGGGGCTATATGCCAGGTCCAGTGTCCTGGGAGAAGTCCATGGGCCACAGGCCCTCAACGTCTTCGGCGTGGATGACCCACCTTCCTTGGGGGACCCTCATGTGCAGGCATGGACGGTGCATGGGACGCTACGTCAGAGGGTTCCTCCTCCTCCCTCTCCTCCCTCCCTGTGGCTGGTGTTGCACTTTGCTGTGATGTTGCTGGCCTTGTGACACAGGGAGGGGGCTGCATGTTGGCAGCCATCTGACGTAGCACATGGACAATGTCCCTATGCACCATCAAGAGCTGAGCCTGGTGTGCCTCCACCCGTCCATAATGCAGGTCTTGCCTGGCTATTTGCTCTGCCTGCTGTTCTTTGAGCTGGTTGAGGGTCTCCGCAAGCTGGCTTACCTCACTGGTGTCCCGCCGGTATGCCTCAAGGATGTTACCGAGTTCAGCCATACCGGTCCCTGCAGCTGACTGCCCAGATTCTCGCCTCCGCCTTGCGCCACTCCCACCACCCTGACCCACATGAGCACGGCCCGCGCTTGTGGGCACATCCGATCGACGGGCCCCCCGAGTGCTGGGAGGGTGGAGGTTGTCACCAACCTCAGGGGCGCCCGACAAAGGGTGTCCCTCATTTTCAGACTGGCTCTCTTGTGAATCATGGGCAGGGCTCTGACCTGTCTGCTGGGATGTGGTGGGAATAGGTCCGGTGGTTGGCAGAGATGTAGCTGGTATAGTTGCTGCAGGGGTTTGGGATCCAGAGGAGCCAGGTTGGTTGGGGTCATCCACAGTGCATTGAGGGACGGTGCTGGCGGTGGGGTCTGGGTCCTGCTGAGCCTGGGACTGGGATCCTTGGCCCCCCTGGCTGGGGGGGAGATCCGCACCTTGCCCTGTGTGTGGGAGAGAGAGAGACACTGTTAAGGCTATATCAAGTGACATGTGGTTTGGTTATCCATTATCAGCATCATTGTTCCACAAGCTATACATTGTTGACATTGTACAGTTGTGTATTTAGTGGTAGAAAAAACAATAGTACGATGGGGTATATACATTCTTCCAATCTCTTGACAATGACTGACACAGCCATTGCTGTGTCTTGTGTTGCCGGCACCACACGTGTAAAGCATTTGTAAGTATCACGCAACATCCTGGATATGGTGAAAATTCTTATGTGTGCGTCAAGCATGCACAGAGTTTAGATGCAGCATGTTGATGTAAGAGACAGAGCATCATTATTTAGCATGTCAGCGACTACTTTGGATGTCTTTTGCTGTTCCATGCTGGCCAAACAATGCCAACACCGCTGGACCTGTACACCCACTTGTAGATCATGGCTTTAGAACTTGGCACTTCTCTGAGACGCATCACCTTGTCAATACCCATGTCCATGTTGGTACTTATGTACATCCACAAAGGTAATGAGATGGGGCACAAGCTTTTTTAGAGGGGCACAATGGACTGGAGCTTCTGTTATGTGCATGTAAGAGTTGTATGCATATTCATATGAGTACGTGTTTTGTAGTGGTACATGGCAATTGGGACAGTGTTGCAATACAACGCCTGTCCCCCGGGGATGAGTTTCTGTAAGGGGTGTGTACAACAGGCCATGCTATTACTTTGTTTGCGAATTGCAAGCGTCCATTGTTCATGATTTGGCTGTCCCCTCATGTGGCATGCTGCCATTATGTTGGATTTGTGTTGGTGCACAGGATGTGTGACCTTGTCCTGATGTTTGTGTTGGCAATGAGCACAGGAGGGACTTGTGCTGCCTACACCTGTGCCCATTGTGTACTATAGAGCTTTCTGAGATGTGTGTCCTGACACAGTACAGTGTTGACAGCAAATGGTGGGTGTCTTACAGGCACATAGCAGATGCTTGCTGGTACTTGTGAGACATCCCTTAACATTCAGCTCTATGGAGTTTGTGAGGCCTGTGCAGTGCTTCTGTGCAACTGTGTGTGTGCCCCAGGGATGTGCGTTGAGGTGACCGAGGGACAAACACTGACTGATGGAGACAGAGGGAGACAGAGGGAGACAGAGGGAGAGGGAGACAGAGGGAGAGGGCGACAGAGGGAGAGGGCGACAGAGGGAGAGGGTGAAAGAGGGAGAGGGCGACAGAGGGAGAGGGCGACAGAGGGAGAGGGAGAGGGCGACAGAGGGAGAGGGAGAGGGCGACAGAGGGAGACAAAGGGAGACAGAGGGAGAGGGAGACAGAGGGAGAGGGCGACAGAGGGAGAGGGCAACAGAGGGAGAGGGCGACAGAGGGAGAGGGCGACAGAGGGAGAGGGCGACAGAGGGAGAGGGAGACAGAGGGAGACAGAGACAGAGGGCGAGACAGGGATGGAGACAGGTAGATTGTGCTTGCTCTCTTGCTACACTGCCTTACTTTGTCACAAAATGATGCATCTCTGAAAGGTGTGTCAGCAAAACTGTAAATATTTAGAAGCTGTGGTCTAGTATCTTGTGTGATCTTTACCTATCCCTGTGCATTGGGCATTATGCTTGTGTGTGTCCCTGGGACATATGGCATGAGAGCAGCCTCTTACCCTACACATTGCACCCTATGTGCCTCCCCCTTGCAACTACCACCATTTGGTTGTGTACTGCTTGGAGTCATGGCCACCCACCCCATGCTGCTGGGCACTGTTGTTAGTCTACCCATGTAACTTGTGTTTTTTGTACACTCACCAGACTCAATGGCTCCTTCTATTCCATGTACTCCCACCGCTGGCAGTAGGACCATGACCTTCTCCTCCCAGGGCTGGTATACAGGAGGTCTGCGGGGACCACCGCCTCCAGTGTGGTGTGCATTGGCGTAATCCTGTGCCATCTTTTTCTTCACCATCCTCCGCAGATCGTACCACCTGGACTGGCAATCTTCCCTGGTGCGTCTGATGGGTGCAACAGCATTGACCCGGTCTACAATCCTCTCCCACAGGCGTGTTCTTTCTGCCAGGCTGGTCTGTCTGACCAATGCGCCAAACAGCTGCGGCTCGACTCTGATGACTTCATCAGTAAGTATCTCCATCTCCGGGTTAGTGAATTTTGGATTCTTGGGTGTGGTCATGGTGTGAGGTGTATGTGATTGAGGGTGTGATGGTGTGTATGGATGAGGGTGTGTGTTTGTGATTGTGAAGGAGGTGGTGTTGGTGTAGATGTGATAGGGTGTATGTGTGAAGGTATGTGGCTGCAATTGTTGGTGTGCTCTCTGTTTCCTCGCAAGAATGGGTATGTTGCAAAGGATGATGGGTTGTATGTGTGGTCCCTTTTATTGGTCAAATGGTGGGTGTGGCTTAATTAGAATTGTTGGTGTGGGTGTTATATGGGGTGGGTGTTGGTGTTGTCCTCTGTTTGGCTGCTTGGCTGTGACCAGGACATTGATTGTCAAAGGTGTGTACACAGGAGACATGTTCAGTGTGGTAGTGCGACTCGTTAGCAAGGTCCTTGTGGTCGTTTTGGTGTTGGCGTTGTGTGCTTGCGGTACTTGTGCGTGCGTTTGAGTAGTACGGACCGTTTGCGGGTGGGGGTGTTCGCGTAGGCTTGGCTGAGGGGTGTGCGTGTCGTACTTGTGCGTGCGAGTGAGCGGTACGGGCCGTTGGCGGGTGGGGGTGTTCGCGTAGGCTTGGCCGAGAGGTGTGCGTGTCGTACTTGTGCGTGCGAGTGAGCGGTACGGGCTGTTGGCGGGTGGGGGTGTTCACGTAGGCTTGGCCGAGGGGTGTGCGTGTCGTACTTGTGCGTTCGAGTGAGCGGTACGGGCCGTTGGCGGGTGGGGGGGTTCGTGTAGGCTTGTTGGGGGGGTGTGCGTGTCGTACTTGTGCGTGCGAGTGAGCGGTACGGGCCGTTGGCGGGTGGGGGTGTTCGTGTAGGCTTGTTGGGGGGGTGTGCGTGTCGTACTTGTGCGTGCGAGTGAGTAGTACGGACCGTTGGTGGGTGGGGGTGTTCGCGTAGGCTTGGCCGAGGGGTGTGCGTGTCGTACTTGTGCGTGCGAGTGAGCGGTACGGGCCGTTGGCGGGTGGGGGTGTTCGTGTAGGCTTGTTGGGGGGGTGTGCGTGTCGTACTTGTGCGTGCGAGTGAGCGGTACGGGCCGTTGGCGGGTGGGGGTGTTCGTGTGGGCTTGTTGGGGGGGTGTGCGTGTCGTACTTGTGCGTGCGAGTGAGTAGTACGGGCCGTTGGCGGGTGGGGGTGTTCGCGTAGGCTTGGCCGAGGGGTGTGCGTGTCGTACTTGTGCGTGCGAGTGAGCGGTACAGGCCGTTGGCGGGTGGGGGTGTTCGCGTAGGCTTGGCCGAGGGGTGTGCGTGTCGTACTTGTGTGTGCGAGTGAGCGGTACGGGCCGTTGGCGGGTGTGGGTGTTCGCGTAGGCTTGGCCGAGGGGTGTGCGTGTCGTACTTGTGCGTGCGAGTGAGCGGTACGGGCCGTTGGCGGGTGGGGGTGTTCATGTGGGCTTGTTGGGGGGGTGTGCGTGTCGTACTTGTGCATGCGAGTGAGTAGTACGGACCGTTGGCGGGTGGGGTGTTCGCGTAGGCTTGGCCGAGGGGTGTGCGTGCCGTACTTGTGCGTGCGAGTGAGCGGTACGGGCCGTTGGCGGGTGGGGGTGTTCGCGTAGGCTTGGCCGAGGGGTGTGCGTGTCGTACTTGTGCGTGCGAGTGAGCGGTACGGGCCGTTGGCGGGTGGGGGTGTTTGTGTAGGCTTGTTGGGGGGGTGTGCGTGTCGTACTTGTGCGTGCGAGTGAGCGGTACGGGCCGTTGGCGGGTGGGGGGGTTCGCGTAGGCTTGGCCGAGGGGTGTGCGTGTCGTACTTGTGCGTGCGAGTGAGTGGTACGGGCCATTGGCGGGTGGGGGGGTTCGCGTAGGCTTGGCCGAGGGGTGTGCGTGTCGTACTTGTGTGTGCGAGTGAGTGGTACGGGCCGTTGGCGGGTGGGGGGGTTCGCGTAGGCTTGGCCGAGGGGTGTGCGTGTCGTACTTGTGCGTGCGAGTCGTACTTGTGCGTGCGAGTGAGTGGTACGGGCCATTGGCGGGTGGGGGTGTTCGTGTAGGCTTGTTGGGGGGGTGTGCGTGTCGTACTTGTGCGTGCGAGTGAGTGGTACGGGCCGTTGGCGGGTGGGGGGTTCGCGTAGGCTTGGCCGAGGGGTGTGCGTGTCGTACTTGTGCGTGCGAGTGAGTGGTACGGGCCGTTGGCGGGTGAGGGGGTTCACGTAGGCTTGGCCGAGGGGTGTGCGTGTAGTATGTATTGGTGGAGCTTGCAGTGAGGCGAATGTCCCATACAAATCAATGTTGAAGCGTGAATACTTTGGCCCGTACGTATCTCGCTCAGGCATTTCGTTCCGAATCGGAATAGTGAGTTTGTACGGACTGATTACGAATCGTACGGTGGTCTGCCCGAGGCTTATTCGTACGGGTATACGAATGTCATTCGTACGGATCGTATCAAATCGTACGGAAATCAACGGTAACGGATCGGAATTCGCTGGTCGGACGGTGGTTTCCCATTCGTACGGAATCGGCTACGAATACGATTCGTACGCAGGATTATTTTACCGGATCGGAATCGACCCCTATGTGATATAATTTACTATTCCCACTCCAGTCTACATAAAATTAAATAAGTGCTGGACACTAATTAAAAATAATTTACTATTCCCAATCCAGCCTACATAAAATTGAAGTAGGTGCTGGACACTAATTAAATAAAAATTACTATACCCACTCCAGTCTACATAAAATTGAAGTATGTGCTGGACACTAATTAAATATAATTTACTATTCCCACTCCAGTCTACATAAAATTGAAGTATGAGCTGGACACTAATTAAATATAATTTACTATTCCCACTCCAGTCTACATACAATTGAAGTAGGTGATAGACATTAAATTAAATAAAAATTACTATTCCCACTCCAGTCTACATAAAATCGAAGTATGTGCTGGACACTGATTAAATATAATTTACTATTCCCACTCCAGTCTACATAAAACAGAAGTATGTGCTGGACACTAATTAAATATTATTTACTATTCCCACTCCAGTCTACATAAAATTAATATAAGTGCTGGACACTAATTAAAAATAATGTACTATTCCCACTCCAGTCTACATAAAATTGAAGTAGGTGCTGGACACTAATTAAATATAATTAACTATTCCCACTCCATTCTACATAAAATTGAAGTATGTGCTGGACACTAATTAAATATAATTTACTATTCCCTCTCCAGTCTACATAAAATTGAAGTAGGTTCTGGACACTAATGAAATATAATTTACTATTCCCACTCCAGTCTACATAACATTGAAGTAGGTGCTGGACACTAATTAAATATAATTTACTATTCCCACTCCAGTCTACATAAAATAGAAGTATGTGCTGGACACTAATTAAATATAATTTACTATTCCCACTCCAGTCTACATAAAATTGAAGTAGGTGCTGGACACTAATTAAATATAATTTACTATTCCCACTCCAGTCTACATAACATTGAAGTAGGTGCTGGACACTAATTTAATATAATTTACTATTCCCACTCCAGTCTACATAAAATTAATATAAGTGCTGGACACTAATTAAATATAATTTACTATTCCCACTCCAGTCTACATAAAATTGAAGTAGATGCTGGACATTAATTAAATATAATTTACTATTCCAACTCCAGTCTATATAAAATTTAAATACATTATTTCCAGAAATAATTGATAATAATTTAAATATGTAAACAAACTATCAACAATAATCCCATATACAACCAAAAAGCAGCTACCAATTGTATGATTTTATAAATATCTTTTAATAAATGATCAAATTAGTACAATTTATAAAATGTTATACATTTTATACAATTTATATTGATTTGAATAGATTAATATCTATTTTTATCATTATTTATAAATTAATATAAATTCACTCCCTACCCTAATGCACTAAAATGTATTTCATTACTACTACTGAAAATATTTCCAATTATTAAATATTATATATGAATAAATCTCATATAATATTACAGTTTTACAATTTTAAAATAATGTAATAAAAAAAGTAATATTTCAAAATGTTAGATAAAATATATATCTTTAATTTATAATTTTTATACACTTATAATATTTCTAATAATTTAAATTTAGTTATTTTTTTAATATTTATATCGAAATTCGAAATTTATAATTATAATTTTAAAATATTATATTTTTTCTAATATTTTTCTCAATCTAACAATTTATTAATATATAATTTTTTTAATCATGTTTTATTTTTTATAAATATATTTAAAAAAAACTCCCCACCCTTATCCCCTATAAACTCAATAACTCGCTCCAAAAAATATAAATGTATTTATAATATTAGATTATCATATATATATATATATTTTATGCTACATTATATTAACAGATTACTATACTATATCAGCATTAATAATACATATATTTTGGCTAAATTTTTATATATTTTACAAAAATATATATTTTCTAATTTGGATTTTTTTAATTTTTATACTTTTTTTTAAAATGTCTAATCATTATATAATTATTTGTAAATATATATTCTATATTTTGCAATATATTTCTTTTTAATACATATATTTTAGCAAAATGTTTATATATTTTTTTTTAATTTCGAATTTCTAATTTCGAAATTTAAATTTTAAATTTTAATATTTTTTATAAAATTTCTAATCATTATATAATTATTTCTAAATATATAATCAATTTTTTTAATTTTTATTTTTTAATACATATATTTTTAAAACACTCCCCACCCTTATCCCCTATAAACCCAATAACCCGCTCCTAAAAATATATATGTTTTTTTATTATTATAATATAAAACATTTTTTTATTTTTTGTAAAATAACATTAACAGATTACAATACAACTTTAACTGAATTAATATTTTTGTAACTATTATTTACTATTATACGATATTTTTTAGAGTCGATATTTTGACTTCCGATGTAATTACTTTCGATATTATAATACACATACTATTTACGATATTTTTGTATACGATATTTTTATTTCGATATTTTTTACCTACGATATTTAATGTTCGATATTATGTGAGTTCGATATAAAAATGTCGATATTATGTCTGATTACCTTCAGGACACCCTAGGATTGCAACATTGTTGTAGGCATCCAATTGAATTTCCAGCGCACGACTCATACGAATTTTGAATTTGCGTCTGTCTCCATGACAGCCCATTGCCAATGAGTGCGCACGGCTCGATAAACTGACTATACGGCGCGTATTATTTGAAACCATATGCATCCGTCTCAATATGATTCTATGGGCTATGCGTGCGCACGTCTCGGTCCAGAACAGCACGACGCGTCACTGTAGAAGTCACCTGCGTCGGGTCACATTGCATATGCGTCGTACATGGATGAACCGAGTCGTGGGCATGCATAGCCCATTGTCTTCAATGTGAACCGACGCGGGTGACTGTAATGCATACGCATCGTGCAGTCAATGGACAAGGTGTGCGCACTACTTGGTCCAAGCATGTACGGCGTGTCTGCACTCGAATTTGTAGTCGGGCGTCCTCGGACCAAGCATTGCTGGTTCTTTAAACAAGCGGCTTTTGTCTTTTTTCCTATGTTACACGATGTCTAATTTACTAGACATACTCGCTGTGTAAATACTCACCTTTGGATTGATTTCCTCTAGTGTAAGTGAAAAATGTTTATGTGCAACTCTTCCACCCTGAAGATGGTCCCAAGGATCTGGTAGACCAACAGGGGACCGAAACGTTGAAGCCCAACACCGCTTCGCATATTTGTTGATTACACAGATTGTAAATGTGATTATATGCTGTGTTTCATTTCCATCAATATGGTGTTTTGATTACCCATAACCTATGCGAAAGGTGTTCTGTATACTACTGTTAATTAATGTATGAACTTCAGTAGTTTGTTTGTTGCCAGCTATTAATTGATGATATTCCAAGTGGAATAAAATATACCGTTTTGATACATTCTGGTATATGTGCATATATTCCCTGTGGTTATATTGACTAATTGATCATGAATGTGACGTTAATACAAATTAGAAATAATCTTCAAATGTTTCCTCTAGGGACCCTGTGATTTTGTTATTGGGTCTGCATACAAGTCACACGCGTCGGTTCACATTGGTGTGACTTCTGGACGGATTCCACACAAATTTCATTGCCATGGCCACACCTTAAACACCACAGCATGTCCCCATAGTTACCAAGGTTTCAGATTGCTATGTGTGACATTTTCAGGATATCAGTGTAATTATTTGTGACATATAGATGAAAACGGCTTAAATCTAACTCGTTTCTTACACTCACAGACTGGGGAATGCCTAAATGAGTCACTAAGCCCACTGGACATGAGCTTTGCAAATGAATTGACGTCCCCCCCTCACTTTTTAAACAGACTTTTAATGATAGAGGAGCGAACACAATAATTGATTTTATCTTTGTTTCCAGTAGGTTTGCGTCTTGTACGAAGAGCTTTAATACGCATGATATCGCGATTAGCGATCATTATCCAAATGGTTTACTAATACTATGTCCATCCGGACGAGGTGCGAACAAATTGGAGAGGAAGTATGGGCAAAGTAATTTGGAAATTGATAAAGTTAATGGGTATTCGATTAAATGGGATAAAGCTGATCCCAAAAAAATCACCCATAAGGTAGTATCAAAATCCCTAGCCCATATTCTGAAATGCTTGGATCCTTTAACATCACCACATAAGGTTCTACGCAATTTTAAAGAAATAGCGGAAGCAATAAACAAATCTCTCCAAGTAGATCATAAACAACGCAAGAGTAAAACTAAAGGCTGGTTTAACAAGGCCTGCACAAAGGCATATTCTAACTTAAAAACTGCCTTAAAGGAGGCTGTGAGGGATAGAAACAAAATTAGTAGGCTGAGAAAGGAATATAATCAGGCCATTAAGTATAGGAAAGAAGAAATAAGGAAACAAATCTGGGAGAGGCTACACAAAAGCTGTAAGGATAGCAACAACATTGCTTTTTGGAAGGCTATTAAAGCCCCGTTTCTTTCAGAAACGAGTGACTTACCAATGATAGAAATTGCTATAGAAGAGAAAGATTGGCTGAAACACTTCTCCAATATATTTGGCCTACATACAGCTGAGTTCCCACACGCAAACACCGGTAACTCCCTGTTAAAAGATTCTTCCTATACCCAAAGCAGTCCCTCTTCTTTGAAGATTACTCTAATTGATGTCGAGCTTGCATTAAAGGCGAATAAAGGTGGTAAGGCCCCAGGCCCTGACGGTGTCCCAGTGGACATTTTTAAATACAATATGGATCTATGGACCCCTCTTTTGACAAGAGTCCTAATGGCTACTTGTTTAGCTGGCCCAATTAAATCATGGTCGGAATCAATCTTGGTGCCGATTTTTAAGAAAGGTGACCGAGAAGATCCGGCCTGCTACCGTCCGATCTCATTATTAGATTCTCTGGGGAAAGTAGCAGGCCGTATCGTTTTAAACCATTTACAGCTCTGGGCAGAAGACAATAAGGTCTTGTCAGATCTACAATTTGGCTTCAGGGAGGGAATAGGCACCGTGGAGCAAGGCCTTAATTTAGCGCTCATCATGGGGAAATACATTAAAGCTAAAGGAGGGAAGTTACACATGGCGTATGTTGATTTAAGCGCGGCATTCGATTGTGTGAGCCACGATAAATTGTGGTGCATCTTAGTGAAGATGGGCATGGACACACCAATAGTAAACTACTTAAGAGATCTCTATTCGAATGCCACGGCGAGGGTTAGGTTTGCTAAGGCGGGGGAACTTACAGCACCCTTCAACGTGGCGAAGGGGGTCAGGCAGGGATGTGTCCTGGCTCTTCTTATTCACACTCTATACCAACGGCCTAGAACAAGCCATGTTGGAAGGCTCCCAGGACTTACCTCTCCTCCTCAAGCGCTCAATACCCGCCCTGCTTTATGCAGATGGTGCTGTGATCCTGGCTCGCACTTCACTCGAGTTACAACGTGCCCTCAACAGATACTACAACTATATGGCCAGCCTAGACTTAAAAGTTAACATCAAAAAGACATACATCATGAATTGTAGGACTAGGTCAAAACAACTAAAAGATATTTTTATAGATAAAGTGAAGTTAGATACCACCAAGACATACCCATATTTAGGGATAGTAGTCGACGAGTTAGGCACATGGAGGCAAGCAATACGGGCTAGGAAAATCCTCTTTATGAGGGCCACAACATCATTGGTCAACTTTTCACAGAGGTTAGGAAAGAGGTCACCAGCTGAGATGCTCCAGATATACAAATCCAAATGCATTTCTACGGCATTATATGGGGCGGGTATTTGTGGTTATGGAGGGGTAGAGGTGCTTCAGAAAGTGGAAAATGCCTTCTTAATATATCTATTGGCAGTTTCACGTGGTACTGCTACATACAATTGCCACACTGAACTAGGTATCACTTATATTACTGATTTAATTAAATCACAACCGGTTCTGTTGTGGCACCGTATATGGTCAACCCCCGAAACAACGATAAACCAAGATCTTCTGAAAGATTGCCTCGCTCTGGATAACTCACATATGATTGAGTGACTCACGTATGTAAAAAACTTTTTAACTGACCAGGGGCTTGAAATCTATTTCCATAATCCAACTTTGATAGCACAGATCCCCAGGAGAGTGTTTAAAAAACAATTCTTGAGCCACCTGGAAGGCTTAGATTATTGGGGGAAGTTACAAAACCATCAGTCCAACAGAACGTAATGATCCAGACGACCCTAACCATCCAACCATAGCTAACATATATTCTAAGTGGTTACGATAGGTTCGTCTTGACCCGGTTCAGACTGAACATCTTTCATCACCTAATATCCATCCCAAAAATGAATGACTGGGCGAAAATATCGCCAACCTGCCCCTGTGATGATAACTCTGTGCAGTCATCTTTACATGTTGTATTGTTCTGTAAATTTTATAAGGAATTTAGGAGTCGCTGGATGATGCCTATTTTAAAGATTTTAGGCCTTAGATACTGCCGACCAGCTCTCCTTGCCCTACAGTTTTTGGATGTAGAATGTATGACAAGAAATATCTCACATTTTCTGAAACTCTGCATTAGGCACAGGGAAAACTTGGAGTAGATTTGCCGTGGAATAAAGGATGTGATTGTCAAGGCTAAGATCCATTTCGCATACTGTTCCAAAAGTTTACCACCTCTGTCTTTATGATTCCCCAATTATAGTATTGAATTTTATATGTATCCATGGATGAACCCTCCTATACTGTCTTGCTCAATGTACTTCGACAGATGTTATGCTGCTATTTTTTACTTTTGATGATATAGGATATTTTATATGTTCTTCCCCTATTTTAACTAATATGTATTTTTATCTATGTACTTTTATGGTTTTTGTAAACTGGAAAAAAAGAGAATAAAGTTAATGAATTGATTGATGTGTGACATTAGAAGGACCATGAGTGGCACTTCCTCACAATCAAAATCAAGCAATGAAGAGTAGGCAAACATGATAATTAAAATACATTACACCCATTTGAGCAACAAGAAACTCTAAGATGATCTTTAAACTGCTGCAATGCACCAGGAATAGAAGAGCACAAACCTAGTTCCCTTGTAACCTGATTGTACTGTTAAACAAATGTGTAGACATGATATTAAACAAGTCTTTGTGAGGCACAACATTATTAAAAATCTGTGCACATTTGCAGACACGCACAGTAAAATACAAAAGATTATACATAGTCAACACAGTCAGCTGACTCGCAGACACTGACAGGCAACGGGCATTCATTGTGAAGCCTCAGGCTGAGGCACACACAGTCACATAGGTCACTCACAGCCGTCAGCCAGGGTGCTCAGATGTAGTGTATTATACTCCAAAAACTGCTGCCAGTGGCACCGATGAGCTGCCCAAGTAATTTTATTTAGTCTAGTGACTCTAATGAGTCACACACACTCAGCACTCGTGGACTGGAGCACCTGGCGTGAATTGAGGGCAAGCCTCAGGCTGAGGCACACATGATAGGTCATAGTTACATTATTTCTAATATGTTAGCGTCACGCCTGATATGTGACACTTGGCAGGCCTGTGTCCCACACTACATCCCATGGCATGTAAGGCTGCATCACCTGTGTGTGTATGGGGGGCAACATTTGTTTTATTGTGTGGCACTTTGGTGCAGCCACTCCCAGGCTGGGCACGGGTTAATGGGGACAGAATACTTTTTGTGTTGTGCACCTCACCAATGTTATATGCAAGTGTTCACTTATGGGCATGAGTCATGGACACAGTAGCAGTTTTGAGATGTGTATGGGCTGTCACATACACCCTGATTACAGGGTTGAATGTTATGTACGTCACAGCGAGACCCACGTACACAATCATGATGTACTCCCACAGTCTGTCTGCATGTTGCATCTCAGATGTTTGTGGTTCCATGTGCCCAATGGGAGACAGTGTCCACCATGCGCTTTGTGCATCAACATTTCTGCTGTGTGTATGTGTCTCAGGGACATCCATGTATGGCCTGCAGGGACCACAGGGGCCACTACCTGTGGGACTCATGATTGGATGTTGCATGGCCATGATATGCCATGTCATTCCAGTGCATATGTTGCAATACAGGGACCATGTCTATATCCCTGACATGGAGTTGTGATGCCTGTGAAACATCAGTCCTCACTTGTCAGTGTGTTGTGTGTTTTTAACGTGACAGCAGTACGTAGGTACTGTACCACAGGCCAATGATTTGCCATTGCACTCCATGGAACTCCTGTACACATGTCTCATTGATATGTGAGATGATGGGCAAGCAGGTGACATATGTGTCCATACCCAACAGCACACACCTCAGTTCATTGTGTATTGATATGATGTATCATGTTATTTTTTGCTAGGTCAGTGCCACATGGGTAGATGAATGTAATTTCTTACTGTACCCATCTCTGTACTGCAGGGCACACGCTGTCCATAGACCTTTCCCTGACCTTGAGACCATGGTGGAACGCAACAACATCCGATGGTACCGCTTCACCAGGAGACTGATTGATGAGTTGGCGGAGCAGTTGGCACCATATCTGCTACCTGGCCAGACACACCCTACAGCACTCACCCCAAAGGTGAAGGTGATGGCAGCCCTGCACTTCTTTGCCACCAGTAACTTTCAACACACTGTGGCTACTGCTGGTGGTATGTCACAAACTATGTTCAGCCGTGTGCTTCGTGATGTCTTGGAGGGAATGTTGCATTTCCTTGAGTCGTACGTCAGGTTTCCTAGCTCTGGTGTACTCACTGACATAAAGGATGCCTTTTATAGACTGGGGAGGATGCCAAACGTCATTGGATCAATTGATGGAACACATGTGGCCCTGATACCACCAGGGGCACATGAGCAGGCATACCGCAACAGGAAACATTTCCACTCCATCAATGCTCTGGTGGTATGTCTAGCGGACATGGTCATCACACATGTGTGTGTACGTTTCCCTGGTTCTGCGCACGATGCCTACATCATGAGGAGGAGTCGCATACTGTTGATGATGTCACAGATGCCAAACCAGCGAGCCTGGCTTGTTGGTTTGTATTGTTTACCATTGTGTGTGTTTTGCAATGTTGTCTCCCACCCCCTTACAATACTCAACTAATGTACAATTCTTCGTATGTAGGTGACTCTGGATACCCCAACATGCCATGGTTGCTGACACCCCTCAGGAACCCTGTGACAGCAGCCGAGATGCGCTACAATGAGGCCCATGGTAGAACCAGGCGAGTGATTAAGCGTACGTTTGGTCTCCTGAAAAGCCGCATCCGTGCCTGGACAAGACCGGAGGGGCCGTACCATATGAGCCTGCAAAGGTGTGCAAGATCATCATAGTCTGCTGCATGCTACACAACATGGCAGTGCAGAAGAAGGTGCCTCTCATACAGGATGACGATAACCAACATCCCCCACCTGTGGAGGATCCTGGCCTGGGCCACGAGGCCAGTAATGATGATGATGAGGGTGACATCCACACACAGCTCATCAAAAACTTCTTCAGCTGAATGTGAGTTCACAAGGTTGTTATGTCAATGTCCTGAGTTAGCCTGTGATGTGTTTGTGCAGCTCAGCTGCTGTTTGACTTTGTTCGTGTGGTACTTGACTGGATGTGTGTAGTGATGTGTCCTGTCAGATGGTCTGTAGTCCACAATAGTGTTGACATGCTAACTTGTAATTGTGTAGGTTTCTTGTGACATGTTTTGTGCATGTGTATTGCATTTCCATCCTGTTCTGGTGTGCTTCTAACTGTGTCTCATTTATGTCCTTCCCAAGGTACTCTGCCTGTTGCTTAGTCAACTCTGACACCCGACAACCGTAATCCAATGCCAGGGTGGAATTTCTAGTATACCAACATGTGATGTACCACACACCCCTGAAGCTCAATTTGACGACACTTGGTAACCGTGTGCCCACTGTCATGTGGATTCACTTTGCTACTGTTGTGTAATAAACTTGTTTCTGCTGTGTAATGAACCTGTCCTTGACTTACTTAGGTGTGTTGTCTGTCTTCACACATCTGACTGACATTTGGTTACCTCACCTGTGGGCTTCATAGCAGTGACTGTGGATAGGTGTGATGTCTGTGCATACCACCGTATATCTGGCCAACATCTATGTAGGCAATGTGTCACATGACCATGGTGAGTATGTGTTGTGGTGCCCTATTGGTGTGTCTCCCTCATATGTGTCAAGTCATTCTCATATGTGTCAAGATGGATTCTCTTCCCCCAAGCTGCCTGCATCGCACAGCTCGGCTCCGCCTCGCCTGGACCCAAAATGGCGGATCGCGAGGACTCCGCCTGATCGGAGCCTCACTGCAGCCGCCAAAAAGGCCACTTCTTGACCAGAACCACACCGGAAATACCCTGGGTCAACCTGCGCCGCTGTCCGCCATACACGACGAACTTCCTCCAAGCTGCTGGAATCTCGCAGCTCGATTCCTCCATGCCTGATCCCAAAATGGCGGATCGTGAGGACTCCATCTGATCGGAGCCTCACTAGAGCCGCCTGGACCGTCCCACACTCGCCTAAAGCCCTACTTGGGCACCCGAGATTGTCCTCCGCTGTGATCCGCCGCTCACACAGCACTTCCCTTATGATTCCGGTGGCTCCCAGCTCGGCTCCCCCTGCCTGGCCTCAACATGGCGGATCGTGAGGACACCTCCTGATCGGAGCCTCTCTGGAGCCGCCTGGTTCAACCTCTACTTGACCGGAACTTACCTGAACCTCACCAGAGCCACACTGGAGCCACCTATGCTGTTGTCCTCCACACACACTGCACTTCCCCTAAGCTGCCCAAGTCCTGCAGCTCAACACCTCCACGGCTGGCCTCAAAATCGCGGATCGCTTGGACTCTTCCTGATCGGAGCCTCACTGGAGACACCTGGAACATCTTCTACTCGACCGAAGTCTCACTGGATCACCCTAGATCGACCTCCGCTGGTGTCCGCCTCACAGGCACAGGTGAGCTGCGCCGGCGCTAATTCCTGGCGACCTGACTCCTACCATCTCCGGCCACCCAGCAGCCCCTTCCCAGAACTACACCTCCACCAGGACTGCCCAGCCCACGGATCCCAGCTTTACTGATCCACAGGACTCCGCAGCACAGATACAGGTGAGCCGCGCCGGCGCTCTGCCCTGGCGATTGGAACTCTTACCTTCTCTGGCCACTCAGCAGCCCCTTCCTAAGAACTACACCTCCACCAGGACTGCCCAGCCTTCGGATCCCAGCTATACTGATCCACAGGACTCCGCAGCACAGATACAGGTGAGCCGCGCCGGCGCTCAGCCCTGGTGACTGGAACTCCACTCTCTCCTTCCTCCCCTAGCAGCCCCCCCATCTCATCTTGTCACCCCCAGTTCCTATCCCATCACCTTCCCCCACACGTGCACCCTGCCGGTCACTATACCGTCACGATGGCTCGTGATTCGCCTTCCCTTCCCACCCAAGCCATAACTCCCCACCTAATACCCCACAGCCGGAACTCTTTCACCATCTTCTTCCCCCCTCACCTCTCTACAAAAATGAGACACATCTTCAAACAGAAACTTATCCGCCAACACAAAGAAACCCTAATCACAGACATCTACCACTCGGCCTCCAATGGCCCGACTAAGATGGACCTGATATTCCACACTGAGAGACCTGAAGACTGGATCGCCTTGATCAGAAGGCAACTCTATATCGCCAAAACAACATCCACTTCCCACAGTTGCAAACTAACCTCTATACTCCCTATGAGCTCGGTTGGAAGAGGGTACACTTCCGTGACCATCTACACGAACGGCACGGTCCTCATTCAGGCTAACAATAAGAACCTTGAAGCCTTCGACTCCCTATTTCCCACATTAAGATCAGCCCTCCCATCCCTACCGCACCCCGCCCCTATCCGCTCCTCGCCCACATCCACTACCTACAGAGAAGCCTTTGTCCCTCCCTTCCGCGATACCGACACGGCCCGTCACGCTCCTCCTCTCCCCGCCACATTCCAATACACGCTCACAGCCAACCGACCACAACAGAAAACTCTAACCACATCCTCAATTCCCCATGCCAGCCATCCTACTTCCCACACCTACCATATCCCTCAGCTCTGTACGGATAACGATACCCCGCCTCCGTATGGGATCCCTCCCAGCAAACCCACAGATACGATATGCCGACAGGGACCACCCTCCCCATGAACCTCATCCCAGCTCTCAGACACGCAAAACCTCTCACTGTCCCGTCCCCTCCTCTATCTCCGACCTCTCCCCTGTTCCCGAAAAAGGATAACCCAACTTGTTCCACCATTAAAAGACCTCAAATCCTCAACCTGAACGACAACACCCTAGATGCCCCCAACTCCTCCCTCGATACCGTGCCACAACGTCTCGCGGCTCTTGAAAGCCAGATAGATGCAATCTCCCGGGGCCTAACGGAAATCCTCTCCAACCTAGGTATAGCCCATAAACACTTGAAACTCCCATCCAGGTCTCCCCACGCCGTCAGCACCAACCGTCCCCCTGGGCTCGCTGAATCCACTAGTACCCATCTACACGGTCCCCCCGACTAGGTCCCTGAACCATATGCACTTAAGGACCCAAAAACCAAAGCCCCCTTCCCTAAGACCAAGATCCATACTCTATCAGATACAAAACTCCCGACCTCAAGACCCTCCAGAACAGAAGCACCAATATCAGATTGTGAAGCAGCCCGTCTAGCTGCTGCATACCACATTCCCGCCTCAGACTCTCCTAAATCTAAAATTCAAGTGATCACAGGACACCGGAAAGACCTTCCTTGCACCAAACTATTGAGACATCGTGTCCTGACCGCCATACCGAGGGCGACTAAAGATAGAACTAACAGAAATCAGACACCTTTCACTAACTGCCTACTAATCAACTGCAGATCGGCCTCACTACACGAAACGGAACTAGCCGAGGCTATCCTCACTCATGATATTGACATTGCGTTCCTCACGGAGACCTGGTTGAATAAGTTATCTTCTCCCTGTCTAGACATGCTCGTACCACCTTGCTTCTCCCTCATCTCCAAAGACAGGATAAAGCAGCGAGGAGGAGGGGTAGCTATCATCCACAAGGATAGTTTGGCCATCTCGGAAACCACCTCGTTCGAATACAATTCCTTAGAATGTCTATCCGCCATCCTCAAGACCAAAGACAATGACTCCCTACCATGTCACCTGCTCTACCACCCCCAGGCAGAAACAACGCTTTTGGAGAACAACTATCCGACCTGATAACACAAGGTGCACTCGGCGACTCCAATAGCCTAATTCTTGGGGACCTGAATCTTCGATGGAACGAGACACACAACCCTCTAATCCAATCGCTATCTAGCCTCCTCGAGGATAACAACCTTAAACAACACTGCATTGAGGAAACTCATTATAAAGGAGCCACATTGGATGCCATCATTTCGCAAAAGAACTCTATCCCGATCAACCACATACTTCCCGTCGACTGGTCAGACCACCACATGATCCTGTTTCATATTAACCACCCCACTATCTCCTACCAACCTACTCACGACCCCACAAAATGGATGAGAAACATCTCCCATGTACCCCTGGACACCCTGGCAGCACAGTTAAGCTCACTCCTCCCGGACAACAAAGCCCACCTCTCCACCACAGATCTCACTGATCGGTACAATTCAGAGCTAGGGGCCATTCTCGACAAGCTAGTTCCCCTAAAGCTCAAAAGAAGCAGAACCACTCCTTCTAGAACTTGGTTCAACGATGACCTTAACACAGAAAGGAGAATCCTAAGAGCCAAAGAAAGAAAATGGAGAAATAAGCCGACTGCCATCCTTCGTGACCAACTGAAATCAGCCCGCAGGAAGTACAACAATCACATCAAAAATAAGAAATCCAACTTCTTCCGTGAGGCACTGGGCAAGGCCAAACACAGACCGAAGGAACTCTACAGCATCATCAGACAACAAACCTCCAAACCAGTGTCCTCTTCTGTCCAGGCGTCCAAAGAACTCTGTGATAACTTTGGTCACTTCTTCAACGATAAGATAGCAAGAATCGAACTTTCACTAGACAGCAATGAATCACTCCCTAAGAAGAGCAGCTCGGCTGTACCCCCTGTCCTCTCTCCTGGCTCTTCTCCCACCCGCTGGCTCAGCTTTCGTCCCGTTCTAGAAACAGAGATAATCTCGCTGATCGCGTCCTCCAAACCATCAGCCCACATCTCTGATCCCATTCCTCCCCTACTAATCAAGAAATTAAAACACGCTTTTGCACCTATTTGGGGCAAAATCATAAACAGCTCCTTAAAAAATGGAGTGGTCCCTGATTGCCTAAAAATGGTCACCCCCCTACCGAAAAAACCCGGTCTAGACTCGACCGATCTGAACAACTTCAGACCTATATCCAACCTCCCCTTGCTCTCAAAAACACTTGAACGCTGCGTTCTTCATCAACTGACACAGCACCTGGACAACATCAACCTTCTAGACCCCCACCAGTCTGGCTTTAGAAAGGGCTGCAGTACAGAAACCGCGATGCTGAACATCATAGATGACATACACGGTTCTCTAGACTCAGACAAATGCTGCCTCCTCATTCTCCTTGACCTCTCGGCAGCATTTGACATAGTGGACCACAAACTCCTCATCAAGGCTCGCCAAGAAAGAGCTGGCCTCGGCGAGGTAGTTCTCAAGTGGTTCTCCTCCTTTATAAACAAACGCACCCAATTAATAAAAATCAAGAACTTCACCTCCGAAACCCAGCAAGTTAACAAGGGCGTCCCCCAAGGATCGGTGCTCTCTCCACAGCTTTTTAACATCTATATGGAACCGCTCGCCAAACTACTCAACAAAACCAACATCCGCTTCCACTTCTATGCGGATGACACGCAGATCTACCTGGAAACCTCCTCTCTCACTGACATCCAAAGACTAAATGATGTCCTGAAAGATGTTTAAGAATGGCTAACAAACAACCATCTGAAACTAAATCCAGACAAGACAGAGACACTCCTCATCTCGAACAAGGATGACAACCCTCAAATCACGGAATGGCTAAAGGCAATCGTTGCACTCAAAGGGAATATTACTCTAGCTTACTCTGTTAAATCTCTCGGCGTCACCCTGGACCCAAAACTAAACATGATGAAACACATTAAGAGTTCTGCCAAAAGCGCATTCTTTAACCTCAAACTTCTGAACAAAATCAAACCCTACATTCATAACAAGGATCTCAAACTGGCCACTCAATCCCTGGTATTGTCAAGACTGGACTATGGGAACGCAATTCTAACAGGTATTCCTAAATCACACCTGGCTCCGATCAAAAGAACATTACATGCGGCAGCCAGAACGATCACCGGCATCACAAAATCTGATCACATCTCCCCGGCACACAAAGAACTCAAATGGCTACCAGTAGAAATGCGAAGTAGCTTCAGGACGGCCTGCCTAACCCACAAAGCCCTCCATACCGGCAAACCCGAATACCTGGCAAAAAAACTCAAAAAAGCTGGTCAAGCCAGGAATCTGAGAAGCTCTAACTCCCTCCTGCTCATCATACCTAAAACCAAAAAGAAAAGAACAGCGGATTGCTCTTTCACGGGAAACGCCCCTAAAATTTGGAACTCCATCCCCACACACATCAAAACCATACCGTCCTTTGTGGAATTTAAAACACAACTCAAGTCCCTGTTCCTCATCCGTTCTCTTGGCTGTGGATAAGATGTAACAGACTGCAACACCAAAACTTTGTGCCCCCATGGAACCCTGATACCAATGAAGTTCTGCAGTACATTTATGCAGCTCATACTTTTTCCCGTGGATTGTCAATACCTTTCCTATGTCATGCCTTTTGGGATTACTTGCGATTCTGTAAAGTGTATTGAACCCTCGATACCAAATAAGCTCTGCAGTACACATATGCAGCGCTCACTGTGACACTCGTGGATTGTCGAAAACCCGTCATATGTCATGCTTTTGTTGATTATATGCTATTCTCTACTGTAAAGCGCACTGTTACCTCTGGGTCTTGACAGCGCTATAGAAAACTTCATAAATAAATAAAATAAATAAATAACATGAGTCACATAACGGTGAAGGAATTGCTGTAGTAGTTTGCATGCACTGTGTACTTCGGCATTTAATCAGCTCCATGACACATACCAAGTTTTAATCACAACATATGCAGGTATAGTGTAATAGTGAGTGTATTTACATACATGTGTGGAGATAGTGCTGTACATGAGGTTCAGAATCCAAAGTTCACAGATGAGTTTGAAGTCTTGGTAGATGAAATGTCCAGAGTGAAGTCCACATTCCTCCCCTACATTAGAACAACATGGACCCTCCATGTCATGTTGGGGAGTTGTATCATGAGCAACAAGGTGAACGTTTTGCACACAAAGGCCAATATCCAAAACACATTCTGGGTTCCTGGGGGATGTGCATGGGCAATTGTGGCTCACTTGTCCTTTTTCGGACGACCCCTCTTCTTCTTCTGGGGGGATCCTCAGGTGCAGGCGTCGATGGTGCATCGGACTCTCCACCGGATTCATCCTCCCTCCCTGTGGCATTTGCAGATATTGTAGCAACAGATGTTGTGGGCACTGCTGATCTGGCAGAGACAAGTCAATATGTCGCTATGCACCACAGTAAGTTTGTCCCAATTGGCCTCCATGCGTGCATGATGGCCAGCCTACTCCTGTTGCATGTCCTTGAGGATCCCCACTACCTGGCTGAATCCTCCGGTGCTATCCTGGAACGCATCTATGATGCGTACCAGTTGGGGGTCATCATGCAGTCCAGGCCCCTCTGCAGGCTGTGACCTCTGCCTTACACCCCTCCCACCACCCCTAGCCACATGGGCAGGACCTGTTTTGGACTCACAGTTGACCCTGGGCCCCCTTGGGTGTTGCTACTGGTGTCATTGTCCCTATCTTCCTGGGTGGCCGGTGGCCCTGTGCTGTTTGAATTCTGTGTCCTAGGTGTGTCCGTGTTGGTGGGGGTGCTTGGTCTGTGGCCAGATGTTGTTTGCGTAGCTGCAGGGGGTGCAGATGTTTGTGATGCTGGGGCTGCATGATGACTCACTCCGGAGGTGCCAGGTTATTGTTCGTCATCCAAAGAGGACAGAGCCAGAGCCACACCAGAGAGCTCATCTTCCACCAGAGTCTGGGACAGGGACTCCTCTTCACTTGATGCTGTTTCCACTATACCACCTGTGTTTGGAAGAGACAGACATTGTCAGTTATGTTACTATCAATGGTTAACCTATGTATTTTGCAATGGGGAGGTAGGAAGAGGTACTGATACATTCAGCTTGCAATGGGTAGTACTAACAATGAAGGAGGGGGGAAAGGTTCACTCGTCCTGTGCAACCATGGTATTTACATATTTTAGTTCATTACTAAATACCCTCATATACGTACACAGGAATGGGGTGGTGCATCTTGTTTTGCCGCCTCAGTGTACTGTAGCAGCATTTTCTGTGGGTCACCATTGTTGCAAATATGATGTGCTTCCACCTGCAGGTAGACTGGCTGCTTTCCCAGTAGTATCCAGAGGAGAAATAGCCTCTATGATCACATGGGGCTGCAACATGTTGCCCAACAGTGAACGACCCTGGTGCAGTGGTTTAGTAGCTGGATCCACACACGCAACACCTTAGTTTGTAACTTCATACATCACAATGTTCACCATTTTTCCTTTGCGTTTGGGTGTTGTGAATGATTTTGACTCGCAGCACTTGGACACAGACACACACTCTCAGTTTTCATCTCTGGACACTACTGGGAAACCAGCCATTTTACTTCCAGGTGGAAGCACAGCATATTTGCAACAATGGTGAGCCAATGATGATGCTGCTACAGTACACTGATGCGGAAAAGCATGATATCCCGTACTTCGCATGTGTACGTATGTGAGGTTTTGAATGGAGGCAACACAATACGTAATGACCCAGGTTGCACAGGAAAAGTGAACCATTCACCCCTCCTTGATTTTTGTAACAAAGGTTCATATATATACATGACATTTGCAACGGGACGTCAGGATGCATGCCTGGACACTGCCTTGTCTTCAGTCGTCACAGACTGAGATTGATATAGTTGTAGCACATTGTCCTGCCAAAATGAAGCCTTTCAATGTGCATGTTGATGTGTGTTGATGCCCAGCTCATGTATGGATTTCAATGTACATGGTCATTGGTACTCAAGGGCCATCAGGAGTCTGACACAGGAGTATAATCCCTGTTAACATTTGACTCTGCTTCCCTGTGAGGGTGTGTGCCTGTGCTGATAAGATGGCTGTCAGTGGAGGTCTGGTGTTTGGTGGTGGTCAATTCCCAGCAGGGCCTTGTGCTCCCCACAACAGAGCCCAGTCCCAGAGTTCTTGCCAGTCCATTTCCACCCCCTGTGAGGTGAGCATGGTGGGGTGCGGGCTTGCTGGTCCATGTAGGTGGCTGAGCATGGTGGGTGACTGCAACTCCCACCATGCTCTGGGCTACACCCCCTTCCCAGCATGCCCTCACTTCCCTCCTTTGGACTCTGCACTCTGCTTCCCTGTGAGGGAGCGTGCCTGTGCTTACAAAATGGCTGACAGTGGAGTTCTGGTGTTTGGTGGTGGTCAATTCCCAGCAGGGCCTTGTGCTTCCCACAACAGAGCCCAGTACCGGAGCTCTTGCCAATCCATGTCCACCCCCTGTGAGGTGCGCAGGGTGCGGTGTGGGCTTGCTGGGCCATGTAGGTGGCTGAGCATTGTGAGTGACTGCAACTCCCACCATGCTCTGGGCTACACCCCCCTTCCCAGCATGCCCTCACTTCCCTCCTTTGGACTCTGCACTCTGCTTCCCTGTGAGGGGGCGTGCCTGTGCTTACAAGATGGCTGACAGTGGAGTTCTGGTGTTTGGTGGTGGTCAATTCCCAGCAGGGCCATGTGCTACCCACATCAGAGCACAGTACAGGAGTTCTTGCCAATCCATTTCCACCCCCTCTGAGGTGAGCAATCTTCAGAGAGGTGTTGATGGTCCATTTGGGAGGGGGAGCATTATCTGTGACAACAACCCCATCATGCTTTTGTATACACTCACTTCAGCAGCATACCCACTATTCCTTCCTGTCAGTCAGCTTCACTGTGAGGTAGTGGTTGTGGTGGCAAGAATGTCTGACAGTGTTTACTTAGATTTGTGCCACTGCCTTGCTCTATTTGCTGGTAGGTTTGTACATGTCATGACACAGTTACAAATCACTATAATGTGGCTATTATTGTGTTTGTCTGACTGGCATACACTTCTTGGGCTGATTAACTTTTGTTTACTATGCCTTTGCTATCAGTGCATGGTTTCACTGTCCCCTTAACGGTGATGTGTGTGTATTGCAACACAATATTGAGTATATTGATTGTGTACTCACCAGGCTATGGTATGTCTGCTAGGCCATGGACGCTCTCTGGTGATAGGATGTCCCGCACCTTCTTCTCCCAGGACCTGAAGTAGACTGGTTTGGCAGGAGGGCTACCGCCAGTGCGCTGGTTCAAGGCGTGTTCTTTCTGGAGGCGCATCTTGACCCTCCTGCACACATCATACCACCTGTTCTGGATGTCGGTCTTTGTGCAATACATTGGTGCTTGTGCATTCACCTTGTCCACAATCCTCTCCCACATCTTGGTTTTCTGTGACATGGGGGTCCTTTGTACCAATGTGCCAAACAAATGTGGCTCCACTCTGAGGATTCCATCTACCAATATTTCTAACTCAATGTCTGTGAACTATGGATTCTTCTTAGGGGCAATAGTGATGGGTGGTGGTGAAGAGTGATGTGTGTGTGTGTGTGTGGGTGCAAGTGAGGGTGGCTGGGTGTCTGTTTTGATAGGTGTATGTGGGTGAGCTTTTAGAGGGGTGCTGATAGTGTGTAGGTTGTGTGATGGGTGAGTTGTGTGTGTGTCTGTGGATGCTGTCTCAAGTTGTTCTGTGCTGGCTGGTCTGTTGTATTTGCAAAGAGTCATGGTAGTGATTTTTGGCCTTTATATGGGTGGAGTTGTGGGTGTTTCTTTGTCACAATTTTTTTTTTTATTTATTGACTTTGTCATTGCTTGATTAGTCCTTTTTTGGTGTTTTTTCCATTGTTTCTTTTGGGCATGTAGGAGACGTTCTTCCGATCATGTCGGACGCTCATGTTGGCTCGTGCGGGCTGCTCCGTGTCTTTCACACTGAATGTGTTCTGTGTTGCATGCGAGTTAGTTGCGGTGGTCTCCTTCACTTCGGGTACGTTTTCTGTGCGTGTCGGTCGTGCGGCTTGGGCTCTGTGTGAATCGGTCAGGTTTAACACGTATTGCATTGTAATGTGCGTGTCGGACATTGCGGGTACGTATCGGTCGGGTTCATTCCTGATTTGTGTTGGTCGGTGTGGCTTGTGTCTAGTTCCCCGGCCGGATCACTGATTTCTGTACGGCTCGGTCGTACGGCTTGTTTTCCGTACGGCTCGGTTGTAGGTCACGGGCTTTACATCATACTGCATGGGTCGTACGGTACCTGTACGTGTCGGGCAGAGTCAGTTCCCGGTCCGTGTCGGTCGGGCCGATTTCTGAGCGGAATCAGAATCAGCCCCTAAGAGAGACGTCATGTTGGCCCAGTTGGACACTCTTTCTTCTTTTCAAAAAATGAGATGCACCAATAGCTCTAGCCACTGAGTTCTGTCCTTTGGGTTGTCCTCTTCTTAAGAGGTTTTTCAAAAATTTCCATCAACTAAATGCCCAACAGGATATTTTGTTATTTTTGAGAGGACATACTGTCTACTCTACTCTAGTATCCAAATTGTAGATCGTGATGTGTGTGGTGTATGTATTATTATGTATTTTCAATCTTGCTAATGAAAAAAAATGCAAAATGGTTTTTCCAGGCGAACCGACCACCGGTGCCCGGGCCAACGGCAAGGGCCACGCCACTCTGGAAGGAGTGCATGCCACAGCTGCAGGGGGTGAGCCGGCAGTAGTGATGGGCGGTGGTAAGTCATATTCCTTACTTATTGAGAATGATGAATACACTCGCTGCAAGGGTGTACACTGTGCTGCTGCTGAGACTACGTTGTTGTGAACACTGAACAGTTGAAGAAGACACCCTTTGCTTAACATTAGCATTAGCAAGGGTTAAGTAACTATTAATGGCCTATTCTATTATATCTTCGACTCAGCAGAGAACGTTTTATGACAAACAGTCAGACAACATGTAATATATGGCTGGCAGAGAAGGATGCGTGTGTTAAGGAAGGGGCCCTTAGATGCATATAGGTGGCTGACAGGATGCATGGGTGGTTGCAGGATGGGTGAAAGCGGAAAGAAAGCAGAAAGGATTCCTGCCTGGGTGGGTGGAACTGTATGGGTGAAAGGAATCCTCCGGTGGGTTTGATGGGTCAAACTCAAAGGCAAGCAAGGACGCATGGGTGGTGGTTAAATGACAAATGTATGTTGTCGGTTAAAGGTTTATGATAGCCATGTTTGGATGGATGGATGCCTGGATGGTATAATAGTAGGTGAATAGTCAAACTGGATAAAGAGAATGTAAAAGAGAATTAAACTATGCCAGATGACCAAAGCCAAGGGTGAAGAATATAATTATGCTAGAAGAGCATTGCAATGATAAATAAAAAAGCCTGGGAAGAATAAACAAGGACTGTTTTTTTCCAAGGTTTTTGATTCAAAGGATTGAGGTTGCATTTCAGAATGGAAACCCCAGCGACTCACAGTAGTTTGCAAGCACAACATGTATATTGTGCATGACTATGTATATGTACCATATCCACCCATCATCAATCGCCTCCCTCTGACTCCAAGGCCCACTTCCACTCCCTACTCATGTAATTTTTGACAGTGTCAACCATGGGTGGCCTATAGGCTGCATGGTTACTACTTACAATCAAACAATAGTAGTATGTTATCATCACATGAGTGACGTGATGTGACGTCGTGCTGTATATCATAATCATTCATATTAAGCATATATCATGTGCCTTGTTGTAGTAGTCAGGATGAAAGAGTATAGCCGTAATGAAAAAATAGATATAATTGTGTGGTACAGCTGTCCCACCTGCAGAAAGTAGTAAAGTAATGTGAGTCTGCGACACAAGTATGCCTGTCTAGGACACAAGCTGACTGAGCATGCCTACAAGATTAATTGTGCTAAACAAGAGAGAGAAGAAGACTTGTCTACTCCATAGTGCCTAATGCCTGAAAGTCTAATAATGAATCATCACATCCAAATCTTAGGGGCCGAGGAAGTGAGTATACCACAAATGTTATGTACTGCTAGTGCTACTATAATTTTATGGGTATAATTTTGTGTTACTGTGGCGGAAAAAATTGACCCGGAACAAGAGCTGCAAAGATTCCTGCCTGAGTATCAGAGCACGCTGCACTCCTCAACGCGCCAGGCACCCTGGGCGCTGATGTTCAACGGTGCCCTGTGAGATGGGCTTCCCACTGCACCTAGGAGTATTGGCTACAATTGTCTTTTTTCTTTCTTGATATAACCACTCCTTCCCAACCCAACAGGAAGGAGTTAGCAGCAAGGACACAGCAAAGGAAGCTGGAGGCCATCCGGGCTGAATATCATCGGCTGGTTGTCCTGAGGGAGGAGGCAACAGCTTCCTCCAATGCCCTGGGCCCCAGCCAGGCCCCCATGCCTCCAGTGGTATGGCGCCGTGTTCTGGCAGACGCTCGCCGCAACTCATCATCAACCACTGCTGCCCACCCTGTTGTTCTTGCAGGAACTTTACGCGCCACATGCTCTTCCGGATGGTGTGCCTAAAGGCCATGCTGGAGGAGGTCCTGGAGCGCACTAGCCAGCACGCCCACCGCTCGACCTCAGTCTTCTTGACCCTTGACCCTTTTTAGGTTGAACCTAGTGCAGTGCATGCACTGCACTAGGAAAACAACCTCTTGCCATCAGCACAGCTTTCCTAAAAGCTTGTGCATGTGGGGCTCACACGCCATTGGCCTTTACGTCTGGCTTTAGCACGCAATTGGCCAAAGGCATGTGAAAGTCCCAGCTTCTTTTAAAAGGCTTACTCCCAGAACGATTTGCTCTCGGGAGCCAGCAGAGGCGTGCAGGGCCATCTGGATTTAATTAGCCGTGGCACGCTTGTTCAGTTTGCTAGAGGGAACTGTAAAAAGAGTGAGGTTTCGAACAGTTTTATGGATCTCATCCAAGCGTCCTCGAGTAAAGGGGGCCATTTGGGCCATTTGCTGTGCACGAGTCTGGAACAGTCTGGAACATTTTGCGAACGCTCGTGCTGCTCCCACAAACAGGCTCGCAAACCTTTCCTTCAGTCATGCACTTGTACACTTTAAAGGTAAACACTGGCATGGGATATTTTTCTACAGCTCCGGGAATTAAATCAATCCGATTTCGCTGGAAGAATTCTCATCAGTGTGGCCGCTTTTCCTCTGCATCGATCCCCTGAGAACTGCAATGGCTGTGTGGATACGCAGTTCCCGGAAAAGATCTGTTTTAACATTGGTAACAGTGGTAAGCCCGCGAGTAAAAGCGTGTGCCAATCAGAGAACAGGCTTGTGACATTCTAACATTTAGGAAAAAAGTTTTACGCCCCAGAATCTAGATCAAATCATAACTAAGAAACCCCAGACTGAGTACATCCTTCCCTGTAGCTAATGGGACACAGGGAAAACATAAAATAATGTATTTGTGCTTTATTGTAAATCGTTTTACCCACAATTTGTAGAATTTTAACTATTTAATTTTATTTCACTAGGTTTGATTACATGCTTCTTTTGTTTTCTTCCCAAGTTGCAGTACATTGTTCACACATTTGTTGCTTGACAAGGAGGGTACTATTCGCTTTCTTACATATTTTTGATTTAGCAAGGTCAGAGAAGGAAAGTCCTTTCTTACATATTTTTGATTTAGCAAGGTCAGAGAAGGAAAGTCGCAAGGCCAAGGAGGCCATGTTGGCATAAGAGTACATGCATGGCTTAATTTGAGCCGGTGACTTCCGGTGGCGGACACCTGTACCTATTTATAACGCATCTGATTTTTACCGAGCTGAAGAGAGGAAAACACACAGATCAGAAAGACAAAAGAACCATAACAGAGGGAGAAAGCAGGAACCTTCTAGAGTTAGAGAAAGGGGCGAGGAGGAGGGAGGGGGTGAGGGTGTCTGGTAGGGTATTTAAGACTAACAGCCTTGGCACTTGGCACGTCCACGTTTTATTAAACCAGCCGCTGAGCTTCGGGCACCGGCACTCTTTCTTTTACAAATTAAGCACTAGCTTTCAGGTTGTTGCGTTTAAACCAGGCAGTAATTCTCTTCCTTGTTTCCTGGTGGATGATCAGTTGCTGTTTGACAATTACTCGCTGAAGGGGTGTACAATATCGCATGAATTCACTGATGGCATCTGTGTATGTTTAAAGTGTTACTGTAGCAAGGAACCAGGGATAAACTGAGACCAAAAGTAGGCCCGGACACCCCAAAAAAGTGTCCCACATTTGTAGATTTTTTTTCCACGAACTGTGGCTTTATTAGAAATGAGGCAAAATATTTGATAAATGACAAGCGTTCCCTTAGCTCTGCTCGGTCCTAATAATTTCTTCTCCTACCCCCATGCAACTCTCATTCTTCTACCTTCTGTCCTGCACCTCTAGATCTTCATCCCTCTTTTTCATCGTCTCACCCCACCAGTATTCCCCATTCAGCTTGCGTCTTACCTCCCACGTTGCCTGTTCTCCTTTCCTTTTCTCTACCCCCTTCCTGCCCTGTCATTCCCTTCTTCTATTTGTTCTGAGAGGGAAAAAGCTCGCCCTGTTGCTACCTGCTTTTTCATCGTCCATGTACATGACAGTACCTTTTGCCCACACCACAGCCCCTGATGCTCTTGCCTCTTCTTTTCCGAATCATTAATCAGGGCGGTAGGGGAAGGGCAGAGATGACCTTGCAAAGGTGAATCCCATCCCAAAGCTAATGGACAAACGTTAACATGGGCCTGTCTGACAAAACTTTACCTAAATGTAGTTTTAGCTGCACCTACCACTCCTCATGTGTTGACCAGCGTTAGCAGCGTAACATACCTGAAGAAACACAGGAAAAGTTTGGTGCTAGGGCAAATTAACCTCCTTTCCAACATACTCTAACTTATACTCTTCTGTGGAAGTGTCTCTGCTCAGAGCAGTGCTGCAAGAGAGCAGACACAAGCCACACTTTATGTTCTGCCATCGCATGTCAGCCCATCATCCTTCTCAGTATGACACTGAGCCAGCCAGAGTGTGTGCATGTTCAGGGTGGCGGCAGGCTGTTGGACTGCATGGAAGCTGTGATAGTTGGCCCACACAAACAAACCGGGGGGAAAAAAGCCAATGGTTGGCAGGCCTTGGGCCTCGGGCCTCCGTCGATTGGTTGACTACTCAATCAGACCCTTCAAGTGGATATACCAAGTTTCCTGGGTAACTTTTTATTAGCCCTCTCCCTGCACCATCTTATAACATACATTTTAGGCAGTCACCTAGCCTTGTGAAATTGCACACTTACTTTGTCTATACTAACTTTACCTTATGACCTGCCTGGGTAGGACCTGGCATCGGTAATGCGCACGTTCCTCCTGCAAAAAGCTACCTCTCGGCCCACAAATCACCAAGCTAATTGCATTCTTTCAAGCTCTCACCTTCCCAGTGGTGCTTGCATGCTGTCCTTTGGTAACAGCTTGGCTCCATACTCAAGTTCTCTGTCCCATGGCACAGCTGTTAAAGTCCCCTCAAGGGCTTGGGCCCAACTATGGTGCCAGCCTTTTCACCATTGTTCCTGTACAACACCGGAGTTCCTCCTATCACCAACAAGCATTGGAATAGCCAATAGGTCTTGCCTTTGGGACCTTATAAGTGTTTAGCCATGCAACAGTTGATGTTGTTGCACCAAGGATATTGTGCTGGATAACCAAACACTTATAAGGTCCCAAAGGCAAGACCAGTTGGCTATGCCAATGCTTGTTTAATCTTTTTTTGGGTGGGTGTAATGTTGGGAGTTGGGGAAACTTTGTTCTTGGACATTTGGGCTTCTTGGAGTGACATTTTGGAGTGGACAATCATGGACATTTAATTTACTGGACATTGGTTGGGGTTAGGGAGAGAGGTGGGTCAGGTGTTCTGGGTTTCTTCAAGTTTATTTGTTAGGGTAATAAATTATTTATAGTTTTACAATACATATGATGTAAATCTTTTCTGGGTGGGGGTTACTCTTTTACGTCGCCTTGTTTCCTCCTTTGCTGAAGGGCTGCAGACAGTTTTTGAAATCTGCCAATAGTGTAACACACACCAACAGATAGATGCGGTACCCTCACTTGTCCTACTACTGTCAGTCTCTTCTTCTAGTCTATGTAGTCAGCAACTAAAGGAAATCCCTAGATAGTGTGTACTCGGAAGGATGTGGATGTGTGAATTAATTAATTTCCATAGTATATACATTATTGCCTCCCCCCACACTTCTTCTCTTACCTAGGATTGATGTTTAGGCAAAGCGATGGCTGCATGGTGATGGTTTGGTTTCCCAGGGTGCTATGGTGCGTGGTGGTAGCAGTAGTAGAGAGTTGCATTTGCAAAAAAAGAAAATGAGACAGTCAGTCACCTGAGGGAGACTAAGGAACGAGTAGTAGAACTGCAGTACACAAGAAGAACGCTGCCAAACAAGAAACCATGATGTGTGTAATACAGCGATGGAGTTTGAAAGTTATATAAAAAGTGTCTTTATTTAAGTGCCATAAATGGACCCACTGGTGCAATAGCTAATCATCCAGCTGAGGCAAACTCTAAGCTGTTCTGCTGGATTCAAACGTAAGCTCCTGTATCAGTGAATTCCACATTACATGTTACAATTCCATGTGACATAAACAATACCTATTAGACTTGAATGACTCAAAATTCTTTAAGGAAAATAAAGGTAGGTTACGATTACCACATGTATCCTTTAAGAAAACAAAGAAAATACATTTTTTTGCCAAATGTAATCATCACACTTTTTAGGTACCCTGGTACTGCTTTTTTGTAACAAAAAATTATCAACAGAAGAACAGTCAGGAATCTGTTGTACAGTAGATTCAATCTGGTGAGTGTAAGAATTTGTAATAGTTCTACCCACATTGGAACTTTGCGGAGGCATACAAACATTGCGCTTCTGAGAAGCACATTCGGTACCCTTCTGGTCAAAACATACATTATTGTCTTCAGCTCTTTCAAAAAAAAAATCTTGTGTAGAGAGCTAAAATTCCAACCGCTTCTGCTGTATTTAAACCGAAGCTCCTGCACCAGTGAATTCCACATTACATGTTACAGTTCCATGTGACATGAACAGTAGCTATTAGACATGAATGACTAAATTGTATAATGAAAATAAAGGTAGGATACAATTACCACACTGTGCCAACCAGTTCCTAAACAATGTCGTATTTTTTTATCTTGATCGCCAGCTTGTGAGTACAGGCTGAGGAAGAGTAAATTTGTGTGAAAGGGCTTTGTGGATAACAGGCAGGCAGAGAGACGTATGCACAAAGATTAGACATGGTTAAAAAATGGATATCGGGTTTAGGCTAATTTAGCAAGTAAATAGCGTATTTGCATAGGCCATACATGATCGATCCCTGGTTAGAGTGGAGACTTAAGGGGTAATAATGAAAACAGAGTTCAAATGCTTGAATATATTTTAGAAAATTATTATATGAAAATAATTCAATTGAAGTGTATTAAAAAATGCAAAGGAAAAAGTAAAAAAAAGTTGGTAAAAATCAAACCAAGAATAACATGAATTTCTTACAAGTCTTGGAGATTGCAGTCAGGAAGTTCTTTAGCGGTTTGAGATGCGTAATGTTCCAAGAGGTCATTGTTGCCATCGTGTGAGAAAAGCGAAGCGATCCAATTCATACCCTCGAAGGGACAGTAATGTTCCTCGAATGTTGGAGCGGCAATTTGAATTGGCAGGCAATCTGCGATATTGTCAAAAGTCGCACGTTGCAGGAGATCTTTCGTGGCTGCGCAGAAAACCCATTCCGCCACGATAACTTTTTGCGTTGCATCCACCATTGCTCCACTCCCTGAACAATCAAGTTTTTGGTTTTCAAGATATTCCATTACCTGCTGGATACCGGGAGCGATTGCTGGGATGTTGGCAATGCATAGATCCATTTGCCAGTCAAATGGGCAAGTTTTGCAATAAAAAGATGGTTGTACGCAGATTGCATATGTGTATATACATGACATGTTGTAGCTGACTCCGATAATAGATAGAGGCAGACAGCCGAAAATTTGTTCCATTTTTTGACAGTATTGAGTAGCTTCGCGTAGAGGCGTATTCTGTCAGACATGGTTGTTACCACAGGGAGCGCAACCATTTTTTACAAGCAAAAATAGTAGTAGGATGGCCGCAAAGAGAGCGAGAATTATGGGCACTGTTCCTGTTATTCCATAGAGGATCGAATAAATGAAGTCTGGTATTATACCAAAATCAATTTGAAAGAGTGTGAGAAGGCCGGAGGAGACTGTGTTAAAAAAGTGTGCCAGACCTTGAGTGTGAGATGTGTTGAAAATTGTGTAACAATTCACAAAGTGTAATGGGAGGTTTGTATTTAAAAGTGACTGTATTTTACTTGAAGTTCGTGTTATCTGCAGTCGATACATTGCTTTTGCAGATGTGAGGGACATTTCTGTTCTGAACAAAAGCTGTTTCAATTTGGTTAGTTTAATGAAATCTGTTTTCAAAGTAGGTTTTGAAGGTCAAGTTGAAGTTTGGGAGTTGTTTTGTGTGGGTGGGAATAGACATTGCCACAGGAAGTTACTCAGTTTGAAACAGTAAGGACTGACTGTATGCAAGCTCATATTCCTTAGCAGTGCATGTTATTGAGAAGCAGATAAGTGCTGTTAGAAAGCTGTGTGAATGTTGGGCTGGTTGTGGGAATTGGCATGGTTTTAAGAAAGCACGCACTATTGGGGGCTGTAAGATAAAAGCGTCATGCAGTTGGACATTCTTGGATAGTAATAAATGAGTGTCATTGTGGTCGCACTTTTCACCTGTGAGAAAAAGTTATGTATCCTCTTTAAGACAGCAATATATAAATGGAACAAACCACTGGTCGTGAATAAACATGGTACCTTGTATAATCACATAGAACATGGCAAACATCATGTACACCTAGCAGACACAACAACACTACGACTGTGGGAACCGTGCCTAGCCATGTATACAAACCAAACATGGCGTGGCACCTCTGCCACACAATGCAGAATGCAGGGAGAGATGGAAGCAAAGTATGTGCAACGGTGGCAAGTGATTCTCGATTATAAAAGTGTACAATGCAAAGTGTTGAGGGGATGTGCCGGACAGACTTGAGTATGCAGAGCACAAACATGTACATGTGAACATATACTGATGGTCTATTGAGTGAAGTAGACAGTGGACGCAACCATGATAGTACAGTCAGTAGGGAAGATTACGAAAACATAGTGCATACATGCCCCCCCCAAATCTTTAGCGTAGTGGGCTGTCTCGGCATAGGCAAAGCTAGCGTAGGGGTATGAATAAAAGGCACGTCTCTGTGGGTTTGGTTTTGCTCAGGAATGGCGAACGTGTCTGCCAGGTCTGCGCAGCTTACACCACCATGAGGTTGAGCCCATGAGCAAAGGTGGCTGCGTGAATTATGCTCTCAGCCTGAAAGTACTCAGAAAATGTCATGGCCGCTGTGATGCACATATGCCCCACAGTTCACTTTTCGTTACCGCATTATGTGAAAGAGGGCCCACCACGTGCCGGTGGAAGCTCCTGGGCCGAGGTCTGCGAGGTTGGAAGGCTCCTGAGATTAACGCTGGCTACACAGGCACACAGCGCCCAGCCTGAGACCCAACAGCGTGGAGTGCTCTGTATACTACTAACACAGTAGTCCAACAGGTACCAACAGTGGAACGGTGTCTTGATCCCAAAATGGACGATGTTAGAACTGCATCTGAGAGTGGAGATGAAGGTACTCCCTTCGACCAGGTGCAACCAACTCTAGGTCCCAACAGTTGATCCCACAATGGACAATGTCCGATATTACCTCCTGCTTGCTTTTCATAGAACTCCCTCCGTTAAGGTGCATCAGACTCTGTGCTTCCGAAGCTAACTGTTGCACATGCTTATTGGGTTTGATTGACTGTAGTTGCTGGACTACACCGCGGTACAGAATGTCCGAACAGTGAAACAGGGTCCTGATTCTATGATTGAGGATGTCAGAAGTTAAAGTCTGTGATCATTTCTGTGTACCACCTCTGACCAGGTGCAACCAACTGTAGGTTCCAACAGTGGAACAGTGTCTTGATCCCACAATGGACAATGTTAGAACTGCATCTGAGAGTGGAGATGAAGGTACTCCCTTCGACCAGGTGCAACCAACTCTAGGTCCCAACAGTGGAACGGTGTCTTGATCCCACAATGGATGATGTCCAATATTACCTGCTGCTTGCTTTTCACAGAATTCCCTCTGTTGAGGTGTGTCAGACTCTGTGCTTGCGTAGCTAACTGTTGCACATGATTATTGTGCTTGGTTGATACCAGTCTGTGGAGTACACCGTGGTACAGCGGGTCCGAACAGTAAAACTGGGTCTTGATTCTATGATTGAGGATGTCAGAAGTTCAAGTCTGTGATTATTTCTGTGTACCCCCTCCAATCTGGTGCAACGAACTCCATGCTTTCGAATTCAAAGGGACGTGGCTGTGAGGTGTTAATAAATAGTGCCTCTGGCCTACACTGCAGTCAGCAGAACTCACAATTTAGATAGAGTGATGATTGTTTAATTACAGAATCCAGTAGTCAAGTAACTAGAATAGGGGTGGGCAGACATCTCCGTTCCGTCCACGGAATGTGCGGAGATTTGCCCTTCTGCCCTTGCTCAAACAGGGTGGAGATTTACCGCAAATCTCTGCACATTCGGGGGCAGAACGGAAGTTGGCCGCCCGCCCGCCTCCCGCCCGCCTTATTAAATTATATTTAAAAGCCTGAAATGAAACTTTAATAAAACTTACCTTATTGCTGCCACAACCTTCCCCATCATGGCTTCATCTTGTAAACTGGGCATGCGCGGGAGCCTGCGCATGCGCAGTCCTGGCGAGGAATGCGCATGCGCAGGCTCCCGCACATATGCAGTTTCCAGATGAAGACGCGATGGGGGAGGTTGCGGCAGCAATAAGGTAAGTTTTATTCAAGTTTCATTTCTGGCTTTTAAATATAATTTAATAAGGCGGGCGGGAGGCCGGTGGCGGGTGTCGCGTAATGGAAATATGCGGAAAGGCACAGAGATTGGTTCAATCTCCGTGCCTCTCCGCGAAAGTCCATTACGCGGCTTCCGCCCACCCCTAAACTAGAACATCTACTGAAATATACACAATATCTTTTTAGTATACTTGCTTGAAGAAATTCTTTTAGATGACTCATAGGTTTACTACAATGACCAAATTCATCTTGCAAGTCCAAAGGAACACTGACTAGTCTACACTGTGGACAGCAGAAATTGCAATTCGAATAGTTTTGATTTCTTTATTGCAGAGTTTTCTGTAATTTATGTTGTTGCGTTTTGTGAAGAGAAAGTGAGAAAAAGTATTCATAGTTGTCTGTGTGAGTACTGCCTTCAATTAACACTGCATACAGCAGTGTTCACAATTCAAATCGAATCGCTATTGTAGAAGACGCAGTCCTGTAGGAAAAGACATTGCTGCAGTGTGCTCTGTCCACATCATGCATACTTATCATTACAGGCTCTGCACACGTTTTTTGTTGCTTTGCTTATGACAAACTGGGGAGCTCAAGTCCACGTTATGTAGCTGTGGGCCCTTGCTGACCGCTCTCTCTGGCCTACACTGCAGACAGAAGTGTTCTCAATTCAGATTGAGTGGTGATTCTTTAATTACAGAATCCAGTAGTCAAGTAACTACAACGTCTATTGAAATTTACACATTATCCTTTTAGTATACTTGCTTGAAGAAATTTTGTTAGACGACTTATAGGTGTAGTACAATGACCAAATTTATCTTGCAAGTGCAAAGGAACACTGAATAGTCTACACTGTGGACAGCAGAAATCGGAATTCGAATTGTTTTGATTTATTTGTGGCAGAGTTTTCTGTAATTTATGTTGTTGTATTTTGTGAAGAGGAAGTGAGAAAAAGTATTCATGGATGTCTGTGTGAGTACTGCCTTCAATTTACACTGCAGACAGCAGTGTTCACAATTCAGATCGAGTCAGTATTGTAGATGAGGTAGTCCTGTTGGAAAAAATATTGCTGCTGTGCGCTCTGTCCGCACCACGCATACGCATCATGGCAGGCTCCGCACACGCTTTTTGTTGCATCTCGTATGACAAACTGTAGCTCAAGTCCACCTTACAAAGCTGTAGGCCCTTGCTGACTGTTCTCTCTGGCCTACACTGCAGACAGCAGTGTTCACAATTCAGATCGAGTCGCTATTGTAGATGACGCAGTCCTGTAGGAAAAGACATTGCTCCAGTGTGCTCTGTCTGTACCACTCATACGCATCATGGCTGGGTCCACACAAGCTTTTTTGTTGCTTCGCGTACTGCAAACTGTGGGGCTCAAGTCAATGCCACGTGGGTGTGGGCCTTTGCTGACCGCTCTGTCTGGCTTACACTGCAGACAGCAGTGTTCACAATTCAAATCGAGTCGCTATTGCAGATGATGCAGTGTTGATGGCAACAGATATTGCTCCTAGTACGGCCCGCCCGCAGCACGCATCATCGCTGGCTGTGCACATGCTGAATGCTTTTGATGTGGCTATGTGAGTGCATTGAAGCGTTTATGATATCATCTTTTTGTGTATTATTTCAGATCTCCTGATTGTCTCTCAGTATACCACAAGTGCTGGTTCTTTTACGATAGAATTTTGTCTGTGTTAAAAACATTTTCTGTATTATTTCACATTTACTGTCCCTACCTTACTGCAGCACAATTTTTTTTTTTAATACTGAATCTCTGTGTTTGATCCAATGATTACTGTTGTAGTTGATGCTAGCAGCAACCATTCCCTCAGGGCTGCTTTAAACTCACCCCACACGCATCCAGCACAGGCGTCACTGGATATGTGACGCTGGTAATAAAAAGGAGTCGAGCGCACGTGCTCGTACCCACTTCCATTATTTATCTGTGTCTGTGTGTTCATTATCTATGCATGATACTGGCTCTGGGCCGTACTACATTACATTGTGCTGTGGACAGCTTATACAACCATGTTAACTCTGGTAGAGGAGAAAACTTTGGTTATGTAACTTTTAGGTGTATGGCTATCACAGGTGGAAGGCTACTTTACAAAGTATGAATATTGATGAAGATGATGGTTGCATGTTGTGTGTAGTGTAAGATATGTGTACATTGCAAAAAGTTTAGAAAAAAGCTCTATAAGCAGAAGAGGTGTGTCTCATCAAATGCAGTACAGAGATTGACTAAAATGGGTGGCGTTTTCCAACTGTTACAATGGGAAATGTTATGAACTAATGAAATGCTTTTTTTATGGTCACATGGCAATCGCACACCCAGCACGCAAGGAGACCGCACCCGAGGTGATTTTGAGAAAACATATTTACTATAATATAAGTTTATTACATTTAGAAATATATAAATGTTTAAAATATTTTTCATTATGGCTTGCTCTCATATACACTTTAAAGTTATTTAGATATAGTTTTGAGACAAAAAAATGAGGGAATGGCGTACGCGGTGCAACACCGTACGTCTATGATGTAACACAGGGCATGGCAGCGTGCACTCATCGCACACGCAACGCGCCGCGGGCGCGCCCCCATACTATATGATGTAACGCGGGGCTTGGTAGTGCGTACCCGTTGCATACCAAAGTAGCAGCTGGTGTGATCTCATATGTATATGTTGTTACGCGGGACACTGTGCCACAAACCCGTCGGATACAAAATGCGCATCATTTAAATGTGGTGGATAGGATTCGCGTGCTGATCGAGCTTGGTAGATTACCAGTATGGGACTGTAGTTTTCTCCCCCCCAAAAAAGTGATATAAATATTTTTGGGGGAAGATATAAAACATTACATAATTTTTAAAGTTAAAAAAAGGATAATAGAGTTGCAAACTATTAAAAATAATTAGAAAAAATATAGGTTTTATAAATATTAAAATATGAAATTAACATTTAAAAAACCTTTGCAATTCACTGAAAAAACATAGGTTTTACAGACGTTATAGTTAGGAATTAGCATTTAAAAAATCTTAGAGATTCACTGAAAAAAACATAGGTTTCATGGACGTTATATTTAGTTGGACATTTGACTCATATAAAACCAGAGAAATTCGCCAGTTATAGTTAGTTGAGCTAACTATAACTTGTGTGACCGCAATGCACTGCTGATGACGTCACATATTACATCACTCATGACATGGTCAGTGACATCACTGATGACATCACTGATGACATCATCCAGTAAATGTGTATTTCTGTAAAGTTTAAATATTTTGCATATAAATCTATGCCAAGGGTTATTGAAGAATGAGTGGATTTACAAGTGCCTGAAGGGATTATTTAGTAGGTGCGTGATTGACTGTATAAGTGAGTGATTGAACGTGTCTTACTGAATGCATGGGTTAGTGACTAAACTGTGTGAAAGTCTGTATTAGTTTCTCAGTTGGTATGTAAGCGGCTGCATGGATTGGTGAGTAGCTACATGAGTGTGTATATGGGTTATTGATTTGTTGTCTGAGTTTATGTGTAGGTGCCTGAGTGTCTGTGTGGGTTGGTGGGGGGTGTGACTTTGTGCGGGGTGTGACTTTGTGCAAAGATGTGTGAGTGATTCACTGGGTGTATGGGTTCAAGAGTGCATCTGTGAAGGGCTGTATGGATGTGTGAGTGTGTGTATGGATGTGTTGGTGAGTGAATGAATGTCTCAGTGGTATATGTGTGAGTAACTACATATGTTTTAAGGCAGTATATGTGAGTGTTGGAGTATATAAATGAGTATACATGAGAGTAAGTTATTTGAGGAGTTGGTGTACAAATGAGTGTCTGCTTGTATCAGTGATTGTATAAGACAGTAAGTATATGTTAGTATCTGCATAAATAAGTGAGGTAGTGTGTGTATACTTAACTGGTGTGTATAACTGTATACATGAGTAATGAGTAAATGAGTATGCAATTCATACTTTGCATGACTGACTAGGTGTGTGAGTAACTCTATGGATGAGTGGTAGAGTGTGGCTGTATGTATAGGTGTATGAGTACATATTATAGTACTGTATTGATGAGTAACTGGATGTATAAGTCACTGGATGTGTGTATAGACCTAGGAAATAGTCGGTGGTATGTAGTATCTGGCATTGTTGTGTGTATGGTTTCAAAAATAGTAGTCTGTATTTTAGAGTGGGTGTATCAAAGTTTATATTAGAGCATCAATATATGCATCAGATTATCACATGGATGATGTCATCAGTGATGTAATTTGAGATATCAACAGTGATGTCATCAGTGATGTCACTGACCATGTCATGAGTGATGTATTATGTGACGTCATCAGCAGTGCATTGCGGGAGCGCGAGTTATAGTTAGCTCAACTAACTATAACTGGCAAATTTCTCTGGTTTTATATGAGTAAAATGTCCAACTAACTATAACGTACCTGAAACCTATGTTTTTTTAAGTGAATTTCTAAGGTTTTTTGAATGCTAATTCCTAACTATAACGTTTTTTCAGTGAATATATATATTCCTACATTATAGTTAGTTGGACTCACTATAACTCGCGCGCCCGCAATCCACTGCTGATGATGTCACATATGACATCATTCATGACATGGTCAGTGACATCACTGATGACATCTCAAATGACATCACTGATGACATCACTGATGACATCTCAAATGACATCACTGATGACATCATCCAGTGAATGTGTGTTCCTGTAAAGTTTAAATGTGTTTATCATATTGAAGAATGAGTGTA
Organism: Lissotriton helveticus; assembly: GCF_964261635.1. Classification (NCBI taxonomy): domain Eukaryota; kingdom Metazoa; phylum Chordata; class Amphibia; order Caudata; family Salamandridae; genus Lissotriton; species Lissotriton helveticus. The sequence goes on from NC_136070.1 coordinate 891,775,634, forward strand.
TGTATGAGTGTCTGGGTAATGGATTTAGTAGGTGCGTGACTGACTGTATGAGTGGGAGATTAAATGTGTCTTACTGAATGCATGGGTTAGTGACTAAACTGTTAGAATGTGTGCATCATTATGTCTGTTGTTGTGTAAGCTGCTGCATGTATTGATTAGTAGGTATATGACTGGCTATGTGGGTTATTAATTGGTAACCCAAGTATTTGTATATGAGGGTGAGTGTTTGTGGAGGTAACTGGGAGGTGTGTGACTGTGCATAGATGTGTGAGCAGTTGATTCACTTGGTGTATGGGTTCAAGAGTGTATGTGGAAACAGCTGTATAGGCGGTTTACTGTGTGCATGGGTGTGTTGGTGAGTGAATGGACATCTCAGTGCTACATGTCCAAGTAAGTACATATGTAAAACACAGTGCATGTGAGAGTTGGCATATATAAATGACTATATATGACAACCTGTGATTGCATAAGTGAATGTGTCTATCACTGTGTACTTGTATCAGTGATTGTAAAAGAGAGTAAGTATGTGTTAGTCTATGTTTAAATAAGTAAGGTTTTGTTTGTATAACTGTATAGATGAAGACATGGGAGTGTGATTGATTCTTTACATGACTGACTAGGTGTGTGAGTAACTCCATGGATGAGTGGCAGTGTGTGAGTCTCTGTATAGGTATATGAGTGCATATGATAGTGTTGTATTGATGAGTGACTGTATGTATGAGTGATTGTATGGGTGAATGAGTGGATGTGTGTGTAGACCTAGAAATCAGTGAGTGCGTATGTGGTAACTGGTATTGCTGTGTCAATGGTTTCAGGAATGGTAGTTTGTATTTAACACTGGGTGTATCAAAGGTTAGATTAGAGTGTGAATAGATGTATTGTATTATCACATGGATGATGTCATCAGTGATGTCATTTGAGATGACATCAGTGATGTCATTTGAGATGTCATCAGTGATGTCACTGACCATGTCATGAATGATGTAATATGTGACATCATCAGCAGTGGATTGCGGGCGCGCAAGTTATAGTGAGTCCAACTAACTATAACGTGGGAATTTCAATGGTTTTGTATGAGTAAAATGTTTAGCTAACTATAACTGGTGTGAAACCTATGGTTTTTTCTGTGAATTTCAAAGGTTTTTTAAATGCTAATTCCTAACTATAACGATTGTGAAACCTATGGTTTTTTCAGTGAATTTCAAAGGTTTTTTAAATGCTAATCCCTAACTATAACTATTGTGAAACCTATGGTTTTTTCAGTGAATTTCAAAGGTTTTTTAAAAGCTAATTCCTTTGTATATCGAGTTTATAACCTACGATTTTTAAAGTGGTTTTTTTTATTAGCTGTTTTTTATAACTATTAATTATTAATATTTTTTTTCCAAAAATTATTTTTCAATGTATTTTTCATGTTTTTTTTAAATCATTTTGTCCTGGAGCGCTCAGGGTGCGCGCACCGGTAAGCTCACCCGAGAGCGCAGCGAGAGCGCTATTTCTGCGTTCGTAAAAAAAATATGTATGTAAACTAAATAATAATGCAAGACATTCAGTACCATACTTATAAAAGTAGTATTTTAGATTTTCCGAATTAAAATGATTTTGCATTTCCGTAAAGCTAGCAAAACGTCATTTAGGCGCGCCGCGTAAGCGCCCACGGAAGCGCCTACGTTCGTGCTGCGTAAGCGCCCCCCGGAAGCGCTCCGGTGCGCGCAGCGTAAGAGCGTCAAGTCATGTTACCTTAAAAAAACTCTTTTCATTGGTTGTTAACAGTTTTTTTTACATATAATGAAAACCCCACCCATTTCCTTCACTTCTTCTTTCACTTTGGAGACAGCAAGACCTGTTCTTTTCTGTTCTACCTTTTTGGGAAAAGAATGACTGCTAGACCCCCCAGTAGCAGTGAGGACTTGGATGAGTTCATTCAGGAAGAGGCTCCTCAGCCCAAGGTAAAAGAGCACTTCATATGGAAGTTTTTTACCATACCAGCAGGTACAAAAAAGGTGAATGCTCCAAAGGTGGAGTGCAGAATTTGCCAAACTGTGCTTTCACGGGGTGACCCTACAAGGAAGTATAGTTTTGGCAACTCGACGATGATTCGGCATGTTCAGAGGAGGCACCCCCAGAACTATGCCCGGGAGAGTGTCAGGGCCCTAGCACGAAATGCCCCAAGGGATGATGCTTCAACATCTACTGGAGGACCAACTACATCGTCCGTGAGAGGGAGACCTGAGCAGCTGATTCCTAACATTCAGCCTGTTTTTGATGGCATCACTAGAAAATTTAAGGACTGTGATGAACTACTTTGTTACGGAGAACAAAGTATCATGAACATTGTACGTACAAGGGAAAACCACCGTTGCCGTCCCCAGCCCTAATTTTTACTTTTTTTTGCTCCTGTTGAGCAGTTTGACATTCCCTGTTTTTGTTTTTGTTCACAAAGAAAACCTAAAAAAGAAGAAAAAAAACAGTTCTTTTTAGAACTACCTCCAATTCTCCAAAAAGAGCTGTATTCTTAACACATTCAAAAGGAGTGAGTGACGTGGAGTGCAGTGAGAGAGGAAAGGAAAATGAGTGCGGGAGCAAAAAAGGGACAAGAGGGGAAGGGAAGTGAAGTAGGGGGATTGAAAGAAGGTGAGTGTGGGAGTATGGCTGAGTTATAGGGTGTGAGCGTGACAGAAAAGGAGTGAGAGACTAAGGGGACGGAGAGAATGAGGCTTATAGAGAGAGAATGAGGGAAGGGGAGTGTAGAACTAAGAGGACAGAGGGAGTAAGACAAGGAGTTAGTAAAGTGGAGTAAGGAGAGTAAGGGAAAGGAAAAGAGTGAAGGAGTGGAAGAAGGGAAGAAGGGAAGAGAAAGGAAGAAAAGTAAAGGAGAAAGTCTGAAAGAAGGTGAGTGTGGGAGTATGGCTGAGTTACAGGGAGTGAGCATAACAGAAGAGGAGTGAGAGACTAAGGGGATGGAGAAAATGAGACTACCAGAGAGAGAATGAGGGAAAGGGAGTGTAGAACTAAGAGGACAGAGGGAGTAAGAGAAAGAGTTAGTGTAGTGGAGTAAGGAGAGTAAGAGAAGGGAAAAGAGTGAAGGAGGGAAAGAAGGGAAGAGAGAGAAAGGAAAGTAAAGGAGAAGGTCTGAAAGAAGGTGACTGTGGGAGTATAGCTGAGTTACAGGGAGTGAGCGTGACAGAAGAGGAGTGAGAGACTAAGGGGACGGAGAGAATGAGGTTAACAGAGAGAGAATGAGGGAAGGGGAGTGTAGAAGTAAGAGGACAGAGGAAGAAAGAGAAGGAGTTAGTGAAGTGGAGTAAGAAGAGTAAGAGAAGGGAAAAGAGTGAAGGAGTGAAAGAAGGGAAGAGAGAGAAAGTAAAGTAAAGGAGAAGGTCTGAAGAAGGTGAGTGTGGGAGTATGGCTGAGTTATAGGGAGTGAGCGTGACAGAAGAGGAGTGAGAGACTAAGGGGACGGAGGAATGAGGCTAACAGAGAGAGAATGAGGGAAGGGGAGTGTAGAACTAAGGACAGAGGGAGTAAGAGAAGGAGTTAGTGAAGTGGAGTAAGGAGAGTAAGGGGAGGGAAAAGAGTGAAGGAGCAAAACAAGGGAAGAGAGAGAATGAAAAGTAAAGGAGAAAGTCTGAAAGAAGGTGAGTGCGGGAGTATGGCTGAGTTATACGGAGTGAGTGTGACAGAATAGGAGTGAGAGATTAAGGGGATGGAGAGAATAAGGCTAACAGAGAGAGAATGAGGGAAGGGGAGTGTAGAACTAAGAGGACACAGGGAGTAAGAGAAGGAGTTAGTAAAGTTGAGTAAGGAGAATAAAGGAAGGGAAAAGAGTGAAGGAGCAAAAGAAGGGAAGAGAGAGGAAGTAAAGTAAAGGAGAAGGTCTGAAAGAAGGTGAAGGTCTGAAAGAAGGTGAGTGTGGGAGTATGGCTGAATTATAGGGTGTGAGCATGACAGAAGAGGAGTGAGAGACTAGGGGACAGAAAGAATGAGGCTAACAGAGAGAGAATGGGGGAATGAAGGGTGATCTTAGGCAGAGACACACATACTGTTTGCAGACACAGACATGGTAGATTATATGTAACATTCTGATCATGTGCCTAAGATCACACTGTGAGTGAAGCTTGATTCACCCATCAGTGTGATCTTAGGCAGAGACACACATACTGTTTGCAGAGACAGACATGGTAGATTATATGTAACATTATGATCATGTGCCTAAGATCACATTGTGAGTGAAGCTTCATTCACCCATCAGTGTGATTTTAGGCAGAGACACAATACTGTTTGCAGAGACAGACATGGTAGATTATATGTAACATTCTGATCATGTGCCTAAGATCACAGTGTGAGTGAAGCTTGATTCACCCATCAGTGTGATCTTAGGCAGAGACACACATACTGTTTGCGGAGACAGACATGGTAGATTATATGTAATATTCTGATCATGTGCCTAAGATCACACTGTGAGTGAAGCTTGATTCACCCATCAGTGTGATCTTAGGCAGAGACACACATACTGTTTGCGGAGACAGACATGGTAGATTATATGTAACATTCTGATCATGTACCTAAGATCACACTGTGAGTGAAGCTTGATTCACCCATCAGTGTGATCTTAGGCAGAGACACACATACTGTTTGCAGAGACAGACATGGTAGATTATATGTAACATTCTGATCATGTGTCTAAGATCACACTGTCAGAGAAGTTTGATTCACCCATCAGTGTGATCTTAGACAGAGACACACATACTGTTTGCAGAGACAGACATGGTAGATTATATGTAACATTCTGATCATGTGCCTAAGATCACACTGTGAGTGAAGCTTGATTCACCCATCAGTGTGATTTTAGGCAGAGACACATATACTGTTTGCAGAGACCGACATGGGAGATTATATGTAACATTCTGATCATGTGCCTAAGCTCACACTGTGAGTGAAGCTAGATTCACCCATCAGTGTGATCTTAGGCAGATACACATATACTGTTTGCAGAGACACACATGGGAGATTATATGTAACATTCTGATCATGTGCCTAAAATCACACTGTCAGTGAAGCTTGATTCACCCATCAGTGTGATCTTAGGCAGAGACACATATACTGTTTGCAGAGACAGACATGGTAGATTATATGTAACATTATGATCATGTGCCTAAGATCACATTGTGAGTGAAGCTTCATTCACCCATCAGTGTGATCTTAGGCAGAGACACAATACTGTTTGCAGAGACAGACATGGTAGATTATATGTAACATTATGATCATGTACCAGAACCTTGAAAGCTCCTGAGGCGGAAAGCCGGGAGACGAAGCACTTTTTTAAAATTGTTTATGTGTCACAATTCGCCGAAATACTCTGCATTTTAAAACTTCACTCACCCGTTTACCTCTCTGGAGCGGGCTCAGAATTACCTAAACAGCGACCCCTTCGCTGCAACGCTAAACCACCAAACAAACTTCTCTGACGCCATTCTCGGCGAGGGAGAGAGGCCACGCCCACTTTAAGGCCACGCCCACCCGCCGCCCACGGTACTTAAACGCTGCCTTCAGTGCGACAAATTCAGAACCTTGAAAGCTCCTGAGGCGGAAAGCCGGGAGACGAAGCACTTTTTTAAAATTGTTTATGTGTCACAATTCGCCGAAATACTCTGCATTTTAAAACTTCACTCACCCGTTTACCTCTCTGGAGCGGGCTCAGAATTACCTAAACAGCGACCCCTTCGATGCAACGCTAAACCACCAAACAAACTTCTCTGACGCCATTCTCGGCGAGGGAGAGAGGCCACGCCCACTTTAAGGCCACGCCCACCCGCCGCCCACGGTACTTAAACGCTGCCTTCAGCGCGACAAATTCAGAACCTTGAAAGCTCCTGAGGCGGAAAGCCGGGAGACGAAGCACTTTTTTAAAATTGTTTATGTGTCACAATTCGCCGAAATACTCTGCATTTTAAAACTTCACTCACCCGTTTACCTCTCTGGAGCGGGCTCAGAATTACCTAAACAGCGACCCCTTCGCTGCAACGCTAAACCACTAAACAAACTTCTCTGACGCCATTCTCGGCGAGGGAGAGAGGCCACGCCCACTTTAAGGCCACGCCCACCCGCCGCCCACGGTACTTAAACGCTGCCTTCAGCGCGACAAATTCAGAACCTTGAAAGCTCCTGAGGCGGAAAGCCGGGAGACGAAGCACTTTTTAAAAATTGTTTATGTGTCACAATTCGCCGAAATACTCTGCATTTTAAAACTTCACTCACCCGTTTACCTCTCTGGAGCGGGCTCAGAATTACCTAAACAGCGACCCCTTCGCTGCAACGCTAAACCACCAAACAAACTTCTCTGACGCCATTCTCGGCGAGGGAGAGAGGCCACGCCCACTTTAAGGCCACGCCCACCCGCCGCCCACGGTACTTAAACGCTGCCTTCAGCGCGACAAATTCAGAACCTTGAAAGCTCCTGAGGCGGAAAGCCGGGAGACGAAGCACTTTTTAAAAATTGTTTATGTGTCACAATTCGCCGAAATACTCTGCATTTTAAAACTTCACTCACCCGTTTACCTCTCTGGAGCGGGCTCAGAATTACCTAAACAGCGACCCCTTCGCTGCAACGCTAAACCACCAAACAAACTTCTCTGTCGCCATTCTCGGCGAGGGAGAGAGGCCACGCCCACTTTAAGGCCACGCCCACCCGCCGCCCACGGTACTTAAACGCTGCCTTCAGCGCGACAAATTCAGAACCTTGAAAGCTCCTGAGGCGGAAAGCCGGGAGACGAAGCACTTTTTAAAAATTGTTTATGTGTCACAATTCGCCGAAATACTCTGCATTTTAAAACTTCACTCACCCGTTTACCTCTCTGGAGCGGGCTCAGAATTACCTAAACAGCGACCCCTTCGCTGCAACGCTAAACCACCAAACAAACTTCTCTGACGCCATTCTCGGCGAGGGAGAGAGGCCACGCCCACTTTAAGGCCACGCCCACCCGCCACCCACGGTACTTAAACGCTGCCTTCAGCGCGACAAATTCAGAACCTTGAAAGCTCCTGAGGCGGAAAGCCGGGAGACGAAGCACTTTTTAAAAATTGTTTATGTGTCACAATTCGCCGAAATACTCTGCATTTTAAAACTTCACTCACCCGTTTACCTCTCTGGAGCGGGCTCAGAATTACCTAAACAGCGACCCCTTCGCTGCAACGCTAAACCACCAAACAAACTTCTCTGACGCCATTCTCGGCGAGGGAGAGAGGCCACGCCCACTTTAAGGCCACGCCCACCCGCCGCCCACGGTACTTAAACGCTGCCTTCAGCGCGACAAATTCAGAACCTTGAAAGCTCCTGAGGCGGAAAGCCGGGAGACGAAGCACTTTTTTAAAAATTGTTTATGTGTCACAATTCGCCGAAATACTCTGCATTTTAAAACTTCACTCACCCGTTTACCTCTCTGGAGCGGGCTCAGAATTACCTAAACAGCGACCCCTTCGCTGCAACGCTAAACCACCAAACAAACTTCTCTGACGCCATTCTCGGCGAGGGAGAGAGGCCACGCCCACTTTAAGGCCACGCCCACCCGCCCTTTTTCCTACACATTTAAGATGTGCAACTACCGGACGCGCAGCGGACGGGCGCAGCGGGCGCGCCGTCAGCGCGCCGAAGGCGCGCCAAAGGCAAGCCCGTCTGGGCCCGTCCGGGCCCAGAAGGCCCTAGGCCCCGTCACTATGTCGGGTACTCCTCAGGCTCGAGTAATGTACACAGCGGATACTTTACACGACTTACGACCCAAGAACATCCTAGCCTGCCACCACTCATTTACTGCAGGTAAGGCATTCTCGACCTGTCCACAATGCAATCCGACTCCTATCCTGAAATCACCCACCCTTGCTTTGAAACTAGGACTTCTTAACTGCCGCTCCCTCCCCAAACATGCCACCGAAATGAACCTCCTGATCCAGAACCAGGAGTTTGACCTACTGTTCATAACGGAAACATGGCTCACTGACAACACCGACTCGGATGTTGTCATGGCCCTCCCCACCGGGTATATCTGCCAAGCCCTTAATAGACCTAGAGGGAGAGGAGGCGGGGTAGCTATAATCCACAGGGAACAATTTACCTGCCGGATGACCAACGCTGGTATTGAGGATTGCGAGAGCGGTCAATTCTCCATCCAAATCTCCCCAGCTCTTACCCTGGCAGGGCTTCTAATCTACCGCCCCCCAGGGGCCCCGGGTAATTTTATCAACGCTGTATTCGAATCCGTTTCACAACTAGCTTCTTCCACCCCCAACTTCCTTATATTAGGTGACTTGAACGTCCATTTTCTGGACCCCACGGATCGAGCAGCATCGGACATTAGACACGACTTAACTTCTTTAGATATTCGTCTAGTGAATAACGAGCCTACCCATGATAAGGGCCATCTATTGGATCCGATCCTCACCAACATAGCAACAATGACCACTAACCTACCGGTGACCTTACCATGGACGGACCACTCTCTGGTCCCCTTTTTCTGGGAAATCCCCACACCCACTTACTCAATCCCTAAAAACCAAGTTACCGACCGACAATGGCGCAAACTATCACCTGAGATATGGGCTGACTCTCTTGCAGAGTCCATCCCTGCGCTCTCCTCTGACCCCGATACAGCTGACAAACAATTCAGCGATTGGATCACTTCCTCCCTGGATATGCTGCTTCCGAAAACTACCACCCTCAAACAACCTAAAAGAATACCCCCCGCTTTGTGGTACACCCCAGAGCTCAAAGTTCTGCGTCAAGAGTGTAAAAAAACCGAACGCTCCTGGAGGCGCGACAAAACAACAACCAACAAGAACATCTACTTTATCTCTCTTCTGACCTACAAAACTGCTATTCATAAAACCAAAAGCATGTTCTTTCAGGAGAGAATAGAGAAAGCAGGAAGCTCCAGTAAGGAAGCGTACGCCATCCTTAAAGAGCTGTCAAAACCCCAAGGACAAGGACTAGGACCTACTTCCGATCCTAAAGTCGACCTGGAGAAATGCCAGCAACTGGCCAACTTCTTCCACGACAAAATCCGACGAATTCTGGAATCTATCCCCCCCTCCAGTCCTGAGGAAGAAATCGCTCTCACACACACCTCCACCTGTCTGTCCACGTGGGGCCAGGTCACGGTAGACGAGGTGAGAAATACGTTCAACTCCATGAAGAGCGGTTCCCCTAGTGACCCTGCTCCTCTCCGCATCCTTAAAGAGGTAGCCCCTACTATCATCCCCTCCCTTACCCATCTAATTAATACCTCACTCCAACAAGGAGTTGTACCCTCAAGCTGGAAGAAGGCGGTGGTAAAAGCCCTACTGAAGAAACCTACGCTCGACCCCGAGAACCTGGCTAATTACAGGCCCATCTCCCTACTGCCTGGAGTGAGCAAGGTCGCAGAAAAATTGGTCAACAGGAAACTCTCGCAGTTCCTAGAGGCCAATAACAAATTAAAAAGCTCCCAGACGGGCTTCCGACCTGGACAGGGCACGGACATCGCCCTCCTGGCTGCGGTAGAGGAGGCCAGAGCGCTACTGGATGGGGGAGGATCAGTGGCAGTGATCCTCCTCGACCTTAGCGCAGCGTTCGATACCGTAGACCACCAACTCCTCATCGAAAGATTGGCTAGAGTTGGAGTGGAAGGTACAGCCCTATCCTGGCTTTCTTCTTTCCTGGCCCAACGGTCTTACCAGATTTGGGAAAAGAACGCCCGCTCCTCCGAAATGCCCCTCCAATGTGGTGTTCCTCAGGGCTCTTCCCTGAGCCCTACTTTATTTAATATCTATATGTCCACATTGGAGGAGGTTATCACCCCTTTCGGAGTGAGCGTCGTCAGCTACGCCGACGACACACAACTAGTGGTGTCTCTGTCCCATCCCAAGCAACAGAAAGCTGATCTCTTCAACTGCCTTACGCAGGTCCATCGTTGGATGAACAGATCAGCCCTAAAGCTTAATGGGACAAAAACTGAGGTCCTTATACTGGGCCCGAAAGGAACCTCACTTCCCCTGGACAGCTGGCCAGCTTGCTTGGGTCCGCCCCCTGACCCAAAAACAGAGGTGAAAAGTCTGGGTGTGTGGATCGATTCCGATCTCTCTTTCACTTCACAAGCTAAGAAGGTGGCGGGGACCTGCTTTGGTCTCTTAAAATCTCTGAGGAAAGTCCTGCCCCTTCTCCCCCCTAAATCCCAAAAACTATTAGTCCAAGGTCTCATAATATCGAGGCTGGACTATAGTAATGTGATTTACCTGGGTGCTCCCGAAGCGACCCTTACTAAACTGCAGATAATTCAGAACACGGCCGCCCGGATCATCACTAACACCTCGGCCAGATCATCTGCTAAACCCGCTCTCAAACTCCTCCACTGGCTCCCCATAAGGGAGAGAGTCAAATTTAAGGCCCTATGTCTCGTCCACAAAACGCTGCACAACCAAGGCCCTCCTGTCCTCAGTAATTCTGTCACCCCCTACAGAAATTCTAGATCCCTCCGTTCCAATGCAGAAAACCTTATCAACACCCCAAGATTCAGGAAAACCCAAACAGGAGGAAGACGTTTCTCGGTACAAGCCTCCCGCCTTTGGAATTCTCTTCCTCGTAACCTACGACTGGAACCTCAATACCTGCGCTTCAGGAAGCTGTTAAAAACCCATCTCTTTCCCTAACCTGTGCACCCCCCCCCCTGTCTCTGATCTTTCATCCTCCCTTTTCTCCTATCTCAGTTTCTTGCCCCGCTGACTGGTGAATTCAGGGTTCCTCAGCGCTGGGATACCTCCGGGTGACTATCGCGCTTTATAAAAATAAATAATAATAATAATAATAATAATAATGTACCTAAGATCACACTGTGAGTGAAGCTTGATTCACCCATCAGTGTGATCTTAGGCAGAGACACATATACTGTTTTCAGAGACAGACATGGTAGATTATATGTAACATTCTGATCATGTGCCTAAGATCACACTGTGAGTGAAGCTTGATTCACCCATCAGTGTGATCTTAGGCAGAGAGACATATACTGTTTGCAGAGACAGACATGGTAGATTATATGTAACATTCTGATCATGTGCCTAAGATCACACTGTGAGTGAAGCTTGATTCACCCATCAGTGTGATCTTAGGCAGAGACACATATACTGTTTGCAGAGACAGACATGGTAGATTATATGTAACATTCTGATCATGTGCCTAAGATCACACTGTGAGTGAAGCTTGATTCACCCATCAGTGTGATCTTAGGCAGAGACACATATACTGTTTGCAGAGACAGATATGGTAGATTATATGTAACATTCTGATCATGTGCCTAAGATCACACTGTGAGTGAAGCTTGATTCACCCATAAGTGTGATCTTAGGCAGAGACACATATACTGTTTGCAGAGACAGATATGGTAGATTATATGTAACATTCTGATCATGTGCCTAAAATCACACTGTGAGTGAAGCTTGATTCACCCATCAGTGTGATCTTAGGCAAAGACACACATACTGTTTTCAGAGACAGACATGGTAGATTATATGTAACATTCTGATCATGTGCCTAAGATCACACTGTGAGTGAAGCTTGATTCACCCATCAGTGTGATCTTAGGCAGAGACACATATACTGTTTTCAGAGACAGACATGGTACATTATATGTAACATTCTGATCATGTGCCTAAGATCACACTGTGAGTGAAGCTTGATTCACCAATCAGTGTGATCTTAGGCAGAGACACATATACTGTTTGCAGAGACAGACATGGTAGATTATATGTAACATGCTGATCACGTGCCTAAGATCACACTGTGAGTGAAGCTTGATTCACCCATCAGTGTAATCTTAGGCAGAGACACATATACTGTTTGCAGAGACAGACATGGTAGATTATATGTAACATTCTGATCATGTGCCTAAGATCACACTGTGAATGAAGCTTGATTCACCCATCAGTGTGAACTTAGGCACATGACCAGGATGTTACATGTAATATACCATGTCTTTAAAAAACATGTACTTCCATATTTTTAAAGACATCAACTAAGCATACCTTTTTACCAGAAAACATTTTCTATAGTAAATTGTTTTTCACACAAAGCACAGCCCTTTTAAATGACCACTACAAAGCAAAGCAGAATCCTAACTCATTTCCAAAATACATTTCCAATATGCACTATACAAATTTTAAACAGCATTACAAAAAAATAAAACACAATGCAAGAATAAATAAGCACAATATGCTTCTTAATCTTCCCTATACTGCATACAGCAGTGTATCTTCATTAAATGAATCATATATCAGATAACACACAGGCACAGAGTAAAGTGAGACACAAGCAAAGATTACCCTTTAAGCTAATTGAGGCAAACTGTTACAAGGCACAGGTGACATTATTGAAAAATGTGAAAATGTTTTCTCTTATTTCAAACAGAAAGTCAGTGTGATGCTTCACCAAAATTTAAAAAGCAGACTTTTTTCCAGAAAATATTTTCCATACTAAATCGTTTTTGACACAAACCACATTTCATTTAAATGACCACTACAGAAACAAAGCAGAAACCTAACTCATTTTCAAAATACATTTCCAATATGCACATTCTATTTTTAAACAACATTACAAATAAACATGACACAAAATGCAAGAATAAAGAAGCACAATATGCTTCTTAATCTTCCCCATAGTGCATACAGCGCTCTATCTTTTTTAAAAGAATCATTACTCACCTTTAAAAATGCTTTGGAAGATGTAAAACAGTGTCAGTCACACTCAACAGATTTTCTTAAGCAGAATCTCTGAATAATGCTTCTTTCACTGGAGCCTCAGAATAATAGCACAGATTCTTTCTGATTTCAGACCCATATTTTTGTACATAACCAATTAAAATTCTTCCCACACAAATTCAAAACCAAACTGCACATTTTAATTGGTTGTACATTTGAACACTTTGAAACTCACATAACATTCACCCATCCCCCCAGTGCTCATTCACCCTGTTACCATGGTAACTCCCTTCTAACCCAGCACACAGTTCAGAAGTTCATCATACTATGTTGCAAAAGAATCCAGCAAGGGTGTTTGACCTCTCAATGTACTAGCTAATCAAGTGCAATGTTTCTTTAAATGACTTTTTCTCAACCATTGAAATGACTTCTTTTTTAAAAAAAGCATGCACCCTAATTTTCAGTGGAGATTTTTAAGAAAGCACCAATCATTTCTGGTTTTTCAAGTGCACTGAATCTCAACCACTTTTTATCATAATCAAACTGCCATTTCTTTTCCACAACTCATCTGAATACAAGCACATCTACCTTCAAGATGCCAAAAGTCTGGTTTGTGTGTCATAGCTATGTCTTCTGGAGTGAAAATTTGCAAGCAACAGAGGTATTTATAACCTTGATTTACCAAATGTGGACATTGTGTGGATTGCACAGAGAGGATTAAGAAGTCACCAATTGATACCATTGATAAAATCCTTTATGCATCTTCCACACCCTGACCTTATAATTGTGCACTGTGGTGGAAATGACCTAGGCACTTTGACTGGGGTAGGTCTGGAAATGCTTTTAAAGGACATCTTTGGGCAATTGAAGTCACTTTTTCCAAAAACTGCCTTGGTATTTTCTAATATATGCCAAAGGCAAAAATGGAACTGGTCCAACCAATTTTGTCCACAGATTGAGAAAGCAAGGAAAAATGTAAATAAATCTGTTTCTGCTTTCCTCAGAGATGGTATGGGTTCCATTTACCACAACAACTTGCGTTACAACATGCAAGGCATCTATAGGAGAAATGGTGTACATTTTACAGATGAGGGGAATAGAGTTTTCCTCTTGAATTTGAGACTCTGCATTGGTACCTACTTGTGGGTACAAAAAACACCCACATAACACAACAGCTCTTTTCAGAGCTACCCTACCTCTAAGCACTCTAAATTATTTTTTTACTCTATTGTTTTACACTGGTTTTCCCCGTGGTGCGCTCAGGGTGCGTGTACCGGGGAGCGCACCTGGCAACGCACCCAGCGCTTACCCCGCGAAAATTTCAACAAAAAAAAATAGTTTTTTGCCCTACAGCGTCCTTCAAGGCCCCCCTCAAAAAACCTAGGGGTCAGGGGGTGTCCACCCTGCCCCCTTTTAATAATTTCCCCCTTTTTTTTCACCTCTTGTGTCTCGATTCTACCGAGACACAAGATGGCGGACTCTCCGGACTGTTTAGAATGTTGACAGACATCCGACAGCCAATCAGCTTTCCGCTTGCGCACTCCCGTAGCGCGCCGGGTGCGCGCCCCGGTACGCGTACCGGTGAGCGCTCGGAGCGCGCCTATAGAAATATATGTGTTTTTGAAGTTTATTTTTCAAAATAACCACTGGAGCAATTTTCACCAAATATAGTAAAGGCACATCTACGTACCAGTCCCTACAATTTTGCAAAGTTTTGTGTAATTCCGTTCAGCGGTTCGGGCTGTAGACTTGTCAGAATGTCCTATGGAAATTAACATGGGGAAAACACGTTTTGGGACCCCCCCTTTTTTCTCAGCCCCCACTTCACGAATTCCCCCGAAACTTTCAGGGAAGGAGCAGAGCGGAGCTGGCCAAAATTTTGGAAAATTACGCGCAAATTCCTCAACCGGCGCCAGAGTTATTCCCAATAGAATGTTGCAGATTTCCTATGGTAGCTAGGTCCTAACTATAACTACCTACTGGCGACCGCCAGTAGGTAATATATATATATATATATATATATATATATATATATATATATATATATATATATATATTCACTGAAAAAAACATGGGTTATAGACCATATATAGTTAGGAATTAGCATTTAAAAAAACCTTATTTTACTCACAAAACCATTGAAATTCCATATATAGTTAGTTGCACTAACTATATATCGCGCACCCGCAATCCACTGCTGATGATGTCACATATTACATCATTTATGACATGGTCAGTGACATCACTGATGACATCACTGATGACATCACTGATGACATCTCAAATGACATCACTGATGACATCACTGATGACATCACTGATGACATCATCCAGTGACTGTGTGTTTCTGTAAAGTTTAAATATGTTTGATATATTGAAGTATGAGTGGATGTATAAGTGTCTGGATGAAGGATTTAGTAAGTGCGTGACTGACTGTATGAGTGAGTGAATAAATGTGTCGTACTAAATGCATGGGTTAGTGACTAAACTGTCTGAATGTGTGCATCAGTATGTCTGTTGTGATGTAAACTGCTGCATGTGTTGATCATTAGCTATACGAGAGGCTATATGTGTTATTGATTGGTTGCCCAAGTATTTGTATGGGAGATTGAGTTTGTGTGGGGGTGGCTGGGAGGTGTGTGACTCTGTGCATAGATGTGTGAGCAGTTGATTCACTAGGTGTATGAGTTCAAGAGTGCATGTGGAAAAAACTACATGGGTGGTTGACTGTGTGCATGAGTGTATTGATGAGTGAATGGATATCTCAATGCTACATGTCATAGTAAGTACATATGTAAAACACAGTACATGTGAGAGTTGGCATATATAAATAACTGTGCATGAGAGCCACTGAATGTGTGAGTGGCGGTATGGATCATTGTGAACTTGTATCAGGGATTGTATAAGAGAGTAAATATGTGTTAGTATATGTTTGAATAAGTAAGGTGTGTATAACTGTATAGTTGAGGAAATGGAGGTGAGATTGTTTCTTTGCATGACTGACTAGGTGTGTGAGTAACTCCATGGATGAGTGACAGTGTGTGAGTGTCTGTATACACTGAGTGTATCTAAGGTTATATTAGAGTCTGAAGAGGTTTATCGTATTAGCACAAGAATGATGTCAAATGAGATGTCATCAGTGATGTCATCAGTGATGTCATTTGAGATGTCATCAGTGATGTCACTGACCATGTCATGAATGATGTAATATGTGACATCATCAGCAGTGGATTGCGGGTGCGCGATATATAGTTAGTGCAACTAACTATATATGGAATTTCAATGGTTTTGTGTGAGTAAAATACGGTTTTTTAAATGCTAATTCCTAACTATATATGGTCTATAACCTATGGTTTTTTCAGTGAATTTTCAAGGTTTTTTAAATGCTAATTCCTAACTATATATGGTCTCTAACCTATGGTTTTTTCAGTGAATTTCAATGGTTTTTTAATAGCAAATATCATAAGCTGTCGAATGTCAAGTACGTGGTAAGTAAAAACATTTTCGTGTTTATGCACACTGATCTGCTTTGAATGCTGCCCCCCCCCCTCATTTCTATTACGAGTACTCTCTCTTTGCAGATAGTGAAGGGTAGTTAACGCAGGCCTTTGCCCCCGTTGTAATCCGTCGTGCCTGCTTCTCTCTCCATTTGATTCATTGTTATCCAAGCATTTACTGTTTTAGAATTGGTTCTCTTTGGTTCATTCTCTATTTACAAACAAGCACAGAGTCGCAATACTCTGTTTAGTCTTTGCAGATAGTGAAAAATCGTGTAAAAAAACAAAAGGAATCGAACAAAATCAGTAGGCCACTAATGGGATCTCTTTTTGACCTCGCTAAAATAGAAACATTAGGAACAACCCCTCATGATTGCTCGTGGAATGGCCACGACGGAGCTACGAGATGGTGGTGCCAGCTTCAGTCTGAAACATCCAGAAACACTGTAGACTACCAATTCGATCAGTTCCGGTAGCGCCCCAACGTGACCCGATAGAGAAGAACTTGCCCTCCCCTCTTTGACTGATGGTTCTTGTTGCCTGTCCCTTCTGTTGTCATTTAACAGAACTATTTAGCCTGCTGAAAGGGGTTGTGTTCCGACCGCTGGTTGGTGGAGACATTTTGACTATATTCTGGACCTGCGTTGTCGCGTAATGCGTCATATGACGCGCCGCGTTAGCGCATCCGGAAGTGCTCCGATGCGCGAAGCGCAGCTTCCCGGAAGCGATCCGGGGCGCGGCGCGCAGCGCGTAACGTAAGCATAACAGGTCATGTGACTTGTTAATAAAACTTTTCATTGGTTCATTTTACTTTTCTTATTCTAATGATGAAAGGCTTGGTCATATGACCTAAAAATTACACTTTTTATTACTTTCGAACATTATTTTTTCTTAAACATATATGTTATAATGTTCCAGGCTAATGTACTTTCCCGGAAAATTTACAACTGTCCTGCAAGTAAAATATATTCCTTTTTCGAGAAAAAGGGCGTTTCTTCGTCCCATGACGGAGCCGTTGAGCAAAAGAGGCTCCGCCTGCTGTCTTAGTCGCCGATACGCCTGAATATCAGATTCTTATCGATCACTTTATGTTGCAGGAGTAGAAAACACAACAGCCCTTGACCATTTATCTTTACTGCGTTCCTGCGTATTATACCTTTTACCCTTCATGTAATTGGACTGCTTTATTTCACTTGCCTTTTACTGATTCGAAAACAGTGACTATTATTAAAAACTTTACCAATGTAAATACTACTACCATGTTTTCTTTTAAAAACCTTTATTGTGAAAATGTCAGTATACAAATACGGGCCTATAACCACGTGGGTCGGCCACGGAGCAAACTGTAATCGTATATGATGAGGAGACATTTACACTTTAGAGGAACGTAACGGGCGGGCCATTAGGTTGCAAGAACTAACGTGTCTAACAGTTGCGGAATCGGTGGACGTACATTTTATAATTAAAATACGACAGGGCCAGTTACAATAAAATTATCTAGATATACATTTGCGGGCAAGTACCATGGGTGACGTTAATTCGAACTTTCAATAGTACAGTAATCAATAACACATCAAAACTTAATATCAATAGGGATGTCGAAATATTCAATCAATTCTCGTCCCCGCCCGCCATGTGCTTCAAAACTGCATACATATCTCGTGATATCAAGGTTGTGCAACCAGTACACAACAAGGAGTTACGAGTCCTAATTATTCCGGCGCCATTTTGGGCGAGGACGGGCAGGTCCAGGATATAGTCAAAATGTCTCCACCAACCATCGACTATGATGATGTTCATATGCTGTATTTATTAGAGTAACACTCATCTATCCACATGAAATTAATTTGCCACAATCTAAACATGTCATTTTAATCTTTCCAAAGTTCTTCTGAATATTTGGGACCGTTTCCCTTGCCTCTGATGCTGTCAGTGCCACTTCTTTGGTGAATGTACTGGCAGGTCGGGGGTTGTCCTCCAAATCTCTCTTTTGTGCAGCACTATAATTAATCGGTGCCACCTCTCCATATGACGATGCATGGTATAATTACCATAACTATATTTTTTTTCGGTTCCTCTGGAGAGTACATCGTGGCAGATGAGGCAGGTAACGTACCGGGCATTTACCTTTTTTGCATGTAGAGGAAAGGAAAAAAAATTAGAGCGTCCGAGTTCTAAGGTGTCCCAGGGCCATTTTAGTGGACCAGGCCCAAATCCAAAGAACAGGCCGCCATTTTGAGAGTCCTGTTGCAGCCGCCTGTCGCTGTAGCAGCAAGAGCGGGCGAAACTCAGCTAGACGGTGCTCCACTGCAGATGAAGTGCGTCAACCTGGAGAGGCGGGAGAGGCTCGTTTGCGCCGCCTCCCCCCCCCTTCGGGCACCCCACGCCGTCTTTCGGCGCAGCATTGTAGGATGGCCACACCAGTGCGGCAACTTGCTAGACACCACCTCGGTGCCATCCGGATCTCGGCGCCCCACTGCAGATGAAGTGCCTCCACATGGAGAAGCGGGAGAGGCTCGTTTGCGCCGCCTCCCCCCCCCCTTCGGGCACCCCACGCCGACTTTCGGCGCAGCATTGTAGGATGGCCACACCAGTGCGGCAACTTGCTGGACACCACCTCGGTGCCAACCGAATCTCAGCGCCTTGTGGTGTCTTCCATTCCGAAAATATTGTTGGCAGCATTTTAAAAGGAAAGATAAACAGCCGTTTGTGGCCCTCACTACACCGTTCTCCTAATGAGTCTCACATTGTTACATTTAGGAAGAATGTTGAAGAGTAGTATGTTGAAAATCTGAAGCCATTGTTCTACAAACTCTCAACCAGCCTTGGATGGAAAAATCCTAAAGAATGTACAAACTGAAAACCAGTTTTTGTCTGTATAGCATCAGCAGCAACGCTTGAGTCAGCTTTGTGTGAAGCCGCCATTTTGATTCATTCAATAGCGTCCCCCTGCACACATTCATGGACCTGGTCGTGTCTTCAGGTCAAACGGATTGTGGGACAAGATGCACAAAGGAAAAGGAAAAAAGTTCCACCGGACCCCGAGAGGCGGCCGCCTATGTCATGGGCGATCTTAGGCCACACCAGGGCAATAGTGAAGCTGCAGCAGGTGCAAATAAGCTTCAGACAGTGTTACAAGCGCTGCTCAGAACTCTCAACTATGACACCACCTCGGTGCCATCCGGATCTTGGCGCCTTGTGCTGCCTTCGGCCTATTCGCACATCGGTCCGCTACTGACGCCACCTCACAGGCCACCGGGGCACCCCACGCCGTCTTTCGGCGCAGCATTGTAGGATGGCCACACCAGTGCGGCAACTTGCTAGACACCACCTCGGTGCCATCCGGATCTCGGCGCCCCACTGCAGATGAAGTGCCTCCACATGGAGGGAGAGACTCGTTTGCGCCGCCTCCCCCCCGCTTCTCAGAACTCTCAACTATGACACCACCTCGGTGCCATCCGGATCTTGGCGCCTTGTGCTGGTTCCGGCCTATTCACACATCGGTCCGCTACTGACGCCACCTCACAGGCCAACGGGGCGCCCCACGCCGACTTTCGGCGCAGCATTGTAGGATGGCCACACCAGTGCGGCAACTTGCTGGACACCACCTCGGTGCCATCCGGATCTTGGCGCGTTGTGCTGCCTTTGGCCCTATTCGCACATCGGTCCGCTACTGACGCCACCTCACAGGCCAACATGGTACCCCACGCCGACTTTCGGCGCAGCATTGTAGGATGGCCACACCAGTGCGGCAACTTGCTGGACACCACCTCGGTGCCATCCGGATCTTGGCGCGTTGTGCTGCCTTCGGCCTATTCGCACATCGGTCCGCCACTGACGCCGCCTCACGTGCCAACGGATTTTCTACGCTTTTTATAACCCTATGCCGCATAACAGGTCATGTGACTTGTTTATAAAACTTTTCATTGGTTCATTTTACTTTTGGTTTCCTAATGAGGAAGGCTTGATCATATGACCTAAAATAACACTTTTCATTGGATTAAAACATTTTTTTCCCAAACGATGAAAGCCCCACCTTGTTTCTGGATGTTTCAGACTGAAGCTGGCGTCAGCATGAAAGCACCACCATCTCGTGGCTCCGTCGTGGTCATTCCGTGAGCAATCATGGCAGCCGCTCCCCACCGGAAACCTGCAGGAGTCGGGGGCCCCCAAGACTTTTGTAGAATCTTCAAGGCTGAGGGGACGCTTTCGAGAATGGGGTCCAAGACCTAGCAGACAAGCGTCCGAGTTCCAAGGTGTCCCAGGGCCATTTCAGTGGACCAGGCCCAAAAAGGAAAGAGCCTGCCGCCATTTTGAGAGTCCTGTGGCAGCCGCTTATCGATGCACCGCAAGAGTGGGCGCAACTCAGCTGAATGGCGGATTTTGGCACAGTGTACCAAAAGCGGGCGGAATGGCAACTGAAACGGTAAAGGGGCGCCCCACTACAGCAGACGAGCCTCCACCTGGGGAGGCCCGTTCACGCCGCCTCACCCCCCCCCCGGGGCGCCCCACGCCGTTATTCGGAGCAGCATTGTAGGATACCAAAACCAGTGCGGCAACTTACTGGACATCACCTGGGTGCCATCCACATCTCAGCGCGTTCTGCTGCCTTGGGACTATTCGCACAACAGACCGCTACTGACAATGCCTCCCCCGGGACGCCCCACGCCGTTTTTCGGAGCTGCATTGTAGGATACCCAAAACCAGTGCGGCACCCAGGTAACATCACCTGGGTGCCGTCCAGAACTCAGCACGTTGTGCTGCCTTGGGACTATTCGCACAAAACACAGCTACTAACCATTGTTGCTTCTTTTTTCCATAAAATGTTTAAATGTATTTACTGTTTTTGTTGCGTTGTATATATTTATATGTTATTAAAGTTTTATAATCCTACTACTTTGTTGGAGTGCTATATATTTTTAATGTGACACATAATTGTAAAAACTTTGATGTACAAAGAGGCATCCCTGGAATCTTCCGCTTCAGGCTGGGTCCCCTCCCCAATCCCAATACAGGATGGTTTTCAAATAGTAGGAACGCGTGTGGTGTGACGGATCTCATCGGGTGGGGGCCTTGATCTACTGTAACTCCTTTGAAGAGGGGTGATTCTTTACAGCTGGAGCCATAAACTACATCTGCAGGGCTAGGTGATAGCCTGGGACCGGCCTGGACAATCGGACACATAGGAAGAGGAGTGTCAGAGGGTGCGGTAGTGAATAGGGCGAAAGGGAGGTGTCGAGCGGGCACAGGGTGTGATTCTCAGGGAAGAACAGCGCAGATGGGGGAGGTTTATTGCCCATGCATAAGACAGAGAGCGGGGGTGACCAGTGCCTGGGGGAGATGCTTGCGAGGGTGGGGAGCCATGCTAAGGATCGACAGCGTGCAGAGAGTGGGTCTGGCCAAGGCATCTAAAATGTCTGCCGTGCACGACAAAAGTGTGGCATTTGAAAAAAGGCAAGATGGCGCAGACAATGTTTATCAACACTTCCTGATTTCCTTCGAATCGAACGTTAACAGACGTTATCTCTCCCACACTACCGGTCCCCCTGGGCTTAAACGCCGAGATGGTAGGGACTGCATCCCGTGGAGATAGGCCGAGACGTCACTCGGCAGAAAAAAAAAAAAAAGAAATCAAAAAAAGTCTATAAACATACAATAAGTTAAAAGTCAATCATTCTTGTTTCCTTGTAGTACGCTCCCCAGACCGCTTCCCGAATCGCGAACCTGGCGCACCCCACGAAAAAAAAACGATTTTTTTTTATTTATTTTTTTGCCCCGCGGGGCCCTTTTAAAGCCTCCACATCAAACCTAGGGGGTCAGGGAGGATCTACTATGCCCCCTTATGGTCATTTGCCCCTTCGCTTTGGCCTCCTCTTGTCTCTCGATCCTACCGAGAGACAAGATGGCGGCCGCTACGGACTGTTTGGAATGTTTACAGACACCGGAGAGCCAATCAGCTTCGCTTCGCAAAGCTCCGTAACGCGAAAAGTACGCGAAACGGAGCGCTACCCGGGACGCTGTCACAGATATATATCTTTTTTTGAACGTTAATTTCTCAAAATCCACTGGAGCACATATATTGAGACCTAGCAAAGGCACATCGGGCTACCAGTCCCTACAATTTTGCCAAGTTTCATGCAAATCCATTCAGCCGTTCGGGCTAAAAGTGAGGCCAACCGCCCTATGGAAATTAACATGGGAAAAACGCGTTTTGGTACCCTCCTTTTTTCTCGGCCCTCCCTTGACGAACCCCCCCCAAATTTTCAGGGGCTGCTCAGAAACAAAATGTTCCATTTTCCTGAAAATTTCAGCCAATTCCGTCCACAAACGCCAAAGTTATTAGACATAGAATTTTCAAAAATCCCATAGAGAAAAAATCCTAACTATATATACCTACTGGCGACCGCCAGTAGGTAATATATATATATATATATATATATATATATATATATATATATATATATGTTTTTTTTTTTTTTTGTGCAACAATTAATATAACCCTCCAGTGGGTCCGTTCCGTTTGGCTTCAATGTTTGTTTATAATAGTCTTTGGCCCTCCGGTGGGCTATCTGGCATGAAACAACAGTCCAATTAAGTTTCCACTGAGACTGCATGGAGGCGGTGAACAATTCAGTGTCCCCACAGACTCAAACTTCGTTTCTCGGGCGGTGCACTTCAAATCCCATAGTGCACGGCGAGACATTGCTATCTGTGCATCACAGAGAATAAAACGCCGTAATTTACTTGGTTCCGGTTTGGCTTCGGCCTGTGAACAAGAGCCAGGAGGCTTGAAACGCGTCAGGCAGTAAGCTGAATCCGGCATGAAAGCACAGTTGTATGCTTCGGCAAATAAATTAACTTGTGTTATCCACTGTGGGAGTGCACGTTTTGTTTTTGGACAATCTGTGAAGGAAATAGCAACGGCCGTCCCGCCGTGAAATGTGCACCGCCCGAGAAACGAAGTTCGAGTCTGTGGGGACACTGAATTGTTCACCGCCTCCATGCAGTCTCAGTGGAAACTTAATTGGAGACTTCATCGAGACGCCTGATCTTTTGTTATTGATGCATTAAAAGCTACCCTGCAGCCGTATGAAATATTGCACAGAAACTCGCAATTTTGCAAATCCGCAGACTGGATGTTGATGGACGAGCCTTCAGTTCTCTCTTCTTTTTGGCGCTGCTTTTTTGGTCTCCGAGGTGCACAGTAATAATCACTTTTCTAAGCAAACACGTACTTAGAGGAGAGCTTGGAGAGAAACTTTGAGCACAGTTGTTGATTGGTGATCAGTTGTGCAGTTTTCTATTTTTTGGTGGCCTTGTACCGCATTATAACGGATCTGGGGTAACTTACAGACGCCGCAACTCACCCGCGGTGGAACGCTGCTCACCAGAACTTTGCCTTGCCCTGCAGATTGATCACGGGGACTGCTTCACTCCACACCCGGCTTCCTGCATCGCGACTGGTCCCTCCCCGCCGCCGCTAGCCTCCTGACATCTGGCACGGCCGCTGAGTGGGGGGGGGACTACAGGTCCCAGCAGCGCTTGCGGCAGGAAGCCGGCGACGCCCTGCCCGCGCCCGGAGGCGCTCATAACCAGCGGGGGCCCTCGCATCGCGGGACGCGCGCAGGCGACGCTGGGCTATGCCTGGGCAAAGGGCGGGCACTCTGTGGCCTGAAGAGGCCTGAAGACACTGGACTGGGCAACGGACTATGGTGGGAAAGTAAATACCTCTTTTACTTCAGATTAGTTTCCCCGCCCTGTAACTTACTAGTGTGTCTGGCTAGTTGTGCGTCTGGAGGTGTTCAAGGTAGATAGCAGTTATTCAATATTGTTAATCACCTGGTTTACATCTCAATCACGCTGTGTAACTATGTCTAATAGTAAAAACATCACCAAAGGCCCTGGAGTATCCACACTTGACAATTACCTAGTAAAAGTGGTCTCTAAGATTAATAGTGATCGGAGAGCTTCACTAGGGAAATCTGGCTCCTCGGGGCTTTTGCTCCATAGCTCCCCCTCCAATACAACACTGACCCCCCCCGAGGCTATCGCTGACCCAGGAAGCAGGGGAATGGTAGTGACAGACGTCCAGGTACACCCACCCCCCACAGAACTAATTCCTGATATTGTTGCTAGCCCAGTTGGTTCACCCGGGCCAGATGAGAACCGCCCCAATTCAGTAAGAGCAGTCAGGGCCTGCAGGAAAGTGCCAATTAAACGGGGAGGTGGGAAGCCAAGAAAGGTTTTAGAGAGTAAGTTGTCCCCTCGCTAAAATAAAGGCAAACATGGGGGACCTGAATCGCCGGAAACTGCTGTAGGCTTTAGTACTAACATGGAACAACTTGAACTCTTACTGGGTGTTTTTGAGGCTAAATTAGAGACAAAAATGGTAGAAATCATTACCCCCTGCTGCATAAAATAGATGCACTTACCTCAGAAGTTGTTAGACTGACGGGTCTTGTTAAAATTCAGCCTTCTCCAGTAGAAGTGGGTGGGTCTGCAGATAAAGCCCCTGTTGAGGGGCAGCATCAGGATGGTAATAGCCCTGTACCCTTATTGCAACGAGTAGAAATCCTACCTATAGATAGGCCCACTCAAATTCAGACACCCTTAGTTAATCAATGGCCCTCTGGCTACAAAAAACCTGATCCCATTGCTACAAAGTTAAATGTGAACCAAAATTCCAGAATCGATCTCCCCCTGAGGCGGCGCCCGTTGTGTGTATATTTTCAGGGGTCCCTGAACTTAAACAAGGGAAAACAGAAGGCTATCAAGAGTTAAAAAATAAAGTAGCCTTCTGGCTTTCCAAGAATAGACCCCTTCCACCTACCATAGATGGCCGTATCCTGAATGTTCGAAGGGTGGGGTGGCTCGGCCGCAGGACCAAAGATATATCAGGCGACCTGGTTATCGTTAACTTTAGGAGTACCCACGTAATTCCATTTCTCAGAGGCTGGCGTCCACAAGTTGGTGACGGCCCTATTGTAACGTGGGAACCCTCTGACTTTTTTCCTAAAGCCCGCCATAGCACTAATGTGACACCTTTGCTACCCAGGCCTAACAATATCCCTCTCAGGGGCCGGACAAACCTGCTAAGCGTTGAATCTCTGATCTCCGCTGGGAGATATGCTCCATTGTCCTACCTTGATGGAAATGATTGACTCATTGCTGGGCAGGCTCTATGTAATACAGGGGAAAGGAGGGGGTTTGCACCAGCTGATATGGGTCCGGAGGTTTTATCCAATGCTCAGTGTTCTGAACCTAGTATTAGTGTTAGTACAACAACGGCACAAGATAATATCTTATCCAATCCCCCAGTTACTGCGTCAGCCCAGCTCGCTGTAACAAACCCCCATTTGTTGGACTGCGCCTACACTAAGTGTGTAGGTTGGAACATAGCTGGGCTTGAGTCCCGTTTGTGCATCCCCGATTGGGTGGATTTTATAGATCAAGGGGATGTTTGGTCCTTTCAAAAAACATGGGCACTTTTGCCGGTGTTCCGGGTGGGGTTTCTAAACTTTAGTAAACCTGCTACAAAAGGACAAAAGGGGCGCCCCGCTGGAGGACTGACAACTTGGGTTCGCCAATGTGAGGGTGTATAGGCTGAGGAAGTTGCCATAGACAGTCCAGATATATTAATAATTAGGATTAGATCTTTCAAAGGCTTAAATATCCTTTTAGTTAATATTTATGTTAGGGGCCTCCAGGGTGGTAGGGTTTCACCAACCCTTCTCCTCCTGGACGACTTCCTCTCTAATGTAACTGAAGAGGGGTATAAGGTCGTGTTGCGGGATTTTAATACATGCTTTGAGCCCCTGGGTATCGAAGATGGTTCCCTTACAGAGGAAGAAGACATGTCGTGGGGTATACCACAGCTCGAGTTACCACCGATTGGGAAATGGTCTTGCTCCGCCACATTTATCAAGGGGTTGTGCCTAGATCAGGGCCTGAGAGCAACTAATGGTAGGGTAAGATCAGACAGGAAGGGTAGGCACACATTCACCATCAGCAGACACAGCAGTCGCATTGACTATATTTTAGTCGATGTGCAGCTGTGGGTTGCAGTTGTTGACATGGAAATCATTGAACGCCCCGAAAGTGATCATGACCCGCTTGTATTGGCTTTAAGGGACTCTAGCTTTCAAAGGACCACGAGTTGAGAGTCAAACATAGTCCCACCTGAGGTTACCCAAAGTTACGATATGAGAAGGGTGCGCTGGCCTAAAATTGCTGTGGATGAAGGGGCGAGAAAGGAGATTAGAACTTTAGTGTCCAGCTCTTTGGAGTTTTTGAATAATTGTGGGTCGCAGGACGAGATTAATGCAAATTTTACAAGTATACATACCGATTTGTTTCTTGGCCTCAAAAAGCTGTTTATTAAGACTATCCCTAAACAGGTCAGGAAGATGAAGCCTAGAGTAGTCACATGGTATGATGATGAGTGTCGACGGACACAAGGGGACTTGTTTTTAGCTATCAAATCTAAAAACCATGGTCGAATTAGGTCCTGTAGAAAAGTTTACAATGAAGCTAAACATAAGGCTAAAACTAATTGGGATGAGGACCGGTGGTTAACTCTGACCGAAGCTTGTGGCTATCGAAATATGCAACAGTTTTGGCATCTACTAAAATGGGGGAAATGCCAGGATGATCACCCTAGCCCAGCACATGTTGGTCAACAACAGTGGGTAAGCTTCTTTGAGGAACAATTCAGGAGTAACAATGTTCTTTTGGTTGATCTCCCATGCTCCGTTTCTGAGGAATCACTCACGTTTTCTATCTCTGAGGTTAGAAATATTATGAAAACAATCCCAAGAGGCAAAGCACCTGGCCCCGATTGCATTCCGGCTGATGTATTTCTGCAGGATCAGGATCTCTGGGCCCCGTATATCTTACATTTGGTAAATGCACTTGCTTCTGGAGCGAAAGTCCCAGATTCCTGGTACGGGGCAGAAATTCTACCAATTTATAAGAAAGGCGATCGCTCGGTTCCCTCAAACTACCGACCGATCAGCCTCATTGATGCGGTGCAAAAAATAACAGCCCGCATTAGGTAGGATCCAGGAATGGATAAATGATTTTGATATTCTCACACCTCTGCAGGCAGGATTCCGGTCCCATGTGAGCACTCTTGACCAAGCATTCCGTTTTGTGCTCCTTTATTGGAAGACAGTTGTTTTTGGGAAGGGCAAGCTATACGCAGCCTTTGTGGACCTAAGGTCCTCATTTGACCTCGTCCCTAGGTCCAAGCTGTGGGAATGCCTATTGAAACTGGGAATGCCTGCTGTTCTTGTGCGACTTTTAGTGAATTTACATGCCCACACTTTTGCACAAGTACGTTGGGGTAAGCCTGGGGAGGTCACGGATAGATTTCCAGTTGCCAAAGGTGTTAGACAAGGGTGTGTTTTGGCCCCTACTTTGTTTTCCCTATTTATTAATGGGGTCACCAATTATTTTGTGAACCACCCCACGGATGCTCCTACACTGGCGGGGATGAAAGTACCTCTGCTCATGTTCGCGGACGATACCCTGTTAATATCCAAGACGAGGCAGGGTCTCCAGCAGGCCCTGTCAAGATTTGAGTTGTTTTGCCGCGAGCATGAGCTGGAGGTTAACGTATCCAAAACAAAGTTTATGGTGCTGAGAGGAATATCTCCAACTGCCGCCAGGGTTACAATGGGTGGCACCACCCTTGAGCAGACTACGTTATTCACATACTTAGGTGGCACTTTTAGTGAAAACCTTAGTTGGAAACGCAAGTTGAGCTCTTGGCACTAAAACATGCGCAAATAGGAGGAGCCCTTCTCAAAGAACATAAAAGTTCTTACACCCCGCCAATGTCCCCGCTCATGAAAATCTATGGCACAAAAATTTTGCCCTCTGTTCTGTATGGAGCCGAGCTCTGGGGCTTCAGTAATCTGGATCCCCTAAAGGTAGCCCAAAATAAATTTCTCAGGGCGGCGATTGGTCTACCGAAATCAACGCCGCGCGTCCCGCTCTTGTACGACCTAGGGTGCCAACCAGTGGAAGACCTAGCGAGATTCAGACCCCTAGCATTTTGGCGGCGCTTGTGGACCACACCTGAGCTACTGCTCTACGCCAAAGCATGTTTAGAGGTAAGGGATTTCCCGGGTTCTGACAATATAGGATGGTTCAAAGGGGTAAGATCTACTCTGTGCGTCATGGGGCTTGGTGAACTTTGGTATAACCCTGACTCGGCCACCTTTCCTCCCAAAAAAGTGCTGAGAAACCTATACTGGGAATGGGTTGTTGGTAAAAGACACTCAGAAATGACAGGAAGTTCCCTAACAATGACATTTGTTCTTCTGAAGGATGTCTCTTCCTTTGAAAAGTACTGGGACGTCATCACCAAGCCCCTGGATCGCAAACTTTTCCATCAACTGAGAGTTGGCTCGTTACCACTGAGGTGCCTAACCATATCATGGGGTAAGGGAGGGCCAGAGCACTGCCCACTATGTATCAGGCAGGGTGAAACTGTGTGTCATTTTCTCTTTGTATGCCCCCTCTATATTGCCCCTAGAAAAAAGTGGCTACGTCCACTATGTAGAAGTCTGGGCACTCGTTCAGCATCTACAGCCTGTAGAATCCCAAAATCTGATCTATCGCCCTTGATAGTAATAGGGGTTGCAAAATATCTTGGTTGGGCTTGGATTCTACGCTTGAGGTTGATTAACTCGCATCAAGGACCCAGTTAAATAAGCTAGAAGTTCCCAATTAGACTGCGTCACCGTGTAATAACTGTTTTTTTTAATGTTTAACTTTTAAATCTGCAAATGAAGTCGTGTATAAATGATTTAATTCTGTCTTAGTTCATGTTTTTAACTTCATATTAAGTTATTTTTTTAAACAACTATCCGTGCACTTTAGAAATTGAGACATAATGTTGGATGTGTAGCATGTCTTTTAAGATGAATAATCGAATAAAGACTTCTTTTGACTTGACTTGACTTGAAAGCCCAACCCTTCCACAATAGAAAAAGGGAGTAGGTCCAGTGCTAACATTTTAGCCAGCTTTGTTCTGTACTAGCGTGCCATTGGGTGGTTGCGTTCGTACTGCCCCTCCGACCCAAACATGCTGAGAATGGTAGCCTGGATGTTTTTTCTTTTCTGGTGCCACTGATGCAGAGGACTTCTTGGCGCCAGATGTTCTTAGGCTCAAAGCACGTTTTTTAGTTGTGGTACTCTCTTGCCTGGGACCCCTTAGTGCCTTAGCCTGACTCTTCAGTCACTGCAATGTTGCTGATGAGGATGTGGGCCATACCACTGGACTGCTGGGGACAGGGCTACTTTGTGTACCAGAGTAAATGTCTGCCTTTTGTTCACCTTCCACCGTGATCGGATCTTCCACTTATTCATCCCCAACAACAATAATGGGTGCAGTTTTTTGGCCCGCTAGGGTGTGCCTCCCACTGGATCAAGTGGGGATCTTCAGAAGGGTTGTTTGGCCTCTGGTACCATACTTTGCACCAAGCCTACCCCAACTAACACCTTGTCCACAAATGGAGCATATAGCTATGTTCACCTCCTTCCTGTTAACCGAAAAAAAGTCCCAAACTGGGGCTGTCAACTTTCTGTAGCTGCTGGTTGCCACTTGCAATGCCGGATGAACTGGTAGGTGGGTGGGAAGTTTGACTCTCTGCAGTACCTACTTCTAGTGAGGTAGTTGTGGTGGATGTAGGTAGCTGTTGGCGAGATATGGAAGCTGGAGGTGGTATTGGTGGTATCATCAGTGTTGGTGATATCCATGCCACATCCTTCACAGCAATTTGGGATGGGGTGATATGGGTCTCCACTGGGGCGGGACTAATGTCCATGATGACTGGCTCATCATCATCATCCTCCTCTACAACATCTACCTCTATAACTCTAAGGCTTTCTGGAACCTTCCTTAGCCTTGTCTCATGGGCATGGCGTGTCTCCAACTCAGACGGAGGTGGGATCCAAGTAGTGTCTAGATCATCAGTAAGGTGGCTTGGAGAAGAAGTTGATGGACTGAACCTCCTTTTCCTTGCTGTGGATCTGGAAGACAATGGCTCTTCAAGAGAGGCTTGCTCTTCTTCTTCCTCTGCAGGAAGCTCGATCTCCTGAACTTTCCCTACTTCAGGAGGAACAACTACTATTGGGGGTGGTTGCAGCTGTTGTTGCCCACTTATTTGAGTTTCCTGCATTGATTGGGAACTACTTTGCGAATAAGTCGATTTCAACATCACTGCTCATCGGCGTTAGACTTGTGATTAGGCTGGCTGCCTATGCAACAGACGTGGGCTTGGGCCTAGGTTGGTGGAGTGGGTCCATTGATGCAGGGGTGCTGCTCCCAGCTTGCTTCCAGGACACTGCTCCTGCAGGCGTCATTTTTGTTTTCCCAAAAAAGGTCTTGGGTTACATACTGGTCTTGTTAAGGGGCAGTGCCTTCTTCTCACTGGCAACTTTCTTGGTACTGGACCTGGTACCTTTCTTTGGGGCCATGTTGAAGATGTCAGCAGCACGCAGTGGCACAAGTTGAAGAGATGTCTGTGGTCAAGCGTCACGTCACATGAAATTGTGTGCAGCAGGACATCTGTCTGGCAGTACAATGGGTGATGATATCTCCTCCTCTTTTGTGCACCTAAAAGCAAAGAAACAAGAACATCAGTGAAACGTGGCATTCATTGTTGTGGTTCAATTACTACTAGTACAAAAAAAACAAATTTAATATATACCTTAGTATGTGGTCATACTTGTTAGTGTTATTAATACTATTACATTTATTACCTCAGTTATTAAAAAAACATAACAATAGAGTTTAGACATTTGTGAGACTTTGACAAAAACAAGGGCTTTCTGTTTACTGTTTACTGTTTCATACGTCTTTATTCGAATATTTCATCATAAAAGACAACCTTTAAAAACCATAAACACCATCATCATCCTGAAACACATCTTGCCATAATTATAAAGGGTAAGAGCCATTCTGGCATAACATTAAATACTTGAGCATAAAACTAGGTCATTACATTCCAATTCATATAATTCAAAAACCACAGAAAAAATACAACAAAATAAAATGTGCATAGTTTTAGTGGCATACAAGAGCATATATGACATCAGGATTAATAAAATGTAACGTTTGTCTATGTGCTTAGATATAATAATCCATGACCATCCCAGAAACTTTGCTACTGCGATTACCACAGGTTCCGTTGTATCAACCCTCATAATCCGCAGAGCCTCTAACCCCACCCGTGTTCCCATATTTTTGCAAATTGGTTTAAGCCATTTACTCCGGAGAGCTAGGTACGCTGGGCATACAAAGAATAGATGACCAATGGACTCCTTCTGGTCCTTACACCAGGGGCAGAACTCATTCTCCTGAGCTTTCCATTTATGTGTAAACATTCTTACTGGAAGCGACCCGACCCTAAACTGGTGATAGAGCTTTCTATCCCCACTCTTTGTAATCAAATCCCAGAATTCTTCAAACGATGGTTCAAGTTTATGTTCCAGGAACCTGCCAGATAAAGATGAAGTATTTATGTGGGCAATATGTTGTTGCCTTATGCAGGACCAATATAGAGCTTTAAATACCTTTTGGGGGGTAAGACATTGTTAGCCGGATCAGTCCACAGATGGCTTAGGCCCATATTCTCTAAAAGCATTCTTACTTTTTTGAACCAGAGAATGTTCCCCGTGCCCAACACTGATCTGACATCCATAATCTCATTAGCAAAAAGTGCCAGTTCAGGGGTGGACCAGATTCTCCTCCACAGGGCCACTGGTTTAAAGCGTGCCACATCATCGATTGCTTGACAGCCTAAATCCAGTAACAGAGGCTTCAAAGGGCTGGAATGAGGAAGGCCTACTAGTTTTCTAAAAAAGTTATTTTGAATCCTCACGATTGTCGATAGATCCGCAAATGCCTAGAGGTCCGCGCTGTACAAGATCGCTGAACTAATCTTGGCATTGTATATTTTCAACGCAGGACCTATCCTCTTTCAAAGTGAGTTTCTCTGTTCTTTAATTAGACATCCTGTTAACTGTGCAAATTTCAGGGAAAGAGTGTCGAGCTGGGGTTTCCAGCAGAGCTTATTTTCTAACACAACCCCTAAGGATGTCATAACTTTTACCTGTTCCAGGTTAGAACCATTCATAGTGACATGACCAAGCAGAGGTCTATTTTTTGTTAAAACCATAAATTTTGTTTTGGTCACATTGACCTGGAGGTCATTAATTAGGCAAAATTCCTCAAATTTGTTTAGGGCGGTTTGAAGACCTTTCTGCGTTTTAGATAGTATCAGCGTGTCGTCCGCAAAAATGAGTAGTGGAAACTTAGTGCCGCCTAGGGCAAGTGCATCTGTGGGAAATCCTGCAAAGTACTGCACGACCCTGTTAATGAACAACAAAAACAGGCACGGCCGCTGAGTGGGGGGGACTACAGGTCCCAGCAGCGCTTGCGGCAGGAAGCCGGCGACGCCCTGCCCGCGCCCGGAGGCGCTCATAACCAGCGGGGGCACTCGCATCGCGGGACGCGCGCGGGCAAAGGGCGGGCCCTCTTTGGCCTGAAGAGACTGGACTGGGCAACGGACTATGGTTGGAAAGTGAATACCTCTTTTACTTCAGATTAGTTTCCCCGCCCTGTAACTTACTAGTGTGTCTGGCTAGTTGTGCGTCTGGAGGTGTTCAAGGTAGATAGTAGTTATTCAATATTGTTAATCGCCTGGTTTACATCTCAATCACGCTGTGTAACTATGTCTAATAGTAAAAACATCACCAAAGGCCCTGGAGTATCCACACTTGACAATTACCTAGTAAAAGTGGTCTCTAAGATTAATAGTGATCGGAGAGCTTCACTAAGGAAATCTGGCTCCTCTGGGCTTTTGCTCCATAGCTCCCCCTCCGATACAACAGTGACCCCCCCCCCGAGGCTATCGCTGACCCAGGAAGCAGGGGAATGGTAGTGACAGACGTCCAGGTACACCCACCCCCCACAGAACTAATTCCTGATATTGTTGCTAACCCAGTTGGTTCACCCGGGCCAGATGAGAACCGCCCCAATTCAGTAAGAGCAGTCAGGGCCTGCAGGAAAGTGCCAATTAAACGGGGAGGTGGGAAGCCAAGAAAGGTTTTAGAGAGTAAGTTGTCCCCTCGCAAAAATAAAGGCAAACATGGGGGACCTGAATCGCCGGAAACTGCTGTAGGCTTTAGTACTAACATGGAACAACTTGAACTCTTACTGGGTGTTTTTGAGGCTAAATTAGAGACAAAAATGGTAGA
Organism: Lissotriton helveticus; assembly: GCF_964261635.1. Classification (NCBI taxonomy): domain Eukaryota; kingdom Metazoa; phylum Chordata; class Amphibia; order Caudata; family Salamandridae; genus Lissotriton; species Lissotriton helveticus. The sequence goes on from NC_136070.1 coordinate 891,809,119, forward strand.
AATCATTACCCCCCTGCTGCATAAAATAGATGCACTTACCTCAGAAGTTGTTAGACTGACGGGTCTTGTTAAAATTCAGCCTTCTCCAGTAGAAGTGGGTGGGTCTGCAGATAAAGCCCCTGTTGAGGGGCAGCATCAGGATGGTAATAGCCCTGTACCCTTATTGCAACGAGTAGAAATCCTACCTATAGATAGGCCCACTCAAATTCAGACACCCTTAGTTAATCAATGGCCCTCTGGCTACAAAAAAACCTGATCCCATTGCTACAAAGTTAAATGTGAACCAAAATTCCAGAATCGATCTCCCCCTGAGGCGGCGCCCTTTGTGTGTATATTTTCAGGGGTCCCTGAACTTAAACAAGGGAAAACAGAAGGCTATCAAGAGTTAAAAAATAAAGTAGCCTTCTGGCTTTCCAAGAATAGACCCCTTCCACCTACCATAGATGGCCGTATCCTAAATGTTCGTAGGGTGGGGTGGCTCGGCCGCAGGACCAAAGATATATCAGGCGACCTGGTTATCGTTAACTTTAGGAGTACCCACGTAATTCCATTTCTCAGAGGCTGGCGTCCACAAGTTGGTGATGGCCCTATTGTAACGTGGGAACTCTCTGACTTTTTTCCTAAAGCCCGCCCTAGCACTAATGTGACACCTTTGCTACCCAGGCCTAACAATATCCCTCTCAGGGGCCGGACAAACCTGCTAAGCGTTGAATCTCTGATCTCCGCTGGGAGATATGCTCCATTGTCTTACCTTGATGGAAATGATTGACTCATTGCTGGGCAGGCTCTATGTAATACAGGGGAAAGGAGGGGTTTTGCACCAGCTGATATGGGTCTGGAGGTTTTATCCAATGCTCAGTGTTCTGAACCTAGTATTAGTGTTAGTACAACAACGGCACAAGATAATATCTTATCCAATCCCCCAGTTACTGCGTCAGCCCAGCTCGCTGTAATAAACCCCCATTTGTTGGACTCCGCCTACACTAAGTGTGTAGGTTGGAACATAGCTGGGCTTGAGTCCCGTTTGTGCATCCCCGATTGGGTGGATTTTATAGATCAAGGGGATGTTTGGTCCTTTCAAGAAACATGGGCACTTTTGCCGGGGTTCCGGGTGGGGTTTCTAAACTTTAGTAAACCTGCTACAAAAGGACAAAAGGGGCGCCCCGCTGGAGGGCTGACAACTTGGGTTCGCCAATGTGAGGGTGTATGGGCTGAGGAAGTTGCCATAGACAGTCCAGATATATTAATAATTAGGATTAGATCTTTCAAAGGCTTAAATATCCTTTTAGTTAATATTTATGTTAGGGGCCTCCAGGGTGGTAGGGTTTCACCAACCCTTCTCCTCCTGGATGATTTCCTCTCTAATGTAACTGAAGAGGGGTATAAGGTCGTGTTGGGGGATTTTAATACATGCTTTGAGCCCCTGGGTATCGAAGATGGTTCCCTTACAGAGGAAGAAGACATGTCGTGGGGTATACCACAGCTCGAGTTACCACCGATTGGGAAATGGTCTTGCTCCGCCACATTTATCAAGGGGTTGTGCCTAGTTCAGGGCCTGCGAGCAACTAATGGTAGGGTAAGATCAGACAGGAAGGGTAGGCACACATTCACCAACGGCAGACACAGCAGTCGCATCGACTATATTTTAGTCGATGTGCAGCTGTGGGTTGCAGTTGTTGACATGGAAATCATTGAACGCCCCGAAAGTGATCATGACCCGCTTCTATTGGCTTTAAGGGACTCTAGCTTTCAAAGGACCACGAGTTGAGAGTCAAACATAGTCCCAGCTGAGGTTACCCAAAGTTACGATATGAGAAGGGTGCGCTGGCCTAAAATTGCTGTGGATGAAGGGGCGAGAAAGGAGATTAGAACTTTAGTGTCCAGCTCTTTGGAGTTTTTGAATAATTGTGGGTCGCAGGACGAGATTAATGCAAATCTTACAAGTATACATACCGATTTGTTTCTGGGCCTCAAAAAGCTGTTTATTAAGACTATCCCTAAACAGGTCAGGAAGATGAAGCCTAGAGTAGTCACATGGTATGATGATGAGTGTCGACGGACACAAGGGGACTTGTTTTTAGCTATCAAATCTAAAAACCATGGTCGAATTAGGTCCTGTAGAAAAGTTTACAATGAAGCTAAACATAAGGCTAAAACTAATTGGGATGAGGACCGGTGGTTAACTCTGACCGAAGCTTGTGGCTATCGAAATATGCAACAGTTTTGGCATCTACTAAAATGGGGGAAATGCCAGGATGATCACCCTAGCCCAGCACATGTTGGTCAACAACAGTGGGTAAGCTTCTTTGAGGAACAATTCAGGAGTGACAATGTTGTTTTGGTTGATCTCCCATGCTCCGTTTCTGAGGAATCACTCACGTTTTCTATCTCTGAGGTTAGAAATATTATGAAAACAATCCCGAGAGGCAAAGCACCTGGCCCCGATTGCATTCCGGCTGATGTATTTCTGCAGGATCAGGATCTCTGGGCCCCGTATATCTTACATTTGGTAAATGCACTTGGTTCTGGAGCGAAGGTCCCAGATTCCTGGTACGGGGCAGAAATTCTACCAATTTATAAGAAAGGCGATCGCTCGGTTCCCTCAAACTACCGACCGATCAGCCTCATTGATGCGGTGCAAAAAATTACAGCCCGCATTAGGTAGGATCCAGGAATGGATAAATGATTTTGATATTCTCACACCTCTGCAGGCAGGATTCCGGTCCCATGTGAGCACTCTTGACCAAGCATTCCGTTTTGTGCTCCTTTATTGGAAGACAGTTGTTTTTGGGAAGGGCAAGCTATACGCAGCCTTTGTGGACCTAAGGTCCTCATTTGACCTCGTCCCTAGGTCCAAGCTGTGGGAATGCCTATTGAAACTGGGAATGCCTGCTGTTCTTGTGCGACTTTTAGTGAATTTACATGCCCACACTTTTGCACAAGTACGTTGGGGTAAGCCTGGGGAGGTCACGGATAGATTTCCAGTTGCCAAAGGTGTTAGACAAGGGTGTGTTTTGGCCCCTACTTTGTTTTCCCTATTTATTAATGGGGTCACCAATTATTTTGTGAACCACCCCACGGATGCTCCTACACTGGCGGGCATGAAAGTACCTCTGCTCATGTTCGCGGACGATACCCTGTTAATATCCAAGACGAGGCAGGGTCTCCAGCAGGCCCTGTCAAGATTTGAGTTGTTTTGCCGCGAGCATGAGCTGGAGGTTAACGTATCCAAAACAAAGTTTATGGTGCTGAGAGGAATATCTCCAACTGCCGCCAGGGTTAAAATGGGTGGCACCACCCTTGAGCAGACTACGTTATTCACATACTTAGGTGGCACTTTTAGTGAAAACCTTAGTTGGAAACCGCAAGTTGAGCTTTTGGCACTAAAACATGCGCAAATAGGAGGAGCCCTTCTCAAAGAACATAAAAGTTCTTACACCCCGCCAATGTCCCCGCTCATGAAAATCTATGGCACAAAAATTCTGCCCTCTGTTCTGTATGGAGCCGAGCTCTGGGGCTTCAGTAATCTGTATCCCCTAAAGGTAGCCCAAAATAAATTTCTCAGGGCGGCGATTGGTCTACCAAAATCAACGCTGCGCATCCCGCTCTTGCACGACCTAGGGTGCCAACCAGTAGAAGACCTAGCGAGATTCAGACCCCTAGCATTTTGGCGGCGCTTGTGGACCACACCTGAGCTACTGCTCTATGCCAAAGCATGTTTAGAGGTAAGGGATTTCCCGGGTTCTGACAATATAGGATGGTTCAAAGGGGTAAGATCTACTCTGTGCGCCATGGGGCTTGGTGAACTTTGGTATAACCCTGACTCGGCCACCTTTCCTCCCAAAAAACTGCTGAGAAACCTATACTGGGAATGGGTTGTTGGTAAAAGACACTCAGAAATGACAGGAAGTTCCCTAACAATGACACTTGTTCTTCTGAAGGATGTCTCTTCCTTTGAAAAGTACTGGGACGTCATCACCAAGCCCCTGGATCGCAAACTTTTCCATCAACTGAGAGTTGGCTCGTTACCACCAAGGTGCCTAACCATATCATGGGGTAAGGGAGGGCCAGAGCACTGCCCACTATGTATCAGGCAGGGTGAAACTGTGTGTCATTTTCTCTTTGTATTACCCCTGTATATTGCCCCTAGAAAAAAGTGGCTACGTCCACTATGTAGAAGTCTGGGCACTCGTTCAGCATCTACAGCCTGTAGAATCCTAAAATCTGATCTATCGCCCTTGATAGTAATAGGGGTTGCAAAATATCTTGGTTGGGCTTGGATTCTACGCTTGAGGTTGATTAACTCGCATCAAGGACCCAGTTAAATAAGCTAGAAGTTCCCAATTAGACTGTGTCACCCTGTAATAACTTTTTTTTTATGTTTAACTTTTAAATCTGCTAATGAAGTCGTGTATAAATGATTTAATTCTGTCTTAGTTCATGTTTTTAGCTTCATATTAAGTAATTTTTTTAAACAACTATCCGTGCACTTTAGAAATTGAGACATAATGTTGGATGTGTAGCATGTCTTTTAAGATGAATAATCGAATAAAGACTTCTTTTGACTTGACTTGACTTGAAAGCTCAACCCTTCCACAATAGAAAAAGGGAGTAGGTCCAGTGCTAACATTTTAGCCAGCTTTGTGCTGTACTAGCGTGCCATTGGGTGGTTGCGTTCGTACTGCCCCTCCGACCCAAACATGCTGAGAATGGTAGCCTGGATGTTTTTTCTTTTCTGGTGCCACTGATGCAGAGGACTTCCTAGTGCCAGATGTTCTTAGGCTCAAAGCACGTTTTTTAGTTGTGGTACTCTCTTGCCTGGGACCCCTTAGTGCCTTAGCCTGACTCTTCAGTCACTGCAATGTTGCTGATGAGGATGTGGGCCATACCACTGGACTGCTGGGGACAGGGCTACTTTGTGTACCAGAGTAAATGTCTGCCTCTTGTTCACCTTCCACCGTGATCAGATCTTCTACTTATTCATCCCCAACAACAATAATGGGTGCAGTTTTTTGGCCCGCTAGGGTGTGCCTCCCACTGGATCAAGGGTTGTTTGGCCTCTGGTACCATACTTTGCACCAAGCCTACCCCAACTAACACCTTGTCCACAAATGGAGCATATAGCTATGTTCACCTCCTTCCTGTTAACCGAAAAAAAGTCCCAAACTGGGGCTGTCAACTTTCTGTAGCTGCTGGTTGCCACTTGCAATGCCGGATGAACTGGTAGGTGGGTGGGAAGTTTGACTCTCTGCAGTACCTACTTCTAGTGAGGTAGTTGTGGTGGATGCAGGTCGTTGTTGGCGAGATATGGAAGCTGGAGGTGGTATTGGTGGTATCATCAGTGTTGGTGATATCCATGCCACATCCTTCACAGCAATTTGGGATGGGGTGATATGGGTCTCCACTGGGGCGGGACTAATGTCCATGATGACTGGCTCATCATCATCATCCTCCTCTTCTACATCTACCTCTATAACTCTAAGGCTTTCTGGAACCTTCCTTAGCCTTGTCTCGTGGGCATGGCGTGTCTCCAACTCAGACGGAGGTGGGATCCAAGTAGTGTCTAGATTATCAGTAAGGGGGCTTGGAGAAGAAGTTGATGGACTGAACCTCCTTTTCCTTGCTGGGGATCTGGAAGACAATGGCTCTTCAAGAGAGGCTTGCTCTTCTTCTTCCTCTGCAGGAAGCTCGATCTCCTGAACTTTCCCTACTTCAGGAGGAACAACTACTATTGGGGGTGGTTGCAGCTGTTGTTGCCCACTTATTTGAGTTTCCTGCATTGATTGGGAACTACTTTGCGAATAAGTCGATTTCAACATCACTGCTCATCGGCGTTAGACTTGTGATTAGGCTGGCTGCCTATGCAACAGACGTGGGCTTGGGCCTAGGTTGGTGGGGTGGGTCCATTGATGCAGGGGTGCTGCTCCCAGCTTGCTTCCGGGACACTGCTCCTGCAGGCGTCATTTTTGTTTTCCCAAAAAAGGTCTTGGGTTACATACTGGTCTTGTTAAGGGGCAGTGCCTTCTTCTCACTGGCAACTTTCTTGGTACTGGACCTGGTACCTTTCTTTGGGGCCATGTTGAAGATGTCAGCAGCACGCAGTGGCACAAGTTGAAGAGATGTCTGTGGTCAAGCGTCACGTCACATGAAATTGTGTGCAGCAGGACATCTGTCTGGCAGTACAATGGGTGATGATATCTCCTCCTCTTTTGTGCACCTAAAAGCAAAGAAACAAGAACATCAGTGAAATGTGGCATTCATTGTTGTGGTTCAATTACTACTAGTACAAAAAAAACAAATTTAATATATACCTTAGTATGTGGTCATACTTGTTAGTGTTATTAATACTATTACATTTATTACCTCAGTTATTAAAAAAACATAACAATAGAGTTTAGACATTTGTGAGACTTTGACAAAAACAAGGGCTTTCTGTTTACTGTTTCATACGTCTTTATTCAAATATTTCATCATAAAAGACAACCTTTAAAAACCATAAACACCATCATCATCCTGAAACACATCTTGCCATAATTATAAAGGGTAAGAGCCATTCTGGCATAACATTAAATACTTGAGCATAAAACTAGATCATTACATTGCAATTCATATAATTCAAAAACCACAGACAAAATACAACAAAATAAAATGTGCATAGTTTTAGTGGCATACAAGAGCATATATGACATCAGGATTAATAAAATGTAACCTTTGTCTATGTGCTTAGATCTAATAATCCATGACCATCCCAGAAACTTTGCTACTGCGATTACCACAGGTTCCGTTGTAGCAATCCTCATACTCCGCAGAGCCTCTAACCCCACCCGTGTTCCCATATTTTTGCAAATTGGTTTAAGCCATTTACTCCGGGGAGCTAGGTACGCTGGGCATACAAAGAATAGATGACCAATGGACTCCTTCTGGTCCTTACACCAGGGGCAGAACTCATTCTCCTGAGCTTTCCATTTATGTGTAAACATTCTTACTGGAAGTGACCCGACCCTAAACTGGTGATAGAGCTTTCTATCCCCACTCTTTGTAATCAAATCCCAGTATTCTTCAAACGATGGTTCAAGTTTATGTTCCAGGAACCTGCCAGATAAAGATGAAGTATTTATGTGGGCAATATGTGTTTGCCTTATGCAGGACCAATATAGAGCTTTAAATACCTTTTTGGGGGGTAAGACATTGTTAGCCGGATCAGTCCACAGATGGCTTAGGCCCATATTCTCTAAAAGCATTCTTACTTTTTTGAACCAGAGAATGTTCCCCGAGCCCAACACTGATCTGACATCCATAATCTCATTAGCAAAAAGTGCCAGTTCAGGGGTGGACCAGATTCTCCTCCACAGGGCCACTGGTTTAAAGCGTGCCACATCATCGATTGCTTGACAGCCTAAATCCAGTAACAGAGGCTTCAAAGGGCTGGAATGAGGAAGGCCTACTAGTTTTCTAAAAAAGTTATTTTGAATCCTCACGATTGTCAATAGATCCGCAAATGCCTAGAGGTCCGCGCTGTACAAGATCGCTGAACTAATCTTGGCATTGTATATTTTCAACGCAGGACCTATCCTCTTTGAAAGTGAGTTTCTCTGTTCTTTAATTAGACATCCAGTTAACTGTGCAAATTTCAGGGAAAGAGTGTCGAGCTGGGGTTTCCAGCAGAGCTTATTTTCTAACACAACCCCTAAGTATGTCATAACTTTTACCTGTTCCAGGTTAGAACCATTCATAGTGACATGACCAAGCAGAGGTCTATTTTTTGTTAAAACCATAAATTTTGTTTTGGTCACATTGACCTGGAGGTCATTAATTAGGCAAAATTCCTCAAATTTGTTTAGGGCGGTTTGAAGACCCTTCTGCGTTTTAGATAGTATCAGCGTGTCGTCCGCAAAAATTAGTAGCGGAAACTTAGTGCCGCCTAGGGCAAGTGCATCTGTGGGAAATCCTGCAAAGTACTGCACGACCCTGTTAATGAACAACAAAAACAGGGTCGGTGCAAGTACACACCCTTGGCATACACCACACGACACCGGGAATCTCTTCGTGACCTGCCTTTGTTTTCCCCATCTAACCTGTGCAAAGTTTGCTTCATATAGCCAGATTACCATAACATGTAGTTCGTGTGGCATCCCCATATTTCTGAGTGCTTCCCATAACGTTGCTCTTGGAACTAAATCGAAGGCAGACTTTAGGTCTACGAAGGCTGCATAGATGGTACCTCCACCCAATGTGACAACCTTCCAATAAATTAGTGTAAACCTAAAAACCTGTTCGATCGTACTAACACAGGCTCTAATGCCTGCTTGTAATGGGGATAAGACCTCCTCTGATTCCATCCAACTCTGGATATTAGCTAAGACCATCCTGGCAACAATTCAGCCTACTGGCCTCATATAACTCCTGCCAGTGCTGGTCGTCCCAATCCTTTTTGGCCTGCCTTAGAGTTTTACGATATGCAAGTCTTGCCATTCTGGTATCCTTAGTGTTACGTGCCTTTATAGCTGTCACCAGAGAGCCATAGGCAGCCCGACAAGATTTATTGTACCATGATTTTACTGGGTTTTTAGGAGGTAACTTCTTGGGAGTGCCACTTTTGGAGAAGAAGGATTTCAACTCCTTAAATAGCTGTTCATGGAGAGCAGTTGATTTCTCAATAATTTCTTCCTGGTTGGGCAGTGCCTGGAGCGCTCCCAACGTACAGGAAACCTCATGAGAGATTTTCTCTAGGGTTAGGGGGTCATCAACAACCCTAGCCCATCGCACCCTGCGCATATCATTGGTAAGCTGGGCTTCCGCAGTGGCATACTCCGTAGCTATTTCCCTCTTTGGACTGCCTCCAATATTTAGGCTCATTATAAGCGGGTTGTGGTCACTCTCGGGACGAGGAGAAATGATCATATCCTCGAGAGAGGACCAGTACTTGACCTTAATGAGAATATAATCAATACGGCTTGAGTTAATGCCATTATCAAATGTTACCCTTCCAGATTTGTCCGAATTTGAACGTCCATTTACTGCTCGCAAACCCCACTCAAGACAGAAGCCCAACCACTGAAGGGCAGCATCTGTCCACTTCTTTAGAGGATTTAAATTTAGGTGGGGAATATTCCAAAGGGTGTCTTCCTCCGCAAAGATATCATCCCCCTCATTAACTAAGGGCTCAAATGTACAATTAAAATCCCCTGCCAAAATCACATATCTATCCTGCCCTACAGAATTAAAAAGAGAGTTCAGCTCGTTTGTAATTGCCGAGCTCCGCCCTCCCGGCTGGCCTCTAGCATAGATATTGACGATAAGAAGCTCCGGTTGGTTCGGCCGTATCAGCTTTAAAGCAAGTATATCTGGGTTTTCCACCGTTACTTCAGCAGATCGATAATAAGGGACTGCCTTATCCAAATCGTTAGACTGCCTGAAGGTCTGCCTTTTTTCCCTCTTACCGCTGGCTTATAAAAGTTTAGAAACCCATTACAGTGGATAGGGTCTACCGCCCAGCTCTCCTGAAAAATCAGGATATCGCGAGCTTCAACGAAATCCCTCCACTCTACTATAGAAGTTTTGCTCATTAACCCTGCTATCTTCCAGGAGACAATTTTTAATGAACTGGATTTATCTATTGTTTTGGGCTGGTTTTGTGCACTAACCCTCAAGTTTGACCCAATTTCCCCCCTCCCCGGAATTTGGGCCATACTTATTTGGGACCTTGTTGCCAACCTCACATAACTCAGTCCGTCAATCCCTCCTACCAATTTCTTCTCAAGATTAATCACTCCAGCATACACTGGGGTTATCCTAGGGGAGGTGCAACCTTCCAGCCCACTCCCTGGGAGATCTCTATCGGGATTCCACTCTCCTACTTTGGGAACCGATTCCCTAGTTATACATCCACCTTCATTTGCCCTACTCAATAATTGGGCCATAATTGAGCCATTGGGGCTATTCTCGTGTCAATCCACCCCATCTAGACCCATTAGTGGGTCAAAATGATTTTCCAAGGTGGGGCAAAAAACGGCCCTATCAAGGGAGTTAAAGTTGCATGGTCTATTTATGTAACTATTTTGTGTGCGATTCGATGGACGTATGGGGGCACGAAAATAAAAATAATTCAAACCTAAGGACTGAGGGCCAGATGTAGGTGGCCATTTACCGACCGGTAACGGCCGATTTCGGCCATTACCGACCGGTAAATGGGTTTTTGGTATTTAGGGGGCTGAATTTACCGATTCGGTAAATTTACCGGATCGGTAAAATACAGAATCGGTAATTTTACCGATTCGGTAACTTCGGGATGTAGGTGGGACTCTTCAGAGTCCCTAAGGCCTTACAGATTCGGTATTTTACCACCCAATCCAATTGGGTGGCAAAATACGAATCCAGGTGTGCATGCACATGTGTGCATGCACACCTATGCCATGTGACAGACAGACATGCCCTTAGGGCATGTCTGTCTGCCACATGGCACGCATGCCGGTATTTGGGGTGCTAGAGGGTGTCAAAGTGACACCCCCTGCACCCTTGCTGGAATTGGTATTTACCGAATCGGTAAATACCGATTCGGTAATGCCCATTGATTCCTATGGGCTTCAATGCCCATAGGAATCAATGGGCATTACCGAATCGGTATTTACCGATTTGGTAAATACCGATTTTTTTCAGAATCGGTAATTCAATTACCGATTCTACCTACATCTCCCCCCTTCTATTTTACCGATTCATAAATACCGAATCGGTAAAATTCGGTATTTATGAAATCGGTAAAATAGAATTACCTACATCTGGCCCTGAATTTCTCCCCTTCCACCAGACCTTGCTTCATAACATATGTGTTCCACTACCCATGGGTCCCTGAAGTTTACGATAACTCAATCGCCCTCTATATCTTTTTGTCTACACCCCACCCAGCTCAACCTTCTAACATGTATGATTTCTGCACTTGTACAAGTTGGAAGCATTCTGAACCTATTGAGCCAGTGGGTAACCTTGTTCTTCAGTTCCCTATGAGATTCTAATTTTCCTTCGCCAATCCCAGGTACTCCTGCCAAGATTACTGTGTAAGGAACAGACTCTGGGGGAAGGTTAATACAGGGCAGCGGTTGTTTGTCACCCTCAATGCCCTGTTGAAATTTCCCATGTGCCCGGCTCTCCCCCTTCTGGGCATGTGGTACCTTCTGGCTACTAGCCTCCTTATGCCCTTCCTTACACTACCTCGAGGTTCACTCTGTACGGGGTACTTCACGGCACAGGGCAAAATAATATGATTTTTGGCTCTCCCAATTACTTCTGGATCAGGGTCCTTGCCAAAGGTCCCGGGCCCCAGGGCCTGACAATCTGGGTCCTTTGGGAGGGAGCCCTCTATACCTTTTACAACCTTATCCATCATACTTGAATTTGATAATACTAGCATTTCAAGTTTCTCCAATTTTGCGTTCATTAGTTTAGTTCTCTCTATTAGAGGTAACATCAAAGATCTCACTAGTTTTTCCATTTCCAATAAAAGCCCCTCTTTATCAACGCATTGGATTGGTGATTTAACATGATGTACAGTACTGGAAACTAGGGCAGGGAGGTGCTTTTTAACTAATGGGACGGGATTTGCTCTAACTGTTTTTGGTATTTTCGCTGAGCTGCCCTTTTGGGGACCCCCTCCTCTCTTTCTTTTCCCTGCTAACTGTTTAGCAGTAGATTCATTACTAGGTTTAATTTCTGAGATTGGATCTGTGCAGGGAAGGCTATGTTGGAGAGGCGATAAGGAATCCCTTCGCCTGGCTCTACTTGAAGCAAGACAATCAGTGGTACCATTTAAAGGGGAGCCCAACACTGAGTCATCAGATCTTATCAGCGATGGGCTACATCTCGGGCTCGGGGCTCCTGGTAGTTCAAATTCAAATTCAAATTCAAAATTATCTTTATTCGGTTTTCGAAGAAAGCCATAAAAGAACATTTTAAAAAACATTATCAGTTAAAATAAAATAAACTCCCTATACAAACTTTCTAGGAGCAAATTCATTATACAAATAAAAATCGTTTATACAATTCATCATAAACAAACCCCAGCAGCAATGGTACACTCGCAGCAGCATTACATGTAGTATTGTTTGATTTGAACAATTTATAGTGACAAGATTAAAAACAAATAGACTTCAGAATGTGCAAAAAAGCAAAACGCATAGATGCTTACTTTAGTAAGGACCATCCCCGGGCTTAGGGTGTGTGGTTGTCATTATCATTATTAACAAACCATTCAGAAATCGGATTAACAAGTCAGTATACCAGATCTATACCAGAGAATAAAGCAAATCGATTGTGAATGGGTATATTGTAGCTACTAGATACAGGGCCTCTGCTACCCATGCTGTGGTTCTCTTCTACATTTGATCTTACAGGGGGCAGGTATGTGGTTCTAGGGTAAAAGTCGCACAGTTCCCAAGTTACTATTGGGCCGTCACACATTTGTGGCTGCCAACTTTGCAGATATGGGACGACATGGGAATCCCTAAAATTTACTATAACCAGGTCTCCAGGAATATCTTTCGGGAGGGATCCTAACCACCCCACCCATCTGACATTTAAGATTTTTCCATCGATGTTGGGTGGAAGGGGTCTGTTTTTTTGGTTAGCCAGAAAGATACCTTATTTACCAATTCCGGTTGTCCTTCGATTTTGCCATTAGTAAGTTCAGGGACGCCTGAGAGGATGCACACAAATGGTGCCGCCTCCGGCGGTAGATCTATTTGTTTAAGCTTTCTCTGCATGTTGCCATAGTTGGAAGATATCCTCTCTGTAAGCGTGGATTCTTTAGTCAGCCCTACTCTGATGGCAGAGCTCTGGACTATTGGGGGGTTTGATGTTACGTCAGTAGCGACTAGGGACTCTACTTGCTTATATCCTACCATTCTTTTTATAAGTATCGCATTTGCCTTAGTTGTTTCCCCTATACTTGCGACCTTTTCCCCTATTACCTTAATTCTTTTTGCCAGCGGGGATATTAAGGATTTGACCAGAAGTTCAATCTGGACCAGTAAGTCAGATGATATAGTGGATACAGAGGATTCCAGAATTGAACAAACCTTAGATGTTTTTGGGGTGTTGCTAATGACCGAGGGGGGACTTAAATGCAATTTTTTTTTACTAGCCTTCCCCTTTGTTTAGCACCTTTGCGCTTTCTATTAACAAAGGGGGCCTGAAGGTTCGCTATCGATTGGGTATTGTCTTTAGCTGATAATAAAGGGGGGTAACCAAGATGGCTTACATTTAATTGGGATGGTGTGCTAAGCTGGGGACTTGTGTTTCTCATTACACATGTAGGAGCACCGGTTTGCTCGTTTCCCTCTTCTACATTAGTATATATAGTCTTGCAGATCTGATTTAATTACTCCAGTAATGTGGAATTTTGAATTTGGTCTGCTGCCACCAGAGGAGATTGGATACTAGATGTGGATTCTATGGAAAGACTTTGTTCTGCTCTCTCTATTTCACGTTCGATTGCCGATGTTGCCCTAGTTAAATAGTTGTCCATGTCCCCTTCCGTGGCCCCCCCTGAGAGATAATATTTTTTGGAATCCCTTCACCAGTCATAGTGTGGCTTGCTTTTGTGTGTATAGCAGTGTGAATATAACAACAACAGACACCTATGCTGGTCGGGTGCGTAACTTAATAACCAGAAAATAGTCCTTTAGGGTGAGCCAAAGTGTAGATAGAGTCAGTCACTGTGGTGGGTTAGTCCGGTTTACCTCCTTTTTCCAGCGTAAATCAGGCGAGAGTCAAATGGGGTGGCCCTGCCCAGCCTCCTCCGGCCTCTGAGGCTTTGCCCGGCGTCCCGCGAAGCAGACCTCAGCGCAGATTTAAAGCGCCTCCTGGCGCTGGCGCGTGGTCAGAAGAGTGCGCCGCCGCTGAGGCTTCCGGGGATTGGGGTCCCGGGGCGGCGGCGCGATGAAAATGCAGGAAGTGACTCTTGGCCGGTGGCGGCGCCCGTGTCCCCCGGTATGGCGTCAGGTAGGTGCCTTCAAAATTATCCCCCCTGCTCCGCCGACCTCAGCGCAGATTTAAAGCGCCTCCTGGCGCTGGCGCGTGGTCCTGGTAGTTCATTAGATCTTATTTGTTCTGGGGAGACCGCAGATCCAATAGTGCCCAATGATGAGCGCTTCCCTGTTAGAAGGTCCCAGGATAAACATTTCTCTGTTAATGCAATCTCTTTTTCCAGGACCCCAACAGCCCTAGTGATGAATTGGTCAATCGTCCCAGTAACTAACCTTCCTGTAGTTGAAAGAGTTACTTTTCTTCCTTTCCCAGAACGTAACGCCATTTACCCAAGTGCACTGGCGACCTCTGCTAGAATACCGGTTGATGAAGATAAAATATTTACACTAGATTATAAACAATTACATAAGAACATATAAAAGTCACTCAACCAGATCCAGGATATTGGGGGGGTGGCCCGGCCCGGCCTCAGTAGGCCCCTGACGGCCACAGATGGTCCCGCCCTTGTCCCGGGCTTCTCCCGGCGCACCCGCGCACATCCCACGTCGCGGGTAAATGGAGTCAGTAATATCCGTCCAAGCAAGCAGGGGGCGTGGGCGCTGAGGGAAGAGGCTGCTGGTCCTCGCAGTCCCTCCGTGAAACAAAGCCTCTAAAATCAGTCAGCAAACACCTCTACGAGCGGCTCCTGCGGAGCGGGGGCCGCGAGAAGTATTTTCAGAGTCCAGGCAGGCAGGGGGCGTGGGCGCTGAGGGAAGAGGCTGCAGCTGTGGATGAAATGGGCTGCTAGTCCTCGCAGTCCCTCCGTGAAACAAAGCCTCCAAAATCAGTCAGCTTTCATGGTTGATGTACTAGTGTACATTACACTCAGGAAGGATAGGAGAGAAGATGAAGAACAACAAAAATACAAATGTAATAGACCCAGTTTGGCATTGTGCATCATGTGGGATTCAGCATTCAGTGAGCTGCAGCTGTCAATGGATAGAAGCAATAAGTCAAGAGGAACAAAGGAAAGCATGCAGGCCTAATGCAGAAGCACACTGGCTGCCTTCACAAAATGGCTGCAAGCCACATGTCCAGGCAGGCCACAGCAAGAAGCAATAAGCCAAGAGGAACCAAGGAAAGAAGACATGCATGTTTATGGCAAAAGCACTACCACCACCACAAAATGGCCACCAGCCACATGGTCACTCGCAACCAGCAGGGGGTCTGGAAAACAATGAACTCAAGCAGGCCTATATGGACACAGACTTTACAAAATGGCCCCATGGCAAACGGGGAGGATCAGCCAAGGCAAAAGCTAGCCCACTATTACAAACACACTCACACACTGGCCACACAAAGGAAGCATGCTAAACAACTCAGCTTTGATACAACTGTTACGAAAACCCTAAGCTCAGTAACAACAGAACTACTGCCATGTGATTATGAAGTACACACATAACACATCCTGTGTTAGGGACTAAACACGTTTCTTAGTAGTTGCCTCATTGTAATCACTACCTTGTTGTAGGGCTTCACACTTTTGTGTATTGGCACCTTGGCGTAAATGAATGCAGAGTTTATCTACAGATCATGTTACAAATACTGATGTACAAAGATAGATAGATCTCCTTTGAGTTACCAATGCTTGTTTCTAGTCATTTAGGACTCGAACGAAAGAAGCAGCACATTCTGTGCATGTGTTAACCACCTTTGCAGCATCACGCGCAATGTAAATGAACATTAGCCTCATGTATCAGAGCACGTGTAAACTGCCTCTGCAGTCACACGCGCTACAGCTATTTAAAACCCGCCTGTCTTGCCCCGATGCTTCTCTTCGCCAAAAGCAGCACTCACCCAACTCTGGTTCAATTTGGTTTCCGCTCCTCTTCCAGATTCCGGCTCCCGCTCCACTGCCAGATTCCTCTTGTGGCTCCTCGTCCTTCCCAAGCGTCCTCAGCTTCTTCGGAGGTGCTCCAGCTCAGGGGTTCAGGTGTTGTGACCGGCAAGATCCTCTTCCGCCTCCTGCAACATTGCCGGTGTTCTCTGCAAAAGAAAGAGAAAGGACAAGAGAATTAACAACGGTTGCTAAGAAACCCCTTAAAAGACACTGTAAAACAAGTTTTGGGTTTCCTAAAATAAAATGTAGGAGCTCTTACATTAATTGAAACAAAGACTTCCTTGGGAGAAACAGATTTCAAAACCTCTCCACAGATAATTAATCAGCCAAAAGACATAGAAATAAAGAGACTTCGAATCTTTTGAAAGCACACTTGATTATTAAGAAATTAAGCAACTGTTAGCCTAATAGAACGACTTCAGAGAACTGTTAGCGCTGCCACGTTTGTACTTATGGTCGAAAGCAGAGAAGGACATTGTGGTGTTGTGGCCTGGGCCTAGAAAGCACGGACACCGGACACAGGAGTAACCTTGGTGGCTGGTAACTAACTTACCCACACCCCAGGCTCGGGGCCTTTTATTAACTCCTAAGCGTGTCCACGCTTACGCTTGGGCTGTACCAACGCCCCCTCACGCCTGAGGGGTCAGCTAGCCAGGAATAGTGGGAGGGGGCGTGCGCTGCAGTGGTATCTTCCACTGGCAGCAACACTACAGACATGTTTATGTGAAGAGTCATTGAACAACATTGTCAGGAGTATATTGACCTTTGCAAAGTCTTGTGTTGTTTTTCTTTTGGCATTTTCTTTTGTTAATTTATTGAACTCTTTTGAGCAACAATCTGGGTAATTTTAGGTATGTACTGATCACATAAGCATTACAGGAAAAAAACAAACCCAGATCAGATGCGTATTACTCTGTGTTAACGCAGTTTCTTTTTTTTGTTTAATAAGGAATACAATACATATAGTTTAAAGAGAAAACTTATTGCAGTGACAGAATCCAGGAAGTGATTTAACCTCCAAATTCTCTGGGTATGTACAGGAGGGCTGATCTGGAAAGGAGTATCAGTTTAGTTAACTAGTGTTTGTGTACTGATATTTGTCTTTCTTAATAGGTGAACGTTCCAGAACTCATTTAAAGGAAAGCTCCAGAAACGCAGTCCATTCCATTCCCCTGAGAGACACGTGGCTTGATCCAGTCTGAAAGGCAGCCCTCAGAATTCCTGGGTTTTATCTTCTTGTCTCTCATTCCCATTTCAACCTTCCCCCGGGAGTCAATGGGAATGGTGGGTGATTTCTTTCCTTGCCATTCTGATTAATTTCAGAGGGATTTGGGATCAGGCAGC
This sequence comes from Lissotriton helveticus, assembly GCF_964261635.1. Taxonomy (NCBI): domain Eukaryota; kingdom Metazoa; phylum Chordata; class Amphibia; order Caudata; family Salamandridae; genus Lissotriton; species Lissotriton helveticus. The sequence goes on from NC_136070.1 coordinate 891,826,319, forward strand.
ATCGAGGAAGGAACAAACCGGAGCACAGGTGGGTGACTTCGTAACAACACCAATGCCAAAAACGAAAATCCACTGGGCTAAAAAAGGTTTGCAAGTTATACAACAACCCGCAGCAAAACCACCCTTCACTGCTTTCAAAGAGACCCCTTATAGTTCTTTCAGAGGCTTATAATTCCAGAACTGAAGAATTTTCAATGTTATGTACAACTAAGCCAAAGTTGTTGCTTATTTACATTATGCAACTAACAGCAACTGACAAAGCTAACAGTCCTGGCTTGTTGTAGGTGTAATGTTACATGTTGTATTATTTATCTGAGTACAATGACAGGAGCAGCACATTTTTCAGACAGGACACTATGGTAAGCATAGATATTTTAGTTTGTGTGTTTTAAGCCAAGTCCTTAATTACATCGGCAACATCCCTTTGAGAGTCCACCCCCCCGTTTTTACATCCCGCTTAAAGCTTGTGTGCATCTGTCATGTCACGGGTCTATGTAGAGCGCTGAATGGAACTTCAGCAACCTGCCCTGTTTGGGAGCGCTGGAGAAGTGTGGCTCACTGGTTAGAGGAGGCAGACCCTGAAGCAGAGGTCAGACCCGGGACCAGGGTTCAATTCCCGACGCGGCAGGGTCTTGAGCCAAATATCCACGGACTCGATAATTCTCGTTTCGGTGCCTACTCGAATCATGGGTTCACACTCTGCAGCTCTGGGCATTAGCCTGCTTAATCTCCACTACGGCCCCCCCGCGGCGGGATGCCTGGCTTTCACCTTGGGGATGCCCAGTACAGGCATCTCACAGGGAAAAAGCCAGGACGGGTTCCCAAGGCAAGCGCCGAGATGCCTACGGGTAATCGAGCGCTATATAAGAACGCATAATAATAATAATAATAATAATAACATGGTGCATGAGTGGTTGAAGGTAGTGTGGGGGAAACGTTGGGTGTCGTGCGCGAGTGGTGATGTGGTCAAGTTACTGCAGCCTCCAAACCTGCTCAGGTAGTATTTCTACTACATCTAAAGGCCCTGTGTGATGTAGAAGCAGTGAGACGTCTGCGATGCAGTTGTCTCTTGGGACATGGTTGGGTGAGATACACAAGGTCAGAGGCGAGCTCTCCTTGCTGTGACCTACATCACGTCCGTGCTGTAGTACCCTTTTCCGCACTCCTCAGACCACCTACCTGGGAGGAAGCTGGCCACTGAATGGTTCTACCAGATGGCCAGAAATGCTGGCTTGTAATTGGACGGTAACTGTCGCGGAAGAAAGGCACTCCCCAAAATGCACTCGGGAGGAAATGTTTTTGAGCACTATGATGTCATGGGTTTTATCACAGTCAAGAATGGATGCATACACCGTGCCTAGAGGTATTTTTAAAGCTGCTTAACAGGAGACACTTATGTACAACAGCAGCGCGCACAGAGCGGACATCACCAGTAACATACTGCATCTATTTTAGAGTTAACCTTGTACCTGAGAAATGCCACCATCTCCATTCCCCGCACTAATCTCAGAGGCAGAGACAGGCCTTTGGTCACAGCCCATTCCACACCTCAGAGGCACCGAAAGGCCTTCTCTCAGCCCTCCCCTCATCTCAGAGGCACAGACAGGCCTTCTCTCATCCCTCCCCTCATCTCAGAGACAGAGACAGGCCTACCTCCTCAGCTCTTCCCACATCAGAGTGCCTTTTGTCTCCTCTTCTCTTCCTTATTCCCCTTTCACTTCTCAACTTCTGGCATTGGGCATGTTTTTGGGCATTTTTTGCAAGTTACTAGTTTGGAGGCCGCTCTAAGCGTTGTTAAAGTAAAAATCCAACATCCTATAATGCACATGCTGTTAGCTTAAAAATCCATTGCTGTCTGTTTCACACATCTGATTTGTCATCTCTAATTATTCATCTGTATCTGTGGAGGTGGCTGTCCTTGAAGTCCTTTTTCTGTCAAATCGTCTTACTTTTATGTCGATGGCCAATGAAAACTGTAGTCCTACTTCTATGTCTATAAACTGTCCCTTTTTTTGTTTTGAGAATCTGGTCACCCAAGGAAGACAGACAAGGCAGGCCAATGGCAAAAGCACACTGGTTGCCTTCACAAAATGGCCGCCAGCCGCATGGCCAGGCAGGCAAGAACAACAAGAAAGGGAAGACAGAAAATGCAGGCCTTTGGCAAAAGCACACTGGCTGCATTCACAAAATGGCTGCCAGCCACAGGACCAGGCAGGCCACAACAAGAAGCAATAAGCCAAGAGGAACAAAGGAAAGAAGACATGCAGGTCTATGGCAAAAGCACTACCACCACCACAAAATGGCATCCAGCCACATGGTCACTAGCAACAAAAACAAGCAGGAGGCCTGTAAAACAAGGAACTTATCAGGCTTATATGGGCACAGACTTTACAAAATGGCCCCTGGCCACATGGGGAGACTCAGCCAAGGCAAATACTGGCCCACAATTACAAATACACTCACACACTGGCCAGACAAAGGAAGCATGTTAAACAACACAGCTTTAATACAACAATGCCAAAAATGAGAATCCACAGGACAAAAAAAGGTTTGCAAGTTACACAGTAACCACACACATCAAACAAAGGCATTTATTTAACACAAATGAAAAAAGTGATATACATAAAAAAACACATTTTGTATTTCAATCCAATGCCATCCATGCCCTAAATGATGTTTAAATTCAACAGACACCACAGAAACAGTTGTTTCATGCATCCATGAGTAGCTCTGGGTCTACTGGCTGAAAGGCCTATTGGCAGACTACTGGCCAGCTAGTGAATTAAATAAATATTGCAAATTGATTTCAAAAGTTGGAGAAAATGTAGTGAACTGTGCAACATGTTTCCTTTATAAAAGAAGAAAAAATACTCACAAACAACTAGGCCCCTAGTGAAACTACAGGCCACCCACCACAATAAAATAAAATTAAAAACAGGATGAAAAGTACAAATAAATGTAGGTGCAATGCCCAAATCAAACAAACAACACCAATTTTCAAACTTACTTGAGAAATCTCAAATTCAAAAGCCCTCACATCCAATGATACATGATGCAGCAGACACAAAGAGAGATCATTCCAGCCCCAAATCCAGATGAAAAGTGAACAGGAAATGGAATAAAGTACTGGGGGGAGCCTGCTGGACAGGAAGTTGGAGACTCTGGGTAACTTCCTTCCTCTTAAAAAAAAAGTAAGAAAAGAAAAAGGACTCCTTGCACAAATAAGTACAGCCAAATGTCAATCTGAGGATTTTTTAAATCCAAATCATCATTTCGAGAAGTTTTGATGCTGCTAGAGAGAGATTCTTCTCCAGATGGCAAATTCTGCATGTTTAGGATCGCGATCTTCATAAAACTTCCACAGGAAGTTCGATGGTGTACCCGAATGATGTGTTCGCGACCGAAAACATTTGTGTGACCATGAGGCCACCTAGCAAATCTCGTGGCGCTTGCGAACGGATGGTAAATCTCATCGGCGATCGCAGGCACCCAGTAAGTCATTCCCACGTGCGCAAAAACACATTTTGGGCATGCAAACACAAAAATAACTCCTCTCCGGTGCGGAGTGTGTCATTTTCGGCAACTCCGCATTCTACGCAGAACGCGGACCTGTCAAAAAATCCACCAACTCTGTGAGTAGAGCGGAGTTTTACACCCAGGGTTACTTCTTTGTAGACTTTGACTCGATCTATAATACCACCGCACCGTCTATCTCTCTTGCAGCCTTCAAACATTTTAACTTAGATGCAAATAAATGCTGTCAGATTATTCTCTTCAAATAACTTCTTAACAGCTATTCAAATTCCCCCACACACCTGCTCCCTACTCAAATTACAAACCACTGGATCCCAGACTAGTTTTTACCCCAATGACCTATTCTCCATATATAGATCCCCTCCACTTTCCCATCCACTTTCTGACCCACTTATTCTTCAATTACCCACACCTGAACTCCCACCATTATTACACCAACTGTTCATGACAAAATTCTCTCTACTCAAGACCCCAGAATACCTAAAAAAATACACACTGATTTAACTCCATTCTTTAAAATGTTCTCATTAACTAACTTAAGAGTACTATCCTTTCAATCATTGACTAATGGTATCTCCTTTGGAAGTTCACCCCTTTGCCTCTACAAAAGCCCTGATCATGCCTATGACCCAGGGCCCCAACATGCAATTTTGCCCCCACCTACACATGTAGCTTATGTCTCATTCCCAGGAGCACCTCAACACCTATCGGTTCACGGTGCAAACACCACCTAATATGTCTCGGCCAAACCATAGTACCACCTCAGACCTATCTGTTTGACCAAATCTCTCACTTGAAAACTGTCTTGGAGAATTATCTCTCTCCCCTTCCATCCTAGAACCCAATGAGCCCTGTCCAATGTCAATGCAATTGAACTCACTTCTTTCTTCCCTGCTAAAATCTCCATAAAACCCTTCTTACTGCCCACCTCCAGACATTTATTTCTCTGGCTATTCTGGAACAGGAGCTTTTCTCAAAGACTTGCAGTTTTTTGATGTTTTGTTTTAGTATAATCAATGATTTCCTCAAAACAAATTGCCCATGCTTGCATTGTGTTATGATGTAAAGAAGTTTGGGTTCTAGATTGGGAGGTGTTGAGAGTTCCATGGAAGTCAGTTGGCTTCTGGCTCTTTAGGGAGGATTGACGCCAGGCTGTGTGCTGTATAAAGAACTGAGTTTTGGCACCCACGCTATTTACTACTTTGTCGTGTGGTTCTGAAAATTCTGGATTAATTTAATCATTTTGGACTCGAGAATTAAAACTCTCCAAAACATGACGAATTTGGTATCAAAAGACCGAGAATGACGAGTACATTATGCACAAGCATTTTCATCGCATTCGAGTGATGGTTACACCTCAAAATCGTCACTTATATCTTGAACCCTTGGCTTCCATTTTGTATATGGCAGCCATTTTATGTGTTGCCCTTTACATAGGCCTTAATCCAGCCGAATTCAATTCAGCAAGGACACATACTCCTTAATCGACTTTTCTTTGACCTAAAGAAGTTGGAACCATTGCCCCAGGCCAAACTCGTTAGGTCAGTTCCCCTCCCAGTGGCCGAGCGAGATAGCATCAAGGTTCAACAAGCCATAAAACCATTTCAGCGCGCACACCTGCCGTATCTCGCTCACATCTGTCTCTACTCCTTTTCTTCATTTTCTTTATGATGGGGAGGTAACCATTTTTATTGGGGGTCCAGCGATATCTGATGAAATGTTGGGCCTTGCCAGGTGATTTGTTATGGGCAGCACGACGTGAAATATGTACATGTCATCATGACTCTGCTTTTCTTTTGTAACCAAAACCTGTAAATGATATACAACAAGTTCGAAGAATGTTTGCCTGAAGCCGAATATTCTGTATAAAGAGAGAAGCCTGATTTTGTAAAGTTGAGCAGTCTCCTGAGAATATACTCCCCGTGTGTTGTACTTCTAGGACACTTGTTACCTTGGTTGCAGCCAATAAAAATCGATCCTTGACTTCACCTAGAAGACTCCGAGTTTCTGTAGGTCTGAATCAGGAAGAACTCGAGGTCTTTGGGGTGTTGTCCCTGGCACCGCTGGGTTACCGATTCTGTGCCGGTTCTTAAGAAAACCCAGTACCTCAGTTGGCGCCCAACGTTTGGGGCGATTCCAGCGGTACCAGCCCAGCCAGAGGTTCATGAGGAGCTTCGTGTGGAAATTCCGGAGGACGGCCAACCACTTCAACGACCCCTGCATGTCGACGTGGTCCGAAGGTCTTTGCTGCGAGGTTCCCCGCTTCCCGACGGCTACGAAGGACTGCTGCCCTGGCTATCGCCCTGATTTGGACCCTTGAAGTTTGGTAGAGCGAAACACTGAGACGAGTCTTCTGGTGAAGTCATCGATATTTCAGTTAAGTATAAGTGGAGCGTCTCCCAGTCCTTAGTTGGTCTTAGTTTTGGTATCCTTTGGGATAGTTTTGTTGGTACTTGCAAGTACCAAAACCGAGGGACTTGTGTATTCACAAGAACTATCGTAATCGATAATCCTTCGAAGTTTGGAACTAGACTAGAGAGCGAAGATGCCTAGTCTTAGACTTGGAAACTTATTTTGTCTTGGTGGTAATAATAGGGACTCCCGATTGGAGGATTCATGTCCGGTTCCTCCGGTTGGAGCTCCAACTTACGAGTTACATGTGAAACATGGGGTAGGCCCCATCACATACAATGAAGTGTGGATCAAATACACCAGAAAAGATGGTGTTTTAAAATGGCCCCAATATGGTAGCTTTGATACCGAAATCTTAGATAACCTTGAAGTTAAACTGTTCAAAAAGAAAGCCCGGCCGGCAATGTTTGACTCTTTCCGCCTATGGCGTAAGGAGTCCAAACAGAAGGAAATTAAATTAGCTAAGAAAAATAAGAGAGAAGGAGGACTTTCAGTAATGCAAGCTGCTATGCAGTATAAAGACAATGAAGAAGAGCAGATGAGTGAACAGTTGCACAGGCAACGTAAAATGGTAATAGACAAATGTTATCCAGTCTTGCCGACTCCTAAGCAAGATACAGCAAAAGAACGTGAAAAAGATCCATTAATGTCGCATTTATTAAGTTCGCCACCCCCCTATGCGCAGAATGCTACGGCACCACTGCAGCCTTTAGTTGTGCAACCTACGTCTTCTGTTCCTCTACAGCACCCACCAGCTACTCTTCAGCTGGCTCATACTTCTCTGATGAAGCCTTCTCAAGGCTCACCGACCATTCCTGTTTCACCTGTACTCTCTACTTCTCCTAATGCTCCCTCTACAATTGTGCCTAGCGCTCCTTCTATTTCTCCCGATGTATCCTCTGCTATTGTCTCTGCCCCTGCCTTGTCTCACCCCGTTTTTCCACCCGTTCTTCCTTCAGTTTCACCTTCCATTCGGCAGAAAATGGCCAGCACTGTCACTAACCTTTTCTCGCCTCTTTTCGGGTCGCCTACCACGACCCCTAACATGGAACGCAGACAGTTGCGAAGTCGACTGCCTGACTATCAAGAAAGAGACTCACTGAATCGTTTAGCAAGAAAATGGGTTATGGACACTGTAAAATATGATTTACAGTCTGTCATGGAAGTCTTCCATCAATGGGAAGCACCGACGCAAAGATATGTCTTTGAACAAATGTGCGTCTTTCTTTGTGAGGATTTGGAAGACAATGATCTAGAATGCAACCCGCAAGAATTGTGTTGTGTGGGGTATAAGTTCGGAGAGGGTATGATTGTAGGTCCAGATGTCGAGAAAGCGGTTGAAATATTGTTATTATATCGGAGTAAGGGGAGCGCTTCTGGGTCACAATCCGAGCATGGCACATCTAGTAGGAAAAAGGCGCGACAATACCCCATGAGGGAAGTTCCCCCACAATGGAGAGAGGGCGACACGACTGTCGACCCCCCTATTCCGCCACATTTTCAGCGTGTATGGGTACATGTCCCATGGAAGCGAGCTGAAGTTTTATCACTCAAACAGACATTACCTGATCCGCGTAAAAATCCTGCAGGGTATTACAAAGAGTTGTCACAAACTGCTGGATCATGTATAATGAATTTAGCCGATATAGATATGCTATTTGGGAATGTTGTTCCACAGCCTTTATGGAGTAAGATTCCTCATACGGACCACGATCAGGAATTAGGTGACTCATGGGCTAATATTGCTACGGCAGATGCCCGACAAGTTGGTGGTGCCAAGCCTGAGCCTTTGATAGCAGAACTCCCCGGTAAAATAGTAGATTACATGAAAACGATAATGCCTGCAATACGTGTAAATTGGGACAAGTTGTCTGCATGCAAGCAGAAGAAAGAAGAAACTGTCTCAGATTTCTTCACCAGGTTTGAAGAAACATTTGTCGATCACAGTGGTCAGGATATGACCACCGAAGGTGGTCAGAGATTGTTCGTCGATAAATTCGTGCACAATCTACTTCCAGAATTGTGTAAAAAGTTAAAGGATTCAGAAAGTTCTTGGGCAGTTTCGTCTTCAGCGCAGATATTGGCTACAGCACAGTACTACGAAAATAGGGACAAAGACGGGAAAGACAGAGCAGAAAAGAAAACTAAGGAGTTGAAAACTAAGGTTTTGCTACAACAGGCATATCCGCCACGCGGTGGTGGTAATCAAAATAATAGTGGCCAGAATCACTATCAGAATAACTTTCAGCACCCTCAACAGTATCACAGGAACTCGCAAAGAGTCGAGTATACTCAGCCACGTGTCACTATAGGCCCCAATCAGTGTTTATATTGCAAGGAAGAAGGTCATTTTAAAAATAATTGTCCAATTCTGTTACAGCGTACAAATGGTGGTTCGAACACAAGAGGTCGAGGCGTTCAGCAAGCCTCCAGAGGTAGAGGACGTGGAAACGTCCCCCAAAACGCACGTCCACTTCCACCACAAAATTCGATGAATAGGTTTGATCAGCAGAACAACACATCTGACAGAACAGCTCAATACTATGTTGATGATTACTATACAGAAAGTGAAAATTGGGAAACTTATGATTGCTAGGACAGCCATAGACAAAGAGAGGGAGTTGTTTCAGTTCCAGTAGATCAGAGTGGACCATACATTGAGGTGATTACATCAGGTGTGCCGGAACCTTTTCTTTTGGATACTGGTGCTATGAAGAGTTCTATTATGCACTCCAAACTCCCTGGCGCACCTTTGTCTGGCGAAATGAACATTTCCGTAGGTTTTTCTGGCGCCCCAGTTAGAAATCCGATTTCTGACCCTCTGTCTCTTTCTGTTGGTCCTTGCGAATTCGAAGCGCCCCTCATTCTGACAACAGGTTGTGGTGAAAACTTGCTAGGATTGGATTTGGTAAAAAGATTGTACGCGACTTTATACTGTTCTCCTTCAGGAGTACAACTTACTTTAGGTAAGAAAGTGGTTTCTCCCATGTACCTGTCAAGAGATAAACTTCCAGCAGAATTGTCGTTTCTTCCAGATATCCTTTGGGCCGCTGGTCCTAATGATGTGGGTCTTTTAGAAATACTACCACATGTTGTAACATTGAAAACCAATGTGAAAATGCCACGAATTCCCCAATACCGAATTTCTAGTGAAGGTGAAAAAGCGTTGCTAGCGATCGTTTATGAATTGATTGAAAAGGATGTGATTGAAGAAACACGAGGCAACGTTTGCAATAGTCCTGTTCTGCCTGTTTTAAAACGAACTGACCCTTCTCAGCCACCTGTGTACAGATTCGTAATTGATCTTAGAGAGGTCAATAAAATAGTCGTGCCACAATTCCCAGTTGTCCCCGACATTACAACATTATTGACTATGATTCCAGCTTCTGCGTCTTGGTTTTCGGTGGTTGACCTGAAGAATGCTTTCTTCAGCATCCCAATTGCTGAAGAGAGCAGGGATATTTTTTCCTTCAGTTTAGGAGGTCGCAGCTTCCGCTTTAAACGCGCTCCTCAGGGCTACTGTGAAAGTCCTTCAATATATAGTCAAGCTCTAAAAACACAGCTTGATACGATTGTTTTGCCTAAAGGTGCTACTCTTGTACAGTATGTTGATGATCTGCTCATTGCTGCAGATACTGAGAAAATCTGTAAAAAGGCAACGCTGTCATTATTGCGCCATCTGTGTGATTTGCATCACAAGGTGTCACTTTCCAAGCTGCAATATTGCCGACAAGAAGTGACCTACTTAGGTCACCTCTTATCGAAGGAGGGAAGGAAACTGACCCCAGAAAGAATTCAGGCAATAGCGAAATTGAGTGTGCCAAGAACACAGAGAGAAGTGCGTGCTTTCTTGGGCATTACATCGTACTGTAGACAGTGGATTCCAAATTTTTCATTATTAGCCAAACCTTTGGTGGCATTAACGTGTAAAAATACACCCAATCCCATTCCTTGGTCTGAAGAGTGTCAGAAAAGTTTTCTCGAATTGCGCACAGCATTATGTTCGGCTCCTGTGTTGGGTACCCCCAACTACAGTAAGCCTTTCACATTGTATGTCCACGAGAAATAGGGCTGTGCATTGTCTGTGTTGACTCAATTGTTTGGAGGTAGGCAGCGTCCATGTGCTTATTTTTCGGCGACTTTGGATCTGGTAGCTAAAGCATTGCCAAGTTGTTTAAGAGCCACAGCAGCAGCAGCTGTTTCTACAGTCTGCTGGTCTAGTAATGAATAATACACTAGTCGTGATGGTCCCAACTGCAGTAGACACGTTGTTAAATAGAACCAAGACACAGCACTTAACTAGTGCTCGTCTGTCCAGTTACGAACTGACATTACTAGAGAGTCATGTGCACATAAAAAGGTGCAGCACCTTAAACCTAGCTACGTTATTGCCAATTGCAGATGAATCAGATGTTTCAGAACAGCACGATTGTTTTCTCAGAACAGAAGAAGAAACAAAAGGGAGAATAGATTTATCGGATACTCCTCTTGCTGAATGTGATGGTACATTATGGGTGGATGGTTCCTGCTTCAAGCTCCCGAGTGGTGACACAACTGCAGCATATGCTGTCACGACTTTGCATACAGTTGTTGAAGCTGCACGTGTCCCACATAATTCAGCTCAAGCAGCAGAATTAATTGCGCTCACAAGAGCATGTGTGTTGTCTAAAGGAATGAAAGTGACTGTCTATACCGACAGCCAGTATGCATTTGGAGTGGCTCACAGTTTTGGACGATTGTGGAGAGAACGTGGATTCCTGACTTCGCATGGAGCTAAGATTCAGCATGGTCAGTTGGTGAATGAGCTTCTTGAATCACTGACCCTGCCCCTGCAAATGGCGATTGTGAAATGTAGTGCTCACAAGAAGGTGACTGATGACGTTGGTCGTGGAAATGCATTCGCTGATGAAATCGCGAAAGAAACTGCAAAGAATGTGATGAGCCAGATGTATGTTGCAGGACCTGCAAGATGGACTGGTGATGTGGGAACGTGTGAAGACACGATGGAAAGTGTGAAATCTATCCAAGCTGAGGCTACAGAGAAAGAGTTGAGCATGTGGAGAGAAAGTACGGGTAGGATGGATGCAAATGGTTGTTGGGTTGAATTGTCTGAACACCAGAGATGGTTGTTACCCGATGCTTACGTGCTTGCAGTAGTTACAATGGCTCATGGAATGGCTCATATCAGCGTGAAAGGGATTTGCGAGTTGTTGGCTCCAGTATGGAAGAATTCAGGGATTCCCAAGTGTGCAGAGAACGTTGTCAAGAATTGCATGGTATGCTTGAAACACAATCCTGGTAGGGGAACCCCAACTCCAGCTGGTCATTTTGCACCTCCTACGTATCAGTTCGAGGTTTTGCAGCTAGATTTCATCCACATGGAGAGGTGCAACAATTTAAAATACGTGCTAGTTGTTGTTTGTGCCTTCTCAAGATGGGTAGAAGCATATCCCCTAAAAGACAGTACTGCCCTGTCCACAGCGAAAGCCCTTGTAAAAGAGTACTTCCCGAGATTCGGAATGCCTAGAATGATCTGGTCTGACAACGGGAGTGAATTTATAGGCCGTGTGATGAAGAATGTATGTGAGGGATTAGGTATCAGACAGAAGTTCCATGCTGCAAATCACCCCCAATCAGCTGGATTAGTAGAATGCTACAACGGCACTTTAAAACTCAAACTGGCCAAAATCCAAGCGAGCACAGGTCTTAAATGGCCTGATGCTCTACCCTTAGCACTCCTGTCCACCAGAATGACTGTGCACTCACAAGTGAAACTTAGTCCATATGAGATAGTTTTTGGCCGGCCAGCCAATATATGGGGAGTGCCTAGACCCAGAAAATTTAGTGAACTGGAACACCCTGTTTTGCTCGATTATTTGTATGAATTGACGGCTAAATTGCGTGTTTTGTATCAACAGGTTCACTACACCCTGCCTCCGGTCTCTGAAACTCCAGGCCACACCATTGCCCCTGGGTGCTGGTTAGAAATTTTCAACAGACAAAGAACGACCAGCCCAGGTGGACCGGACCGCACCTCGTCCTTCTTTCCACCAAGTCAGCTGTTCGGGTGGAGGGGAAGGCCAACTGGGTCCACGGGACCCATTGCAAGAAAATACCTTCTCCTCTACCTCATGACCAGTGGGTCCAGAAGGGTGTCACTGATCCAGAACCTGATACCGTGCCACATGCCGTCCCTTTTAATGATTTGCACGTAAAAAGAACTGACTCTGAACCAGAAAATTAGAACATTTCGCACAAGGCTGTGCCACCATCCAAGCTATTGAACACTGCAGAGCCTGACCTTTTGTTTCCAGATCAGACAATACCTGGGAAACAACGATATAATCTAAGACCGAGAAAAACGAACTAATAAAACTATTTCTTTTGTAAATTGAGACCAAAATCCATGGACAAATAAATATATTTTTTCCCTCCAAAGTACCATTTTTGGAAAGCGCAGCTCTCACATCTAGGAAACTTGCTCATTTTTGATTTTTCGAACCGCCATCCGGGTTCCGCTGCTAGGGCCGCGGTTGCCTAAAAAGTCTTTGGGGTGCAGCTAACGACGTTAGGTCGGTAGTTCTGGTTGGTCTAAGGGAGTTGCCCTGGACTGACAGAAGCATCCTTTAGCAGAATCAACCTACCACCGCGGGCAGCACTCTAGAGAGGATGGAGTTTCCCGATGTGGAGAGACCTGCCAAACGAACGAACTTTAAGAACAGACTGCGCAACGTAATGACAAAGAGAAGTTTTATAATATTGTGCATTTTTATGCTGTTTAGTATAATGGTATTTTTAATGAGTTATGTTTTGTTCTCTTTTCGTGTAACATTTGCACCCACTGCATCGCCCATACCTCCTCCCACTGTTTCCTCTCATTCTTTTCACCCCCTTTCTGACCATGAATCCAATAGAAGGTTAGAGTTCATTAATAACTCCTTCATTCAGCTCTTGCACCAACACCAACTAGTAATGAACACAACTAACTGTTGGGTGTGTGGTCTGATGCCTCACACTACGGATAAAGCTATCCCTTATCTAGTTCTGCCTTTCAGTCATAATGGCTCTGTGTGGGCATACAGAACACTGTTCATATATGCACGAGAAGTCCAACCCCTACGTTCTGTAAAAGACAACCTCAAGACTAGTGCCCTAGTCAAAGGTATAGTTGACATGATTAAGGAAGTAATTTCTTATGAAGATACTCCGGATGATGAGATACTTGCATATGTCGGTTGGAACGTGACCAGATATGGGGCTACTTTAAGTGAGAAACAGCAAGCAAAGAGATCTTCCCCGATCTGAATTGTACCCCATCAGGGTAACCTGTGTCTGCAAGGTATTGGCAAGAACCCCAGAGCTCAGTTAGGGAGAAGTGTCTGTACAGAAACGTATGTTTTTGGGTCTCAGACTTCCCCTGCGTTTTTAGCAGCTAAGGGTACTTATTTCATATGCCATGATAGAGCCTATACATGGTTGCCCCCTGACTTTTCGGGCTCATGTTTTGTTTCATTCCTGTTGCCTCCCACCTACACAGCAGCGGCGGACTACCACCGGACAAGGATAGCTAGAGGTGTCTTGAGTAAAGAAGACACTGCAGGTCAAGAATTTGGGGACTATGCAAAGGGTTTTCTGCCGTTCTGGGGAGCCATGGCTAACAGTAGGAACATAAGGCAATTGACAAGGGTAGTTGAGTCCACCGTGACCGAAACTACTGGTGCCCTTAGTAACTTGACTGCTGAGCTCCAGTCGGATCGACTTATGACCCTTCAGAACCGGGTCGCTTTAGATGTTATACTTGCAGACCGAGGTGGGGTATGCAGATTGATCCAATCTAGCTGCTTTATTTTCATCCCAGATAACGCTCCAACGGTGTACCAGGCCATCTCCAGGCTACATAAGATTTCCGAATCTATTCATGTGGATAAAGGAGATTGGTCGTTAATGGGATGGTTCTGGGAACTGATATCTGCCTGGGGATGGAAAATCCTAATGGTCATTGGGATGGTCTTAGCCATTCTCTTCCTGTTCTGCATACAGTGTGCTCCTGCAATATGTGGCCTCTGTGTTACATCATGTGTAAGGAAGCCTGTGTCAAGAGATGAACCTATGTACTAGAATGATGTTACAGCAACATCTCAATGACTTTAGGAATATAGATCTGGACTCAGACTAACATGAGGATAGATTAATTGCCTATGTAAGGGCAAAAGGAGGGTTTGTGGTTCTGAAAATTCTGGATTCATTTAATCATTTTGGACTCGAGAATTAAAACTCTCCGAAACATGACGAATTTGGTATCAAAAGACCGAGAATGACGAGTACATTATGCACAAGCATTTTCATCGCATTCGAGTGATGGTTACACCTCAAAATCGTCACTTATATCTTGAACCCTTGGCTTCCATTTTGTATATGGCAGCCATTTTATGTGTTGCCCTTTACATAGGCCTTAATCCAGCCGAATTCAATTCAGCAAGGACACATACTCCTTAATCGACTTTTCTTTGACCTATACAAGTTGGAACCATTGCCCCAGGCCAAACTCGTTAGGTCAGTTCCCCTCCCAGTGGCCGAGCGAGATAGCATCAAGGTTCAACAAGCCATAAAACCATTTCAGCGCGCACACCTGCCGTATCTCGCTCACGTCTGTCTCCACTCCTTTTCTTCATTTTCTTTATGATGGGGAGGTAAACATTTTTATTGGGGGTCCAGCGATATCTGATGAAATGTTGGGCCTTGCCAGGTGATTTGTTATGGGCAGCACAACGTGAAATATGTACATGTCATCATGACTCTGCTTTTCTTTTGTAACCAAAACCTGTAAATGATATACGACAAGTTCGAAGAATGTTTGCCTGAAGCCGAATATTCTGTATAAAGAGAGAAGCCTGATTTTGTAAAGTTGAGCAGTCTCCTGAGAATATACTCCCCGTGTGTTGTACTTCTAGGACACTTGTTACCTTGGTTGCAGCCAATAAAAATCGATCCTTGACTTCACCTAGAAGACTCCGAGTTTCTGTAGGTCTGAAACAGGAAGAACTCGAGGTCTTTGGGGTGTTGTCCCTGGCACCGCTGGGTTACCGGTTCTGTGCCGGTTCTTAAGAAAACCCAGTACCTCAGTCGCTACATAATTGGTGATGAACAGAATAGGCTTTAGAGGAAGCAACAGCCGCACACAACCTGGGTGATCCATGTACCCGCGATTGAGAAGGTTACATAGCTGTTTAGTGGTGAGTCTGTGAGTTACTGCACTATGGAAGAAGTATGCCTTAGAATAATTCTTCTTGGCATAAGTACTGTAAGACAATATATTGAGTGCTTTGCGAGGACTTACTGTTTGAGTGGTTGAAGTCTTGTGCTCTGAAGGCTCGCGCTCCGATCCCTCAGCACCCACGAGGAGAGTTCTTTACTCTTGAGCCTCGTTCCAGCCCACGCAGACACTTCTTTTCTTGAAGCATATGACATGATATGCACTAGCATAACCTGGCGCCATCTTGAATTGGGCTGGGCGGCATCATTTGCAGTGATCCGCACACCAATGTTATGTTGTACAGTTAATGCCATTTTGGATTTGGCACTATGGCATCCTTCACGGTGACATGCCCACCAAAGCAGGCAGCACCAATATTATGTGGGATTCAAAAAGTTATGGTGATTTGAGATATGTGGTGCAGATGCAAATTTATGGTGATCTGCACAACCTTAACAGCGGTGCAGGTTACAATGTGTTAAACGGTGATCTCTCAGCCTCTCTGTGAAATTGAAATGTTTATACTTTGTGTAGAACATACAAGGAGTGCATGAATTCACTGTGATTTGAACACCATTAACTGCAGTGCAGATTACACAGAGTTATACGGTGACTTTCATACCTTTTTATGAAATTAACATTTATCTCAAGGTCTTCAGTGTTACATTTTATTGATCACAATGATCTGCACACCTATCACTTGTAGAGCCGGTGCGCAGACTGTTTAGTTGGACACATGCTAGTAAATAAAAAATGTGCTTTTTGTGTTTGTTTCATGGTGAAACGGACAGTGGTACAGAGATTATATTGTAGGACAGCAGTTTAATTATTGGAGATTTTTACAATATTACTTAAGCGACTAACTGCATTTATTGTTAAGTGGACATTTCTTGAAATAGTAGTCTACAGGTATGGCAAAATGCAGTAATATTAGTCATCCTCCATTCTGTGTTTCAACCTGGAGTACCAACTGCAATTTGGGATGATTGTATCGAAATGTTTGAGAATTATGTTGCTCAACTGTTAAATGCTCTAAGTAGTCAGGGGCAGCGGATTTTCAAATACTTACCTGTGGCAGTGGGGCCTAATGGTCAACCTTTGGATAATATGTATAAGGAGGCCCTTAAGAGGTTAGAAACTAGATTTGCAAAATAAATTAATCTGGTCATGGCACAATACAAATTGTACACTCAACCTCAATGAGGGCATGAATCCATTCATGAGTTTGTGGCCAGACTCAAAGAATTATCAGTTAATTGTCATTTTGGGATATTGACAGATGAGTTACTGCGTGATCAACTCATTGTTCAGGGCAAAGATAATAAAATACAGGAAAGCTTATGGACTGATAAGGATCTGTCACTTAAAGATGCAGTGGAGATGGCCAAAGTAATAGATGAGTCAAAGCGATGTTTTGAAGAATTAAGCAAAAGGGACAAGAACAGTTGAGAGGTTGCAGTTTTGAGGAATGACAGTTATAGTACTGAGTGGGTAAGTCAACGCAGTTTCTAAAAAGAGTAAAAAGGGAGGTGCTGGGGGCATGTTGAGCATTACGAGGAATAGAGTAAAGGAATGTAGTCATTGTGGGAGTACTTATCACACTTCTGAATTGACTAAATGTTTTGCAGCAACCAAAGAATGCAAGAAGTGTGGTTGCAAGGGACACTTTGCAAGGATGTGTAGCAAGAGCGGCAAGCAGAGCAAAGAATATTTTAAATCCAGAGAAGGTACAGTAGAAACAGGTAAAGATATAGGTTGTACTGACAAAATGTGTAAGTGTGTAGATAAAAGATGTTTTATGAGACCAACAGCTGAATTTGAAGTATGTGGGTGTACAATAGCATTGATGATAGTTCAGGGTCCATGTACACTATTATTCCAGAAAAGCTGTTGAAGTCACATTGGAGGAATGTTAAATTGTTACCTGAAGACATAATTTCAGGAGTCTATCAAGGGTAGAGAACTGACATTGTGGGATACATGGAAGGCATCATACGGTTTGTAGCATGTAAACCTTACAGGGAAAGTGTATGTATTTGTTGATGGTCCACCTTTTTTATAATGGATGCACCAATATGACTCAACATATTGATCAATCCAAGAGCACCGTATCAGGTAATGGTGAGGGGGGAAGTGCAGTTGCAGTTGCAGGATGTATTGGAAGATGAACAGGAAGAGTTTATTAAAACAATAGGATGTCTAAAGGAGTATGTGCATAAAAGGTTTAAAGGATGGTGCTATTCCAATCCAACACAAATTAAGACATGTGCCATTGGCAGTGAGAGGTGAAGGGAAAAAGTTGTTAAATGAGATGTTGGAGGGCTGCATTATTGAACCAGTGGAGACCTCTACGTGGAGATCGTCAGTAGTGATTATGCAGAAGTCAGATTGTCGACTAAGATTTTGTGTGGATTTGAGGCCACTAAATCACAATGTTGTTGCTGGTACTTTTCTGTTTCCTAACTTAAATGAATTGTTGACATCCATAAAGACTGGTAGATACTTTTCAAAACTAGATTTAAAGAGTTCCTACCATCAGGTGAAGTTGCATAAAAATTCCAAGAATCTCACTGCTTTCATAATGACTGAAGGCACATTTCAATTTACTCGTATAACGTTTGGCTTAGTCTCTGCTGCGAGTGTGTTTCAGTAAATGATGTCTCAGTTGAAATATGGAAAATATAGGGGCCGATCAGGATGGCGGACGGATCGCCACCGCCATGCAGGCGGTGGCGATCCGTCCGCCATCCATGCCCGTCCGCTGTCAATTTCCCCCGCCACAATACAATGGCGGGGGGACCGCGGCGGTCAGAAACACCGTCTGCTACTTTTCCGCCGTGGTCAGCTTGCAACCGTGGCGGAAAAGCTCTAATATGGTGGCGGTGTCTATCAGACACCGCCAGCCATATTAGGATGGGCCGTGGGGTATGCCTTTCCGTGGCGGCAATGGCATACCCCAGGGTAAAGGGAGGGGTGCACATGGGGGCGTTTCCAAGTACAACAAGGCAGGCACCGCGCGGTGCCTGTCATGTTGTGCTTTGAAACGCACAGCATGCCTTTTTAGCATTGCGGCGGGCGGTGCTTTAAGCACCGTCCGCCGTAATGTTCAAAATGCGGGATGCATCCGCCACTGTGGCGGGTGTATCCTAATTGGGGGCACGGTTCCTCCGCCCTTGTGGCGGACGGTACCTGCCCTAGACAGGATGGCGGACGGACTTTGTACGTCCGCCATCCTAATTGACCCCATAGTCTCCTTCCAAGATGATATTCTTGTTTATGGAGACTTAGTAGAGCAACATAATGTAATACTTAAGAAAGTTTTGAAGAAATTGAAAGAAGCTTGTTTGATATTGTCAAGATAAATGCAAATTTCTAATGCAAGAAATTGAGTATTTAGGATATACTACAGCTAATGGAGGGATGAAGCCCAAATGGTGCTTGACTGATGCTTTAAAGTTGCCCCCCTGCCCAAAGGACAAAGATCAATTGAGGTAATTCCTGTGACTTATTGAATATTATACTGAATTTGTAAAGAAGTTTGCTGACAAGACGGAGATTTTGAGAAAATTGCTACGTGAGGAAAGTATGTTTTTGTGGGGCAAGGAATGAAAAATATGTTTTGAAAAGATAAAAAAAAAACTTGTGAAGCAAACATTTTACCAGCCTTTGACACACAACTTAGGTCTGTGCTCACTGTTGACACAAGTGCCTCTGGTATAGGAGCTAGATCATCCCAGATCCATGGGAAAAAAGAGAAGGCTGTGGTGTTTGCATCCCAGAATGGAACTATTCAGGTATTGAACGGAAAGCTCTGACTGTTGCATGGGGAGCTAATTAATTTTGCGCATACCTATGGGGCACACGATTTGTCTTAGGAACTGATCACAAACCCTTGATGAAGATTTTGTCACTGGGGGGTGCGGCAAACGGTTCAGCTAGGCTAGAAAAATTAGCAGTGAGACTACAAGAATATATGTATATTGTGGAATTTATCTAAGTTTGGCGAAATCTACATGCTGTCTGTCTATCTAGAATGCCTATGGATTGGGAGCGTGTGGATGATCAAACCATAGGGGAGAATGAAATGGAAGGTACAGTAGCATTGTTACAGGATGCAGTGACCTATGGATCAAGGGGATTCACCATGCAGGAGTCGGAAGAGGAGATGAAAGCTGACGTGGTCTTGACAGATGTTATGAAGACGATAAATAATGATGCTACAAGGGAGAGTGTGATTCTCATATCTGTACAGCCATATTTATAAAATCCTCAACAAACTCAGTGTGTATGGTCAAAGTGTCATTTTGAGAGTTAACCGACGTGTACCTCCTCAGGGATTGAGTTTGAGGCTAGTTATGGTGTCTCATGAGGGTCATTTAGGCCAAAGTTTAATGAAAAAAAGACAGGAAAGCGAATCTTGGTGGCCTGGTTTAGACTTACAGGTTAATGTGTGGATGGAAAAATATTTGGTTTGCAAGGAAAGCGAGAAAAAATTGAGAGTCGGAAACAAATTTTCTGAAGGACATATTGACGACCCCGGTAGGGCGTGGCTCACAGTATGCGTGGACTTTATATGTCTTATGTCTGAATTGTCACAAGAGATGCGATTTGTTTACTGATGGTTGATGTTAATTCTAAGTGGTTGTTTGTAAGATTTATGAGAGCAGTCCCCACTAGAGCAACTGTAAAGGAGCTGGAAGCCATTTTTGCAGAGGAAGGAGTATTGGTTGTGCTCCTTACAGAAAATGGCACACATTTAACGTCTTCTGAAATGGTTCATTTTCTTGATCATTGGGGAATAAAACATTCACACACTTCTGTTTATAATCCCCAAGGTAATGGACTATCTGAGAGAGCTGATAGAATGATTAAAGGAACTATTGAAATGGCATTAGCAAGTCAGTGCGGTGTGAGAATAATGGTATGTGATATGGTGTGGTCATATCGCACAACTAGCCACAGTGTCACACAGAAATGTCCATTTCAAGAAAGGAGAGGATGGGCACAAGGTACCAAATTGATACCAGCATGGTTGAAAGATTGGGTGAATTCTGGAGATAAAAGTACATGGAAAAAAATTGGAGTTTGATTACCATGATAGAGAAAGGTGATTGGGTCAAGATCAAGTCAGGATGTGTAAAGAGTGGTCTTTCCAAATGAAAAGGTCCTTTGTATGTGGAAAGAGTTAGTAAATTCTTTGTAGCGGTGTGAGGTGATGAAAGATGGAATTAGAGGAATGTGGCGCTGTATCAAAAAGGAGGAGAATGTTCAAATAAAAAGAATAGAGAAAAAGAAAATGGATGTTCAGGAGCTATGCTTGTGAGAGATGATGAGATGAACAATAAAGACGTTGGATAATCCAATATGGATCATTCTAGTGATAGCTGTGGTTCTTCTAAAGTCATCAAAGAGAGACCTGCTTCTTATCTGAAAGAATATATAAGATTATAATATTGTCAAGGATATGATGTTACAGTATTGATTTCTTGTTTTATTTCAAGCATTTGGAATTCTATTTATCATAATGAATATGTTGGTCCTTTACATTATCTTATTTTCTTTGGGTTCCTTTACTTCATGTTTGTTGTTACCATTTAGGGATGAGAAGGAGATGTGTCATGATGTAAAGATGTTTAGGTTCTAGATTGTGAGGCATTGAGAGTTCCATGGGAGTCAGTTGGCTTGTGGCTGTGGCAGTGGTTGGTGCTGAATAAAGAATCTAGATTTTGCACCATTGTTATTTCCTACATTGTCACTACACATCCCTTGTTCTATATTCCATTCTGGTTTCAGTCAAAGTTAAGGGATCTTCTTTTTGTGGAAATAAGCATTGGTTGAATTTTTGTACCCCAAATCAAATCACAAATAAAATATACATTAGGATAGACCACATATGAATCTTTATCTACATTTGAAATTTCTAAAGAAGACTGCCAGGACAAAAAAACAACCCTACTTATGCCCACATTATGAGCTACAAATTCAAAGAGGGGTGCAAACTCTTACCTAAACCAAGTTTAATGGGGAATAACTGTGTGGGACTGTTTTTTAAAAGGTGTAAGACCACATGGAATACTCAGTCCTATGGCCTCCACTTTACCAGAGAAGGTGATTAATAGAAGCAGGAGCTCATGTGTGGAAAGGGAGTTTAGGGAGGAGGGTGGCAGGGAAGGGCAAAGAGAGTCTTGTGTGGAGCGAGGTTGTATGGAGGGGGCTGGGGAGACTAGGATAAGAGACTGAAAGTTTAGAAGTGCCTTGGCATGTGGGAAACATTGAATATCCCCCTCTTGCAAGAAAATTAATGTTGGGTGGGGATGAAAGGGCAAGGTCTAGCTGCAGTTGCAACTGAAATCTAGAGTTTTAATGAGATGATTGTATCCAGCTAGTAAAATTGGGTGAGGTGTTCCAACATTTTAGATAACTGAGTGCAACAACAGTGGGCCATATGCAACAGGGCTGTCTGAATTTCCATACCTTACTTTCATTTTACCCGTATTGTACTGAGGGCCTTAGTAGGACACAATCAAATGTTTTCTTACATATGTCTTTAGATAACTTCTATTTCAGGTTAAAAGCATCATGTATTTTGCTTCTTTCATGAAGATCAGCCTTTTCTGACATTTACTTCATAACCAATTAGTCTTAAATATAATACTCATGTCTTAGATGCCCGAATTGGGCCTTGTGTCATTCATGTTGCAAGCATGTCCCTGCCACATCCACATATAATAGAACTAAAAAACATGACACATGGACTGGAGAAGAGGCAGATGAAAAGTCAGCAAGGAACCAGAATACGTGAGTACTGTTGGTTGACTGTAGCTAGGTATTGCAGAGGCATAGCTGGGATTGCAAACACAAAGACAAAACACCACACAATTGAACTTCCTGTTGTGGGGAACATTGTAGCTATTGACATACAGGTACAGATATCTGCATTTCCACTTTGATTACTTGCCTTCTCCTGCTTCCCAAACTAACATCTATGCATGAATGTCAATGATGCTTTGTATTACTCTTTTATCCAAACCATAATCATGGGTGACTTTAATGCCAGATACCAGTGCTGGAACTCTTGGGCAGCAAATACCAATGAAGCCTACTCTTCTCACCCATTCAAAAAAACTTTGCTTTGTAGTAGCTGGTCCATTCAGCCAACAAACTATCCAAGCACTACATATAACAAAAGTATGTTGTGGATATTGTCATGCTGAAGAACTTGGAGCAGGGTAATTTTGGTTCCACCTTTTCATATTTAACTAGGCCAGATATATGTTACACATGGCCTTTTGTACTTGTGTGATATAAAATTATTAATGTAATGTAGTGCACCTCAACAGATATAGCTGCATTCAATGTGTAACCTTGATATTTTTATGTGTGTACATATTAACGTTTCCCTTAATGTAACAACGATATGCAGTTCTCACATATCTGCATGTGTGTGGTTTATATAATATTGTCAATTCTTATATAACTGTGTATTCATTTAAATAATACTCTCCATTTATTTTATAACCGAAAATGTATCCATTTGAATAGTGTTTTACATCTATATTGTAACCATATATGTATTTTTCATCATGCTTTTAAAACGTGTCCTAAAATGCTGGCTGCACTAAGTTGACCAAAGGCCTCAAGCATTGGGATTTCTTAATGTTTAACTTTAATGTGAATGTTTGCTTAGGATGCAATGTTTTTCTCACCTCTGCAGGTGCATTTGCATTTGTTACAGTTTGTGCGGAATAGGGAGACAGGAGGAATCCAAGTACATTCTAATGTGTGGACCACAGGAAATAAATCTTGAGTGTAGTTGCCAAGTTATGTTGTTGAAGATGGAAAATAATGAGAGATGTGACATGGGATTCTCAATGGTTCTGTTCTAGATATAATTGAGGATCACACTTTAGCTTTATTCAGATTCCTTTTAGACTCCTTAGGCGTCGATTCCGATCCGGTAAAAAGCGCTCCGAATTGCGGTTCGGAACGTTTTTCCCCGTACGAATCGTACCTGTAGGCGTCCCCTTACGAATCTGCAAGTACGATCACAATCTAAAGCGTCACTCCGTACGACTCGTAAAAAAGGCCGTACAAATCGAAAGTCCATACGAATTGCAGTCGGCTGATGCACCACGCAACGTCCGTACGTAAATAGACCGCGCCTTCCGAACCAGGAAGTACGATCCGTGTTGAACACACTCCGTACGGCTCTTTTACTACAAGAGATCAAAACTACCGTAAAACCACACTCCGGCAAGACCCGCACGCGGTACACGACAAGCAGGACATGAACGCCATCGTCCGTCTCATCCCTATCCTGTACGGCCACCACCTCGTACTTAGAAACCGACGACGGCGCAGAAGGTGAGCACAACGAAGTCCAACATACCTGTACGTGTTGCCAGACGGGCACATCGCCATTGCACGATTGTAATGTCTGGGTATGTAGCGCCACACACTCCCGCACATCACTAGTGTAATACGGAGAGAGGCCGTATCTTCGTCATCGACCACGGGGTACGGTATGTCACCGCACAACACCATTGTAATACGTGGACGGGCCCACCTACGTAATCGACCACGTGGTACAGAACGTCACCGCACATCAGTAGAGTAATACGGTGACAGGCCGCACCTACGTCATCGACCTCGGGGTACGGTACGTCACCGCACATCACTAGTGTAATACGGTGACAGGGCGCACCTACGTAATCGACCACGCGGTACGGAACGTCACCGCACATCAGTAGAGTAATACGGTGACAGGCCGCACCTGCGTCATCGACCACGGGGTACGGTACGTCACCGCACATCACTAGTGTAATACGGTGACAGGGCGCACCTACGTAATCGACCACGTGGTACGGAACGTCACCGCACATCAGTAGAGTAATGCGGTGACAGGCCGCACCTACGTCATCGACCACGGGGTACGGTACATCACCGCACATCACTAGTGTAATATGGTGACAGGGCGCACCTACGGAATCGACCACGTGGTACGGAACGTCACCGCACATCAGTAGAGTAATACGGTGACAGGCCGCACCTACGTCATCGACCACGGGGTACGGTACGTCACCGCACATCACTAGTGTAATACGGTGACAGGGCGCACCTGCGTAATCGACCACGTGGTACGGAACGTCACCGCACATCAGTAGAGTAATACGGTGACAGGCTGCACCTACGTCATCGACCACGGGGTACGGTACGTCACCGCACATCACTAGTGCAATAGACGTGTGGGACATACATCTGCTATGTCAGCGTAAGTCTAAGTGGTGTATAGTAAACACATCCACCACTGCCCACCACTGCCCACCACTACCCAGCATCAGAGTGCCCACCACTGCCCACCACTTCCCAGCATCAGAGTGTGTGTGTGTGTGGCTAACACCCGCACCACTGCCCACCACTGCCCAGCATCAGAGTGTGTGTGTGTGGCAAACACCCCCACCACTGCCCACCACTTCCCAGCATCAGAGTGCCCCCCACTGCCCACCACTTCCCAGCATCAGAGTGTGTGTGTGTGGCAAACACCCCCACCACTGCCCACCACTACCCAGCATCAGAGTGCCCACCACTGCCCACCACTGCCCAGCATCAGAGTGCCCACCACTGCCCACCACTTCCCAGCATCAGAGTGCCCACCACTGCCCACCACTGCCCAGCATCAGAGTGCCCACCACTGCCCACCACTTCCCAGCATCAGAGTGTGTGTGTGTGGCAAACACCCCCACCACTACCCAGCATCAGAGTGTGTGTGTGTGTGGCAAACACCCCCACCACTGCCCAGCATCAGAGTGCCCACCACTGCACACCACTTCCCAGCATCAGAGTGTGTGTGTGTGGCAAACACCCCCACCACTGCCCACCACTGCCCAGCATCAGAGTGCCCACCACTGCCCACCACTTCCCAGCATCAGAGTGTGTGTGTGTGGCAAACACCCCCACCACTGCCCACCACTTCCCAGCATCAGAGTGTGTGTGTGTGTGTGTGGCAAACACCCCCACCACTGCCCACCACTACCCAGCATCAGAGTGTGTGTGTGTGGCAAACACCCCCACCACTGCCCAGCATCAGAGTGTGTGTGTGTGGCAAACACCCCCACCACTGCCCACCACTTCCCAGCATCAGAGTGGGTGTGTGTGTCAAACACCCCCAACACTGCCCACCACTGCCCAGCATCAGAGTGCCCACCACTGCCCACCACTGCCCAGCATCAGAGTGTGTGTGTGTGTGGCAAACACCCCCACCACTGCCCAGCATCAGAGTGCCCACCACTGCCCACCACTTCCCAGCATCAGAGTGTGTGTGTGTGGCAAACACCCCCACCACTGCCCAGCATCAGAGTGCCCACCACTGCCCACCACTGCCCAGCATCAGGGTGTGTGTGTGTGTGTGGCTAACACCCCCACCACTGCCCACCTGTTACATCAAAACATACCATTGTTAACCTCATTACCCTCAGGAGATAGACACATTTTAGCATACCTAAATGTGAACATCACACCAGCTCCCAGGCACACAGCAGTCACAGACATCATCATACTAACTACAAATCAGAAAAGCAAAATATTAGCTTTATTCAGCTGATTCCAAATAGAAAAGCAAATGAGAGTCCTCGCTCATTAAAGGCCAATGGCCAGTCCAAAAAAGTCTCTGCAACAGTTTGTGCCTCCATGGGTGTTATCACACCCAAACCTGCCTGCACATGGCGTTTAATCCGCTGTGGTGACTACGGGGGCACCATCTGTGGAATCCTCCGGCACCGCATGGACAGGAGAGGGAAGGACAGGTGGAGTGGGTGCAGGTGAAGTGGATTCATCCACACTGGTTGGGGCATCGCCGAAAGTAGATTAAAAAACCTGGCTGCACACCTCAGCCAGTGCAGAAAAACTACCACCTGAACCCGGGGGGTGGAGGTACAGGGCTGTGAGTCTGTTCTACTGGGTGTGTGGATGCATGTGTGAGGTGTCTCCCCTCTCCCTGTGGGTGTGCCTACTTCCCCTTGAGACTGGGTGCGTGGAGCTTTGAGCTTCTTATGCTGTGTGTGTGCGCTGGGTGTGTCTGACCTGTGGCGTGTGCGTGTATGCTGTGTAGGTATGTGAGAGGCAGAGGTGGATGGCTCTGAAGGATGGGGGGGACAGATGCTGCTGGGTGTACATAGCTGCCGTCAGTGTTGACTCTATGGCAGCCACACTCCGACGCAGATCAGACATGGCTGATGACATGCCCTCCATGAACGACACCACCTGTGTAATCAGTTGTGTATGTCCATGGAGGATAGTCAGCATGGATGTCTGACCTACTGCAATCTGCCGGAGTAGGTCCACAGTCTCAGCACTGAGGGCAGCAGGGGACACAGGGGCAGGGGCTGCGGTGCCAGGAACAAAGGAGACACGGGGGCTAGCATGGACCCTAGGCACACCAAGGACTGGGAGTGTGGAGATGGGACTGGAGGAGGGGAGGGCAGCCAAAGATGAAGGAGTGACCATTGCTGCATATTCCCCCCCCCCCTGAGAGTCTGACTCGGAGTCGTCGGCATGGTAAGATGTGTCAGTCACATTTCGTCCGGCCTGCAGACTCTCCTCACACTCTGTGCCACTGCCTCCCTCTGACACCTCAAAGCAGGTGGCACTGTCGGTGTGTCCCTCTGCCTGGTCTGCGCCTGTGTCTCCTCCAGATTCAGATGATGATGCTGTGAGCAAGGAGAAGAATGAAAACATATCAGTCACCTGTACACATCAGACATATCAGCTACAAATCATTTGGCCTCATTTCTCAACGTGGCATGCATCATGAGTCACATGACACTGAACTCTGCACAATGACAAGTCTACTTGTGGACAATTGTCAGAGACACAACGCTCAATGTATGGTAGGATACAAGGTACAGGCAAGGCAAATACTTGTATGAGAGACACAATCATGATCCACTGCCTGACAACAGGATAGCTGATGATGCATCACAGTTCATTTGCCAACCCTGCCACCCAAATCAAGACCTGGTCATGTTTTAATAGCTTTGACTCTGTGCCACATGTGAAAAGTCCTGCCCGAACTGCCATGTGATGCCATCCTGGGACTTGAAACAAGTGTTCCATCACCTCACACTGGCATCACAGCTTTCTACACCCAAAGTCACATTGTGTGGCTGACCATCAATACTATTTACAAACAACATGCAACATATTTTGAGAATATGCACACACGCACTGCCCAGTGTGAGTATGCATAAGCCCAAAATATTGCACATGTACATTGTGCACCTGTAGCTAACACATGACAATTAGAAAGTGTACCATGGACAAAGGCCACTGAGGCCGACTTGTGCAGAAAACACATGTTGAGACTCAAGAACAGTGCCAAAATATGAAGAAGGGCAGACACAGTGCACATGTGGTGCTACATGTAAGGTACCAACAGGTTTCACAGACCCCCCTACAACATGATGATGTGCAAAGGAAGATGCATACTGAGACATTGCACCATAGGAGTACATGTCAAAAACAAGCATTAGCCAAAGCAAAGCTCAAATGTGGAGTAGGGCAAGGCATGTAAAGAAGTAGCTGCTGACACTGGGACATTCAAATGCCAATGCATGAAGTGCCTGTCTGACCACACCACTCAAACTATGGGAGTGTTACCATGCATTGGAGCACTTCAGGTAGCATTTCACACACACATGACAACAAACAGACATGTACCTACCCCCTTCTTGCTGCTGTCCCTCCTGCAACTGCCTATGGAGGTCTGGGAACACCACTTCCAGGACCCGGAGCATGTGGGGGGTGAGGTGCCGGGTGCCGCCATGCCGGCGTGGAGCTTCCAGCTTCAGCTGGACTCTGGCGATGCGGCGGGTCCAGCACCGGATGTCCTGCCACCTCTTCTTGATGTTTCGGAGCCTCCTGCGAGGCCCCCCCTCTCTCCTGACAGCCCTGGCGATGTCCACCCAGATTTCACCCTTCTCATAGGCAGATACCTGTCACAAATGTAAAGTAAAAGAACATCAGTATACCTGGTCCATGTTCCAAAGACACACATATGTGCACAAAATACATGAGGACAACAGGGCATCGTATGCCACACACATTTGCATCATTGTCCAGGAGTATGTGGCCTGTGTGCAAACACAACTGCATTGCATCACATTGAAAGTCTACAGATGACATGAGGGGTGCAAAACACTCTTTGAGCATGGCACTCACTGAGCAATATATGCTACATCTGGGTGCACTGCAGCACGTGACATGCTGTCACACACCACACTACAACAAATAACTCTCTTGTAACAACACTGTACACCCTGGCACTCACTCACAACAACATTGCATCTATCCACTATACATACACAGTGGCTATAATGTCACACACACAACAGGTGCACACTCCAAGGTATTGCACACATCACTCACCTGATCCTTTGGTCTCCCATACAGCTTGCTGTAGTTTGGCAGGAGGGCATCCAGCAGGGCCTTGTTCTCACCATCAGTGAATGCAGGTGCCCTCTCCATGCTCAGCTAATCAGGGTCCAGAGGATTCAGAGACAGCAGCTGTGGTTACCACACCAATGTTGTGCAGGCAAGTGCCCTCCCACAGCCACATGCTGCCTTATATCTGTGCTGCAGAGGGTCTGTGAGTCCAAGGAGTAGTGTGTGATAGGCCACCATATTTAGCATCCTATGTTCCATCAAACCACATCACATATAAGCCCATGACACACATATGCATGGTTTGAAAATAGAGCCTGAGCTGAACAACTTTAGCAACATTGTATACTTTTTCCAAACTGATTTTTCTAGAACACCTGTAGGAGTTTAAAAAAACTCTGTATCCATGACAACTTGGTTGCATTTTGAACAGTACACTGTTCCCCTAGTTGATCCCTATGTATTTATTCAAATACCCACCCAAGTACGGTGACATTGCCGTTGCCAATGCAACCCATTTAATGGTGTAACGAGGCGTACACACGCACGTACCATTGGGGTACACTTCGCTCGCGTATAGCTGAAATGCAATAGGGAAACGGGGCTGACACACGCACGTACCATTGGGGTACACTTCGCTCGCGTATAGCTGAAATGCAATAGGGAAACGGGGCCGACACACGCACGTACCTTTGGGGTACACTTCGCTCGCGTATAGCTGAAATGCAATAGGGAAACGGGGCCGACACACGCACGTACCATTGGGGTACACTTCGCTCGCGTATAGCTGAAATGCAATAGGGAAACGGGGCCGACACACGCACGTACCATTGGGGTACACTTCGCTCGCGTATAGCTGAAATGCAATAGGGAAACGGGGCCGACACACGCACGTACCATTGGGGTACACTTCGCTCGTGTATAGCTGAAATGCAATAGGGAAACGGGGCCGACACACGTACGTACCATTGGAGTACACTTTGCTTGCGTATATCTGAAATGCAATAGGGAAACGGGGCCGACACACGAACGTACCATTGGGGTACACTTCGCTCGCGTATAGCTGAAATGCAATAGGGAAACGGGGCCGACACACGCACGTACCATTGGGGTACACTTCGCTCGCGTATAGCTGAAATGCAATAGGGAAACGAGGCGTACACACGCACGTACCATTGGGGTACAGTGTGTCACACAACGGTCAAGTGAACGATTGTGTAGGCTGCGTCCCTGTCCACCTTCATGTCACCATTGGGAGAGTTACACCAGGAAATCACATAGCAGGGATGTAGTCTACACTCATGTCAACGATGTGGATGCATACATCAGCATGGCATACATACATCAGGATGCCCCAGGTGTGGCAGACATTTAAGAAGCACAGGGATTGTGTCCTTGTGCCTCAGTTGATGTGTGAAGGGCTTGCGCAACATGTCATCAATCATACTGCACATGTGCATCACATGCATTCAACAATTTGCACCGGAGTAACGTCAGCAACATGTTGCGAGGCACATGAACACTGGAATGGCCCACAATTCAGTACAGGGAACTGGCACATGATGATAGCAACATGCCCACTGTCACAGAGGTGTCATAGCCGCACTGCATGACCCTGTGTGACCACGTCATGTGTGTGCCATGTGCGACATTGTGCATGCTGTTTGCATATGCAATGAACAGGTCAGTAACGTATTACTCACCTCAGAATATCATCATTATCAAAAAATATTCCCCCTTGACCTCTATAATTCTAGCGGGATACCTCCAACATTTTAATATTTATACTTTAATACATATGGGCAAACATCAACATTTTTTTGAATTTATAGTTTTATTATTTTTTTCTTTTGGTTATATTTCATAGTACAAAAATTTCTCATTTATCATTTTATCATCTCAATTTATCTATTTTCAAAAACACTTTATAAAAAAATTACTACAATGCAATCAATAAAAACCATTCCATGCAGAGAAAACAATATATGCAGAAAATATGCATTCTCACAACTACATACACCCCATTCTTATCATTCATACTACATTCATTCTTGATTCTGCGTCTGAGGGATCGCAGATTGAAGTGCGAATTGATACGCAAGGTCGACGCGTTTCGGCAGTAAAAAACCGCCTTCCTCAGGACCTGTCTTGCAGAATACTCATGTATTCAAAACGATATTTTATAGACCCTGCATGGTTGGGTATCTGTAACGATAAATGACATACATTTGCTTCATTTAATCCTATTAATTCGTGACATTTTTACATCAATTAGATCAATTGCGTAGCCCTATGTACAACAGGTAACAACTCATATACACATATTATTCTTCAATTATTTTGTCTCTCATGTAAGCATTGGTATGTGACAGAGTAACTTCCCTAAATAAATCATACTTATAGATCTAAACATCTAGGAAAATGTACTGAGAATATTATCTAGATAGCAGTGTTACAATACCTCCAACACAGCATATATAAGTAAGGCAAGATATGTTCTTCTGTGGGCGGATGTTAGAGTCTGGTCGCCCTTGATTTATGAATAACATCCCTATATCATCTAATTTAAGTAATGTTTTTCTGAAAAAACAACTAGTATTCCCTTCTAATGGTTACTATGTACTTTTTCCTATAAATGACTTGCCACTAAAAGTTAAGCGGGGTTTTACAATTACAATCGATAGGGACGATATGATGGAAACTTTGATTGAAATACCACTGATCAATGGCTGTTTTTTTACGAGCAGTTGAACGTTTTTTTGGATGCTCCTAGGGACTATAATTATTCGATTGAAGAGGGATAAATAAAGTCTAGCATCAATCTACAATGGCCGCCACAATACTGACCAGCAATGTGGCATTTAAAACATCGCACATATAGCCAATACTTTAAAAATAAATTAGTATCACTATCTAGTGAATAGTGTTATAATACTTGCAACTTAACACATACAAGTGAGGTAGTATAATTTCATCTGGGTTTCATCATTGGTCTCTTTTAACAAATAAATAACATCCCATAGACATTAATTCCTGAGGCATTAAACTTATGGTAATTCTAATTAATAAATAGTGATATCGCTCCGTTTTCCATAGAAACTTCCCAATAATACTCAAACAGCGTTTTTATTAAAATTGTAACACATAGGGTTCGGGGGATGTAAACCCCTAGCAAAACACCATTTAGTAATGGCTGTTTCTTTGTCATGCCCACGTGACCGTATTTTGAGGCGTTCCCAAGGACGTCATACGCCCTACTACTAAGTGGTATGAACATCCGAAACACCACTTGATAATGGCCGCCAGGTTTTTCGACGATGTGATTAGCCCGTTGGCGCCAAAACATCGTAAATAAAAAGTTGGTAGAACCGGTAACACCTTAGGCGACCGGAGCATCGCGAGGGCACCTTTGTTTGGAATCATACGGACCCGACGGGAGAGACACTATAGTAAGTACTGCGTGTCTGATAATCGGACAAACGAGATAACTTAAAGAGAATATTTTTGAGAACCTCTTAACCTGACGAATTTATATGTTCGTCTATTTCAGATAACCAAAATTCGCATCTCCCCGAGATAAATTAATGAAGGGCGCGGTGATGACTTAGTGCGCACTAATCACCCGCCGACAAAAGATGTTTTCGGGCGGTATTTGAAATACCATTATATTAAGGTCAGTAACAATGCCAGCAATATCTTTACAAATTTAAAACATTGTTGAGTGCTAAACGTTAGTAAGACAGTATTTTATTGTTTCTCCTTGGTTTTGGGCCCTTACAGAAAAAACCTCGGTTTCAAAACAGAGAAACACAACAGTCCTGCACACTTGCAACCAGTGACAAAGTCGCTATATGATAAAATTGATACAATTGGTAAGCGGTTTTTGTATGAAACTATGCAAAACCTCCTTTATTAAATCGTGGCATATCAGAAAAATGAATTAAGCCGTTTTATTCTGATACAGGTAGCGCCATAAGTTTAATCTCAAAAGGCTTTGAAGTTTGGGACTGAAGCATGTTACGAGTCCATTGCTAACTTGAAGGTACACCACCCACTAAAACTTGGCGTATGATATTTGTGTAAGGTGACAATATTTAAAACTTGAAATGTGGAAGTAATTTGTATATATGACATAGTCTTCACATAAGGAGACTTCTCTAAAAATGGATTATTCACAGAGCAGGGTACAAAAACTCTGCAACCACTTATAGTGGTGTAAAGTCCTAGTATAATTTATGAAGAGACAGGTTTTGTGTCTATAGAAAACAGAAACTCTGTAACCACTTATAGTGATGTAAAGTCTTAGTATAAATTATGAAGAGACAGGCTTGGTGTCTATAATGAGAGCAGTAGCGGTGATGGTGCATTGTTTGGTTCAGGTTTGCTTACATGAGAGACAAAATAATTGAAGAATAATATGTGTATATGAGTTGTTACCTGTTGTACATAGGGCTACGCAATTGATCTAATTGATGTAAAAATGTCACGAATTAATAGGATTAAATGAAGCAAATGTATGTCATTTATCGTTACAGATACCCAACCATGCAGGGTCTATAAAATATCGTTTTGAATACATGAGTATTCTGCAAGACAGGTCCTGAGGAAGGCGGTTTTTTACTGCCGAAACGCGTCGACCTTGCGTATCAATTCGCACTTCAATCTGCGATCCCTCAGACGCAGAATCAAGAATGAATGTAGTATGAATGATAAGAATGGGGTGTATGTAGTTGTGAGAATGCATATTTTCTGCATATATTGTTTTCTCTGCATGGAATGGTTTTTATTGATTGCATTGTAGTAATTTTTTTATAAAGTGTTTTTGAAAATAGATAAATTGAGATGATAAAATGATAAATGAGAAATTTTTGTACTATGAAATATAACCAAAAGAAAAAAATAATAAAACTATAAATTCAAAAAAATGTTGATGTTTGCCCATATGTATTAAAGTATAAATATTAAAATGTTGGAGGTATCCCGCTAGAATTATAGAGGTCAAGGGGGAATATTTTTTGATAGTGTTTTGCTTTTCCTCTCTTTCCCTGACCAGTGTAGTGAACACAGAGGGGGTCCCATTCTTATGTTAATACATTCACGGTTTTTGAACTGTGGGATTCAGTTGGTTGATCAGCTGACGTACGTATTGTTTACTTTTGTGGGTTGGCATGTTCTGGACGGTGTAGCATCACTGTTGCTCTCCACTGGATACCAAGCAATATTTTCATTATATTTTGTTGATTTTTTGCAAAATCAATTGTGAGGAGTGAGCTCTATCTGACACCCTTACCTGCATCCAAGCATTGTTTGCTAGAACTTAAATATGGAAACATTTGGGTTCTCAGATGCTGATTTCAGCTCGTTATTGGGCCATGTGGTTGATAAAGACAATACCACCAGTAACAACTTAGGTGACAATAGTGAGTGGCAGAATTTACTGAATCTCCGGAAGAGAGCTAGACGCATTGAATCACACGCATATTATATGCGTGAATATCTATTGGCAGGGGTCATTCCAACTGGCCTGAGAGTAAGAAATGCTCCAGCTTTATTCATTGAGATACGAAAATTCTTAGAAAGATGGTCTCTGATATCCAATCGCTGTTCCAGAGATTGGATGTTACTAATTATAGAGACGGCAAGAGACATCCTTATCACCTTGAATGATGAAATCCAAAAATTAGAGGACAAACTGAAAGCGTCAGATGCAGTAGAAGAAGCTAAAGAAAAACTAGAAAAAATACAAACAGATATGAAAGACTTTGAAATCTACTTAACAAATAAGAAAACTGAGAAATTGAAAAATGATGTAAGGTGGTTCTCCAAGGAGAAAATTTATCCTTATTTAAACCCTAACTACTATCAAGGAGGCAACTCCAATGAGTTTCCACCGAACTACCCACCCAGAAAAAATTACACTAATTTTTCTGACACTGGTTCATCAGGGTCTGACAGTGATAACTTTGGGAACCCCGGACCTAGTGGAGGGGGGTATAATTCTGGACCCTTCCAAGGAAGACAAGGACAACGTAACTTCCATAATAGGTTTTTTTTAGCAAGGGGCCCTTACAGGGGCAGACAAGTACACTGGCAACAACACAGAGGGAACACACATACCTCGACCCCTCAACCTCAACAACGGTATGTAAAAACCAGGAATCAGCAGTATTGGTGGTAGAGGGTACACGAGAAGACAGGCTATTTAACAATACTTTACCTATCTATAACCTCTCATCTAGTCAACTAAAAGACGAGGAGTCGTCAGTGTTAAGTAGAGGTCTCTCATTTGTTCCGTTTACTGCTCTGAACAAATTTAAACTACATGTCGACCTTCATGCCTTTTTTAGAAAGGTCAGGTTGAAAAAATATTTTCAAGGAAGAGACCCAACTGATGAGGAAGATAATCTTTCAAATTGTAAACCCCCATCTATTTTTTCGCCCGCACTGGACATGGTGGGCCCAGAAGTTCAGATTTTTGAAAGACAAGTCCTGGCAGATGTAAATAGACTACTAACTAGACCAGAGAGGTTTAAATATAACCTTACGAAACAGGAAAATCTAGCACTTAGAGACCTTGGGAACAACACGAATCTGGTAATAAAACCCTGTGATAAGGGGGGAGGCATCCTGGTATTTGATAGAGCGGACTATGATAACAGAGTGAGAGAAATGTTATCAAATCCAGAACATTATAGACCTGCAACTACTAGAGAATTACATAGACTAAGTGGTATTATTGGTGAAATGACACAAGAAGCCTTCACTAATGGATACATCTGCGAGAAGGAATTGCAATTCTTGAACAAAACCTGTCCTATCACACCAACTATGTACGGTCTCCCGAAGACCCATAAAAACGAAATTAACCCACCCCTACGACCTATCATATCGACTATCGGTTCCAACACCGAACCACTATCCAAGTATGTAGACACCTTTTTATGCCCTTTGACTCAGAAATATGAGTCATTTGTGAAGGATACGGGCGATATGATAAACAAAATCGAGGGCCTGGCATTCGATCCTGTGATGGACATCCTTGTAACGCTTGACATTGAGGCGTTGTACACCAACATACCTCAATGTCAAGCGTTACAAGCAGTCTCTGCCTTATTGCAGAGATATCCCCAAAATAGACCAGATGAATTTATCATCCAATGTTTGGAAATTGTGCTCTTGAATAATTTTTTTGATTTTGAGGGTAACCTTTTTAAGCAAGTAAAGGGCACAAGCATGGGTGCTTCTTGTGCGCCGTCGGTGGCGAACACCTACATGGGTGAGTGGGAAAGAAAGAACATTTTTAATCCAAATGCCCCCTTCTTCGAGAACGTCTCCGTATGGAGACGTTTTATCGATGACATTTTTTTTGTCTGGCATGGGGAACTCGCACAATTGAAAGAGTTCATTCTCTGGCTGAACGCGAGTGATGCAAATCTTAAATTTACCTCTAACTATAGCCAGGAAAAAGTTGAGTACTTGGACATCACGATTGAAGGGATGGATGGAGCTTTGAAGGTAAGCCTTTTTCGAAAGCCAACGGCAAAGAATACCATTCTCCGGTATGAAAGTTTTCATCCCCACTGCCAAAAGGATTCTATCCCCTTCGGGGAATTCCTTCGTATTCGAAGAAATTGTACATCTATCCCAGACTATGACCATCATAGCAAGGATCTAAGGGAAAGACTAATAGAAAGAGGCTACCCCCATCGCTTAGTTCGCCAAGCGTTTAAGAGGGCAAGATATTACGACAGAGATGTCTTGCTGAAAAATAAGAGAAACAAGAGTCAAGACAAAATTGTATGTGTCGTAAATCACTCCACACTCAATTACAAAATTAAAAACATAATCAACAAAAACTGGAGAATACTAGAAGTTGATAGTGAAACAAACTTAGAGAAACCATTGGTGACATATCGACGCAATCAGAACCTGAGAGATCGTCTGGTTCACACCAGAAGAAAAACTGTCTCAGTAGAGAAACAAATAACTCTGACAAATGGAGATACAATTCGTGGCAACCACAGATGTGGTAATTGTCATGCCTGTGATGCTGCAATCACGGGTAATAGTCTACTCCATAATGATAAAACGATTACTTTAAAATCATTCACAAATTGTCGCAGTAAAAATATCATCTATTATATTGTATGCCCATGTGGGTTGGCATACATAGGTGAGACCGGACGCGAATTCAGGCTAAGATTTAGCGAACATAAATCGTCAGTAAGAACGAACAAGTTGACATCACCTCTGACCCAGCATTGTATAGATCACAACCACAATGAGTCGGAATTGAAGTGGTGTATTCTTGAAAAAATCCAAAGCAGGAAAGGTGAACTACCTGAAAGAACCAGGAAAAAGCGGGAATGCTTTTGGATTTTTTACTTTGATAGTGTCAGAAGGGGCCTTAACGAAAATATTTCTTGGTATGTGACAGAGTAACTTCCCTAAATAAATCATACTTATAGATCTAAACATCTAGGAAAATGTACTGAGAATATTATCTAGATAGCAGTGTTACAATACCTCCAACACAGCATATATAAGTAAGGCAAGATATGTTCTTCTGTGGGCGGATGTTAGAGTCTGGTCGCCCTTGATTTATGAATAACATCCCTATATCATCTAATTTAAGTAATGTTTTTCTGAAAAAACAACTAGTATTCCCTTCTAATGGTTACTATGTACTTTTTCCTATAAATGACTTGCCACTAAAAGTTAAGCGGGGTTTTACAATTACAATCGATAGGGACGATATGATGGAAACTTTGATTGAAATACCACTGATCAATGGCTGTTTTTTTACGAGCAGTTGAACGTTTTTTTGGATGCTCCTAGGGACTATAATTATTCGATTGAAGAGGGATAAATAAAGTCTAGCATCAATCTACAATGGCCGCCACAATACTGACCAGCAATGTGGCATTTAAAACATCGCACATATAGCCAATACTTTAAAAATAAATTAGTATCACTATCTAGTGAATAGTGTTATAATACTTGCAACTTAACACATACAAGTGAGGTAGTATAATTTCATCTGGGTTTCATCATTGGTCTCTTTTAACAAATAAATAACATCCCATAGACATTAATTCCTGAGGCATTAAACTTATGGTAATTCTAATTAATAAATAGTGATATCGCTCCGTTTTCCATAGAAACTTCCCAATAATACTCAAACAGCGTTTTTATTAAAATTGTAACACATAGGGTTCGGGGGATGTAAACCCCTAGCAAAACACCATTTAGTAATGGCTGTTTCTTTGTCATGCCCACGTGACCGTATTTTGAGGCGTTCCCAAGGACGTCATACGCCCTACTACTAAGTGGTATGAACATCCGAAACACCACTTGATAATGGCCGCCAGGTTTTTCGACGATGTGATTAGCCCGTTGGCGCCAAAACATCGTAAATAAAAAGTTGGTAGAACCGGTAACACCTTAGGCGACCGGAGCATCGCGAGGGCACCTTTGTTTGGAATCATACGGACCCGACGGGAGAGACACTATAGTAAGTACTGCGTGTCTGATAATCGGACAAACGAGATAACTTAAAGAGAATATTTTTGAGAACCTCTTAACCTGACGAATTTATATGTTCGTCTATTTCAGATAACCAAAATTCGCATCTCCCCGAGATAAATTAATGAAGGGCGCGGTGATGACTTAGTGCGCACTAATCACCCGCCGACAAAAGATGTTTTCGGGCGGAATTTGAAATACCATTATATTAAGGTCAGTAACAATGCCAGCAATATCTTTACAAATTTAAAACATTGTTGAGTGCTAAACGTTAGTAAGACAGTATTTTATTGTTTCTCCTTGGTTTTGGGCCCTTACAGAAAAAACCTCGGTTTCAAAACAGAGAAACACAACAGTCCTGCACACTTGCAACCAGTGACAAAGTCGCTATATGATAAAATTGATACAACTGGTAAGCGGTTTTTGTATGAAACTATGCAAAACCTCCTTTATTAAATCGTGGCATATCAGAAAAATGAATTAAGCCGTTTTATTCTGATACAGGTAGCGCCATAAGTTTAATCTCAAAAGGCTTTGAAGTTTGGGACTGAAGCATGTTACGAGTCCATTGCTAACTTGAAGGTACACCACCCACTAAAACTTGGCGTATGATATTTGTGTAAGGTGACAATATTTAAAACTTGAAATGTGGAAGTAATTTGTATATATGACATAGTCTTCACATAAGGAGACTTCTCTAAAAATGGATTATTCACAGAGCAGGGTACAAAAACTCTGCAACCACTTATAGTGGTGTAAAGTCCTAGTATAATTTATGAAGAGACAGGTTTTGTGTCTATAGAAAACAGAAACTCTGTAACCACTTATAGTGATGTAAAGTCTTAGTATAAATTATGAAGAGACAGGCTTGGTGTCTATAATGAGAGCAGTAGCGGTGATGGTGCATTGTTTGGTTCAGGTTTGCTTACATGAGAGACAAAATAATTGAAGAATAATATGTGTATATGAGTTGTTACCTGTTGTACATAGGGCTACGCAATTGATCTAATTGATGTAAAAATGTCACGAATTAATAGGATTAAATGAAGCAAATGTATGTCATTTATCGTTACAGATACCCAACCATGCAGGGTCTATAAAATATCGTTTTGAATACATGAGTATTCTGCAAGACAGGTCCTGAGGAAGGCGGTTTTTTACTGCCGAAACGCGTCGACCTTGCGTATCAATTCGCACTTCAATCTGCGATCCCTCAGACGCAGAATCAAGAATGAATGTAGTATGAATGATAAGAATGGGGTGTATGTAGTTGTGAGAATGCATATTTTCTGCATATATTGTTTTCTCTGCATGGAATGGTTTTTATTGATTGCATTGTAGTAATTTTTTTATAAAGTGTTTTTGAAAATAGATAAATTGAGATGATAAAATGATAAATGAGAAATTTTTGTACTATGAAATATAACCAAAAGAAAAAAATAATAAAACTATAAATTCAAAAAAATGTTGATGTTTGCCCATATGTATTAAAGTATAAATAATAAAATGTTGGAGGTATCCCGCTAGAATTATAGAGGTCAAGGGGGAATATTTTTTGATAGTGTTTTGCTTTTCCTCTCTTTCCCTGACCAGTGTAGTGAACACAGAGGGGGTCCCATTCTTATGTTATATCACCTCAGAATATCCCCACATGTCATCCTGGATATGGCAATTTCCGTTATGCTGTACACTTGTGTGTTGGTAGGCAAATCCTGCTGCTCTTCAAGTGTCATTGGCGTTGTGTGTTCCGTGATGACGTTGTCTGAGTAGTCATACGTCACCTCTGCGTGCACACGTCAGGTCCTCTTTTTTCACAACACCAGCGCAGGTCCGGTATAAGTGTAAGCTTACACATTTTGTACCCAAAATCATAGTACAAACACTTCTGACCATTTAGCTTTGATTGTCAGACTCAGGACGGTGCCAATAGGGATGTCATTTTCAAAGCCTGTGAGGTATGCAAACGACTCATGTTGGTGACTGACCCTCACCGTCTGTGTCTCCACGGTTTTCACGTCAGGCACAACAACAAGAGCTGCTCCGACTGGCGGGACCAGACATATGAATCCAGGTGTGATTGGTCCCACAAGCCACTCAGACTCCAGCAGTTGGCCCTGCACCACAATAGCTCATGGTCCGGACGTAGGACGAGTGCATGTGCGTGGGTGTGGAGACATCAGAGCCCCTTATTTTGACATCAGTCCTCCAGGGCAAACTCGTCAGGTAACCCAAAGAAGTCAGAGATATGTAATTGCAATAACAAATCACCACGATGCAAGTGCAATGCTGCATGGGATTAGGGTGACACTGACCACACGGCTCCGTCAGAATTGCAGCCGTCGTAGCCAGCACCACGACCTCCCGTCCCTGCCCTGCATGTGACACAGGAGGAGTAAGTGCACTTCCTCATGTCCATGATGTCCCTCACCCCACCAACGGACTAAGCGTCAGCTTCTGGCCCAGCGTACCCGTCTGGGGGCAGTAGCGCCTCTGTTGATTTGCCCCTGACGCCATCACTCGCTGAGTCACGGACGCAGGCGGCGCATACGTCCGAGAACCACTGTGACAGACAGGATCGGAATGTTAATCCTGGTCCCCGCTGGTTCAACTCACAACCTCACTGGCAAATATCCCCCAGGTGTCAGCCGTGGCGCCGTTCTCGGGTGGTGCTGGCCCCGATACCACACACTGTACGGCTCCGCCGTGGTAACTGTGTGGCAGAACACCACTGTTAATGCTGCATGGGAATTTAAAATTCAATGATCCGGGCACACCTCATTACAATGGGTGTTAATGAGTATTGGGAGGGTCATGAAGACCCACTGGCACATGAGTGTCAGTCCCAAGACAACAGGACAGGTGGACTGGGGGATGCGAGTGGTCTGGACCCCTAGCCAGACACTGGTGATGTCTCTACTCCAAACGTGTTTTTGGATGAGTGGGCAACGTACAGTGTTGTGTTTATGTGGGCGGCCGGAACCATGGCCCTTCATCTCCCCGTTGCTGCCGTGAGGACCAACTTGTCACTGAGGTCCTTAAACTACACTAACGCTACGCTGAGCCTCTGCAGGCCTATCTTGATGAATGTACTGTATGTATATTGGCAAGCATGTACAGCCACGCAGCATGTTTGGCTGTAGATAGGCACGTTGTCAGACCCCCACACCCCTCCCTGGACTGACCATGTTCCCTGTCCTCCCACCCCACCCCAGAGAGCATGTGCATCCAGGCCTCAAAACCACAGACCACATTCCCGTTTGCTCCGCTGTAGAGGGTATCCAAGAGGTACAAGCACTACGCAAAGATGTCATCATCCTCCCTGAGTCTGGGAGTGATGTCTTGCAACATCACATGCATCTTTGCCCGCTACCCACACTCTCTGTGGGATATGGTTGTGTAACTGCTGCCAGTGTGTGCGTTGTAGGTACGGGCAATACTTGGCCACGCCCTTGTCGGATGCCAATCCGCGACACTGGTTTTGTTCCGGTGTGGCCTGGATAGCCCCGACTCACTGGTCAGATCGATGGCACCCAGGGAGGCTAATTTGTCCAAAGCTTGGTATGTATTGAAATTTGGCAATATGCTACTGACTACTGTTCCTTACAGATATTTGGTTACAAAAGGTAAGTAACTAGTCCATACAGTTCTGTACATCTGCTGTAGGAGCATCTATGTTGTGTCCTTGCTGTGATGGCAGGGTTACTAATGTACGCACACCATGCCACGTGTGTTAATGACCCGTTCATATGTGTGATGGCATCACAGACCATTAGTGACAAATCAAACATTTATGCTGTATGATGATGGTTATGTAATTGTAACTGAAAGTACACACCGCAACATGACTAAGGCAGAACAGTGCAAATGATGGCACATGTGGTGTGTGTGTGTGTATTGCAGTCAGCCGTCTGGATGTGCAGACAACCTCCTACTGACATTGACATGACGTGTGTCACTGACATGATACATTGTCATGCTCACTAAGACCTATCCATCAGATCGTTTGTATGCATGTCATATCCATTCCACACACTACAGGTCTTTTATTTTCCACGGAGGAGTGGCTGGGAGCTGGCACACGTTACATCAGTGTGTATCCCACGCCGCACTACAAATTGTCTAGATTATTTGAAGCAGTGTTGCTTGTGCCATGTACATTGTTATTGTCTTAGTCAGACAGTTGAAGATATTTTGGACTAATTGTGTTTTGCAGGGCACCCCCTCTGGAAAGGCCGTTGCCTGACTTGGAAGCCATGAGGGAGCGCAATTGCATCAGTCGATATCGCTTCACCAGACAGTTGATCAAGGACCTGACGGACAGGCTTGAGGCTCACCTACAACCACGCCACAGGTATCCAACTGCACTGACACCCAAGGTAAAGGTGATGGCAGCCCTCCATTTCTTTGCCACAGCTACGTTCCAATTTACCATAGCTGATGTGGGAGGGATGTCTCAGACTATGTTTAGCCGGGTATTGGGTGATGTTTTGTGAGCAATGTTGCTCCACCTTGATGAATTCATTACATTCCCTACTCCAGAAGAGTTGACAGATGTCAAGGGGGAATTCTATGCCCTGGGCCGCATGCCACATGTAATTGGTGCAATTGATGGTACACATGTTACTCTGGTGCCACCACAGGCTCAGGAGCAAGCGTATCGCAACAGGAAACACTACCACTCGATAAATGCCCTGGTGGTGTGTCTTGCCAACATGATTATCTCACATGTTTGTGCACGTTTTCCAGGATCGTGCCACGATGCTTTCATCATGAGGCGTAGCAGGGTACCACAGATGATGCTGCAGCTGCAAACCACCGGGCATGTCTAGTTGGTGAGTATACACAGTCAGCTCTGTATGTCAGTATGTCACAACTTCATGATCTGCATCATATGATTCACTCTTGTACATGATGTGAATTTGCAGGAGACGCTGGATATCCAAACATGCCGTGGCTAATGACTCCGCTACGCAACCCCACGACAGCTGCGGACCAGCGTTACAACAATGCTCATGGGAAGACCAGGCGGGTGATCGAACGAACCTTTGCACTCCTGAAGAGCCGGTTCAGGTGCCTGGACAAGACAGGCGGAGCCCTCCAATACAGCCCACGCAAGGTGTGTGACATCTTCACCGTGTGCTGCATGCTACACAACATGGCAGCGGAGAAGGCCGTGCCACTCTACATTGATCCTGATGAGCTGGAACATCCGCCCGTTGAGGATGAAGGCCTTGGACAGGATGCCAGTGATGAGGAGGGTGAAGATGATATCCGCGGTCCCCTCATCCGCAACTTCTTTTCATGATGGTGAGTCATATCATCTTTTATGTAAAAGATGGACTATAGAGTTGCATGGGTAGCATGCTGTGTATGCAACAGACTGTATGCAAGGTCACTTGGATGTGTGTTGTGCAGTGTCCCACGTGCAGTTGTAATGCAACACACATACGTGCTATGTGTGCACTTGGAATGTACAGGTGTTATACTTCATCTGGCTATTCAACAGACATTGCCAAAATGACATTATACAGAACTTGACCCCTTGTGTGCCACTCTCATCCACAGCTCGCCCTGCCTGTTGTCCGTTGGGGTCATCGTGGTCATCCTGCTATTGCTCATTATGATTGCAACGTCAGCCACATCAACGGAGCATGCTTGGACATGTGGAGAAGTCAATTTGGGTAAGGACTCATATGAGGCTGTTTAGCGTTGGTATGTGTAGAAACGTGTGGTACATGTTCATGTGCATGTAGTGTGACCTTGCATACATGCAACTCCATTATGTTACTTATGACATGTATGGCCACTCCCATGACAGGATAGTCACCCCTTCTGTCATCTGTTGTACTTTGATACTCTGGTGAATGCATCAATGTGTGTAGACATTGCCACTTCAACATTGCACATACCATGGCTTGACATTGTGTCAGAGGTCACAACCACGGACTCTGTGGGGGATTGCAGCC
This sequence comes from Lissotriton helveticus, assembly GCF_964261635.1. Classification (NCBI taxonomy): domain Eukaryota; kingdom Metazoa; phylum Chordata; class Amphibia; order Caudata; family Salamandridae; genus Lissotriton; species Lissotriton helveticus. Next base: position 891,870,446 of record NC_136070.1, read on the forward strand.
TCACTGTGTGCATTAGAATGTGACTGGATCCTCACCTCCAGCTTGTGGCCCAGTCCAGTTTGATTACCATGAAACCATGTGGTGTGGGTGTGGCCCAGTGTATGTTCCACATGTTAAGACAACTGTCCTGTGAATCAGTTTACATGGATCCATTGCCCCTTGCAGCAGTATATCATGTCACTGTCATGTTGTTACCTCAGTGCAGGTTGAGAATACTGCTACGCCAGCCTTCACAGTGAGTAGCAGTTCTGTTTTGATTCACATGATGCCATGTATGTTTAGCATGACAAAATAAAATGTTGGGATGATGCATATGTGATTTATTGTGTTGCACCAGTGGAGTGTGGTCATTCACATGAATCTCTGGTCCCCTGCAGCATTACTGTGCAATGGTAGGGTCTGATTATGTAGCTTGGATGGACATCACTTGCACTTAATATTTCTTCTACCTGCATATCATGTTTTGCATAGTAATGCATACTTGACACATCAAAAGACTGGCTACAGAGTGCCTTCATTGCATGTCGGTCATTAGCTTCCTCATCATATGTGATACTTACAGCTGTTGTGGATGAGGTCAAGTTTGCCTACATGGCCCTTATGGGTAACCAATATCAGATACAGACATTACAGTTAGCGTAAGTTGCATTTCCATATGTTTCCATTTGTTTGTAAGGTCCACCTCATCTGAGCCAGTGAATGAGTTTTAACAACATTGATCTATTTGCATGGTAGCTCACTTGTGAGCGTTATACATAACTCTAATGTATGACAGACTGTCCTAGTTTTTATGTGTCCGTGTCACAGCATCGTATCTCATGTGATGGCATGATTACTCATCATAAATTTTCTCCAGTCAGTACACTTCACAGGTGTGACTGGTACAGTGTAGCAAATGAGGTTTTTGAAGTGTCAGTGGCATGAGAATGTACTCCTAATGCTTATTTGCCTCTGTTTCAGGTCTCCCTCCCAGCAGTTCCCATCCTCTCCTTCCCTCGCCTGATCACCCTTTTGTGTCTGTCGTTTGTACTCAGACCAAGGGGCTATTTGGAGGTGGAACCCTTTGAGCATCACACCACTCTGATGAAGAAAGGTACGGCCAGTCCTTGACAGCCTTGTAGGTAATAGTAATGCGGCATTACAGGTGACATCATGAATAGTGTAATTTGGACTTCTTGACAATGCACATGCATGTTTGTTAATGCTCCATGGGCTCACAATGTAAATAATCATGTTGTGCATGATGTCTGACTCCTACAGAATATTGTGCCACCTTGGGGTCAACACACATGTCCTTCTAATGTGCATCTATACTATTTGGCATGTAGTTAGCTCATGCTTGTTATGTGTGTACCTGTATAGTGACCACACGCATGGGGTTTGTGAAGGCTAGAATATTATGTTGTGTGTGAGGTAGATGGCTTTGTCGCTGCAGTTTGGCTTTGAACACAGTAGGTGTTGTCTACACCTCCTGACGCTGTGTGTCTTGTGCCCCACTTGTCCGTAAGGGCCCTGATCCAGTGACTGTGATCTGTGGTGATTACTGTGCCATTTTATTGTCAGTGACCCTGAGTGAGGCAGACACTCCTGCCTTCACATCCACATGTCACTTTGTGCCTTACCGATGCCCTTGTGTTATGTGTTTGTTTAGCAATTTGTCACACCCCTCCTGCCGTCATGTCTTCACTCATTGCTGTTGCTGCATACACAGCCACCATGCAGCGCACACTATCCAGGAACACAGACACCTACAGGATGACCCTCCTTCCATCCATTAATAGAGCATGCTCCTGCCACCCTACACACAGACAACACCAGACATTCACCCCCCTGCTATCACAATGCTTGGAACTCAGCCATTGCTGCTGCTATGCCTGTGTGTGCAACACATACTGGCACGACTATGCAGATTCACATGACATTGGGTCTACGTACCACCAGGTCACGTGCCGTGTCCACCACACACACACCTTACATAGGCACAATATTGTACTGTGTTACCTTGTCAACACCACTAGAGCAAAAAACTGATAGCTTACAGTCACGTGCCAGTACACAACCTGCTCAACCACTTCAACATTGCTGTCACAGTCAGTCAAGTTGCCACATGGGACACACACCATGACCCTGTCTCTTGGGTGTGGTGTGATTTCCCCGTTCTGGTGTAGGTATTTGTCAGACGTGTGTAGTTGTTCTGTATGCGTTGCTCCCATTACAGTAGTATAGTACTTGTAGCTCCATAGGGGTAGGTCACCTAATCAGGTGTGCTTGTGTAGAGTGCTACAGCCCATTGCCCACAGTCTGTCCTGCCACCCTTATCCTGTGCGCCATTCATCACATACACAGTAATGCATCATGCTGATGGTAGCTCACATACCTGAGGACACAGTTGTAGGTACTCCCTACGTGGACTACTACTTTTGTGACACTGACATGTACACCTCAAAGTGACTCTCCTGGGCCTGCCTGTGATAGCAGTATTGGGATTCAAACCCCCCTCCAGCATTTACTGTCCCACACAGGTGTGTCTTACCATCCATGTATGTAGTTGTTGGGAATTTCTGACCAATGTGTGTCCTCACTCAGATTCTGATCCAAGTGTGTGGATGACTGCTGTATATTGTATACCCTTGCATTTTTTACATTTGCACACACATATACATTTATGCTGTTTCAAAGATTACTCACCAAATGCATATGAGGTTTAGATTATTTATTGGGTGATCTTGTGCAGGAAACGTGAATAGGTGCTGTACAGAAAGGGGTGGAATCCAAAGTTCACTGCTGGAGATGAGATGCCTTACAGTTTCAGTAAACAGAGTCCAGGCCACGGTGCCTGACATCATTGGGCAGACTGTGACCAGCAAGTCCATGTGGGAGAGTCTCATAGGGGATGCTGTTGCACCCAGGGGCAATATGCCAGGTCCAGCGTCCTGGGAGATGTCCATGGCCCACTGGCCCTCAACGTCTTCGCCGTGGACGACCCACCTTCCTTGGGGGACCCTCATGTGCAGGCATGGACGGTGCATGGGACGCTACGTCAGAGGGTTCCTCCTCCTCCTCCTCCTCCTCCTCCTCCCTCCCTGTGGCTGGTGTTGCACTTTGCCGTGATGTTGCTGGCCTTGTGACACAGGGAGGGGGCTGCATGTTGGCAGCCATCTGACGTAGCATATGGCAAATGTCCCGATGCACCATCAAGAGCTGAGCCTGGTGTGCCTCCACCCGTCCATAATGCAGGTCTTGCCTGGCTATTTGCTCTGCCTGCTGTTGTCTGACCTGGTTGAGGGCCTCCGCAAGCTGGCTTACCTCCCTGGTGTCCCGACGGTATGCCTCCAGGATGTTAGCGAGTTCAGGCATACCGGGTGCTGCAGCTGACTGTCCAGATTCTCGCCTCCGCCTTCCGCCACTCCCACCACCCTGACCCACATGAGCATGGCCTGCGCTTGTGGGCACATCCGATCGACGGGCCCCCCGAGTGTTGGCAGGGTGGAGGTTGTCACCCAACCTCAGGGGCGCCCGACAAAGGGTGTCCCTCATTTTCAGACTGGCTCTCTTGTGAATCATGGGCAGGGCTCTGACCTGTCTGCTGGGATGTGGTGGAAATGGGTCCGGTGGTTGGCTGAGATGTAGCTGGTACAGTTGCTGCAGGGGTTTGGGATCCAGAGGAGCCAGGTTGGTTGGGGTCATCCACAGTGCGTTGAGGGACGGCGCTGGCGGTGGGGTCTGGGTCCTGCTGAGCCTGGGACTGGGATCCTGGTCCCCCCTGGCTGAGGGGGGAGCTCCGCACGTTGCCCTGTGTGTGGGAGAGACAGACACTGTTAAGGCACTATCAAGTGACATGTTGTTTAGTTATCCATTATGAGCATCACAGTTCCACAAGCTTTACATTGTTGACATTGTTCAGTTGTGTATGTAGTGGTAGAAAAATGAAATGTACGATGGGGTATTTACATTCTTCAAATCTCTTGACAATGACTGACACAGCCATTGCTGTGTCTTGTGTTGCCGGCACCACACGTGTAAAGCATTGCTCAGTTTCACGCTACATCCAGGATACGGTGTAAATCCTTATGTCTGCGTCAAGCATGCACAGAGTTTAGATGCAGCATGTTGATGTAAGAGACAGAGCATCATTATTTAGCATGTCATCTACTACTTTGGATGTCTTTTGCTGTTCCGTGCTGGCCAAACAATGTCAACACCCCTGGACCTGTACACCCACTTCTAGATCATGGCTTTAGAACTTGGCACTTCTCTAAGACGCATCACCTTGTCAATACCCATGTCCATGTTGGTACTTAAGTGCATTCACAAAGTTCATGAGATGGGGCACGTGCATTGTTTGAGAGGCACAATGGACTGGAGCTTCTGCTATGTGCATGTATGAGTTGTATGCATATTCATATGAGTGAGTGTTTTGTTGTGGTACATGACAATTGGGACAGTGTTGCAATCCAATGCCTGTCCCCAGGGGATGAGTTTCTGTAAGGGGTGTGTACAACAGGGCATGCTATTACTTTGCTTGTGAATTGCAAGCGTCCATCGTTCATGATTTGACTGTCCCCTCATGTGGCATGCTGCCATATTCGTGGATTTGTGTTGGTGCACAGGATGTGTGACCTTGTCCTGGTGTTTGTGTTTGCAATGATCACAGGAGGGACTTGTGCTGCCTACACCTGTGCCCATTGTGTACTACAGAGCTTTCCGAGATGTGTGTCCTGACACAGTACAGTGTTGACTGCAAATGGTGGGTATCTTGCAGGCACATAGCAGATGACTGCTGGTACTTGTGAGACATCCCTTAACATTCTGCTCTATGGTGTTTGTGAGGCCTGTGCAGTGCTTGTGTGCAACTGTGTGTGTGACCCAGGGAGGTGCTTTGAGGTGACAGAGGGAGGAACACTGACTGATGGAGACAGAGGGCGACAGAGGGAGACAGAGGGAGACAGAGACAGAGGGAGAGGGAGAGGGAGACAGAGGGAGAGGGAGACAGAGGGAGAGGGAGACAGAGGGTGAGGGAGACAGAGGGATAGGGAGACAGAGGGAGAGGGAGACAGCGGGAGAGGGAGACAGAGGGAGACAGGGCGACAGAGGGAGAGGAAGACAGAGGGAGAGGGAGACAGAGGGAGAGGGAGACAGAGGGAGAGGGAGACAGAGGGAGAGGGAGACAGAGACAGAGGGAGACAGAGGGCGACAGAGGGAGAGGGAGACAGAGGGAGAGGGCGACAGAGACAGAGGGAGACAGAGGGCGACAGAGGGAGAGGGAGACCGAGGGAGAGGGCGACTGTGGGAGAGGGTGACTGTGGGAGAGGGCAACAGAGGGAGAGGGCGAGACAGGGATGGAGACAGGTAGTTTGTGCTTGCTCTCTTGCTACACTGCCTTACTGTGTCACAAAATGATGCATCTCTGAAAGGTGTGTCAGGAAAATTTAAATTTTTAGAAGCTGTGGTCTACTATCTTGTGTGATGTTTCCCTATCCCTGTGCATTGGGCATTATGCTTGTGTGTGTCCCTGGGACATATGGGATAAGAGCAGCCTCCTACCCATCACATTCCACCCTTTGTGCCTCCCCCTTGCAACTACCCCCATTTGGTAGTGTACTGCTTGGACTCATGCCCACCCACCCCATGCTGCTGGGCACTGTTGTTAGTCTACACATGTAACTTGTATTTTTTGTACACTCACCAGACTCAACGGCTCCTACTATTCCATGTACTCCCACCGGTGGCAGCAGGGCAATGACCTTTCCTCCAAGGGATGGTATACAGGAGGTCTGCGGGGACCACCGCCTCCAGTGTGGTGTGCATTGGCGTAATCCTGGTCCATCTTCCTCTTGACCATCCTCCGCAGATCGTACCACCTGGCCTGGCATTCCCTCCTGGTGCGCCTGATGGGTGCAACAGCATTGACCCGGTCTACGATCCTCTCCCACAGGCGTGTTCTTTCTGCCATGCTGGTCTGTCTGACCAATGCGCCAAACAGCTGCGGCTCGACTCTGATGACTTCATCTGTAAGTATCTCCATCTCCGGGTTAGTGAACTTTGGATTCTTGGGTGTGGTCATGGTGTGGAGTGTATGTGATTGAGGGGTTGATGATGTGTATGAATGAGGGTGTGTGGGTCTGATTGTGAAGGGGGTGGTGTGGGTGTAGATGAGATAGGGTGTATGTGTGAAGGTATGTGGCTGCAATTGTTTGTGTGCTCTCTGTTTTGTCGCAAGAATGTGTATGTTGCAAAGGATGATGGGTTGTATGTGTGGACCCTTTTATTGGTCAAATGGTGGGTGTGGCTTATTTTGAATTGGTGGTATGTGTGTTATATGGGGTGGGTGTTGGTGTTGTCCTCTGTTTGGCTGTTTGGCTGTGACCAGGACATTGATTGTCAAAGGTGTGTACACAGGAGACATGTTCAGTGTTGTAGTGCGACTCGTTAGCAAGGTCCTTGTGGTCGTTTGGGTGTTGGCGTTATGTGTGCGTGTGGTACTTGCGCGTGCGATTGACTTGTACGGGCCGTTTGAGGGTGGGGGGGTTCGCGTAGGCTTGTTGGGGGGGTGTGCGTGCGGTACTTGTACGTGCGATTGACTTGTACGGGCCATTGGCGGGTGGGGGGGTTCGCGTAGGCTTGTTGGGGGGTTGTGCGTGCGGTACTTGAGCGTGCGATTGACTTGTACGGGCCGTTGGCGGGTGGGGGGTTCGCGTAGGCTTGTTGGAGGGGTGTGCGTGCGGTACTTGCGCGTGCGATTGACTTGTACGGGCCGTTGGCGGGTGGGGGGGTCGCGTAGGCTTGTTGGGGGGTGTGCGTGCGGTACTTGCGCGTGCAATTGACTTGTACGGGCCGTTGGCGGGTGGGGGGGTTCACGTAGGCTTGTTGGGGGGGTGTGCGTGCGGTACTTGCGCATGCGATTGACTTGTACGGGCCGTTGGCGGGTGGGGGGGTCGCGTAGGCTTGTTGGGGGGGTGTGCGTGCGGTACTTGCGCGTGCAATTCACGTGTACGGGCCGTTGGCGGGTGGGGGGGTCACGTAGGCTTGTTGGGGGTGTGTGCGTGCGGTACTTGTACGTGCAATTGAGTTGGACGTGCCGTTGGCGGGTGGAGGGGGTCGCGTAGGCTTGTTGGGGGGGGTGTGCGTGCGGTACTTGCGCGTGCGATTGACTTGTATGGGCCGTTGGCGGGTGGGGGGGTTCGCGTAGGCTTGTTGGGGGGGTGTGCGTGCGGTACTTGCGCGTGCGATTGACTTGTAAGGGCCGTTGGCGGGTGGGGGGGTCGCGTAGGCTTGTTGGGGGGGGTGCGGTACTTGCGTGTGCGAGTGACTTGTACGGGCCGTTGGCGGGGGGTCGCGTAGGCTTGTTGGGGGGGGTGTGCGTGCGGTACTTGCGCGTGCGATTGACTTGTACGGGCCGTTGGCGGGTGGGGGGGTCGTGTAGGCTTGTTGGGGGGGTGTGCGTGCGGTACTTGTACGTGCGATTGAGTTTGACGTGCCGTTGGCGGGTGGGGGGGTTCGCGTAGGCTTGTTGGGGGGGTATGCGTGCGGTACTTGCACGTGCGATTGACTTGTACGGGCCGTTGGCGGGTGGGGGGGGTCACGTAGGCTTGTTGGGGGGGTGTGCGTGCGGTACTACCGCGTGCAATTGACTTGTACGGGCCGTTGGCGGGTGGAGGGGGTCGCGTAGGCTTGTTGGGGGGGTGTGCGTGCGGTACTTGTATGTGCGATTGAGTTGGACGTGCCGTTGGCGGGTGGGGGGGGTTCGCGTAGGCTTGTTGGGGGGGTGTGTGCGGTACTTGCGCGTGCGATTGACTTGTACGGGCCATTGGCGGGGGGGTCGCGTAGGCTTGGCGAGGGGTATACGTGTAGTATGTATTGATGGCGCTTGCTGTGAGGCGAATGTTCCGTACGAATCAATGTTAATGCGTGAATACTTTGGGCCATACGAATCTCAGTCAGGCTTTTCGTACCGAATCGTAATTGTGACTTTGTACTGCCTGGTAACGAATCGTACGGTGGTATTCACGAGGCTTATTTGTACGGGTCAACGACTGTGGTTCCTACGGTTCGCTGATAATCGTACGGAAATCGACGGAAATGGATCGGAATTCGGAGGTCGGATGGTAGTTTCCCATTCGTACGGATTCGGCTACGAATACGAATCGTATTGCGGATTTGTTTTCCGGATCGGAATCGGCCCCTAAGAGGTAAAGCCATCTTTGCAACATCTCTGTTGTGTTGCTTCATTCTACACAATACTCTTTACCTTTGAGAACTTCTAAAGACATTCTGCTATGCTGACACCTTTCTCTGCTACCCTGACTTCATAGGGGTTCCCTGATTCCTAGTTTAGGACAGAGCTTATTTATTTCTTAGACAACCTCATGTATAGGCAGAAGATAAACACTTTCAATCTAATCACCAGACTTTGTTTCTCATTCTTTGCATTGCAGCTACAGAAATTTTCATTTGCTTTCAGTTATTGGGGATACATTGTGTACGTCGTTTTGTATACCCATTAGTGATTCTGTATTTTAAACTTGTTTATATCAGCTACGCTTTGAATTTGTAATAAATCCATACTTAATCCCATTAATTAACTTTAAGCTTTACTGTGTGACCAAATGAGTTGCACTGTAATTGTTAAATTGTAACTGATTGGGACTATTTTTATTTCTCAGGCACCTATAACCTTGCATTGCAGGGGGCAAGGAAGAAAGAGCCCCAAATTGTATGTGTTATCAACCCTATCTTAGTCTGTTGAATTAGAAACTTTATCTTTACTGACCCTTTACCTCAGCACTTTAATGTTCAAGGTTGTTGATGAAATTGAAAGTGATAAGCAAGGAGACAGATGCAACTTCAACAAGGCAGACTGAAAACTCTTCAAGAAAAAAATAAGCATAACTGTGAGAAACTTAAACTCCAATGGTTGAAATGGCCAACCCATAGCCCATTTTACAATTGCAATTCATAATGCTACTTAATACAGTGACTAAAATATAGATGCCTAAACTTGTATTCCTCTGCAATCAATCAAAATAAATAAAACAGTTGAGGTGTTAACAGATCAACTGAAGTAGCCTTCCTGGAGGTAGGCAAAGCCTTCTATTATGTATGCAATGCAGGGCTGATCTCCAAGCTCAATTCCGAAATAAAGATGAGAACCGGCTAGCAACCTATCTGATGGAGCACATTTCATTTAGCTGTGTGAGAGGAATATTGAAAGGTAGGCCTCAGAGATCAAATCTTTCACCATTCCTGTTCAAACACTTGAATAGGAATGGTGATAGACTTAAATGAGAATGCACTATGTGCAGATGATACCATTGAACAAGATGACGGTAGACTTAAATGAGACTGCACTTTATGCAGATGATACTGCCTTCATCACTTAGTCACTCAGCGAAAAGAAACATCCCTCAGCAGACTCTCTGGCTGGTAGTGTAATAAGCAGATGCATCTCAATGTTGACATTGTTCACCACAAAGAACATTTAAAGGCATACAATGATCCGCCTCAATGCAGAGGCAATAAAGTGCTAGACAGTGACTCATACCTAACTCTCGACTCTGCAGGAGGAACCACAGTGAGAAAACACATTAGAAGGCCTCTACCGAACTGCTAGCACTGTATTCTAAAGATGACGAATGTGACTATATGGGTAGTTAATCAATGTGATTAACGGACTGTTATACACCTCCCTGGCATAAAGTGACTACCACAAACCTCATGAAAACTTTCAAGAAAACTGACAAAACTCTCAAAATAAGGCCCGAAGTCAAGTAAAAGCATACATGCCAACATATGGAAGTAGATACAATATAGCATTTAAAGATAAATTCCAGGCAAACTATGTCCCCGGTTAAGGCATTTTTACATTTAACACAATCATGTGTTCAACTCCCACATATCAGATGTGTAAGTATGCTTGCTGAGGAGAAGAGACGAACCAGAAAATTAAGATACACACCATGTTAAATCAAACTTCCAATGGCACCAAGCGAGTGAAACAAGCAAACATGACCCTTCCTAGATGAGTTTGCCGTCACCCTTCCACCTATCCTTCCATAAAACGATCCTCTCACCCTTCCATCCACCCACCATTTCATCTATACCCCTTTCTCCCATGCTTTCTTTCACCTTTTCATCCATTTACCTTTATTCTTTTAACAATCTAGTGTATTTTATATATTCCCTGTTTTTAATGATTTTTATTAATTTACAATAGATTTACTTACTTATGTACCTTTTTATCCATTCATTCACACATTTTTATTCAGCCAACCACCTGTTCTTCATTTCTTTCACACTTCAATCATTCATCCTTTCATCCATTCACCATTCCATCAATCTGTTTCCCATTCCATCCATCCACCCACCAATTCATCTATCCTTCCACTATTCCATCTATCCATATTTTCACCCATCCATACATTTGCCTTTCTGACCACCCTTCCGTACTCCTATCCATTCTTTCATTCATCCTTAAATACATCATTTCTCTTTTGGGTTGGATCATTGCCTCAACCATTTTCCCTTTCATCCTTCCATTAATCCGTCCTTTGACCCTCCATCTATCCATTGACTTACCTTTCCATCTATCCATCCTTTCACCCTTTTTATTCCATCTTTCCGTCCTTGCTTTCACCTTTCCTTTCTTTCATGTGTTCATGTTTCCAGATTTCCCTTATTTCACCCTTCCTTCCCTCCCTCCTCCTTTGCACTTTCTATATGCCTATCTTTCTTTTTCTCCCTTTCTTATTTTTTATTACTTTTTTCACTCCCTCACTTTTCCCCCAGTTTCATAATTTCTTTCTCTGCCACCTTCACTGTACTTGACTGATTTAGCAACCCTTGGCCTCCCAACTCTGCATTGAACTGATATTCCCTGATAGTGTTATTTGTGAACTTTAGTTTGCAAATCTGCAGGCAGATGAGACCCTCAAACAACTAACCACATTTGTTGTAGGACTCACTTTACCAGCTCTTCAACCTCAGTGCAAATGCAAAGTGGTGATAAGTGAATAGCACTGAGTCATTAAAGCAGGTGAAAGTACCCATACAGTAGGAATTCTGGAACACTGTAACAAAAACCTGTAAACCGGCAATTAAAAGGTTGTTGCATCAGCAAAGAAAATTAATCAAAAAGCAAACACTGCTTCTGGACTGATAAATGGATTACTTGAGACCCATCACCACAACTGGATGGGAACACAAATGGGACAACGTAACAATCCACAAAATGCCATGACCTTGATGGACGTCCCTTCCAAGACCCTTTCCCTTTAGCTGCTCAAGTGGGGGCAATCACAACACTACTGGCAACAAGTGCGCCTTGCTTCACAAAAATATTAGGCCTCCACAAAAAGCAGTTAGTAAAACTCCTCCTGAAGTTCAGGGACTTTATCAAAACTAAAACCCACTCATCAAAAAACTTGCTGACAATAATGCAAATCTTGTTAACCTTAAATTAAGGACCATGAAAGAGCTAACTCTGAGAAACTCATCTTTGACAATGCACCTCAGGGAAAACAAACCTGCACCGAGAATCCAATAGAGAAGAGGGAGTCATGAGAAGGGTGAAAAGACATCTCAGATTTTTTAGGTCTTGTTCTTTTTGCAATCTGTCCCAACAAATTTCTATAAATATGTTGCTCATCTCAGTTTTCTTAAAAGGTCAACTGAGCACAGAAGGAAGGGAATCTTCATGTGTACCCATGCAACATTGGTTAGCAAAATGCAAAAGTAAACAATTGAGGTGACACAGATGACACTGTGCTTCACAGCTGAATTAAACTGTCCATGTTTTCCATGTTTCAACTTGATTTTATTTTTATGACGGGGGGGGGGTGTTTTCTCAGGTAAGCCACTTATTTTATGCTCCATAGTCACTTCAAAACTGTAGCCCTACCTTTATTTATATGTCATATCACCTGTCCTAGGTTTTGGTTTTCAAAATCTGTTCACGCTGGTACTGAGTTATAAGCCTGTTCAGCAGACCTGCTCTCTTACGTGGTGTCATACCGTGAGCTCATAGTTACACTGTGAAGTGGCGAATACAAGCTGAACAGAAAATCACTGTTCGTTTCCTTCTAGTGGAATGCTACATTTGAAATCAATTCTGTGTTTTTCACTCTATATGAAAAAGGTGGCTGCATCAGATGATTTTACTCGTGTGTTTTTTAAAGGAGAGTAGGAGTGGTTGCTTAAGCAGAGTGTGGCACATGACCTGCCACCTTGACAGGTCTTAACCTGCCTCCTTTCTACATGGTGAATAAAGTCAGGACATCAATTCGCTGAAAAAAAAGCAATTTAAAGTGCAGTGGGTGGACTCTGGGTCAGCCCATTTCAACTATAGGTTTCCAAGTATTTTTTCATGTATTGTCATTCTTTGGAAGGGACATCCATCAAGGCGATGGCATTTTGTGGATTGTTACATTGTCCCATTTGTTTCCCTATCCAGCTGTGGTGATGGGGCTCAAGTATTCCATCAGTCCAGAGGCACTGTTTGCTGTTTGATGTATTTACTTTGCTGATGGAACAACATTTTAATTGCTGATTTACTGAATTTTTGTTCCAGAAGTACTACTGTTTGGGGACTTTCACCTGCCTTAATGACAACGGGTTAATCACTAATCACCACTTTGCAATTGTTTGTTTTAGTTTGCTGTCATGATAACATGTTGGTGGCTTTGCAACTTTTTTCTACTACAAATTATCAGAAAGTATGCAAAGGCCTGGTCTCATTCATGGTTGTTGGGGCTTTTTACCCATGACCTATGACACTGCAAACTGGGTGCCAAGTACACCATTTCCTCAATAGACTCTCAGGGTAGCAAGGGCGAGAAGTCAAAGGATTCTGAGGGAGTTAGAGTGGGGGGTGAGACTCGGTACTCAAACAGTTATACATGCTATCCAGCCTAGTGCTTTTCAGTACAGGAAAAAAGAAGAAAACATATCATTACACAAAATAAGGTCAAAGGCAGAGTGTTCTAATACGGGTGCTAAAGGATAATAATCTTACAGATTATGACTCAAGGAGTTTATGGAACAAGTGGGTTCACTAACACAACATCGATGTCATAAATATCGATGTAAAACAAATATCGGTGAAAAATATAGACAACAAAAATATCGACTCCTATACTTAAACAGGTAAGTACAAAAATATTGACTACAAAATATCAATGTAAAAAATGTAGATGTATAAAATATCGACTTTTATAAAAATATAAAATAACAATATATATTAAATATATCTAATTTTAACAAAATAAAATACATTTAAGATACATTTTAATAAAATATAACAAATAAACTTAATAAAAAAGATAAACCCAAACATAATTATGTATAAATATATATTTACTTTAAAACAATTAATATAATTTTATTTTTAATTTATGTTTAAAGTTTACAATTATATAAAAATATATATTTAAAATATAAAAACATTTTTTATAATAAATTAAAACATTAAACTATTAAAAAATAATTAAACTTAGATCTCACAGTGCAACAGTAGGGAAGGTTTTGCACAGCGGATGGGTAATAATAACTATTCCCACTCCAGTGAGTGCAAGAGTAGGGTAAGTGTTGGATAGCAGAGTAATTACATTTACTATTCCAACTCCAGTGAGTGCAACAATAAGGAAAGTGTGGGATAGCGTACGGGTAAAAATTACTATTCCCACTCCATGTGAGAGCAACAGTAGGGAACGTGTTGGATAGCGGAGGGGCAAAAATTACTATTACCACTCAGTGCAACAGTAGGGAAAGTGTTGGATAGCGGAGGGGTAAAAATTACTATTCCCACTCCACTGAGTGCAACAGTGGGATAAGTGTTAGATAGTGGAGGGGTAAACTTTACAGTTCCCATCCCAGCGAGTGCAACAGTAAGGAAAGTGTTAGATAGCGGAGGGGTAAACATTACTATTCCTACTTCAGTGAGTGCAACAGTAGTGAAAGTGTTGCATAGTGAAGGGGTAAAAATTACTATTCCAACTCCGGTGAGTGCAACAGTAGGGAAAGTGTTGGATAGTGGAGGGGTAAAATGTACTATTTCCACTCCAGTGAGTGCAACAGTAGGGAAAATGTTGGATAACAGAGGGGTAAAATTTACAGTAAGTGTAACAGTGGCGTATGTGTTGGATAGCGGAGTAATTAAATGTACTATTCCAACTCCAGTGATTGCAACTGTAGCTAAAGTGTTGGATCGCGGTGGGGTAAAATGTACTATTCCCACTCCAGTGAGTGCAACAGTAGCGGATAGCGGATGTTGGATAGCGGAGAGGAAAAAATAACTCCAACAGTTAAAATAAATAAATATATATATATATATATATATATATATATATATATATATATACATATACACACATACATACATTACCTACTGGCGGTCGCCAGTAGGTATATATAGTTAGGATTTTTTCTCTATGGGTTTTTTGAAAATTCTATGTCTAATAACTTTGGCGTTTGTGGACGGAATTGGCTGAAATTTTCAGGAAAATGGCACATTTTGTTTCTGAGCAGCCCCTGAAAATTTTGGGGGGGTTCGTCAAGGGGGGGCCGAGAAAAAAGGGGGGTCCCAAAACGCGTTTTTCCCATGTTAATTTCCATAGGGCGGTTGGCCTCACTTTTAGCCCGAACGGCTGAATGGATTTGCACGAAACTTGGCAAAATTGTAGGGACTGGTAGCCCGATGTGCCTTTTGTAGGTCTCAATATATGTGCTCCAGTGGATTTTGAGAAATTAACGTTTAAAAAAAATATATATCTGTAACAGCGGACTGGGCAGCGGCCCAGGACGCGTACTTTTCGCGCAACGGAGCTTTGTGAAGCGAAGCTGATTGGTTCTCCGGCGTCTGTCAACATTCCAAACAGTCCGTAGCGGCCGCCATCTTGTCTCTCGGTAGGATCGAGAGACAAGAGGAGGTCAAAACAAAGGGGGAAATAACTATAAGGGGGCATAGTAGATCCTCGCTGACCCCCTAGGTTTGATGTGGAGGTTTTAAAAGGGCCCCGCGGGGCAAAAAAAATAATAATAATAATAATCGAACGGCTGAATGGATTTGCACGAAACTTGGCAAAATATTAGGGACTGGTAGCCCGATGTGCCTTTGCTAGGTCTCAATATATGTGCTCCAGTGGATTTTGAGAAATTAACGTTCAAAAAAAGATATATATCTGTAACAGCGCTCCGCTTCGCGTAACGGAGGTTTGCGAAGCTGATTGGTCATTCTGTCACTGGGCTATAGTTGGGCTACATCTGGCTGATATTTGGGCTACATTTGTTTTTTTGTGTGTCTGGCGGCCATCTTTGGGCTACATTGGGCTACATTGGGCTACATTTGGGCTCCAACATATATATAGGCCAATGTAGCCCAATATATATTTTTCAAAGTTAATTTTCGTAAAAACCACTGGAGCATATATCTTGAGACATAGCAAAGGCACATCGGGCTACCAGTCCCTACAATTTTGCCAAGTTTCGTGGAAATCCATTCAGCCGTTCGAGCTAAAAGTGAGTCCAACCGCCCTATGGAAATGAAGGAAATGAATGGGTAATTTGTAATTAGCAAATAGCTCATCGCAAACTAGGAATGGTAAAGAATCGCTATTTATTCCTTAAAGTTCGCTATTTAGGAAATGCAAAAAACTTTGATGATACATATGGCGGTTCATCTCTAACAAGATAAGAAGCATAGGGATACATTTATGATGACTGGCGCATCACCAGGGATGTGTTAGTCATTCTGTGCCGCTGTTCCGTCACCTATGGTGTGCTGCATTTACAATGCGGCGCATCATGGGGCAAAAACAGCACAGATGCGTGATGTATCTGTGCCGTAAAGGTGGCGCATTGCTGGAGTTGTATCGCAAGTGTGATGAAGCTCCAGCAAGGGTCGGGGGTGCCCCTGTCGCAGGGTTTCTGTTCTCACACAGAACTGTGGACAGAGGATTGGAACCTCGGCGAATTAGGGTGTCCCAAAACTCACGTTAGTAATCAAAAACTCCTTAGCAAGCTAGGTACAGTGTCACATTGGATATAACAAACTCTCAATGTTTAGACAATCCAGAATATCAACTTATAGTACCTCAGGATACGTGGAACTCATGAACAGTCGGTCGTTATATATTTCTTAGAAACCAGAACATGGAGTTAAGAAGAACACATGTGTATTTGAAATGTTTATTTACTAATGCCGTCTTCACAGGCGTAGTATCTTAGATAATACAAGTACACATATTATCAGTAGCAAAATTACCAGCATAGTTACTAGTACATAAAAAGCGAATGGTGATAGTATGTTAACATGCTGTAAATGAATAAGAGTTAGCAACACTTATAAGCAGCCGCGGGCCGTGGAGGGAGTTACGGTGGGGCAGGGAGGCGGGGAGGGGGAGGGGCAAGGTAGAGAGGGCTCCACCCTGCTTCTCCCCGCCTCCCTGCCTCACCGTAACTCCCTCCACGGCCCGCGGCTGCTTATATCTCACCCTCCCTAATACACATATTATATTATTTGCTAAGAAGGTCTCTTTGTGTTGGTTTAGGGCGTGCCCATACTTTAGTGTCTTAGATTTGAAGGAATCACATCAGCATACACCAGCTCTCTCTTCATGTGAGCCGCATCAACTGTTGTGTATGTGTGTTCGGCAAAGCAATATAAAACCCGCCTCATGCCCAGAATTGGCAGAAGTTGCACTTATGTTATGAGTATGAAGTCGTGGAGATCAGACCTCATAACAATTCTGTATCGTGTTGTTCTTGAAACTTTAGCACTCGCTGTACAGATATAGTTTAACAAGCAAAGCAGATAGTAGAGCAATAACATATTATTCTCATGTAAACCACGATGAACTACTAGGTTGAAAGCTAAAGCAACAACTAAGTGTCGTGTGCAGAAGTTGCAAAAAAGGAAAAATGGCGTTTAAACCGGTAATGAGCCCATGCTAACTTAACACGGTGTAAAGATATCCAGGACCTAGATGACACCTCCCCATGATCCGGAAACGAACTGAATAAGATAATAGAAGTGCCATCTCATGAGAGCAGATTGCAAGTTTATATGTGGACGGTCCGCAAGGTAAAGCATTAAAAACTAGGAAAATTTAATGCTAAAGAAAAATAAAACAGCCAAGTACTTTATCGAGTCTTAAGCCAATAGGCAAGGTAAATAATAAAAACTTGACAAATAAGTCAATGAATTGTCAATGAAATGCTAGTACTCAGCATATCAAACATGAAAAAGGTCTATGACATAACTGTGTATGCAAAATAAGCTGCAACAGCCTCCAATAGGAAGTCACCGTCTTCATCCGAAAACAGTTCAGCCATCCAATTTAAAAGCGGAAAAGAACATACGTGCTCTCCCAGCACCGGATCCTCTATCACCATCAGAGGACAGCTCGGTGGGTTTTCAAGAAAGCTCTGTTCCAAGAAAGTCTGTGCTGCCGCCAGTAAATTCCAGGGACCAAGTAGTCCATGCATCAATGCCACAGCCATAATCCTTTCGCCAGGACAAACCAACTCGTGAGTAATGATAGGAGTCATCAGCTGATTAAAGTCGACGTCAGGAGAAACCGGTCCGCAGAGACACAAATCAATGGCCCAATCGAAATCACAGGTCAGGCAGTGAAATACAGGCTGGACACAGGTGAAGTAGGAGAATCGAAAAGATAATCCATATGCCGTGCTTAATATCGCCAACGGCATTGTGCCATAATATTCTAGCATGCGATTGCGGAACAGTGTCAGCAGCTGCAGGGTGGGAGGTTGCATAGGAGGGACATCCATATTTAAAAATGTAAAAAAGCACAAGAGCGTCCGCTGGTAATGCAAGTAAAAATGCCAATCCACGAACCAGAGTGGAGAAAATAGAATGAAAGGAAGCAGGGATGACTCCAAAGATTTTCTCAAATGAAGTCACGAGACCACTGGTAACAACTTTAAAAAAGTGCGCCAGGGTCTTTGTGGAGGATGCGTTAAAGATAGTCGGAACCATCTTGCTGAAATTGAAAGGCAAATCTGAACTAAAAGTATTCCTTTTATCGTAACAGTAAGTGAACGGGTTATTTGCTGCAGAAATGTTCTATTTCCTCCCACACATGAACATAGGGAGTTTTCAATCTGGCCACAAATACCAACCTTGGGACAGATTTCAACGGCATGGCAAGAATAAGAGCTCTTTTGTCTCAGAGAGAGGTGGCCTTGAGTTCGGCCCGTGAAACTTTCGTGCTTCACATAGCGAACACCCGTACAGAGGTGCAGACCCTTTTCAATTAACTCAGAACAATCTTCATTATTGAGCATCAAATAACTACCATTTTCCAACAACTTGAACGTGGGGATGATAGCAGGAACTGGCGTGCCTTGCAACACGCAAGCCATATTTGGTCGGTGTTTGTTGCATGAACCGTGTAACTGTATGTGCCTACACATTAGTGAATGATCTGGCGTCTCAGTGCATTCCTCTCCATTCAGATAAACTTCTTGATCATCTTTGAAACATCTGTATGTGTATGGAAGCGACCAGACCTCATGAAGAAAAGCACTACCTAAAGGTTCATAACGACCTATTGGTATATATTTCATACAATTTGAAAACTTATATAAAGCAAAAGGCAGCGTTATTAAACCGTGGATAAGGCACGTTGCCAAAAAACCCGCAATCCTCTGCTGATGATGTCACTGAGCATGTCATGAATGATGTAATATGTGACATCATCAGCAGTGGATTACGGGTAATAGTATCTCTAGTTTACTCCCCTATAGCTGTCTTTCTTTTAACATAAGTGTCTGTTTCCTTCCCTTATACTTACTGTTTTTGGTTCGCTTCTAGTTCGCGTACCGGCGAGCGAACTGGGAAGCGAACTAAGAGAAATAGAGGTTGGCACAGTTCCAAATATTGTACCAATTTTTTAATAACGGGGAGGTAGTTCTGAAAAGAACTTTTTTTTTATTGTTTTTGTTGTTTTATATTTTTTTATTATTTTTCGGAACATTTTTTTACTTTTTTTGAATTTTTCTGAGGTTTTATATTTTTTTGGGTTTTTCTTGGAGGGGGCAATGAAAACGATTCATTGTAAAGGGCTCAACAGGAGCAACAAAACAAAAAAAGAAGTATTTATTATTTTGGGCGTTTCGTACAAACTTGCATATGATAGTCAATAGCTCTGTTGATCAGAGTGATGCTTTTTTCTCCGTAGGAAATGAATCCATCGCAAAATACGCAGGTGTGTTTTACTTCACCAAATTTCATTTGTATATTTGGCACCATCTCCCTGCCCTCTGGTCCCGTTACTTCCGGTACAACAGATCTTCTGGCCATAATAGGGAGATTATCTAGGTCGTTCCGAAACTGTGCAGCACTGTAGTTGTTAGGATGCCACCTAGTCATATGGCGATGCATTGTGTAGTTTCCGAAACTGTATTTTTTCTCGGTTCCTCTGGACAGTCTATCTTGACATATAAGGCAAGTTACGTATCTTGCATTTACTTTTTTCTGACCTTTGGGAATTTTAAAAAATTGCCAAATGAAGTTTTCTTTCCGGTGAGACGTCTTGGGCTGCTCAGGCAAAAACTGCCTCTCTTCGTGCTCGTCGTCCTGTTCCTCTTCTTCCTCTTCTTGTTGAATTATAACTTGAGCAGGTGGTCCACTCTTCCTTGGATGTGGTGGAGGTGGTGGGGAAGCACCAGCTGAAGCTACTAAAGAAGCCATTGCTCAGTGATCACAAAGGGTCTTTCTCTCACAATGATGAAAGTCAGAGTGAGGAAAGAAGGAGGGATTTTCATCATTTGGGAAAAACAAGAGTTCTCAACCAATCAAAAGTGTTCATTTTAGATTATATGACCTAGTCTTACATCATTAGGAAACCAAAAGTGAAATGAACCAATGAAAAGTGTTATTACCAAGTCACATGACTTGCTGTGTTTACGTTAAGCGCTTTGCAGGGCCTCACGGTTTGCTTCCAGAAACCTGCGCTTTGCGACTCGCTTCGCGTACCAGTTCGCTAACGTAGCACGTCATATGACGTATCACGCGACAACGTGGAACGTCATGCGGACGGGAGGCGTCACGATGTTGTTTTCTAACGCGGCACTTGCGGTAAAGAAACGTTTACCGGCTCGCGGTCTATTTCGCGGCATCAAGGTCAGCTAACGGGAAGCTTCCCGATTCGCGAAGCGGGAACGTAGAAAAAAAAATATTTAAAAAAAAAATTATTCATAAACATATAAAATATATTTTTGGATTTAAAGAAGAATACATTTTACAGCTACAGATATTAGCTGTTAAAAAACCAATGAAATTCACAGAAAAAACCATAGGTTATAGACCATATATAGTTAGGAATTAGCATTTACAAAACCTTGAAAATTCACTGAAAAAACCATAGGTTATAGACCATATATAGTTAGGAATTAGCATTTAGAAAACCTTATTTTACTCACACAAAACCATTGAAATTCCATATATAGTTAGTTGCACTAACTATATATCGCGCACCCGCAATCCACTGCTGATGATGTCACATATTACATCATTCATGACATGGTCAGTGACATCACTGATGACATCACTGATGATATCTCATTTGACATCAATGGTCACATCAATGATGATATCATTAATGTGACAATACAATGCATCTCCTCACACTTTAATATAACCTCTGTTACACCCAGTGTTAAATACAGAGTATAATTTTTGAAACCATTGACACACCAATACTAGTTACTACATATGCACTCACTGATTCCTACGTCTACACACACATTCACTCATTCACCCATACAATCATTCATACATACAATCACTCATCTTTACAACACTATCATATGCACTCATACACCTATACAGACACTCACACTCTGCCACTCATCCATGGAGTTACTCACACACCTAGTCAGTCCTGTAAAGAATCAATCACAGTTCCATTTTCTAATCTACACAGTTAAACATAGAGTACCTTACATTTTCAAACATATACTAACACATACTTACTCTCTTATAGAATCACTGATACAAGTACACATTGATCTGCACAGAGTCACACACCTCCCAGCCAGCCATACACACACTCAGTCTCCCATACAAATACTTGTGCAACCAATCAATAACCCATATAGCTACTTATATAGCTACTGATCAACACATGCAGCAGCTTGCACAACAACAGACATGCTGATGCACACTTTCAGACAGTTTAGTCACTAACCCGTGCATTTAGTAAGACGCATTTAATCACTCACTCATACAGTCAATCACGCACCTACTAAAACCTTCATTCAGACACTTATACATCCACTCATTCTTCAATATGTAAAACATATTTAAACTTTACAGAAACACATAATCACTGGATGTTGTCATCAGTGATGTCATTTGAGATGTCATCAGTGATGTCATCAGTGATGTCATCAGTGATGTCACTGACCATGTCATGAATGATGTAATATGTGACATCATCAGCAGTGGATTGCGGGTGCGCGATATATAGTTAGTGCAACTAACTATATATGGAATTTCAATGGTTTTGTGTGAGTAAAATAAGGTTTTCTAAATGCTAATTCCTAACTATATATGGTCTATAACCTATGGTTTTTTCAGTGAATTTTCAAGGTTTTGTAAATGCTAATTCCTAACTATATATGGTCTATAACCTATGGTTTTTTCTGTGAATATATATATATATATATATATATATATATATATATATATATATATATATATATATATATATATATATATATATATATATATATATATATATTTATAGTTAGGACCTAGTTTCCATAGGAAATCTGCAACATTCTATTGGGAATAACTTTGGCGCCGGTGGATAAATCTTCGTGAATTGCTCAAAGAAGATGGCCCGCTCCGCTCCTTCTCTGAAAGTTTTGTGGTGATTCGTCAAGTGGGGGCTGAGAAAAAAAGGGGGTCCCAAAACGTGTTTTCCCCGTGTTATTTTCCATAGGACGATTAGACACGGCTACAGCCCGAACGGCTGAACGGAATTACAAGAAATTTGTCAAAATGTTAGAGTCTGATTCGCAGATCGCCCTTTAGTTTAAATGGTGTAAATCCCTCCAGTAGTTGTTGAGAAAATCGAATTTGAAAAAATGTATATATCTTTAAGCGCGCACAGTGCACGCACCCGTGTGCGCACCATTGTGGGCGCACCATTGTGCCCGAGCGGAATTCTGACTTGCTGTTAGACATCTGTCAACATTCGAATCGGTGGAAACCAGGAAGTGTTGGCTGCCATTTTGTCAGTGCGAGGCAGCAAAGAGGGCATAATAAAGGTGAAGAACATTAAAAGGGGGCAGGGTAGAGAGTCCCTGACCCCCTAGGCTTTCTCATCAGTGATGTCATCAGTGATGTCATTTGAGATGTCATCAGTGATGTCGTCAGTGATGTCGTCAGTGATGTCACTGACCATGTCATGAATGATGTAATATGTGACATCATCAGCAGTAGATTACGGGCGCGCGAGTTATAGTGAGTACAACTAACTATAACGGGGGAATTTCAATGGTTTTGTATGAGTAAAATGTCCAGCTAACTATAACTGGTGTAAAACCTATGTTTTTTTCAGTGAATTTCTAAGGTTTTTTAAATGCTAATTACTAACTATAACATGTGTCAAACCTATGGTTTTTTCAGTGAATTTCAAAGGTTTTTTGAATGCTAATTCCTAACTATAACGTGTGTTAAACCTATGGTTTTTTCAGTGAATATATATATATATATATATATATATATATATATAAAGAAAATAAAAAAATATGAAAATAAATAAATCTTGAAAAAAAATAAAAATGAAATATATAAAAATAAACAAAATTATAATATTATTACATATAACAAATACCTACAAAAATATATATAAAATAAAATGATAAAGAAATTAAAAAATATATTCTTTTCAACTAGAAAATATTTACAAACCAAAACATTAATGAATACATACATGTATTTATTTTATTCCCTACCCTATAATACCACACCAATAACAACACACTTCAACATTTTAAAATAAGTTTACTTCCATAATTAACATAAATAATAATCAATTAAAAAATATTATTAATAAAATAATACAAACTAATAAACATTAACTACACACACTTTAACACTATAATGTCCACTACACACCCCTAAATTAAACTATAAAATAATAAAACACAATTAAAATGTATTTTTAAATGAAAAACTATCCCTATTAACAACTAGTTATAAAGGAATTACAATATATTTAATACCCACCCTTTACCCCTTTAAGAGTAAAAACAACACACAACGGTAATAAGCAATTACCCCAAATAAATATCAAATAATTAACATTAATTAACAGCTATATATTAATTATTTAAACACAAATTACTTTCCACCCATTACCCCTCTAAACACCACAACACACACCTAAAATCAATTACACAATTGCCATAATAAATGTTTAACTTATTTAATTACTAGCTTACCAGTCGCGCGTTGCTGCGATCTCAGAAGAAAGGAAATTCAAGGAAACTCGTTATGATAACATTAAATTTACATTGTGTCATTGTTATTGAAACTTATTCATTTTATTTTTTAAAACATTTGTAGGTGTGGCTTGAGCAGTGCGTCCACGATTGGCTTCCAATCTTGATTCTGGTTGCTCTCCTGTTTCATTCGAGCAGGCTTGAGCAGTGCGTAATTGATCGTTTTCCAATCTTGATTCTCGTTGCTCTCCTGTTTGATTCGAGCGGGCTTGAGCAGTGCGTAATCGATCTGTTTCCAATCTTGGTTCTTGTTGCTTGTTCGTTTGAGAAGAACGGGCTTGAGCAGTGCTTACTCCATCGGGTTCCAATCTTGATTCTCGTTGCTCGTTCGTTTGAGAATTACGGGCTTGAGCAGTTTGTATTCTAACAGCTTCTAATCTTGCTTCCCGTTGCTCGTCTGTTTCTGAAGCTGGTAATGCCTTTTTCTTTCGTGCTTCTGATGTAGATTGACCAATCAATTTCCGTTTGGGTGTCATAACTGTTGACAATGCTCGCAAATTCGCTGTCTATTTCAGTATTCAAAAGATTATGAGGGCCCTGGGGGGCCGATTTTAAAAAAAAATATTTGACAGAAACCTTTGCGGGAGTGTACTCAACAACTTCCCAAAGTTTCATGGCGATCGGATGAATGGTGTAGTAATGCATAAAGGACAAAATTTAAGTAAACTTGTTATGATAACATTTAATTTACATTGTGTCATTTTTATTGAAACGTATTCATTTTAATATGGAAAACATTTTAAAGTGTTGTTTTAATTCTGTTTATTTATTCGAGTGCTTGTGGATACACGGTATTTTTTGTTTTTCCGTCTGGTGCGTACAGGAATAAATCAGAAGGTTTTCCGACGTGTGAGCTGCCCAAATACAGTTGTCCATATGATAAGCACGGATTCTCCAAATCTAGTCCACACACTTGCAGCGATTGTCCTTGTGCTTTGTTGATGGTCATTGCAAAAGTGAGTCACACCGTAAACTGTAAACGTTCAGTATTGGAAAGATTATGAGGGCCCTGGGGGCCGATATTTAACAATTTTCTTTTTTGCCAGAAACCTTCGCAGGAGTTTACTCAACAACTTCCCAAAGTTTCATGCCGATCGGATGAATGGTGTAGTAATGCATAAAGGACAAACAGACATATTTTTGTTTTTATATATATATAGACTAGCTTACCCGTCGCGCGTTGCTGCGATCTCAGAAGAAAGGAAATTTAAGCAAACTTGTTATGATAACATTCAATTTACATTGTGTCATTTTTATTGAAACTGTTGACGATGCTCGCAAATTCGCTGTCTATTTCAGTATTCAAAAGATTATGAGGGCCCTGGGGGGCCGATTTTTAAAAAAAATATTTGACAGAAACCTTTGCGGGAGTGTACTCAACAACTTCCCAAAGTTTCATGGCGATCGGATGAATGGTGTAGTAATGCATAAAGGACAACATTTAAGTAAACTTGTTATGATAACATTTAATTTACATTGTGTCATTTTTATTGAAACGTATTCATTTTAATATGGAAACCATTTTAAAGTGTTGTTTTAATTCTGTTTATTTATTCGAGTGCTTGTGGATACATGGTATTTTTTGTTTTTCTGTCTGGTGCGTACACAAATAAATCAGAAGGTTTTCCGACGAATGAGCTGGCTACATACAGTTGTCCATGTGAGAAGCACGGATTCTCCAAATGTAGTCCACACACTTGCAGCGATTGTCCTTGTGCTTTGTTGATAGTCATTGCAAAAGCGAGTCGCACCGTAAACTGTAAACGTTCAGTATTGGAAAGATTATGAGGGCCCTGGGGGCCGATATTTAACACTTTTTTTTTTCTTTTTTTTTTTTGCCAGAAACCTTTCGCGGGATTGTACTCAACAACTTTTAAGAAATGTTTTTTGGGTTTTTTTTGTGGCCAGAAACCTTCGCGGGTGTGTACTCAACAACTTCCCAAAGTTTCATGCCGATCGGATGAATGGTGTAGTAATGCATAAAGGACAAACAGACATACTTTCGTTTTTATATATATAGATAGATATAGATCATCAATTAACAAATAATTATTAATACAAAATAAATAAACTACTTAACACCCTTTACCCCTATAAACCCCAAAACACACCGATAATTAATTACACAATTACCATAATTAATTACCAATTAAGTAACAAACAATTCTGTAGTAGGGGATCTCTGTGTATAGTCATAATCTAGTGAATAGTCCCGCTCATGTGCGTGGACCCCGGCAATCAAAAATAATCTCTTAAACTGTCAGAAAGCTGCAGAACTGCAAAGACACTTAAGAGATAATTTAAAGACAAATAATGCAGCCTATATCCACAGGCTACACTGTCCAGTACTTCAACTAGAAATTCCACCAAAACACACACACACAACAGCACAGTCTGCCCAGTTTCTTCCATGGAGAAACTGGCCTCTACCAGTAAAATCCTCTGGAATGATAGAGAGAAATGTATGGACAGACAAGCCCCATAGGCTGACATTATGTGGCTTAAATAGGATACTGTGCCTTTAAGAGAACCTTCCAGAACTTTCTCCCAGTATCCCAGAATGCATAGCAGGCCCCACTTACTTTCAGTTCTTTTTTCCGGCTCCTGCTAACAGGACCCTGGTGCATTGAGCTCTCCCTTTTTCAAGGGTTTATTGGATTTGTGCACTTTTTTGACTTAAAAGTGTTTTATGTTGTTAATACTTGGTGTTTATCTTCATTCCTGGGTGTTTGTTCAGGCTTTTAGGGCTCTAAAATGCCTACTCTGTTCGACAAGTGCCCTCCATGTGGAAGGAAGAAGGCCAAGTCGGACTCACATGACGTCTGCATTCTCTGCCTCCCTGAAGAGCATGTTCCTGAAGGCTGTGACATTTGTCAGACCTTTTCTACAAGGACCCTGAGGGAAAGGCTGAAGATTAGGCTCCAAGGCCTAGAGGAGAGACGACTGCAGGCTGCAGGTGGGTCTGGGCAGGCTGGGAAGGCTCCCTCTGCCCCTGCTGAGGCCTCTGGGGGGCTCCCCAGAGGCAGGGATACCAGCAAACGATCCCGGTCTCCGTCGATGTCGATTGCATCGACGACGACGTCGAGAGGGATGACGACGGTGTGTTCCCCATCTCCCCGGGGCTCCGGGTCGAGACAGCGTGGGAAGTCAACGTCGAAAGGCCTGGGCAGGCCGCCGTCGAAGTCACCGTCGACGGCGTCTTCGTCGCCGTCGTCGGCGGCGGCGTCGAGCCATCGACGTCGAAGGAGGACCAGTAGGCATCGGCGCTCGCCGCCGAGGCGACACCGCCGTTCGCCGTCGAGTGGACGTTCGGCGTCGAGGGGATCCTCGACGTCGAGGACTGCGAGGAAGCGGTCTACGAGGGCCAGTCGACGCTCTTCATCGAGAGCTGACCGCTCGTTGTCGAGGTGGCGGCGCTCGGCATCGAAGAAGAAGCACTCGACGTCGAGGAGACGGCGTTCGACGCCTGAATCACGGGGTCGACGTTCGACACCAAAAAAATGACGCTCGACATCGAGGAGGAAGAGATCGGCATCTGGGAGCCGTTCTGTCACCCCAAAACGGCGCAGAAGGTGTTCTGGCGCCAGAAGTCAGGCGGGGTCTGGTGAAGGAGGCCAGAGGCGGCGCTCACGTTCTGGAGGGACTGGTTCGCAGTCCCCTCCTCCGAAGAAGTCACCGGGCTCGGTGTACTCGGTGGTTTATACACCACCGCGGCCTAAATCGCCTCCATCTCTACCTAAGGAGGATCCACCCGTCAAGCCCCCGCTACCACCTCTGCCACCACCGGGGCATCCACCGCCACCGCTTCCACCGCGTGGGCCTAGACCTCGGTCCAAGACTCCTCCGGTCCCTCCGCCGCGGTCGACGTCCCTACCTAGGCTACCTACACCTCCGAAGCAGACACCAAGACCTAGAACCCAGGAGAAACCACGGAAGACGCCTCCACGGAAACCTACGGAGCGGCGACGTTCTGGGAGATGGCGATCCTGTTCCAGGAGGAGGGAAAGATCGCGCCACCGGTCTCCCACACGGTCGAGACGACGCCACAGGAGGCACAGGTCTCGTTCCCATATAAGGTCCTCGGGGACCAGGGACTATTCTCCGACGTTGTCGGAATCACCAGAGACAAGGGTTTCACCGATTGATGATCTGGTGTCCTTTCAGGAGGTCCTTTTGAGGGGTGCAGCGAAGCTGGGCATCTCGTTGACGGTGCCCACACCCAAGACGTCGGTGATCTTTGAGACGCTGCACCAAAAACATCTATCCCGACCATTGCTACCACCGGTGTCGGACCTGGAAGAACCGGCTATGGACCTTTTCCTCACCCCAGCGGTGACCAAGGCGTCTCCCTCGAGGCTACAGAAAAAATACCGGGCTTCTGACTCTGATCCGGCATTCCAGAGGACGGAACCTCCTCTGGATTCTGTGATTGAGACGGCTGCGCGCAAACAGCATGCCACCACTCCATCGTCCACAGTTCCGCCAGATAAAGAATCCAGGTGGCTGGATTCTTCTGGAAGAAAGGTTTGTGGGACTTCAGCAACGTCTATAAAGGCGGCGAGTGCCACGGCCCTGTTGGGACGATATGATCGAGCCCTCTGGGAATCCCTCCAGCAGTTTGTGGAACATCTACCGCGTGAGAAGAGAGAGGATTTCCAGGAAGTTCTGAGCGAGGGGATGTTGGTGGCGAATCAGGTCATCAGCGCCGCTGCCGATTCCTCCCTGCTGGCGGCACATGGTTTCTGCCACGGGATTAACCAGCGAAGACACGCCTGGCTCCGCCTTACGTCATTAAAACCTGACGGACAACAAAGGGTTGCCAACCTCCCATTCTCTGGCGAAACCCTGTTTGGGAAACATGCGGATGACGAAATGGCCCGCATGAAGGCGGAGGCTGAGACGCTCACGGCTGTGGGTCTGGAAAAACCCAAGGAGAGTAAGAAGTCATACCTCCCGTTCCAGAGACGGTTTGGTGGACAGGGCAGAGGGCGTGGCCAGTTTTCAGGACAACAACAGCAGCAGTTCAGAAGACCGTTCCAAAAGCGCCAGAGGGGCAGAGGAGGCCACCAGTCGGCAACAGCGACTAAAGGCCCGGCTGGGTCTAGGCCCTGAGCGCTTACTTCCCCTACATCCGTTACCCACTCCGGTGGGGGGAAGCGTTCAATTTTTTCTGGCAGAGTGGATAAAAATTACTCAGGACAAGTGGGTGCTGAATATTGTTTGCAATGGATACAGTCTTCGGTTCACCAGCCGCCTCCATCAATTCCACCGGTCAGCTCGCAGTTTCAGCTGCGCGAGCTCCAGGCGGAGGCCGATATCCTGTTAAGGAAAAGGGCGATAGAAGACGTACCTCTGTCTCAAAGAGGAAGAGGTCTATACTCCAGGTTCTTCCTGGTCCGCAAGAAGGACAAGAACGAGTTCAGGCCCATTCTGGACTTGCGGCAGGGAAACAAGTGGATTCGCAGGGAAAAGTTTTGCATGCTGTCGTTGCATCAGATCTATCCTCAGTTGCAACAAGGGGACTGGCTGTGTGCCATAGACCTACAGGATGCGTACTTCCATGTGCCCATTGCACTCAAACACAGGAAGTTCCTGCGGTTCCTAGTTGGCGCCAATCACTATCAATACACAGTACTCCCATTCGGACTGAAGTCCGCGCCGAGAACATTCTCGAAGTGCATGGCGGTGGTAGCAGCGCACCTGAGAAAGAACAAGGTGTTCGTCTACCCGTACCTGGACGATTGGTTGATCAAGGCCTCCTCCTTCTCGGAAGCTCAAGCGGATTTCCAGAAGACGTGCGTTCTCTTGAACAAGTTGGGGTTGCACATCAACATGTCCAAGTCTGTCCCGACTCCAGTCCAGTGCATACAGTACTTGGGAGCCTCCATCAATACGCTGTCAGCAAGCGTGTCTCCTTCGGAGGAGCGACGGTTATCACTCCTTCGGAAGGCTCAGGCTCTTATGACCACTCCATCTACAACAGTGAGGACGGTGTCTTCCCTACTGGGGTCGATGGCCTCTTGTATCTTCCTAACGCCACACGCACGACTGCACATGAGACCGTTGCAGGAGTGCTTGGAGGACCAGTGGGATCAGAGGAAAGGATCCTGGGACAACAGGATACGACTGTCTCTGTCTGCTCTTCAGTCTCTGAAGTGGTGGTGTTCGACAGAGAATCTCCTGAGAGGGGTTCCCTTCCACAAGGACATTCCCACACAGACTATCGTGACGGATGCTTCCCTCCAGGGTTGGGGGGCGCACTCCGGAGATCTGCAGATTCAAGGGACGTGGTCCCCGAAGGATTCCACGTACCACATCAATTTCCTGGAACTCAGAGCTGTTCACTTGGCGCTGAAGGCCTTTCATCCGTCCTTCCAGACCACCTCTCTGCTTGTGCAAACAGACAATACGACCACGATGTATTACCTCAACAAGCAGGGGGGCTCGAGATCGCGCACCCTGTCGCAGGAGGCGCAGGCGATCTGGCGCTGGCTTCTGGCCAGAGGACTGACGATAATGGCTACCCATCTGCCAGGTGTGCAGAATGTTCAGGCGGACGCACTGAGCAGACTGATTCAGGAAAACCACGAATGGGTCATAAACGACGAAGTACTAGGAGAAGTCTTCGCAAGGTGGGGAACTCCAGACGTAGATCTGTTCGCCACCGCAGGAAACAGCAAATGCCGAGACTTCGCCTCCAGGTACTACCAGCGGGGGACGCTGGGGAATGCGCTATGGATCGACTGGTCGAACAGCTTTCTGTACGCTTTTCCACCTATTCCCCTGATTCCGGCAGTGCTCATCAAGCTGGCCCGGTCCAGGGCGAGGATTCTTATTGCTCCGGAATGGCCCAGGCAGTGGTGGTTCACGGACCTGCTTCACCGGTCTCTCCTTCCGCACATACGGCTGCCGTGCAGGCCGGACCTTCTCACGAAGTTCGGGGGACAGATGTTACACCCCAACCTCTCGTCTTTGAGTTTGGCGGCATGGCTCCTGAGATAGTGCAATACGGCCATTTGAATCTGCCCGAAGATTGCATGGACATTCTGAAGGAGTCTAAGCGACCTTCCACTCGGACTTCCTATGCTTACAAGCGGAAGAGGTTCTGTATCTGGTGCAAGTCTAAGAACTTTGACCCGACGACGTGCAAGGAGGATGTCATCCTTCCTTACCTTTTACATTTGGCACAGTCTGGCCTTAATGTTCATTCCATTAAAGTCCATCTCGCTGCATTGACTGCCTACAGGAAATGCCCTTCACAGACTTCCTTCTTCCAGATCCCTGTGATCAAATATTTTCTGGAAGGCTTGAAGAAAGTATTCCCTCCTGTCAGGCTCCCTTCGCCTTCATGGGAATTGAATGTGGTGCTGTCCAGGTTGATGAAGGAGCCTTTTGAACCTATTCATAAGGCTTCGTTGCAGCACCTGTCCTGGAAGGCGGCGTTCCTCGTGGCCATTACATCGGCCTGCAGGGTGAGTGAAATTCAGGCGTTGTGTTGCCAAGAACCCTATACTGTATTTCATGCTGCTAAGGTTGTTATGCGTACTCACCCTAAATTTCTTCCCAAGGTTATTTCTGATTTTCATGTCAACCAGACCATAACTTTGCCTACGTTTTTTCAGAATCCTTCATCTCCAGCGGAAAGGTCTTTACATTCCCTGGATGTCAGGAGGGTGTTGAAATTCTATCTGGATAAAACCAAAGATATTCGTAGGTCAGACCAATTATTTATCAATTATGGATCAGTCAGGACGGGTCTTGCGACCTCTAAGCAGTCCATCTCTAAGTGGATTGTGTCCTGCATACAGTTGTGTTACCAAAAAGCTTAGGGGGTAAACCTAAGGCTCATTCCACCAGGGGCAAAGCTGCCACGACAGCCTTGCTCCGTAATGTTCCGATTGCAGAAATCTGCAAGGCGGCCACTTGGAAGTCGGTTCATACCTTTGCTAAGCATTACTGCCTGGACACTGATGCCAGGGCAGACGTTCAGGTTGGGCAGGCTTCGCTGCGAAATCTGTTCGCACAATAAGTGGTTATTTCTTTTTCTCCACCGCCGCTTTGGTGTGGGGATGGGCTTGCCATTCTATTCACTAGATTATGACTATACACAGAGATCCCCTACTACAGAAGGAGTAGTTTCTGTCCTGTAACTCCAGTTCTGTAGTAGGGGTATCTCTGTTATAGTCATAAGCGCCCGCCCTCCTCCCCGGTGGAGAGATATTCATGTAGAAATGCTACAGGTCTGGCGTTTTACGCCTTCAAAAAGAACTGAAAGTAAGTGGGACCTGCTGTGCATTCTGGAATACTGGGAGAAAGTTCTGGAAGGTTCTCTTAAAGGCACAGTATCCTATTTAAGCCACATAATGGCAGCCTATGGGGCTTGTCTGTCCATACCTTTCTCTCTATCATTCCAGAGGATTTTACTGGTAGAGGCAAGTTTCTCTATGGAAGAAACTGGGCAGACTGTGCTGTTGTGTGTGTGTTTTTGGTGGAATTTCTAGTTGAAGTACTGGACAGTGTAGCCTGTGGATATAGGCTGCATTATTTGTCTTTAAATTATCTCTTAAGTGTCTTTGCAGTTCTGCAGTTTTCTGACAGTTTAAGAGATTATTTTTGATTGCCGGGGTCCACGCACATGAGCGGGACTATTCACTAGATTATGACTATAACAGAGATACCCCTACTACAGAACTGGAGTTACAGGACAGAAACTACTCCTTATTAATTCATAAATTAAAAATAAATTACTTCCCACCCTTTACATCTACAACCACTAAATAACATCTAAAATTAATTACACATTTACCATAATTACCAATTAATTAATTATTATTAATTAACACCCAATTAATAATTCATTAATGATAAATTACTTTATACATTTAACACTAAACATCTCAATTAAACAAATATTTATAAATGAAAAATAAGCAATTAATTTAATATAATTAACTTACTTCCCACCCTATTCCCCTATAAACCCACAACCTGCTACGGAACTATAAACACAAAATTCAAATAAAAAAATAAAATAATGAATAACTACTAAAGCATTTAACACATATATTAAGAATATAAACAATTCTTCCACAAAAAAAGCATACATCACACATTTAAAATATATACTAGCTACATAACATTAATTTAAAAAATCGATATTTTTAACAACTATTAACAACTATATTTTTGCAATTGTTATTAAACACTTCGATATTTTTAAAATCAATATTACTTACCTTAAGTCAAGATTCTTGACCATGATGTTCTTGCTGTCGATATTTCTGAATCATGATGTTTATGACTCGATATCTGTGCAACTCGATATCTTAAACTTGATATTGTGTCTGCACACTGAACAAGTGTGAGCTTTACTAAAGCTCCAGCAACCTTCCTGATTCTGTAATCCCTAGGGCAGTTCAGGCATGTACACTAATATGTTCTGTTGAGGCTTTCCTGCATAAAGAAAAGAAATACCTATTCAGCTTAACAGGAATGGCATAGGCAATGTTTGAGCTCACTTCGTTGGTTTACCTGAAGTAATGGACACCGTAGAAATTTGCGTGTCAATCCAGCAGACAACAGCAGCATAAGTGGTGAGACTCATGTTCAGAGCAGAGGGGTGGGTGGCAGCTCCACCTCCTTTTCCAGGTGTCAGTTGAGGAAGGCAGGCGGTCCTGCAAAGGAGCAGTACAGGCCAAAGGGTCCCAGTGCCCAAATAGCAAGGTGCCCCCACCTTCTCCATTGGTGGTCATAGGACCTTGGCCCCCCTACGGGCACTCAGCACACTTCTGTCCGCTACTGGTCATCTCAGGGCCAGTCCCGCTCTCAAGCTATCAACTGTCCGAAAACTTGCAGGGTAACCATAAGACCCACTCCTAGTCTCGAATGGCAGAATTACACTCCCTTTACTTAGTCTGCTTTTCTTGGCTTTCCAATGATCCTTGTGCAGTGACTGGCCTTCTCCTCCTCAAGCAGTCCTTGTCCTGCATGGTCAGGGACTTCTTTATTTCTCTCAGCAAGCTAGGCAGGCTCCTTGGCACCAGGTGGACCCACAGCTTTTATAAATTTGTGTTGACTCTTAATTATTTTTTAGACAGGGGACTTTGATTCCACTGTCTGGGACATGGGCGGCTCCTCTGCTATGACGGAGGAGCGTTGCCACACTGCTTTTAAGTAGTGCACTTTAAAGTAAAGGAAACATAAAATGATAATAACTTTGAGTTATTATCATTTTATGTTTCCTGCTGCTTTGCACGGGGCTGCTCTGCTCTTGGAGCAGGGAAGGGGAGGAGTAGTTTGCCCATTCCTAAGTGCACAGTGACTGTTTGGTCGGCCCTCTCGGGCCGCCCAAACCAGTCATGCACACTTTCCCCATTCTCCATGCAGGTTGCATTCAGCCTGCAAGGAAAACAAGCCCAGGCCCCCATTCTGTGGTTATGTGTCGAACCAGGGCACTTAAAATCAATCACAACGCTGCATTGTATGGCTGTGATTGGTCAGGGAAGCCTGGGTGCTTACCAATCACACTGCTGCATTACAGCTTTGAGATTGGTATTGGGAGCCTTTTCTGTGCTTCCTTTGCCTCGGTCCGATGAGGAGAGCAGGAGCAGAGACGCCGGACCGGTGCGGCAAGGTAGATGTTTCTTTTATTATTATTTTTCTTTTTTAACAGCCCCCCCTCCCCCCCTCTCCCCTCTCTTGCGTGCCCGCATCCACCACACCACCCACAAATGATGCCGGCTGCCACTGGTCTGGGATCTGAAACCAATTTATTGTGGTTCTGTTTCAAAAGTATATTCTCCTTCTTGAACCCGTCTTTGTTGAAAGTGGTGGCTTTCACAGCAGGCATTGACAAAGCTGTCTCCCAACTGCAGCACCCAAAACACAAACACTATGAAGTGTGAAGACTCTGTCCATGGCTGTCATCAGCCTTCTTGAGTAGCATTTTGTGGAAAGAAAAAGGGGCAGGCCCTGCCTAGGACATTCCTTCTGCACAACGAAAAAGAACTCTTTCGCACCTACACACACCCACCGTCAGCCAAAAGCAGAGCTCAGGAAGAGAAGGATGATTAACAGGGTGTTGTTGATTTTATAAAGCAGCTCAGTCTCTATTCTCCCACACTTCAGTGTCTGAGGCTACATCCTTCTACTGTAGTATATGAGCAATGCATTGCCGTTACCAGTGGAAGCTACACCAAAACCTCCATTTTGTGCTATGTTTTTCCAGGGAAACCAAATTGGATCCCACTGCTCTCTGCACCGAAACATTCACAATAATCATGGAATCCTGCTACCAGTCACCATACATTCAGCACACACATGAGCATGTTAGCACATGGTCTGTGCATTAAATTGACGTAGAGCATTACTCGAGTGAGGTCTTTATGCACCACTCTCACACCAAAATAAGAAAAAGGGTCTATATAGTGTTATTAATCAGAAAAAGGTAGGCTGCCACTACTGCTTAATGCAGATGTCCCAGGACATGAACAGAAGTCCCATGTCGACTAGACAGAGAGCATACTGTGCCCCTCCAGACCACAGAGCCAGGCCCTGGGCCTTCTGGTAAGTTACAAGGCCAAGGCCTCAGCATTTACATAGGATAACGTGAGTTTTGGACCACAAATGTCAGCATACCCGATATGCTCCTGCTGTGGTCACTCGGGCTAGGCATGCATGTCTGTACTACTATGCAGGGGGTATACCCATCCCAGCACAAGGTAAAAGACAAGCACACACATCAGATTTCAGAAGTATCTTCTTTGACCACTTAATTTGCAAACTTCATCTTTGAACTCTACATACCAATCTTCTTTGAGAAACCACCTTCTTTCTGCTAACGGAATCTGTTCAGGTAAGGTCCCTAATTCTAGCTTCCATGCTGTTGTAGCGCAAAAGGTTTCTTTATTATGGGATAATGGAATGTCATATTTATTGGTTCTACTGAGCTTGTTTCGAGGTCAGCAGTGTTAAAGGTATCCAGATTTACCATTGCAAGACTGACACTGGTAACCCGAAAGACAAATGCATGATTCTGAATCATTTATTTAGGCATTATAGCATTCCACAATATACTAGACAGCAATACATTAAAAAGTACATAAACAGTGAGAAACTATACACGTATAAATAGAGGAAGTTTTCAGAGAGCACACGAAGTATTTTTTAAAACGTTTAATTTTCAGCTCAAATGTGGAGTTGTTATAGATTTTAAACTATGTATCAATCTGCTCTGTGTTGCTCCACTGTGCAGCAACACCGCCACAGACCATCAGACATGTTACTAATTATTAATTAATAAAAAAAGAATGCATGCTCCTTGCCATGACTACAAATCTGCACACACATCCGATTCACAGAGAAAAAAACACACATTTTTTTCCAATTACTAATGAAAGTGAAGTATTGTCAAATACAATGTACAACTTTACTTGTAGGCAATGGTCGAAGTCAGCAGGATCTCTTGAGACAGACACACAGTTACTCTGCTTTTTGTTAAAGTACAACAATTCCTGAATGGTTAATGCTGACCATGGTTGGCCTCTAGCTGAAAGGGAAGGGAAAGAACTCCTGTAATGTGAATGCAAGGGAGAGGCAGACATAGAAAGAAGAAGCAAGCCTTCTCACCAGGGTGCCTGCTACCTGAAATACATTTAAATGCGTTCAATTGTTTAATTAAGAAATCTAAAGGCTGTCAGTTAATGGCTTTAATTGATGGAGTCAAGGGAGCCTTCGTGACGACAAAGGTTTATTATTTTGAGAGGTACAGTAAGGGTGTTGCCAGCTGCGATTTAGAGTGTGTCCTTCTAATGGAAACATATAAAAAAAGGTTTGCAATAGGTACAGTCTAATGATATATTACTACTAATAATATATATTTTGCAATGACTTGTTTTATCTTTAACAGTAAGGGCTTGATATATAGTTTGGATATCACAAATTTGGCAGAGTAATCAGTCCGCCAGCTCTATTTTGAAATGAGCGATCTATCATGATCCTGATGGTGGTACCTCCACTGCTTCCATTGTCGGCAACTCCGCACGATGGCCAAATTTAGTTTGATGCATTGGTAGGAGTATTAGACTGTCCATCCTACTTAGATGCTCTTTTTCAGATCGGTATCCCATAGAAACCATGTTGTTCCCAAACTGATTATTTTTTAATTAACCCCACACTGAAGGAAGCTGTCTCTTTATATGGTATACCAAAAAGAGGTATAACGTGCAGAGTCCAGGTATTCCCTTACTAGTGGACAGGGGCTTACTCAAGCAATCTCAAGGTGCTCTTCTAGTAAGTAGTGTGGTCGAGCAGACTTAAGCTTATCAGAGAGGAGTGTTAGACATCTGCTGCACACACAAACAATAGATGATAAACACGACTCAAAAGGGAGATCCACAACAATGTATAACAAGCATTTACAATGCAATGGTTTCGCCTTTGGAAAAGTTAGAGCTATTGGCATTGTAAATGACAAAATTTGTATTTATGTGTTGGTTTTGAAAAAAGATAAATAAATGGCATTGTCATTTACATTGCCATTAGCTTAATCTCTCGCAAATGTGAGACCTATTGTACCCTACGGATGAGCTCAGCAGACAGCAAATAGTACCGCACACACACACCCAGAGCCACACACCCAGAGCCACACACACACACCCAGAGCCAGCCACACACACCCAGAGCCAGCCACACACACACACCCAGAGCCACACACACACACACACACCCAGAGCCACACACACACACCCAGAGCCCCACACACACACACACACCCAGAGCCACACACACACACACACACACCGAGCCACACACACACCCAGAGCCACACACACACCCAGAGCCACACACACACACACACACACAGAGCCACACACACACACACACACACACAGAGCCACACACATACACAGCCACACACAGAGCCACACACACCCACCCAGAGCCACACACACCCACCCAGAGCCACACACACCCACCCAGAGCCACACACACCCACCCAGACCACACACACCCACCCACACACACACACTCAGGAGAGCAAGCACAGCGAGGGGGCAGGGAAGCAAGCACAGCGAGGGGGCAGGGAAGCAAACACAGCGAGGGGGCAGGGAACCAAACACAGCGAGGGGGCAGGGAACCAAACACAGCGAGGGGGCAGGGAAGGAAGCACAGCAAGGGGGCAGGGAAGCAAGCACAGCGAGAGGGCAGGGAAGCAAGCACAGCGAGGGGGCAGGGAAGCAAGCTGTTGTTGTTGTATAGCTTTATTTCGAAATATTTATCATTTCTTAAAAGCATTACAGTGCACAAACAATTTTAAAAATATAGAAAAGTTATGCCGTCCGACCATCTAAAAAAAGGAAGTCCAATAGAAGACAGTTTAAAATGTGCAGCAATTGTGCAAATCAGCCATCTAAAATACATTTTTACATCTAAGATACATTTTTACAACAGGGAGCAATATACCCTCATTAAGAAGAACAAAAGAACACGGCAACAAGTGGCTAAAACCAAGAGAGTCAGGATGGATAACCATTACTGAAGGAGCAATTTCCTCACAGATCTTATCCTCCAGGCCCATCCCAAAAATTTTGCCAGGCAACAAGCAATCAAGGGGTGAGTGTCTGATCTTAGCATCAATAAGGCCTCAGCGTGTGACCGGGTGCCCAGCCTCACGCAAAGGGGTTTCAGCCATCTGCGGCGAGGGGCAACATACGCTGAACACTCAAACATTAAATGGGCGATCGATTCATCCCTGTTAGCACAAAAAGGACAGGTTGCTATGGTTTGCCAGGGTGGTTTCCAGTTCGCTGTCCATGTACCTAGGGGCAGAACTCCAACCCTGAATTTAAAATACAGTGCCCTATCTGTTGGGTTGGCGATCAGGTCCAGATAGGGTTCTCTAAGAGGGAGATCTTTAATAGCCAAAAACTCAGCAGCAGATCTACATAGGTTGGAGTGGCTCACTCTCTCATTTCCCACCCACGACCAAAATATTTTCTTTAGCAGCTGTTTAGGTGGTGAAGATCTATTGACCCAAGCGTCTCCCAGGCCCAGTTCGTGAAGGAGGCGCTTTACTTCCGCGAGCCAGCCGATCTTATGCCAGCCCGGGGTTGAGAGGAGTTCACGTAGTGCATCTGCGTAACTTGAAAGTTCAGGAACAGTCCATATGCGGGCCCATAATAGGAGAGGGCGTAGCTTTGCCTGCTCGGCTATGGAGCTTGCACCTGTATCACGTAGGAGGGGAAGAGTGGGAGAGCTGTAAGGAAGCCGCATTAGGTCTTTGTGGAATTTGTTCTCAAGATGGGACAGAGTGTCAAATTTCTGCGTACCCCAGAGCTCTGCCCCATACAACGCCGCACTCACAGCTTTTGCTCTATAGATATCAAGTATCACCCCGACAGGTTTAAGGGGAGAGGCACGATGTTCTTTTAATAACGCACCTGTGACCCTCCTATGAGTCAGAATGATTTTTTGATGGTGTGCCTTCCAACTCATAGTGTCACAGAGCCGGATGCCTAGATAATCAAATTCCCTTACCCTTTCTAATGGGACTGAGTCAAGGGTTGGGGGGTGTACTGTCTTCCTAGGGGGGTTCAACACCAGGAACTTGGTTTTGCTGATGTTAATAGCCAAGCCCCTGGAGTCGCAAAAGCCCTGGAACCTTGATAGCAACGTTTGGAGGCCTAGCGGGGATTTCGAAATCAACAGGGTATCATCTGCAAACAGGAGAGTTGGAATCTTCCTGCCCGCCAGGGCGGGTGCATCTGCTGGTAATTGAAGAAGGTGCTCCACCACTCCGTTTAGGTATAGAGAAAACAGAGTGGGGGCTAGCACACACCCCTGGCGGACGCCCCTGTCTACAGAGATACTAGGTGTTTTTTGGCCCTGTGCGCCCCATCTAACTTGAGCAAAGTTGCTCTCATGGAATTTGATGATCAGTGCGAGCAGGTACGGGGGGATGCCCAAGCCCTCAAGGACAGCCCACAATTGGTTGCGTGGGACTAGGTCAAAGGCAGTCCGAAGGTCAATAAAGGCGAGATACAGACTGCCTTTGCCTAGCTTGACCACTTTCCAATAAAGCATAAGAAATCGGAATGTCTGCTCAATCGTGCCAGTGCCTGATCTAAAACCGGCCTGGAAGTCAGACAAAACCTGCTTTTCTTCGGCCCACTGCAAAATCCTCCCTAAAACTACTTTCCCCGCTACTTTCTGGGTAGAATCAAGTAGACTTATGGGACGGTAGTTGGCAGGGTCGTCCCTGCAACCTTTTTTAAAAATAGGGACGACTTCCGCACCCCTCCATGAATCTGGGAGGCATCCGCCCGTCATGGCCTCATTCAAGAGTTGGGCAATGAGTGAGCTCCACACCTCCGAGTTAGTCCGGAGCAAATCACCAGGGACGCCATCTGGGCCAGCCGCCTTATTAGGCACAAGGCACCTGATCGCTGCTTCAACCTCTTTGGGTGAAAAAGTGTAGGCTAGATCTAAGTTAGCTACCGGCACGCTGTGTCTGGGACCCCTATTCTGGCCAAAAGCCCCTAGTGGATTAGAATAGAGTTTAGAAAAATGAGCCAACCAGGCCTCCCCTGTGATGTTGCATGTCAGCAGTGAGTCGACCGGCCTATCCCTTCCTCTGAGCAAGGCCCAGAAACCCCTTGAGTCCTTATTGGAGCAGGCATCCATTAGATCTCTCCAAAAGTTTGTTTCATGGGTATCCTTAGCCACTGCTTGGGCTTTTTTGTAATTTTTCCTAGCACGTGAAATCTGGGCGGAGTCTTTCTTACCAACCGCCCGGATAAGTTCGCTTTTGGCTACACGACAGGCAGAGGAATACCATTGGTCTCTACCCCTAGTTGCAGCTCTCCGAGTGGCCCTGGCCCTACCCTGAGGGACTATAAACAGGTTACTAAGGGATGCGATGGTCTCCGTAAATGTCGTAAAAACGTCATTAT
This sequence comes from Lissotriton helveticus, assembly GCF_964261635.1. Lineage (NCBI taxonomy): Eukaryota > Metazoa > Chordata > Amphibia > Caudata > Salamandridae > Lissotriton > Lissotriton helveticus. The sequence continues at coordinate 891,910,930 of NC_136070.1, forward strand.
CAGAGTCCAGTGCACCCAAGAGACGCTTAGCTTTCATCATTATGATCCCAGCTTGGGCCATTCTTTCCTCGTCCGCGGCGACCTTTGCCCATTTTAATCGCCTGCCACAATTGGATGGCACAACTTCGTGAGATGATTTCCAATTGGAACAAGGCGATAGTGAATTCCCTACTTCCCACGGGAGGGCAAGGGTTAGGACCAAGGGATTATGGTCGCTATCCGCTGTTTGTTGGACTACCATGTCTTGGAAATACTGCCATAGGTTATGGTTTAGCAGTATATAATCTATTCTCGAGGTGTAGCCCACCCTGTTGAAGGTATGCGCACCCATGGAATCTGATTTAGAACGGCCATTAGTGGCCCTAAGGTCGTATTCTAAACAGAGAGAATTGATGTCAATAACATTCTGGGTCCATTTTTTGATTGGGTCAAGAACGAGCAAGGGGATGCCTCTCCTAGCATCGTCTTCCCAAGTATCCAAAATGTCTTCGCTGGCTAACGGTTCGAAACAGCAATTAAAATCTCCAGCCAGGACAATGAGGGAATCAATGTTGCAACCACTGAGCTCCTCTTCGACTCCAGTTGAAGAAAGCAATGAGTTCCCCCCCCTGGCCCCCCTAAGATACAAATTAAACACCTCTAACTTCCTGCCCCCCGGGCACTGTATGGTAAGTCTCATGAGGTCTGGAGATTGGATATTTATGTGCCTTATGGAGAGCCCCAATGTGATACTGACCCAGATAAGAAGGCCACCAGAGGGGCGGCCTTTACTGCCCTTAGGTTTAGATGCTGGTACAGAGTAGGTCGTAAAACCCACCCTATGGAAGGGCTCCAGGCACCAGGTTTCTTGGAGGAGGCAGATCCCAAAGGGCTCCACAAAAGAGTTCCAATCTGGCTTGTCGAAGTTTCGAGCAAGCCCTGCCACATTCCAGCTTAGGATCTTAAGCTGGGATTTACCTGCGGGACTATTGCGGATCAAGGGGGCGAAGGCTGGGGGAGCAGTGTCAAAGCCGACAGGCCGGGAGGACTGAAGAGGAACTATAGAAGACGGCGAGGCAAAGGCTATCTCACTCACAGTTGCAGAAATACTGATGTTACAATTAAAGTTGGAAAAATGCAGCGAGCCCTGTGCAGGGGAAGCCTGAGTCCTAGTTTGAATAGGAAGGGCAGGACTAGTCCCAACCTGGGTAGTCCACAGGGGACAGGTATCAGCTTCCACCAAGAATGCCTGAAGCTGAGTAGGTGGTACCAGGACAGGAGACATTGGAAGTCAGTCAACATCCTCGAGACAGTCGAACCTGTTTGAGGTTGTTAACCCGAGCCAGCCTCCAGTTGGATTATGCTCCCTGAAGGAATACCCCCAGCTAGACTGGTGGGGAACCATGGACCAATTGCCCCCGTGTGAGTGTACCACACGAGGTGGATAAAAGAATGACAATGGCCTCGGGACAATGGAGGAGCCCCCATCTTGAACCGCCCAGGAGCAGATGTAATTAGCCGTGTAAGGATCTTCAAACGTTACGACTATACAATCGCCGGGAATGGATTTCCTTGTTGAGCCCACCCATGGTACTCTACGTACCATTTTGACTCTACTCCTCCTGCCATTAGGGATCGGTCTGTACGTGCTAAGCCAGTGCATGACCTTGTTATGTAAGGAGCGGTGGTATTCATGGTGGCCATTCTCTGCCTCCGGCACGCCCGTCAGAACCACCACATAATCATTGGCTTCAGGCGGGAGATCAATATACCCCCCTCGAAAGTTGCTCTTGGTGTGCGGACCCCCAGTAGAGCGAGAGAAATTTTTATTCTGGGAGACCTGAGTAGGGTGGAGGTTGGAACTATTAGGATTCTGCCTCCTAGGGGCAGCCATATTGGTACGGGTGTGTGTTTGAAAGGTAGAAGCGTTTGTGGTGTTAACCCCGGGCGGGGGTGCCGGATTTGTTGTGACGACTCTCTTAGTGCGTGGTTTTGGGATAGGCTGAGAGGGACAAGGTACAGTAGGGTTGGAAGTCAGGCCAACCGAAACTGTGGGAGAAGGGGTAGAAACCTGAGGAGCAGTGTTATTCTCTATCAAGCCCTGGTGTTCAAGACCTCTCAAGCCGAGTGTAGCCAAGGCTATAATGCTTTTCTCCATCTCTAGGAGATGGTTCTCGATTCGGGAGAGTCTTAAATCCAGGGGAGATAAAAGACTTTTTAGGGTATCCCAGACCACTCCTATGAATTCCCTTTCCCTCCCCTCATGGTCATTTAGGACGAGGTCTGCACTCTCAGTTGATGGATTGCTATTGGTGGCAGCAGGAGCTAATCCATCAATATCAGTGCACCAAGGAGCCTGAGGGAGAGTATGGAGCCTTCCCAGACTACCGTCAGCTGAGATGTTAACAGCGTTAGGTAAGTCTGCCCCCCGATTTTTGGTCTTCTTCTGTGAAGAAGTTGAGCTAGGGATACGTTTTCTTTTGTGTGAATTGGCCGGGATGCTATCAAGTCTACCATAGCAAGTGGACGCAGCAGAAATATCCGAGGAATAGGAAGTGGAAGAGAGGGGATGGTGAGGGCTACCCACAGGGATGAGCAAGCTTTCGGGCATAGATGACGGGCACGGGGGAGGCGGAGGGGCGAGCAAAACTGGGGTGACGTGAACATCAGCCATCGTTGTTACACACTGTTGGTTAGGTACGCGCTTTGGGGTGATGGCTGATGCTATATGCTATATATTTCTTGGAGTTAGCAAACTCGAGTGACAACTTCCTAGCAGCATCCAAGTCGAGGGACACTCTAGTTTGGAGTTTAATAATTTCCTGGTCTATGGCGATATTTGTGCGTGTAATAAAGTCATCCATAGGACCATTGTGGACCAGCCCCCCCTTGGCAGCCCTATTGCGAGTAACACGAGTACACATGAATGCAAAAATAAGCTACCCGCCTGAACAAAATTAGTGACCAATGACAATTAGGGAGAGGGCGAGGCTAGGGCGAAGAAGAAGGGGCCCAGACCAGACCTCTCAGACCTCGTACGGCCTCAAACGGCCCGCTCTTAGCCCGGTCTTCGCCCCGAGCTGCGTCCCGCGCTGCGGGAGTCCCGTTCCTATATGTAGGGACCGTTATGGGCGTTGGGCGGGCCACGGGGAGAGCGGACCGGTAGGTCTTGCAGGGTCAGGCAGGGACTCCTGGGCAATGGAGTCCCTGCACACGCTCGCAGCCCCGCAGTGCCTCGCACCCAAGCCCAACACAGCCACAGCGCCAGGTGCAGCAAACAGAATCCAGCCCCCAGCCAAGTGAGGCGAGCTGTGAAGACAGGCAGCAAACAGGCAGCAACAATCCCAGGTAAGCGCCAGGAAAAGCGCTATCGGTACAAGAGGCGTCCCAGGGAGCAGTTGGTCAAGGGGAGGTAAAGTACCCTCCTGTGGGCGTTGGGCGGGCCACGGGGAGAGCGGACCGGAAGGTCTTGCAGGGTCAGGCAGGGACTCCTGGGCAATGGAGTCCCTGCACACGCTCGCAGCCCCGCAGTGCCTCGCACCCAAGCCCAACACAGCCACAGCGCCAGGTGCAGCAAACAGAATCCAGCCCCCAGCCAAGTGAGGCGAAGTGGCACCCGCGGAGCGGGTGCGGCGAGCTGTGAAGACAGGCAGCAAACAGGCAGCAACAATCCCAGGTAAGCGCCAGGAAAAGCGCTATCGGTACAAGAGGCGTCCCAGGGAGCAGTTGGTCAAGGGAAGGTAAAGTACCCTCCTGTGGGCGTTGGGCGGGCCACGGGGAGAGCGGACCGGAAGGTCTTGGAGGGTCAGGCAGGGACTCCTGGGCAATGGAGTCCCTGCACACGCTCGCAGCCCCGCAGTGCCTCGCAGCCAAGCCCAACACAGCCACAGCGCCAGGTGCAGCAAACAGAATCCAGCCCCCAGCCAAGTGAGGCGAGCTGTGAAGACAGGCAGCAAACAGGCAGCAACAATCCCAGGTAAGCGCCAGGAAAAGCGCTATCGGTACAAGAGGCGTCCCAGGGAAGCAAGCACCGCGAGGGGGCAGGGAAGCAAACACAGCGAGGGGGCAGGGAAGCAAGCACAGCGAGGGGGCAGGAAAGCAAACACAGCCAGGTGGCAGGGAAGCAAGCACAGCCATGTTGCAGGGGAGCAAGCACAGCCAGGGGAAGGGGAACCCGGGGGCAGGGGAGCAAGCACAGCCAGGGAGCGGGGAAGCAAGCACAGCCAGTGGGCAGGGAAGCAAGCACAGCCAGGGGGCAGGGAAGCAAGCACAGCCAGGGGGCAGGGAAGCAAGCACAGCCAGGGGGCAGGGAAGCAAGCACGGGCAGGGAAGCAAGCACAGCCAGGGGGCAGGGAAGCAAGCACAGCCAGGGGGCAGGGAAGCAAGCACAGCCAGGGGGCAGCGAAGCAAGCACAGCCAGGGGGCAGCGAAGCAAGCACAGCCAGGGGGCAGGGAAGCAAGCACAGCCAGGGGGCAGGGAAGCAAGGACAGCCAGGGGGCAGGGAAGCAAGCACAGCGAGGGGGCAGGTAAGCAAGCACAGCCAGGTGGCAGGGAAGCAAGCACAGCCATGTTGCAGGGGAGCAAGCACAGCCAGGGGAAGGGGAACCAGGGGGCGGGGGAGCAAGCACAGCCAGGGAGCGGGGAAGCAAGCACAGCCAGGGGGCAGGGAAGCAAGCACAGCCAGTTAGAGCAAAAAGAAAAACACAAGCACCTTGAGGAGAGAGGGGACGCATCTTGAAAAAGACTCTGTTACAAAACCTACCCGGCTGTTGCTGCAATATCTCTTTTGTTCCAACTACTGGGGCTGACGGTAGCAACTCGCCGGACCCGCTTAGCGGGTCCCGCAGCGCGGCTTCAACCGCGAGTGTTGCTGCAGGTGGGGCTTATCTTTCATTGACCGGCAGGGCTGCGAGTACAAGGCAGGGACTCCGTGGACCAGGAGTCCCTGCGTGCCTGAGGATCACCAGCTGGCCTGCTCTCCCTGCCGGCTCCGCCCACCTTGCCAATCACCTCCCACGCTAACAAAAGCCACCAGTGTACCCGCTGCGCGGCAGCGCGCGGGAGTGCGTCGGGAGAAGCCCGGGACAAGGGCGGGACCGTCTGTGGCCGTCCGTGGCCGGACAAGGTTGGGTTGGGCCAGAACCCCTGGCAAAATTGATTCTCAAGTTATATGTACTCTACCCTAATTGTTTGGGACCCAAAGGAACATTGAGACTGTCTGTCCTCGAAAGGGAGGGTGATATACTGCACTTTAAGGGCAGTAGGTAAAATAAGTTGGAAACCATTATGCCTTTGAGATCAGGGAAAGACTGGAAGATCCAGTTCCCCTAGGGTCCGGGGCTGTTCTCCTGTCTAATGATCGCAGGAGGCTGAAATGGTCAAACCTATCTGGAGATGAGACCCTACAGACCAATATCAAGGATGTGGTTCTGAATGCATTAAATGTAATGATGTTGGAGGATACAGGGAGGGGCACTTTAGAACCTAACACCATTATGGACCTGCATGAACGCTGTTTTGACCAGCTCAAACTTCTTCTCTCTAAGCCATGTCAGAAGGGTATAGTACAACCACATGGTATTCGGGAGAAGTGGTACAACAAAAAATGTAGGGAGGCTCATAGTAATCTTGTTAACACTGTCAAATCTAGAAATATGTGTGCTGTAAAGGTGGCTAGGGCCCGGTATAAAAGAGCACAGTGGGAAGCTAAAAGGGAGTGGGAGGATGGCTATTGGGCCGATCTCTTGGATGCTTCCAAGATGAACAACCAGACTAAATTTTGGGATATAGTAAAATGGGGAAAGGATGTTGATTCCTGTACTCCAACCAATCATGTGTCCCCGGAAGATTGGATAAAACACTACTCGACTCAATTTAGTATGGAGGGCTCTGATCCTCCGTCTATGTTGGATATGTTGTACATAACGCCCATATGCGGAGAAAAATTGACTTTCACCAATAATGAGGCGGAGTCTGCCCTCGGTTTGACTCAGCGGGGGAAAGCACCGGGGTTGGACCTTATACCCGCAGACTTGTTCAAAGCAAATACCGACCTCTGGGTGCCATATATAACCAACATAGCCAACGCGATAGCAAAAGGTGCAAGTATTCCCAAATCTTGGAAGGGGGCAGAGATTCTTCCAATATACAAAAAAGGAGACAGGTCAAATCCGGGCAACTATCGCCCGATCAGTTTAATTGACTGCCTCCAAAAGGTCATTGCACGAATGATCTTGGCTAGAGTGCAAGGGTGGATGGAATCGAAAAATATATTGTCACCAATGCAGGCAGGCTTTCGATCGGGGACGAGCACTATTGACCAGGTGTTTCGATTTTGTTTAATTTTTTGGAAGGTGGTTATGCTCGGCGGTGGCACCATCTTTGCCGCATTTATAGACCTGAAGTCAGCCTTCGATTTAGTGCCTAGGGGCAAATTGTGGCGGGTACTGAGGGATCTTGGGCTACCAGGAGAACTACTTGAGTTAATCATTAAAATGCATGAAGAGAACTATGCAAGGGTGAGGTGGGGAGGCCAGGGACAATGTACAGATTCTTTCCCAGTCACTCGTGGAGTTCGCCAGGGGTGTGTCCTTGCGCCCACACTTTTCCTGCTCTTTATTGACCAGGTAGTTAAATTCTTCTCAGCAATCCATACCGATGCCCCATCGTTGGCAGGGACTAGATTCCCTATGCTTATCTTTGCTGACGACACTCTACTCCTATCTAAGACACGGAAAGGCTTACAGCGGGCCTTGAACTGCTTTGAGGAGTTTTGTGTGAAAAATGACCTCCAGGTAAACGTAGGGAAAACCAAGTTTATGGTTTTAACTAGGAATAACTTTGTCCGTAGCAATGTAACTATGAGTGGGGTCAATTTGGAACAAGTTGAAACCATGACCTACTTAGGGGTTACTTTGGACCGCCGCTTGCTATGGAAAGAGCAAATTGCTGCTCAACAGCTAAAATTTGCCCAACTCACCGGCTGTCTTTTACGAGAACAGAAGAGATCCATAACAAAACGGGTTACCCCTGCTTTGAAAATCTATGATACCAAAATAAATGCTGCCATACTCTATGGCGCTGACCTTTGGGGATTCATGGATCTCTCGAGTCTCTACAAAACCCAGTGTAAATTCCTTCGGAACTTGGTAGGGTTACCTCAATCCTCTCCATCGATACCTCTTTGCCATGATCTAGGTTGCTTTCCAATTAGCGATATGGCAAGATTTAGAGTAGTGGCTCTCTGGAGGCGTTTGTGGACTTCCCCGGATCTTACTCTTTTTGCTAAAGAGTTAGCAGAAGTGAGGTCGATGGGGGGATCTGGAAGAATCCCTTGGCTTCGCTCTGTAAAAAAGAGCTTACAAGATATGGGATTAGAACACCTGTGGGCTTCCCCTGGTACCAACACTTTTCCATCAAAAAAGGAGTTCAAGGAATTATATTGGGCCTCGGTTCGCCAATCTTTGGTAACTGCTTCCAGCTCTGGTAGTCTTACGGGAAGATTCCTAAGCTTTAAGCTGGACCCCTCCCGTGAGACTTATTGGGATACCATCACCAGACCACTGGACAAGGAACTTTATCATCAGTTTCGAGTAGGTGCCCTGCCGTTGAATTCCTTTACATCATCTTGTGTCAAAGGAACAACAAGCTCTTGTTGTTGGTGCCCAGGTCAAAAGGAAACCGAGGGTCATCTCTTGTTTGCCTGCCCGCTATATTTAGAGCCCCGCACTAAATGGATAAAACCCCTGTTTCTGCGCCTCTCATATAGAAGGTCTTCTGAGGCGATCTGGGTTCTAAAAACTAATACCTCAGAAGTATTTGTGGTATGTCTGGCTAAATTTCTAGGCTGGGCGTGGGCTATAAGGGCCAGAAGGAACTCACATTATTTGTATTGTGTATGACCTTATTAATTCTGTAAACTGTAAATTTGTACGTTTTAGCTTTTCTAAGGTCAGGTTTACCTTTGTCTTTACAATTCTTGGATGTTTAATAATTATTTTTAGCTGTGATTTTAGCGTAATTGAAATGTAATATGACAATATGGTTATTTTTCTTCCAATCAATTGTCTAGTGGTTAAAATGCCCTAAAAATGTTTTAAACTTTGTCTTTTATGATTTTATCATCGAAATAAAGACTTTAAAACCTGAGAGGCGACCTGCTCTGACAGGAGCGTGCTGGCTAACCCAGAGTAGTCAGGTTCTCGGGCACACGGGTCTGTACTCTGTGTTCAATTACTTTTGAAAGTCCGGCGCACGTGAGACTGTGCAAAGGCGCCACCAGAGCGGTTCCATCGGGTTATTTTAAGAACAGCTAATTCCTTGACGACAACCCCCCTCACGGGCGCAGTCGGAAGCGGGCTGCGAGCTGCCTTTAGACTGACAAAGAGACCATACTGGAAAGATACGGTTTTAACAACCTCAAATCCAACGAGAACAAGCCCCGGTTAATGTTTCTAAGAAGTCCCGAGCTGAACTCTCCAATACTTATGTGACTGTGCCTCCTGTCGGCCTCGGACAACTACACAACCAAACGCAGAGTGACGGGAGCGATGTGGCCAAAACGAGCAGGCCCGGCAGGTAAACAAAGCAACACCCGCGCCTCAGCTTCAACATTTCCACATGTTCACTGTGCAGGCATATTTCACACTCACGCATGCATGCAGTTCATGACTGACTCAAAACCTAATCTGACTGTATCACAAGAAGAGGATAGTGCTGGACACTAAATTAACATTTTGTGTGGAGCAAAATGCCACACTCTGGGCGCCGCAAATAACAGATGTTGCCCCTACCTAATTTGCGATACTCAGAGGAAATATAACGTCTAATGCTGGTTTTTTTGTACATCATCTTTAAAATTAGTAGATCAAACGCCTAAAGGTAGCTATGGTGTCAACTGGTACAAGCACAAGCGTGACTACTGGTTACAAATGCCCCCCAACAGACATTTGCCTCAGGCATATACCAAAAGTGCACACAAATGCTCCGCCCCCAGATATTCCCCTAAAGTACACTGAATCTAGTACCAAAAAAGCCAGTCTCATACAGGACGCGCCGGCAAAAGGCGTGAGGATGGAAAAGCTCCCTTTCTCCCACACTCCCGTTAAAGTGACGTTGACACTTCATCTGTATCAGTAAAACATATGAATGAGCACTTCGGGGGCTGGTAGGGACTAAGGAGCGCTATGCAAACAATATTGAAAACACACATGGGCTAAGGATCTTCATTTGCTTGAGCACAACACACTTTTTAACCCATGAACTGCGCTTCCCAATGAGTGGGTCACAGCAAAACGAGGTGCAGACCAAGTCCTCGTGCAAGGGGACCCTTCTCAACATTAATTAGGTTTGCGGTCTATGCTGCTTCCGGTGCTCTTCTGATGGGTGGTTACGTGACATCAATTGCCCCATAAAATGCCTCAGTTTACTTTAAAAATGTAAGCACCCTTCACTTCGTTTGCATAACAAGCACCTCGTATTGCAGTGCAATCACACTCCTACCCAGCACAGAAATGCCCTTGACTCGGGTCGGGAAGTCGAACAGAGGTTACGTCCTTTACAACAGTCTGGGGAAGGCAAAAGGAGAAAGTGCAAAAGGTTCAATTCAGGTGCTGGCACACGGACTCCCAGAATACCCAATTCAGCAGGTCCCGCCCAGAGGCAGTGCTCGCGGCATAGGCCAATGGCTGGCACACTGGAGGCAGCGCATTGGGCAGAGTGAGGCACACGAAGGTGCGCACATGGGCAAATAAAGGCCTTGCTCACAGGTGCACGATCTAATTACTATGAGGTGGGAAAACATGGCCCTAATAGTGCACCGCTCACCGTAAACCATCTGGTGCTGGTGAAGGCCTCCTCAGACACCATGCTCGGAGTATACACCAGTTACACAGCCAGAAATCACGTGCCAACAGATTATTTTGGCTAACACAACAGAACCTGCCAGGGCAATGTTCTGGCAGATGATCATTTGGGGGCACCAATGCTGCCCAGGGCAACCAGTTCCCATCACACATTCTGAGCCACCGACACTGTTGGTTCTTTTTAAATGACACCTACTCCTAAAGGGAGAGCAGTCATTCTCCCCACTGAAGTGTTTCACAATTTAAAGCACCACATAAAAAGATTGTAACACACCATACACCTGCCCACAGAGGGTACCCGTGCCCTGCTCAATAGATTAGTGCTGGGAAGCGGAGGGCAGTTCTCACCTTTTGCCACTGGCAACCGCCTCTCTGAGGGTGTGCGTAAGGAAGAAGTCCATGCTGGAATAGGCTGCGCCCTCACCCGCGGCTAGCAGAGGGCGCGCCTTGCCACTGGGATCAGTCCACTCTGCCGTGATGTGTATGTGGTCGAGGCCATTTTGGAAGCCAGCTGATGTTTCCCGGCACATAGGGCTGCCTCCACCGGGATCAGAGGGGACAGTGGTTTCGGGTGAGCTCCCCCCACCGGGCCCCCTCCTCGGCACTGACACGTTCTCCACTGAGGCCGAGCTGTGGCGCTTTGGGTTGTGCGCAAAGGAGGGCGACACTGGGGTCACTGTGGTGGTGGACGAGAAGGTCTCGGAGCTGTGCCTCCGCCGGCCGCCTTGCGGGTCCGCACGGATCACTTTAGCGCCACGATCGGGGTCCAGGGGCAGGGGTGGTGGGAAGGTGACCGCCGGGTCCAACAGGCTGAGGCCCTGGACGCCTTCGGTGGGGCTGGACAACAGAACAGCGGCCTCCGGCTTGGGACAGATGGGCTGCGGCGGTGTGGGGAAGCTCATCTCGGTGTAGTCATCGTCTTTCTGCTGCCTTCGCATGGCACCGAGGCTTGGAAAACAGAAGCGGGCGCCGCACCTTGATGCGCGGTGCGCGACAGAGCCGTTTTAAATGGTGACCTTTTCACAGTGGCACTGATGCAGCAACTAGGACAGGGAGCCAGCGAGTGAATATAAAGACCTCAAGAACACTGGAACGTGTTGCTCATTGTTTCGTTCGCAACCCACCCCTGCAAAACCCACGTCCAAAATGGCCAAAACATCACGGGAAAAAAAAAAAGCACCACCCACCGCGCATGACGTAGCGAAAAGCCTAAAAATCGCCGGAACGCCCACAAATCTGCTCCGGCATTGACGGACAGATCTCTGTTCCAATGGCTAGCCTCCATTTATGGAGCTAGCCAATGGAACAGAGGGGCAGGACTACACACACATACTCTACACAAAAGTTTTCGCCTGCGCGAAACGCTGCTTGCGCAGCTTTCAACAGGCGAAACCTAAAAATAACACTTATCTTTATATAACATTAGGCACCAATATCATCAAAATCCGGTAAGTACTTTTTAAAATAGCAAGTTTGAGGAAAACAGATTTTTGATACTTTAAATCATATATGAAGCACTTAACGGCAATGTTACCTTAGGAAGAAAACATATGCTGCATACAGTCACTCAACAACGACTTACGGGACCCTTCGCCGGGTCGGTAGTTGAGTATGGGGCAAGGTCCCAGGCAACACCACAAGGTCACCTCAGGAGGCACTGGGGTGTCTGGGAGCAGAGGTGTGTTTTTCAGCATCGGGTGATTTTGATACTTTAAATTGGAATTAAAGCTATTCGTAGCAATGTTACCCTCTGGAGGAAAAACATGTGTTGCATTTGGGCACTCAACAGCGACTTACGCGACCAATCTTCTGGACTTAAGGTGAGCATGGGGCAGGGTCCACGGCAACCACAACAGTTCACTTCGGGCAGCACAGAAGCGGCCGGGTGCAGTGGCGCTTTACAGCCTCGGATGCCCCATTCAAGTCTATGGAGATCGGTCCATCAGAAAAAAGGTTCCTGGCTTGAACTGGGGGACCAGTCGGGCTGAACCAACAAGGGGGCCCAACTCTTGCAAAGCTCGGGACGTGGGGATAACTTTGGTCCTCTTCTCTAGGGGCGACGGTACAGAGGTGTCTTTAGGCGTCAGATTTTCGTCACTGGGAGCACTCGATGTAGAGGCGACCTGCAAACAGAGGCTGCAGACAGCATCAGTAAGTTCACAGTGGGCTAGTCCTAGGTGGGATTTGTCTCTGGAGGGCCAAGGGACCACTCAGTCACCATTTGCCCACTTCAGCTCAGGCTAGGAAACACGGTTGCAGTGGTGATTTGCAGCAACAGGTTTTTGGAGTTCGGAGCACTAACATTCTTCTTTGGGGTGCCTGCAGGATGTAGAAAAGCAGCTCTGCTGCCCCACGGGTGTTCTTGAGTCTTTATTGAAGGCTGGCCATTCTCCCAGGCTTTGGAGGCACAACAGCTGCAGGATGATATGCCTGTGGCACAATTTTGACTGGTATCAGCAGACAGGCCTGGTGCCAAGTCAGTTGCTCTTCTTCCGTCTCTTCAGTGTCCTTCTTCTTTGGACGTTGTCAGGATCTGGGGACCACGTTGGCACAGTTGGCCTTCTTCCGCTCAGGCTAGGTGGCACAGGAGCAGAGGTGCTTTCCTTGGAATTTTAATCTGCAGGTCTTCCTGTGGGAGGGGGTGCAAATGGAGGGTGTCCTGCAGGCTAGGTTTATGGCACCTGGGGAGCAACGGTTCACACCCTTGGGGGGTCAGAAACCCATCTCTAATGGCAGGCTGGTGAAAAACAGTCAGCACACCAGTAACAGGTCTGTTTTCAGGGGGCACCTATAAGGTGCCCTCTGGATGCAGATATTACTAAATCCTACACTGGCATCAATGTTTATTCAGTGAAGCCATTTTGTAGCTGGTGAACTCCTATTCACTAGTGTCCAGCACACACTTTCCTGATCACTTGTACTGGCAGTAATGGAACTGAATAGTACGGGGGCATATCTGCTCATGCAGTTATGCCCTCAAATGTAGTATAGTGCACCCTACCTTAGGGAGGTATGGCCTGCTGCAGGGGTGTTTTATACTACATGCAGTGTCAGCAGACAGGGCATACAGGCCGTGTGCCATGTCATGTTTTTCTGTTGTCTGCACCAAGAGATGGAGCCTGCAATAGTAGTTTGCATCAGCTTGGTGAGGGATCCATTAGGGTAGCACAATTCATGCTGCAACCCTTGAAGACCCTCTTTAGTACCTCAGGCCCTAGGTACCAAGGGTACCATTTACTAGGGACTTACAGAGGATACTAAAAGTATCACCAGTTGGGGGAAACAATCTCACAGTTTTTGGAAAGAGATCTGGCACTGGAGACCTGGTTAGTAGGAACCCTGTGCAATTCCAGTCGAAATCACATCAAATACAAAGCAAAAAGTAGGGATGATCATGTCAAAAGGGGCACTTTCCTACACACACCCTGGAGATAGCTCCCAGGGCATCATGGTCATTAGTTTTTCAAATACAAATGTGCATTTTGGGATTTTCTTTTTTAAAAACGAAAAGCTTTGCTGAGAAGTTCCCCTGTGGCGATAGCTCTTTTGAAGGCCTCAGCAAAGCCGGTGAAGATCTCTAGATATGGTGGGCAGAAGTCCAGCCAGGATGGCGAAGGTAATTACTGCACACCATGCTGCTGTCTGCTCTGACCGCACTCGGTTTGTGTAAACGATCATCCTAGGGAGTCATAGGTCTCTGGGGACATCCCACCTTATTCCAGTATTTTGGCGTTCAGACCAGTGTTTCATGCAAACTGAGAATTTCCTGCCACAGAGCACGACAGAATGGGTGAGAGAAGAATGTCCCCTACATAATTTTTTCAGCGGTGTGACACGACACTAAGACAAAGAGCGAAGGGGAGGGAGAGACTAGTCAGGAAAGCAATAGGAACATTGTATAATAAGGCAGTGGTGTACGATGAAGATGCAGAGGTATCGGAGAGAGAAAGGGTGAAGCTGAGAGGGAAAAGGGTGAGGCTAGGGAGAGAAGATAGAGCAAGGGAAAGCAGGTGCTGAGCAGGAATGAGGAAGAGACATGGGGCAGGGGAGAAACAGGCACGGAAATATATGGGACAAACATGGAGAAGTAGGCACATGGTAAGCAAAACGCTGACAACTGGAAAGAGACAAACTGTGCCCCAGTGAGCTCCCCAGTGACGCCCTGTGGTGCACTTTAACCCAGGCTCAAGCCACTGGCTAAGTCTGTTTTCAAGAAGCTCCATCCATTTTTTATTGATACATTGTGCCCGATTTGGGATTTTACAATCCCCCTTTATTGATATTAGGTGTCAGGAATTTCTAATTCCCTTAATAGAGGTACATCTTGTTTTCAGAGTATTTATCAAAATGGCCCTTTATGATCCCTTTGAAGTAGATATGAACCAATAGCAGGAAGACCCTTAAGGTTCCCTTGAACAAGACCTGGTTTCCAACAGTTTGTGAAGAAAGCCCTGCCCAGGGCTCTGGGCGCCATTATACGACACCTGAGAAGCTACGCCCACCAACAGGGATGGACCCGACCCCCTCTCTGACAGAGGATGATGCCTTGCCTTCATCTAAACAGGGTAAAGCCAAATTCAAAAATGTGAGGGGCCCCTCACGCAGGGGCCCCTCACACAGGGGCCTTTGAAAAGTTGGTCAATCATGGCTATAGTGCCCTTGTGCTGGGTATTTCCTCATCATCTGGATACCGATCCAAGATAGAGACATTTGGGGACTCTGATACCACGTATTCCAGTGAAATTGACCGAGACGGTGAGCCAGGTCCCAGTGAGAGGAAAACGTCCTCCCAAATCAGGCAGATAAGTATACCCTCCGTTTTTTCACGAAATTACAGCTTTCTGTTCTTAAACACATATATATATAATGAAAAGTCCTTAACTAAAATCCAGGGAGGAAATTTTTGTTTTGCCCTGAAGAAAGCCCGAGACCGAGCAGGCCGCTATCAAGGGCTGAAACATGTTGGCATATTACTTGGGTCATAGGACCATTACCTCCAAAAAGATCAGTGTTTTTACATATTTTCAATATACGCTACGTCCCCGTGAAAAAAGGGATACCTGGGGAACGCAGTAGGATTTTTTTCTTTAGACCCCCTGGCGTACATCTCCTAAGTGCTCTCTAAAATACAGTCAACCCCACCATGACCTCTAGGAGTCAGGGTGAACCCGATGATGAAGCATGACGCCAATAGGGTGTGTGAGGGTTAACTAACAAAAAGGAGTTGCTTCCTTTCCGCATTCAGCGGAGTATGCCACATAAGTTTTATTTCGAGCTTGATGGATTTGTTTACCTAGACTACCTACTTCTTGTGGGGCAAGACTGTCAGACAGTACTTACGTATCTGGATTGGATGATCAGACTTCTGCAGGAGCTGGAGTTCATTATCAATGCCCAAAAATCTCTTCCCATTCCCTCTCAGCGCATGGAGTTTCTGGGGTTCCAGATAGATTTGGTTCTTTTGCAACTGATCCTCCCTATCTGGAATGTCAAGAAGGAATTGAGATGTGCTACATACAACCAGACAATATAATTGAAATCAGTAGCCGGGAGTCACAGGTTGGGGTAGCGTTGAACAGCTCCCCTCCACCACTTTTTTTGCAGCACGATCCATGAACCTAACCAGTGCACAATTTAGGATGGTGTTCTGGGGATCAAAACAGCCCATCACTGCACCTCTACATGATCTGACCTCCTTGTCGATCCATCCTTCGTAGAAGAGCCCTTTTTTCCTTCATGATGTTAGGACACAAACACATTACAAACAGTAAATCTTCCCTATTTTGGCCACAAAGTCTGCATGCTTCCAGGGTACAGTCTCTTTTCCATTTGGGCAGATGGCAGATCAATGGAATCACCCCATCCTCAATTTTAAAAAGCGGAACTTGGTGCGTGCGCTGAAAGTGAGGGTTTAATAACTCTGAGATTTAAGCTGTGCATAGGTGCTGAAAGACATCCAACCATAACTTCTAGCTGAGAGGCTAGCCCTATCTTCAATTGAGGAAAGCCTTTTCGCGCTGAATTTTGCTAGCTTCTTGAATTCATTTTGGTTTACGTGTAAGTCCCAGAGTTCATTCAGGCCGAGGATGCTGTGCCCACTGGACAAATAGCGGTATGCCGCTGGCCATCGTTTTGTATTCAGCTGTGCCCATAAGTGGTGAGCCAGGCTGTCCTCCTTTGACGCACTCAGCTTGTGATAGCTCATTAAAAAAAGTCATCCTTCGGCCCATTGACTGTTTGTAGATGCCGAATTCCAGCCTGATTTGAGACGGAGAGGTGTGGGAAGGTAGCTGGAAGGTCATCCTGAACATTTTTGTGACTATTTTATCTAGTTGGCCACAGTCTAGACCTTTCAGCAACTCACTTTCATACGTTAGAATTGGAATCACTTTTGCCTGGGCCGCCTGAAGAGTTGGAGCGAAGGTCGGGCCAAATAATTTCTTATGTATGGAACTGAGTGCAAATGCTAATGCAGTTCCTTTCTTTTTTTGTTCATCCAATTGGCTCTTGCATCTGCCGTTGTTGTTGAAGAAAACTCCTATGTACTTGCGACAGTTGGTTTCCTCAATTCTTTCCGAGTTAAAGACCCATGCCAGCTTCTTGGGCCTTCCTGAGCGAACCCCCAGGATTTTAGTTTCCTTGATATTGATCTGAAGCCCATTCCTGTTTGAGTATGCAGCGGTTGCATCCAGAAGCCGTTGTAGGCCTATCTTTATATGAGGTGAGTACTAGTGAATTTCGATATGACCCACTGGTTCCATTGCTAACTGATTGACAGAAACCCTTTAGGCTGGTGGCAGCTGCCACCTTAGCCAGGTAGACGTGTTGGTTCTCACCAGAGGGAGGAACTGACATGGTCAGTAACTTATGTTACTAAGCATTTAATGATACTTTGCGTAAAGCTAAACCCAACCTAGTACAGTGTATGGAATTAGACGATGGTATAATAAATACTTGGCTGAAGGAGGCTTAAGATGTCTCTCTTCCTTTCATGACCAAAACAAATAATAAAATACATCCTCTGGTTCCATGGTTCAATGACACACTTCACTTAGAGAGAAAAATATGCAAAAGCCTGGAAAGGCGCTGGAGGAAATTATATGAAATGGAAGCAAAAATGTATTATAAATTGGCACTTAAGGAATATCATGCTCTCTGTAGAAAGGAATAAAGCCGCCCCCTACTCAGAAAAAATTTCAAGGGCTAAAATGTATTAGCAAAGTGACCACCATCCAAACTCAGCGAGAGGAGAATTTAAAGTCTAGGGCTCTCAAGTAGGAATTAGATGCATCTACTCACAATGCCCCTACTCTAACCCCACCACTACCCCCGGATCCACCTCAGCCCACCCAAAACATGGATGTATGGCCACAGATTATCTATGAGGGTTTTCTGTCCATCCTAGGGGCTATCAAATCAGGATCCCCCTGGACCCTCTCCCTCCGGCTAAGCTGGAGCTCCTCGACAGAGATCTATTGCAGGTGGTGATGAATCTGTTCAACGGCTCTATCAAAAAGGGCCATATGCCACAAACATGGAAACATGCCATGGTTCTTCCGTTACAAAAAAAGGCCTATCTTGATCAAACTATCTGGACTAACTACAGACCCATCTCTTTGCTGCCACTCTGCTAACATTTTATAAAAACATGTAAACACATGCCTGACCACCTATACTGAGACTCATCAAATCCTTCACCCATCACAATCAGGGTTCAGAGGAGGTCATAGCATGGAGTCTGCCTTGCTAAGGGCTACGGCTCACCTAAGACTTCTGCAAGATGAGGGTAACACGGTAGCCTTGATATTGCTAAACTTGAGTGCTGCTTTTGATACAGTGTCCCACCTGATTCTACTGTATAGACTGAGATCAATTGGCCTGAAGGGTACCGCCTTTGAATGGCTAGCCTCTTTTTAAAAAAATAGATCTTTTCAGGTCTTTTCGGCTGATTCTTGGTCTGAGAACCCTACCCTCCTTTCATGAGTTCGACAAGGTTCTGCACTAAGCCCTTATTATTCAGCCTTTATGTGCGTCCATTGGCAGACGTTGTGTAGAGTTGTGGTCTTACACTCTACTCGTATGCCGATGACACTCAAATTACTTTCTCACTGACCTCCCATCAGGAACACCACGATAAATCAATCAAATACGGTCTCCAGCGGATCGCTGCTTGGATGGATGGTAATCTGCTTAAACTGAACGGAGACAAAACGGAGGTCCTGATCATGGGAAAAAATCCACATCTTTGGGGCCGGATCACTGGCTTTCCTCCTTAGGCTCTGTCCCAGCCCCTTCTACAAAAGTAAAAAGCCTAGGCTTCTGGCTAGATGAAGACTTGTGAATGCATCCCCAAGCAGCAGCAGTTGCGTCATACCGCTTTGCAGTTATGAAGTGGATGAAAAGAATCAGCTGGATTATTCCTCATTTAGCAATGAGGGTGTATATTCAGGTGCTCATTCTTTCCAGACTAGACAATGGTAACGTCTTGTACCTGGTTGCGGATAAGGCAGCCATCCGCTGCATTCAAGTGGTACAAAATGCTGCGGCTAGGTTCCTCACACGCTTCTCAAGAAGTACCACAACCTCCCCAATTCTGCAGGAGCTACATTGGCTAGTGATAGAAAAAATAATACAATTCAAAGCCCTATGCTTCATGTTTAAAGCCAAGGCAGGGCGTAACTCTAAATATATCAAATATCTGGTTTCCTTGGATATTCCTTCTCGAAACATGAGACCCGCTAGCCAGGGACAAATCTGGACACCTAGAATACTCAGGGCAAGAGCAGGTGGCTGCTCATTCGCGTATCTAGGTCCTAAATTGTGGAATGTCTTGACTAAGCACATGAGGGGGTGTACATCACTGATGTAGTCCCGCAAATTCCTAAAAACATGTTTTTTTAATGCAGGGTTGTTTAGCTTGCCCCTCTGTAGTGCTTACCGCCGGGAAACCCGATGGGTAGCTGCGTGCTTTACAAATGGCAAATAATAATGTTGGGAGTGAATATAGATCAATCAATGACTACATTTTTGCTTCCAGGTTTCTCAGCAAGTGGATCACTAGTTGGGGAATTATTGTCACAGCCTTAAGCAACAATACCCTATTGTCGAGCCTCAGCTTTACAAGGGGGAAAAGCAGAGAAAATGGCACCCCATTGTCATCCCTAATTGCCAAATCCCTGGGCCTTCCCCTGGCCTGGAGGAATGCGGGCCTAGGAGCTGTGCTGAGGAGCTTGCGCACTGTAGGGGGCTACAACAAGTCTGCATGGTTCTCGCCAGAGCTGCGGGTGCTAAAATAAAATGCAAACGCCTAGAGAGGATATGGAGGAAAGATTTCTCTGTAGCTAAGAAAAGGAATATAGGACAGCTATTGGAAAATACAAGGCTGAAATAAAACGAGCCCAGGCCAGTTACTATGAGGAAAATATTTCAGGAGCAGCCAATTCCTCCAGAGAGTCCTTTTTGATTGCAAAAAAACTCCTCAAAGCCCTGGACCCCCCAGAGGTACCCGACCCTTCAGGAGACCGCTGTAACTAATTTGTAGAATTCTTTGCCACCAAAGTTCATAATATTCATAAGCACCTCCCACTAAGAGATGATGACACACTTGAACCGACTGCTACGGGCCAGCATGGAAATAAATACCATCTGGAGACCTTTTCACCGTTTTCTCAGGAGTCATTCTTAGCTATCTTATCCACGGTCAAATCGGGCTCACCATTAGACCCTGCACCTCCTAACATCCTAAAGTTAGCAGCATCTACAGTGGCCCCTATTATGACCAGCTTGATCAATTCTCCCCTCTCATCAGGGATTGTTTCCACTGAATGGAAGAGAGCTATGGTAAAAGCTCTGCTGAAAAAGCCGAACCTGGACACGGCAGATTTGGGCAATTATCATCCTATCTCGCTCCCCGGGCGATGGGCAAAATTGCAGAGAAAATTGTCAACCACACTCTCTCCACGTTCCTGGAATCCAAGAACCTGCTCCACCCCTCACAAACGGGCTTCCGCACGCACCAATGCACCGAGACCGCCTTATTGGCAGTTGTGGAGGAAGCAAGGAAGATTCTCGACTTAGGAGGAACAGCCGCCATAATACTCCTCGACCTAAGCGCGACCCTTTGACACTGTGAATCACCATATCTTGGCGCACTGACTCAGGAATAAAGGAGTGTCCGGCAAGGTATTATCATGGCTCCAATCCTTTTTGGAGAACAGGTGCTTCCGGGTGTTTGCAGGTGACACCCTGTCAAAACTGGTCCCCCTCAAGTGTGGAGTCTGTATGGGATCAGCTCCCATCCCAAAAACAGAGATAAAAAGTCTGCGTGTCTGGTTGGACCAAGACCTTTCATTTAAAGTCCAAGCCAGAAAAAACACTGCTCCTTGTTTTGGCTTGCTAAGGATGATTCACAAAGTTCTGCTACACTTACCGGACCAAGCCAAAAAAACGCTGGTCCTGGCGCTCATCCTATCCAGAATAGACTATGGTAACGCCCTTTATTTGGGCGCCCCTAACCATGTCATCTCTAAACTGCAGATTGTGCAGAACTCAGCTGCAAGACTGCTCACGGGAACCCAGAACCGATGTTCAGCAAAACCGTCGCTATGCATGCTACATCGGTTACCGGTGCAGGAAAGAATCAATTTTAAGGCCCTGTATGTTGCCCACAAATCCCTAGGCAGAAATGGGCCTCCCATCATCAAATCTATGATTTACCCATACAAGGCCAACAGAAGCCTTCGCTCGTATGAAATGTAACTTGCTGTGATACTAAGGCTAAGGAAGGCCTGAAGTGGAGGACGGCGTTTCTCGTACAATGCCTCCAAAATGTGGAACAGCCTGCCGTTACAGCTGCGCAGATAATCCAACCACCTAGCCTTCTGCAAACAACTTAAAACCTGGCTCTTCCTATAGAAGGTGGGTCCTACTCTAGTGTTCCACTCAGCCCTGGGATGCTCTTGGGTAGCCATGCGCTTTACAAAAATCATTCTATTCTATTCTATAATCACTTTGACATGTTGCTTAGCTGTCTAACTCATCTGGCTGACCCACAGTCTATGGCCAATAGTTTTGTATAGCTGGGGTCCGCCATTAGCGATTCTCTTATGAAACCAACTAGACCTTCCATGTTGGGGGCAAAATGGTTTGATTCCTCCTGTAGACATGCCTCCACGAATTTGCACAGGACCATAAGGAGAAGCCGAGGGACAACCAGAAATTTAAAGAACAGAAAGAGAGCTGCATATAAAGGGGCCTTGCGAAGATGGTGTAAGAAGATCCAAATGGCGCACTTGGGGAGGCTGGTTCAGTCTTGCAGGCAGAAGGACTCTGCGACCTTTTGGAGGGTGGTTTAAGGACATCGGCTCCCTGGAGCAAATGCTAATTCAGTCATTTCAACCATCAGCTCAGAGGCTTGGATGAGTCACTTAAGTGCTCTTTATTGCGCTGATAAACCTCAGGATTCCATGGTGGCCGAAGTGGCTTATCCTATTCCCTTGGTATTTGCTCTGGAGAAAGACTGGGAAGCCATCACCAAGTCTTCATTAAATAGGGCCCCAGGCCTGAATGGGGTCCCCTATGGACATGTGCAAATCTGTTCCAGAGATGTGGGCCCTGTTATTGTGTAACTGACTTAATGCTTTTACTCGCTGTGGCCTCCCAGACAGATGGCGTACTGCCACCATTGTAACCATTTTTAAAAAGCGTGACCCACAGTCCGCAAGTTGCTACCATCCTGATATCCCTGTTGGATTCCGCCGTACAAATTGCAGGGAGGGCTGTTTTGGAGCTGTTGTGCTGGGTTATGGAGTCGAACACACTGTCGGAGGTGCAGTATGGGTTTCAAGAGGGGCTGAGCACGTGGAGCAAAGTCTTAAACTACACCTGCTAATCAAGCAGTGTACCAGGATGTTCTAGCAGTGATTAGCTGTGTCTCAGTTTAAGCATATGTCTGCTTTTTTTCCTCTGTCCTGTCCTCTGCGTCCTTTCATTCTATCTTCTCTCTTCTTACTGCTCTCTTCTTCACGTCATGGCTGCTTTCTCTTTGTATCTGATTTGCTCTCCTTTTCTTCTACTTAGCTCCGTCTTATATATCTCCTCTCCTGTTGTTTCTTTCTCCTCTTTACTCCTGCTCTCTCTCTCAACTATAACACTGCTGCTGCCTGTGACCCCTGTTGTCAGCCAGTACATGTCCCTGCTATTTTAAATTATGTGTTTCCTGTTGTCATTCCTAAAGAAGTGGAAGATGGTGTGTTTTACTTTCTTACCTACGCCAAGTGCAAAACAAAAATGTACACCAAATGAAAATGCTTTTTTTGCATATATTAATCAGTGCAGTATGACTGGGTGTATTGCGGAACAGACGGCTGCTCGAGCACAGCAGGTGATGTCATTGCTAGTGCTGCCTGTAATTAGTAGGTCCAGGGATGGCGACGGCATCGGCATCTACTGCTCAGCTTGCTGTGACCCTGCCTGCTACAGCACAGGCATTATCCCCAGCCGTAATGCTGCCAATGCCGGTGAGTATGGCTGTGGTGCCTACTGGACTCACACACGCTCAGCAATTACCATGCTGGGGTGCAGCACACAGAATCTACAGGTGCCACTATGGCGCACAATAGTTGTGTTGGGCCACAGCCGCATCGAGCACGTTGAGGATAGCAGCAATGCAGGTCTGCAGGATATGCTACTCTGGCTACGCAGCAAGTGGAAAGCCCACACTTACTTTCGTATATTCTTCCTCAAGAGCCCTCACTCCCAAGCTCTCGCAGCTTCTTTGCCTCAACTCCGTCATGAGCCAGCCCCCAGCTACAGTTATCCAATGGGAGGCATAGGCTCAGGCAGTGGCAGGGTGCAGCAGACTCTGGGAATAGAATGCAAGCCATAGTTTGTTGATGACTTCTTGGATTTGTGATCGGCGTGATGACATCATCACTAACGTGGTGATACACAATCATGCCTGCCGGGACAGGCGTATGCTGGCCTGTCAATGAACATTTACCAGCCAGTCTCCATGCAATGTATGTTATTCTTTTTATTTTTATTATGAACAATTAATATTGAGACCATCACCTTCAGGGTCAGAAATTGTAGCCCCGGCCCTGTGAAAGAAGTGCCAGTGCTGAGCACCTGAAAACACCTGCTCAAATTAAGCACTGGAAAGGACGTAGAGGACAGGACAGAGGAAAAAAAGCAGACATATGCTAAAACTGAGAGACAGCTAATCACTGCTAGAAGAGTGATAGTAGAGAGTCAATATCGAGGGAGAGAGAGCAGAGCATGGATAAAAGTGAAGAGGAAAAACGGCAGGGCTAGAATGAATAGAGGGCAAATCAGAAATACAGGGAATAAGGTAACACACCAGGTGTGACAAAGATGATGGAAAACAATTAGAGAGGTGAGAGGATAGACTATTAGAGCAAAGACTTAGGGGACAGACAACAGATCAAGGTTAGAAAATAGAGACTGAGGCAGTGAGAGTGTTGAAAGTGGGGTCACCGGAGGAAGAAGTGAGCTGTGGCCTCCTTGGCAACATTTTCAGCACCTGCACTTCATTTTTTACAAATTAAGCACTGCTTAAATATGTTTTTGTGCTGCTTTTATATTTGTATTGTGCTTTTATGTTTTCTTAAACTGCAGAAATAAAGTCTATTTGACTTGACACCGTCAGTATTTAGTGCTAATTCAGCTATGGGAGCCATGGCTTCCAAA
Source organism: Lissotriton helveticus (assembly GCF_964261635.1). NCBI lineage: Eukaryota > Metazoa > Chordata > Amphibia > Caudata > Salamandridae > Lissotriton > Lissotriton helveticus. Next base: position 891,934,483 of record NC_136070.1, read on the forward strand.
TGTTTTGCTCTAAGTTCACGTTTGGATGATATTCTCATGGCGGCTGATTGGTCAGCAGAATCAACTTTCAAATCTTTTTATTACAAACCAATTGTTGATGTTGCGTCAATGGTGGTGGCATAGATTTAAACGAACATAATCGGAGCTTCCGTCCCTGGCATAGAATACATTTTTTTCGAGCTTACGTGATAAGAACTTTCAATTCCATTATATCACGGAGGCGAGGATTATCCCACCCTGGACTGTATATGCATATAGTTATGGTGAACAAATTACATGCTCATGCTAATTAGTCATTTACAAATAATAGGGTGAGTACCCATAAAAAATACAAATGATGCAATTCAACATTGTTAAGCATGTATTTTGTTCAACATAACCATATGCATAAACAGTCCACGGTTGCATAATCCTTGCTTCCATGTATTTATTAGAAAAGAAAATTCTTAGTGCATAAGTTAGACATTTTCTTATTCTATGTCAGGACTGGAGGCTATGATTGTGCTCGTTTAAAGCTATGCCACCACCAGCCACTCAACAGCCACTATTGGCTTGTAATAAAAAGACTTAAAAGTTGATTTTGACGACCAATCAGCAGCTTTGAGAATATCATCCAAATGTGAACCCAGAGCAAAGGATTTGAAAGCCATGGCTCCTCTATTTGAATGAACATCGAATACTGACATATCAACACCTGCCTCTGATAAGAGCCAACGCATCCATCTGGCTAAAATGACAGCTGCCAACATTCTAAAGGTTTTCTGTAAAGCAATTAGTAATTGACCCAGTGGATCAGATCAAAATTTACCAGTACTCACTTCATATGATTTCAAACATTGTACAACACAAAGCTTACTATTACCTGGGAACGACGGGTAAAAACCATCCTGGAATTAGATTGACTTCTCCTGGTAATAGAAAATGAAACCCCTTCCCAAGAGAACACTCTACCCGAGAGATCAAGGCTCGTACTTCTGAAACTTGTTTACAAGAAATCAAACATAACAACTTGTCATATTAGCTGATAGTTACTTGCGGGATAAATACTTATTAACAAGCCAACCCTCTAGAAATGTAAGGATGACATTCACATCCCACAAAACAGAATATGTAGGTTGGAGAAGCATAATTGGAGCCTCCGGTCCTGACATAAAATTCCGGAATTACATATTGATAGTTCCCAGTGTCAGAGGTCAAAGAATGAGGGCCTAAAATGGCAGCTTTCAGTTAATATAGGGCTGGCTGCATTATCATTGGCAAAGAAGTGGGGCGACCAGTCGTCCCAAGCATATGCACAGCTCATAGTTTGCCACCTTGGCAACAATGTTTCCAATTCATTCATCATTTTTTATCTTCACGCTTACAGCTTTGTAATCACTTTTAATCCCACTCTTCTCATACTTCCATTCAAATCCCCCCGCCTCGTGTGTATGCTGATTTTCAAGTTTCTACTGTTCTAGCCGCGCCCATCCGGACCTTTGTGCAAGAACATGACGTGAAGCATAAATTCATTCCAGGCAGTGTTTATTTCATAGACATAACCCAATGCATTTCGGGCTCAACGCCCTTCTTCGGGGGTCACTACAAATAATCAAAAAAGCATCATTAGGATCTACATATTTAACTTAGTATACTTCATTGGAGCACCTTGTATTATTTCTTAAAAACACATGAAATTCATAAACCACATGACCTTCACACTCTACTGAAAATGTTCACGATATACGAAAGACCCTTCCGTTTAACTTCCTTTCCCTCCATAACGCCTTCAAACTCTGTTTATGAAACTCGGTTTTACCCTTTATTTCAGTGACCTCTCTAATGCGTATATACCCCACTGTACAACGTACTCCTATCCACAGATTGTTCCTCTCCCATTATATACAGTGCCTACCTCTCTAGATATTCCTTTCCCCATTATCACGCATACCCTCCCTCTCATCCAGCCTCCATTCTAAAGTTGTTCCCGTCTTACAAATCGACTAAAAACCCTCTCCATTACAATGTGAGAACACCATTCAATTGTCCCTCTATAAACTGTAGTCTTAATCCTGCATTACATTTTAACGTGAACAGCCTTTCATTTCACGCGTACCTGCCAATATTCGAGTTAAAATCTTCTCGTGTTGTCCTCCTCCCAAAATCATATGTGTCCCATCATTGCTAGCGCTATTTAAACTCTCCTTCTTCCCTTCCTATTGGTTCTTCCATTTTATGAAAAAAATCAACGTAAGAAAGCCATTTAACTGCTCCCCCACCTGGCGCTACACCTATTCAAAACTACGTTTCCCAGAATTCCATGCGAAAGAAATGCTCTCAATGTATCTAATCATATTAAGTTTCAGTTCGAGTGAATCACTTGTTACGAGATGTCATTACACTCTTCAACAAGAACATACATGCATTTTAAGATCATTATCTGTACAAGTCCAACTGAATAATGTTTTCCTCTGTCCTTCCTGAACCACGTTGATCTTTATGCGGGTGGATTCATATAGTCCTGAACTGTTCATCAATTATTTTTATCTGTGGGTGCTTCCTGTGGGTTAGGCTCAAGTTAAGATGCGTTTTAGAAGAAATACAGGATGCACACCTTTCTTATTCCATCTTCAAATGTAATCCATAGTAATCAGTTTCTTTTTTTGGATTGCGTGCAAAATTGCTAAGCGCCTTGCCTCTCGGCACTAGGGTACTATAACAAAGAAGTGGGGCGACCAGTCGTCCCAAGCATATGCACAGCTCATAGTTTGCCACCTTGGCAACAATGTTTCCAATTCATTCATCATTTTTTATCTTCACGCTTACAGCTTTGTAACCACTTTTAATCCCACTCTTCTCATACTTCCATTCGAATCCCCCCGCCTCGTGTGTATGCTGATTTTCAAGTTTCTACTGTTCTAGCCGCGCCCATCCGGACCTTTGTGCAAGAACATGACGTGAAGCATAAATTCATTCCAGGCAGTGTTTATTTCATAGACATAACCCAATGCATTTCGGGCTCAACGCCCTTCTTCTGGGGTCACTACAAATAATCAAAAAAGCATCATTAGGATCTACATATTTAACTTAGTATACTTCATTGGAGCACCTTGTATTATTTCTTAAAAACACATGAAATTCATAAACCACATGACCTTCACACTCTACTGAAAATGTTCACGATATACGAAAGACCCTTCCGTTTAACTTCCTTTCCCTCCATAACGCCTTCAAACTCTGTTTATGAAACTCGGTTTTACCCTTTATTTCAGTGACCTCTCTAATGCGTATATACCCCACTGTACAACGTACTCCTATCCACAGATTGTTCCTCTCCCATTATATACAGTGCCTACCTCTCTAGATATTCCTTTCCCCATTATCACGCATACCCTCCCTCTCATCCAGCCTCCATTCTAAAGTTGTTCCCGTCTTACAAATCGACTAAAAACCCTCTCCATTACAATGTGAGAACACCATTCAATTGTCCCTCTATAAACTGTAGTCTTAATCCTGCATTACATTTTAACATGAACAGCCTTTCATTTCACGCGTACCTGCCAATATTCGAGTTAAAATCTTCTCGTGTTGTCCTCCTCCCAAAATCATATGTGTCCCATCATTGCTAGCGCTATTTAAACTCTCCTTCTTCCCTTCCTATTGGTTCTTCCATTTTATGAAAAAAATCAACGTAAGAAAGCCATTTAACTGCTCCCCCACCTGGCGCTACACCTATTCAAAACTACGTTTCCCAGAATTCCATGCGAAAGAAATGCTCTCAATGTATCTGATCATATTAAGTTTCAGTTCGAGTGAATCACTTGTTACGAGATGTCATTACACTCTTCAACAAGAACATACATGCATTTTAAGATCATTATCTGTACAAGTCCAACTGAATAATGTTTTCCTCTGTCCTTCCTGAACCACGTTGATCTTTATGCGGGTGGATTCATATAGTCCTGAACTGTTCATCAATTATTTTTATCTGTGGGTGCTTCCTGTGGGTTAGGCTCAAGTTAAGATGCGTTTTAGAAGAAATACAGGATGCACACCTTTCTTATTCCATCTTCAAATGTAATCCATAGTAATCAGTTTCGTTTTTTGGATTGCGTGCAAAATTGCTAAGCGCCTTGCCTCTCGGCACTAGGGTACTATAACAAAGAAGTGGGGCGACCAGTCGTCCCAAGCATATGCACAGCTCATAGTTTGCCACCTTGGCAACAATGTTTCCAATTCATTCATCATTTTTTATCTTCACGCTTACAGCTTTGTAATCACTTTTAATCCCACTCTTCTCATACTTCCATTCGAATCCCCCCGCCTCGTGTGTATGCTGATTTTCAAGTTTCTACTGTTCTAGCCGCGCCCATCCGGACCTTTGTGCAAGAACATGACGTGAAGCATAAATTCATTCCAGGCAGTGTTTATTTCATAGACATAACCCAATGCATTTCGGGCTCAACGCCCTTCTTCGGGGGTCACTACAAATAATCAAAAAAGCATCATTAGGATCTACATATTTAACTTAGTATACTTCATTGGAGCACCTTGTATTATTTCTTAAAAACACATGAAATTCATAAACCACATGACCTTCACACTCTACTGAAAATGTTCACGATATACGAAAGACCCTTCCGTTTAACTTCCTTTCCCTCCATAACGCCTTCAAACTCTGTTTATGAAACTCGGTTTTACCCTTTATTTCAGTGACCTCTCTAATGCGTATATACCCCACTGTACAACGTACTCCTATCCACAGATTGTTCCTCTCCCATTATATACAGTGCCTACCTCTCTAGATATTCCTTTCCCCATTATCACGCATACCCTCCCTCTCATCCAGCCTCCATTCTAAAGTTGTTCCCGTCTTACAAATCGAGGGACAATTGAATGGTGTTCTCACATTGTAATGGAGAGGGTTTTTAGTCGATTTGTAAGACGGGAACAACTTTAGAATGGAGGCTGGATGAGAGGGAGGTAGGCACTGTATATAATGGGAGAGGAACAATCTGTGGATAGGAGTACGTTGTACAGTGGGGTATATACGCATTAGAGAGGTCACTGAAATAAAGGGTAAAACCGAGTTTCATAAACAGAGTTTGAAGGCGTTATGGAGGGAAAGGAAGTTAAACGGAAGGGTCTTTCGTATATCGTGAACATTTTCAGTAGAGTGTGAAGGTCATGTGGTTTATGAATTTCATGTGTTTTTAAGAAATAATACAAGGTGCTCCAATGAAGTATACTAAGTTAAATATGTAGATCCTAATGATGCTTTTTTGATTATTTGTAGTGGCCCCCGAAGAAGGGCGTTGAGCCCGAAATGCATTGGGTTATGTCTATGAAATAAACACTGCCTGGAATGAATTTATGCTTCACGTCATGTTCTTGCACAAAGGTCCGGATGGGCGCGGCTAGAACAGTAGAAACTTGAAAATCAGCATACACACGAGGCGGGGGGATTCGAATGGAAGTATGAGAAGAGCGGGATTAAAAGTGATTACAAAGCTGTAAGCGTGAAGATAAAAAATGATGAATGAATTGGAAACATTGTTGCCAAGGTGGCAAACTATGAGCTGTGCATATGCTTGGGACGACTGGTCGCCCCACTTCTTTGTTATAGTACCCTAGTGCCGAGAGGCAAGGCGCTTAGCAATTTTGCACGCAATCCAAAAAACGAAACTGATTACTATGGATTACATTTGAAGATGGAATAAGAAAGGTGTGCATCCTGTATTTCTTCTAAAATGCATTATCATTGGAGCATGTGACTGTTGGTTTTTGTATGCTTATAGGAAATGTAGTTTTTTGACTTTCTTGTTTATAATTGGCTGCTGTCAAATGCATGCAGTAAACATGGAGAAGCATAATTTATTTCCCAGTTAATGCGTAAAGAATTTTCAATTCTATTGAGGACATGGAGGCAAGGATTATGCTTCTTCTTTGCTGTTTATTTTTATTGATAAACAATTTTATTGGTTTTTAAAACAAAAATACCAGCTGTACTCAAATACAGTACGTTACAGCATTTGTCTTACATCTCCGATTTACATATATGGGGGGAGATGGGTTTGTAATACACGGTTCCACAGATTCCCCCACAGTGCACACAGTTCCCAGAAGGAGAAATGTTTATTCTATCTGCCCAAGCCATTTGCCCCAAACCTTACGGTATTTAGCCAGACACCCTCTGGCCTTGAACAACGGCTTCTCTTGTGCTGTGCACCAGTCTACACCTCTGCACCATTTTGTTATGTCTGGGGGTACCGGATTTATCCAACTAACCGCAATGTCCCTCTTGGCCACCATTATGGCAGTAGTAAGGAATTGTTTGTCGGCTCAGGATCCGTCTAGCCCATCCGTAATTCCCAGGAGTATATTTAAGGGGCTGTGTGGAACTTCCCAGCCCAGGACCTCTGTGAGCTCTTTATCTATGGAGTCCTAATATCGTGCAATGACAGGGCTGGCCCATACCATGTGAAATAAGTCTGCTTGGTTGTGGTCACAGCGCGTGAAAGATGCAGTAGACTTCATACCTACACTGAAGAGGCGCTTGGGTGTTAGGTGGATGGTGAGTAAAGGTATAGTTGGACCAGACAGAGCCTGGCTGAGGTGGTAACTATTTTTGGTACCATTAAAGCGTCTCTCCAATCTTCCTCTTCAAGAGGTCCTACCTATTGCTCCCATAGGTTTCTTAACCAGTCTAGTGTGTTTGGAGTGTTCTTAGCTAGGGAGCGGTAGATACGAGAGACACCCCCATTTCCCAGGTTACCTGTCATAATTTGCACCTCAGGGGGACTATACTCTGGGAGCGATGTTCCCTGTGATACGTGCATGTAGAGGGCATGACGTAGCTGTAGATACCTATAGAATTGTGAGGGGTGCATGGAATAATGGGTTTGCAGGTCCTTGAAAGTGCGCATATGGTCGCTCGTCCATACGTCTCAAAGCTGTGAGATACCAATGAGGTCCCATGCCTGGAATCCCTCCAGGCCGCTGACCTCCTGGAGCCAAGTCCCCTCCCAAAGTGGCGTGTATTGGCTCAGTTTGTTCATCCATTGGGTGTGGCGCAGGGCCCCCCAGCAAGGAGAACCGCTTGCATCACCATTGGTAATGTCCTGGGGGTAGTTCCATCATACATCATTGCCTGGATCCTGGGTAGGCCCAGATCGCTCAGTTCCACTCTGAATGTTGGGTCTGAACAGCCAAAATTGTACCAGTCATGCAGCGTGAGTAAACGGGTTGCCAGGTAGTATAGATAGAGATTGGTCATGCCCATGCCACCATCAAAGGGCGGTATCCGGCATTGGAACAGGGCCAAGCGGGGCTTCCGCCCGCCCCAAAGGAATTTGATGGTCAGACTGTCGAGTTCTGTAAACCAGGTTCATAGGAATTGAAATGGAGTGTTTTGGATCATGTAGATGAGCCTGGGTAGTATCATCATTTTGAAGAGGGCGACTCTTCCCAGGGGATTAAGGGGAAGCGCCTGCCACGTGTGGAGGTCAGCTCGGACTTTCTTCACCAACGGGGTGACGTAAAGTGACCAGGCAAGGTCAGGGAGCAGGACCACCCAGATTCCCAGGTATTTGAATGACTGCCTTCTGATATGTATCGTGGATTGCCAATCGAAGCAGTCCCTTAATAAATGGAGAAGGACCAGGATGGATTTGCTGGAATTTGGCTTCAGACCAGAGACTTGTCCAAAGAGGTGCAATGCCCGGAAGCAGCGAGGGCCAGACTGGGCCGGTTCGGCCAAGAAGAGCAAGGCATCATCTGTATATAATGCAATTTTGTCCTCTTCAGAATTTGCCATCTCCAACCTTGAATACGATAGTCAGATCGTGCAAGGCATGCCAAGGGCTCCATCACCAGAGTGAAGAGGAGCGGCGAAAGGGGCCAGCTTTGCATTGTTCCCCTTTTAATGGAGAAGAATTCCGAGAGTGCCCAGTTGACTAAGACAACATGCTCTGGCCGAGAGTATAATACTTTGACCAGGTTACGGAAGTGTTGGTCCACGCCCATCTCGATTAGGACATCTTCTAGATATCGCTAGTCTAGGGAATCAAATGCCTTTTCGAAATCAAGAAGAATAAGTGCTAAATAGGGGGTTAGTGATTGGCGATGTGCTAAGGCTGCGTGGAGGCGTCTGAGGCAGTGTCTAGTTCCACTGGATGGCATGAATCCACACTGGTCGGGGTGCAAATTTGGAAAGAGGGTTTCAGATGGTGGGCTAGGATTGAGGCGAAGATTTTGACCTCCGTGTTTATGAGGGAGATTGGGCGATATTTAGCGCAATTTGATGAGGGAGGTTGCGATTTGGGGATCACCACAATGATGGGGGCAGCTGTTTCAGGTAGAAATTTGCCGTTTTTGACCACTTCCGCAAAGACGTCTAATAAGTGCAGTACAAGTGACTCTCGGTAAGCGGCATAGTACTCCTGAGGGAGACCATCGGGAACCGGGGTTTTGTCTGATGAGGCGGAGCGTGATATGGCATTATGGGTTTCTTCCTGGGTGATAGGAAGATCGAGGTCTATTGCTTCAGCCTGGCTTATGCGAGGGAGTTGGAGATGTGCTTGGGTGATCAAGCTTGACTTGACTTGAGAGAAAGCTCAGGTTGTTGCCTCGTGTAGAGTTTGGCGTAATAGACGGCAAAGGTCCGGGCTACCGCCAAAGGTACGCGATGAATGGCACCTTCTGGGTCTTTGGTCTCCAAGATGATACGATTGGCCATTGGGTATGTGGCCAAACGGTGTAATAGTTTCCCATTCTTATCCCCCACCCATACACCCTGGCTACAGAGGATCTCCACAGTAGTTTGGCGGCCTCCATGTTTGATTTTGTCCCGCAAGTGCATGAGTTGCCTCTCATGTATACCTTCTAGCTGGTCAGCTGTTCGGTTTTCAAGGAGAATCATTTGGACCTCTAAGAGATTGATTTGAGCATCCTGGGATAAGCGCATGAGTTTGAATTGCCCTTGGCAAAGCCGCGGATAGTGGTGTTACCTGCTTACCACAAGGTACTCGGGGAGGGGACTGAATCACAATTAGTAAGAAGGAATTGTTGGAGTTCTGCTCCCACAGCCTTTTTAAGGTCTTTGTCCTGGAGGAACCATGCATTGAACCTCCAAATCGGACGTAGTGTGTCGGGGGGGTCCCCCACCCTCACGAGTATAGGTGAGTGGTCAGATGTGCCCCTGGGAAGGATAGTGATATGCCTGACTTTCTGGCAGTCTAGTGCAGGCCTGAAGATATGGTCAATTCGAGCATGTGTGTGATGCGCTGTAGATGTGTGGGTATATTGTTTGGTCGGAGGATGCCAAATTCTCCAGGTGTCGCATACAGCGAGAGTGCTTGCCCGGTTAGTGAGGAGTCATGCTTGGGCGGACCTCGTGTTGGATGGTGAGCTCGTGGTGTCAAGGTTTGGGTGCATAACTGTATTGAAGTCTCCACCAATGACCTTCAGACCAGGGGTTAGCGAGGAGATAAGGTCTGTGGTGCTTGTTAGGGTTGAAGTGGGCAATGATGGAGGGGAATATATGAAGAGCAGGTTGAGGGTGGTTCCTCCCATAGACCCTCCAAGGGCTATGAAGCATCCCTGGGGTGGTCATTGTCAGTGTAAAGGGAAGATTGCGATGCATGAGGATTGCTACACCCCGTGAACCCTGAATGCCAGGCTCTGTCATAACCATAGCATGCTAGAAAAGGGCAGTTAGTGCCCATAAGGTGTGTATATATATCGGCTGCCTGGCGTTGGGCATACCGTAGGACTGCCGTTCGTTTAACCTTGTCTAGTAGTCCGTTAACTTTCCATGATAGTATGCGTAGAGACTCACCGCCACTACAAATGTTTGTTACAGTGGAGAAAGGCACAGATGGGGGCCTGTAAGGTATAAGCTGGGCATGGAGTTTCTACACCGCGGGCAGACTGCGGAACAGCGGGCACCCCCCAAAGCCGCATGCAATGCCTGAGAACATCCTGCTGCTGAGTGAAGTTAGGGCCCAGTCCACGCAATCTTCCAGGTCTGGGGGGGCCTTGTGGCCTTCAACAGCAATTGGGCAGGTCCTGCCGCAATCTGGGGGGTCACCAGTCAAGCTGCGCCACAGCAGGGAAGGCAGGGGAGCAGTTATGTGTCTCGGGAGTTTGCCTCGGGTACTGTGTACATTCCACTCGCTTAGGTTTAGGGGCTGGGCTGGGGCAGGTGGAGGTGGGATTCTCCCCCACTGAATGAATCAAGGCCAAAGTGGTGGGGGTCCAACAGTGCAGGGGGGTCTCAGACCACGGCGTGATCTTGCTGTCGGTCCACCCTTCCACAGCCACCCAGGTGTTGCTGAGTCAGATCCTTCTGGAGGTTGGATTGGGCCCCCCTCCAGTAGAATTCAGGGCCTCTGGCCCAGGACCCGAGCCGGGTCAGTGTCCATCAAATGCCAGCAGGGCCACGGCAGCGTAGGGCAGAGGGCGCCCCGGGGATGACAGAGTTTTAGGGTTTGTGGCGTCGGAAAGTTGGGTGGTGGGGAGGGAACCCTGCACGTGATCTCTGCTGTCCAATTGCGGCAGCCGATCCCCGTGTGATTGTCCCCACCCCGCTATGGCAGCAGGTGGTCTCAGTTCTGCAAGGCTCTGGCCACGTCCACACCAAGACCAACCATTCCAGACAGGTGCGGGCGCTTCACCCCTGCACGGCGCTGTCCGCCACAGTCACAATGCCCTCAGAGTCCTGGATAGTGGGAGCTCCCAGCACATCGCGCCAGTGGGCCTAGGTCTCCTTGATCCTCCGGGTTGGCAAACGGCTACAGGACCCGACACCACGTCCAAGCCTCCGGCAGCAGCAGCACGGGCCCAGAGGGCACTGCCGACCCACAGGATCTCAGTGTAGGGGTGGGGGAGGTTCCTCAGAGGGTCTCCGCTGCCCGGGGTAGCAGTCGACCACCACGACTCCACCCCAGGTGGGTACCCAGCACGGCCGCCTCAGGCCCAGGCCCACGCATCAGTTACAAGGGTCTGATCGGAGGAGGGGGCACCACTTCGGGTCTCCCTTCAGCAGGTTGCAGACAGCTTTGATCACCACGTGGCCCCGTAGCTTTGGAGTCCGTCTGGTGTTTGTTATCCCAGTACATCAGTAGGGCCCAGTGCAAATGAGTATTTTCCCCGCAAGGAGGTCAGCGGGTGACAGGCGCCAATGTCCAGGCCCAGGTCACAGCCCGGCGGGTGCCGCCATTTTGGCTTAGGGCTGCACAGAGACCAGGAGGCAAATCCGGCACTACAGAGAGTTCTGCAGTGTTTCTTCGGTACAGGTAGGCAGCTGGGATGATACTTGGTTATTGGCAGTGGGTCAGAGGAGAGAGTGATGGTTGATGGCGACGGATCCTGGAGCAGATGAAGGAGGGGTCCGGAGCACACTTAGAGTGCAACCGCCATCTTGACGCTCCAAGCCATTCCCATTTGCTGTTTATTAATACAATTTCGACAGCAGCCAATCAAAATTGGCTTTTTAAATGTACTATATTTCCCATTAACCTTAGCATGAGTTTATGTTTCCTACACCAATCATGTCTCTGCTCACATAAAATGCATTTTTGCCAAATTGTTGTCCTCTTTCTTTGCTGCTTTTCCACATGATAGGATGACTTCGATTTTACTTTATTTGCTATTCTTTGTGCTTCTCTTATCTTCATGAAATGTTTTGATATACAATTCAGGCCACATTACATTGGCAGTCAAAGGGGGTGCCCAGAAGCAGAGCACTCCAGCACAAACAGGGGATGAAGTAGCACCAGCCTCTGGGCAGAAAGTATGACTGGGAGTCTTGGACATGTTTGCGGCCGGTTGGTTTATGACGGCTGACCCTGGTTAAAGGAGGTGATTAGATACTTCATGGAGGGGTGTTTGGACCTTGTCAAGGGCTGTAAATATGTGGCCAAGTATGGCCAGGTCTTTGGCGAACTTGTCGCTGAGTGGCCTTCTTTTGGCTAATGGCCTCCGCATTAGCAAGCTTTGTTGGTATAGAGTCACTGCGGATTAAAATTGAGCAACTGCATTCTACAGACAGTGCACAACGGGTGTTACGCAGAAGGCACAATGCTCTTTGGGACCATCCTGTCAGGACTTCAGGGTCCCCTGGGTAATCAGTGTCTTTGGCGAGGACCAACATTTTAAGAATTTTGCATAGCGGGCGCTTTAAACAGGAGGCTAAATGGGGATTGTGTGTGACCTGGTAGGGAACGTCAGGCCGGGGGCAGTCTGAGCAGAGGCTGCCATGAACGACCCTGTCATAGCTCTTCCTAAGGCGGTCATGGGCGTTGTCACTGATAACAGGAAGGGGCGTCTAGTCCGAAGAGCGGGAATGTAGTAGTGCATCCGGCTTGAAGTCCCAGGAGGTGTCATGGTCAGAAGCGGGTGGGAGTTTTCAGAAGTGGACTGGTCCTGAGACCTTGTTTGTGCCTTAGGATGAAGATGGAGGCGTTGCCTGAGTCAGGGAAGGGAGGGTCAGAGCCTTCAGTGTCGTCGCCTGGAGGAGAGCGGGAGGTGCATAGGCCGCTAGGGGAAGGAACCACTGGGGCATAAGGGTGGTCATGAGGTAGGGCTTGTGACCTAGTAGACATTGTCGTTATATGGGGCCAGATGCCCTTAGAGAGTGTGGTGTCCTGTTGGGGCAGCGGTGGGATCCAGTGTTGCCATGGACGTGGCATACTTCCATAGGTGTCAGGAGAATGGCCAGAGAACCTCGGCCAAGGCCTTACGGATAGATTGGGGCCCAGAAGCAGCTAAAGCTTCTACAACGCTGTCTGTCTGCATGAGCTCATCCTCCGCGTCATGGAGTCATTCTGGAATGTTGTGGTGCTCCGCAATAAGGGAGGTCTGAGGTACTCAAAGGTAAGAGCCAAAAACCAGATTATGTCTGGCTACCGTTTATGGGAAAGGTAGTTTATTTAAAAGGTCTGTTTTGGCTGATGTTGAAATTGTATCAATAAACAGCAATGCTATTTTTCTCAATAATAATAAAATAGTCCTTTACATTTGCTTCGCTCTCCTTTTTACTGATAAAACTGCTTGGGTTCTATGAAACAAATGATGCCATTATGTTTACAGTGTTCCCGTTCAACATAAGTTTAGAACTGCGCCCGGCTCGGAGATTGCACACAAACAAAATGGAGCCTGTACAAATGTAAAGGACTGTTTTATTATTAACTAGCTTACCCGTCGCACGTTGCTGCGATCTCCAAAGCAAGGAAATTCAAGGAAACTCGTCATGATAACATTCAATTTACATTGTGTCATTTTTATTGAAACTTATTCATTTTAATATGGAAAACATTTCAAAGTGTCGTTTTAATTCTATTTACTTATTCGGGTGCTTGTGGATACACGATTATTTGTTTTTCCGTCTGGTGCGTACATCAGTATTCAAAAGATTATGAAGGCCCTGGGGAGCCGATATTTAATAAAGTTTTATGCTAGAAACCTTCGCGGGAGTGTACTCAACAACTTCCCAAAGTTTCATGGCGATCGGATGAATGGTGTAGTAATGCATATGCCAGAAACCTTCGCGGGAGTGTACTCAACAACTTCCCAAAGTTTCATGGCGATCCGATGAATGGTGTAGTAATGCATAAAGGACAAACAGACAGACAGACAGACATACATTCGTTTTTAGATTTTGACCTGGCGTTACTGCGCAAGCAGTTCGCGCAGGCGAAATCGAATGTTTACTATATGGGATATGGGAACGTCCCCCGGCTCCCATTGGCTAGCTCCATAAATGGAGGCTAGCCATTGGAAGCCGGATCTGTCCGTCAAGGCCGGACCAGATTCGGGGGCGTTCCCGCGATTTTTACTCATCCCACCCCTTTCCCTACGTCATGCGGCGGTGGGCGGTGTTTTTTTTTTTCTTTTTCAAGCGATGTTTTTGTCATTTGGTTGCCTGTGGTCTCCGTGTTATGTCGTGCTTGGCTCGTGGCTGTCGTCTCCGTCTTCCGTCTTTCGTCTTTGGATGAGGTCATGATGCGAGGGTCCAACCCATGAAAGCGACGTGAAAGCGGTTTCATGCTTGTTCTTATTAAAATGAAAATGCTTTTGCTGTGGCTCGTGGCTGTCGTCTCCGTCTTCCGTCTTTGGATGAGGTCATGATGCGAGGGTCTAACCCATGAAAGCGACGTGAAAGCGGTTTCATGCTTGTTCTTATTAAAATGAAAATGCTTTTGCTGTGGCTCGTGGCTGTCGTCTCAGTCTTCCGTCTTTCGTCTTTGGATGAGGTCATGATGCGAGGGTCTAACCCATGAAAGCGACGTGAAAGCGGTTTCATGCTTGTTCTTATTAAAATGAAAATGCTTTTGCTGTGGAAAAAAAATAACTATACAAAAAAATCTTGCCTTCGGCCTTAATGACACCACAAGAAACCAATATAATTAGAGAGATATTTAAATAAATGTATTATTAATTGTCCGGGTAATCACATTTTTAAAGCAAATGTGCTCCGCATGTTTTCTGACAGGCGCTATAAAAAATATATTGGCAACTTATATGAAATAATCTATTTAAAGGCTCTTAAATAGCAATTGTTTCTGATCCCCAACTAGGTGAAATTCATGTTCGCACCTCAGAAAGATGAAAGGCTGACTCGCCCTGTCAACGTGTAACAAACGGATTGTCTTGTTGCAGGTGCTCAACCCACTGTCCTCTCTACGTGTAATCGTAAAATGCAAAGTCACGTTTATTCTGCACGCCTGAGGCTGAAATCGCACAGGAGTGATTTGCCTAAGGTCACACAAGGCGGTTGAAGGTTGAGGGTTATTTCCTCATTAAAAGAAGCCCATCATAAGCCCAGGGAACAACAGGGCACTTTACCAACACAACAATGAGGCAGGGCCTCTAACAAAGCTGATCTGCTTACTGTAGTCCATCGAGGGGACGTGTGACAGAAATAATGCGAGGTTTCTCTGGGGTGTAGCCGGGACTCTGAAAGTTAAGACTTGTTTATCAGATTCCTCTCACAGGCAGACATTATTAACCAGACCTTTGATTCGCCTTCGGCTCTAACTCTTAAAGAATCTCTCACAAGTTTTGAAAAATGTACATGCAGGTGTGTTTGGTGGGTGTAACACCCGCCTCCATCCGGGGCCCTGGGCAGGGAAGCTTCCATTCTATTATTTTTGCTGTTGTTACTGCTAGGGGACATTCCAAGCCCAGCTTCACAGGGCCGGTATCATGTTGACAAAATAGCCATCAATCACCCCACCAGCACGCACAGCGGAGGCGTCGCTGTACATTTGGTGATGGATGAAAGGCAATAGAATTGCATGAGGAGTGGGCGGAGCTATCTACTGTACGACTGAACTTCAGGTGACCCGGCCGGGTGTCCTCAAGGCAAAACTGCAATGCAGAGTGAGCAGCACGATAAAGTCATCTGTATCCGTCAACCACTAAATGCCGTTTGTTTTCGAGAAAGATGAAGACGGCTGCACGAGAGCGAAGCATAAATAAAGTCAACAAAGTGACAACCCTGGGGGAGGCAGCCTCAAAACTGTTCACACACTCACTTATTTCACCAAAATGTTCCCCCAGTCATGCTGGGGTTTGGGAAGAGTCCCATAATTGTCCCAAGGCGGATTAGCTGGTTCTCCCTTTTATGTTATGTTATTGGTGTTTTTATAGCGCTCTAATCACTCGTGGGGGTGTCCAGGCGCTATGTATTCCAAAAAGAAAAGAAACGCTTTGTATTTGCAAAACACAAAAGAGAGCTCTCAGAACCCGTCAATGAAAGCTCTGGTTTAGTAGACACTGTCGCAGAAATCAAACCCCTAAACCCGGTCTAGCCTGCAGGCAGAGGCTCGTACCTCACACAGACTTGTCAATCCTTTGAAAACCACCGCCAGAGATTTACAACATCACATTATCTCGGGCTTCAATAATGCAAGAGCCGCGAGGAAGGCTTTCGCCTGCAAAGTATGATTTCTTTTTTTAATGCAAAAGAAAATGGGTGTTTTGCCGCACAGAATATTCAGCTCGAGTGTTTTGTCGCTTGCACCCTGCAAAGGATGCCGCATTTTACATTCACCAATGCCGATTTTCAGGGAGTGATGTATATCAACAAAAAGAACTTCAACACAACAACGGCCGCTACACAAAACGAAAAAGACCTCAATGCACACACTTGAAGGCGGAGTGTAACAAACAAAGCAACACAATACGTACCAGGATTTCAAATAAATATCTGGCCAAAACGGTATGGTATAGAAAAAGTTCTCTCACGCCCAGATATTCAATGGTGCGCATTGTGGCCAGGGGGCTACTGCCTGTGAAGCAGCCGGTGCAATGCCCGGGGCCCAGAGGCCTGAGGGGGCCATTGAACACCGATTAATGCTGTGTTTTCTACCGAATTAACATGTAGGGGCATTTTCATTACTTAAGTTGGGACCCATGGCCCCCTAGCAACGCTGCTTGTGGCGAAAGCTGTGCACACTATGCAAGTACAGTCAGTACATTAACAGAAACAATTCACCTCTCCGACCATTAAAAGGCAAACTAAAGAAATCCAAGATCATCGCCTCTTGCTGCTCAAGCAGTGGCTGACGCAGCCGACAGTCTGCGGGAGGCTGCCTCCGTCACTGAGCCTCATGGAAATTGGCAAGGAACGGCGCTCATAAATCTATCTTTCAAGTAACAGATTTAATTGGATTTTAATATTGAGCTAGTTAAAAATAGACGAGACAAACTTTTTGCTGTTGCCGAAAAAGTCCTCAACCTTAGATGTACCCTGTTCAGGTTAATAACTTAAGCATCTCAACCCGTCACGCTTTCCCTCTTTGTTCTATCTGAACCATATTTAGCCCACTGCAGTGCCAATGTCCTTTGTTCCCTTCTGTCCGCTGACCCTGTGGGTTGGAGTGGAAACCCCATCTGCGGTGATCCCGAATTTTCTCACCTAACACCCTTTGTCTTCTGTGTCAGTCAGTAGATTGTTTTTCACACTGTACTGTAGACGCCCCGGCTTCAATGAGGCCGGATACAACTTTACAATGTGGTAACGAGGGGCGGTCAGCGTCACTCCACTGACCTTCATTAGCTCGGTGGGTTACTGGAGGGGCGCGCTGTGCGGGGTAGGGGGGGTGCATGACAAGCTGCCGCCTGCTGTCTGACATATGGTTAAGAGCCGCGCATGTGCGCACTGCTCCAGAGTGTGTGCGTGTGTGACTACTCCAGTGTGTGCGTGCATGTGACTGCTCCAGAGTGTGTGTGTGTGTGACTGCTTCTGGGTGTGTGTGTGTGACTGTTCCAGGGTGTGTGTGTATGTGACTGCTCCAGAGTGTGTGTGTGTGTGTGTATGTGACTGCTCCAGAGTGTGTGTGTGTGTATGTGACAGCTCCAGAGTGTGTGTGTGTGTATGTGACAGCTCCAGAGTGTGTGTGTGTGTGTATGTGACTGCTCCAGAGTGTGTGTGTGTGTGTGTGTGTATGTGACTGCTCCAGAGTGTGTGTGTGTGTGTATGTGACTGCTCCAGTGTGTGTGTGTATGTGACTGCTCCAGTGTGTGTGTGTGTGACTGCTCCAGAGTGTGTGTGTGTCTGCTTCTGGGTGTGTGTGTATGGGACTGCTCCAGGGTGTGTGTGTATGTGACTGCTCCAGAGTGTGTGTGTGTATGTGACAGCTCCAGTGTGTGTGTGTGTGTGTATGTGACTGCTCCAGAGTGTGTGTGTATGTGACTGCTCCAGTGTGTGTGTGTATGTGACTGCTCCAGTGTGTGTGTGTGTGACTGCTCCAGTGTGTGTGTGTGTGTGTGTGACTGCTCCAATGGGTGTGTGTATGTGACTGCTCTGGTTGTGTGTGTGTGTGTGGGGCTCTGGGTGTGTGTGGCTCTGGGTGTGACTGGCACTGGGTGTGTGTGGCTGGCTCTGGGTGTGGGGCTGGCTCTGGGTGTGTGTGTGTGGCTCTGGGTGTGTGTGTGTGTGGTAGTAATTGCTGTCTGCTGAGCTCGTCCGTAGGGTACAATAGTTCTCACATTTGCGAGAGATTAAGCTATTGGCAATGTAAATGACAATGCCATTTATTTATCTGTTTTCAAAACCAACACATAAATACAAATTTTGTCTTTTACAATGCCAATAGCTCTAACTTCTCCAAAGGCGAAACCGTTGCATTGTATATATAGATGAGAAAAATAACATGGAGTGCGTGGCTGGCAATAGACATTGGATAACTGAGGTACACTCACTTGTTATCTTATTTGAAACGTGCATGATAACTTTTGCCAGCACTTCAATGTAGCGAATACAACAGTGACATTTATTAGGTCTCGCCTGACCCAGCGCTTGTGCTGACCTGGCCAGACCTTAAGTAAGAAGGGCTTCAGAAAATGCTACCCCGGCTACAGCTTGCAGTGCATGTGCGCAGGCGCGCTCTTGAGCAGAGGCCCATATGGCGTGATTATGCTGCACGCACATGCACTGCAAGCTGTGCCCGGTGGTATCATTTTTCCTCGCGATCACTTTCGCCCCAGCGTGCCATCTGGTGCCAATACGCTTTGCGTGTTTTTTTTTGTCAGTCCCCCCCGGGGCACAAGCATGCATCCACTTCTGTCTTTTTTGCTGCGATCAGCGGTCCTAACAGAAGTGGATGCCTGCTTGTGCCTCAGGGGAACTGACAGCAAAGACACACATGCATCCACTTGTTTTTGCTGCGATCAGCTTGTTTTACGTGGCATATTTACTTACACTTGTTCTGCTGGCCCTTATGAATGCGCTCCCCTTGTTTTTAATTTGTACAACTGCTGCTGGAAAAGAAGACCCAGCGCATGCGTATTAGGTCGTAGTTAATTTTCCAATTTTTTTGTCTTGCTTAGCGCCCCTTTATTCCTTCGCGATCCGTAAACACCAATTAAGCAAGGGCTCACCTGATGGGGTCCTGGCCTCCATCCTGTTGTTAATATGTGCTTTTCAGAAACAAGCTGAGGACCTTATGTTGTGTCCAGATGCTACAGTAACCCCAGGTCTCAGCCGGCTTCTGAACGAGAAAGCTGAAAGATTCACTGCTGACTGGGTGTTGCAGTGAGGGAAGAAAATGTAGGTACATAGACATTGAAATAGGAATGTGACTAGCATATAGACATGAGAAAAGGACAACATTTCACTACACTCTTTGTCAACGCTGACCTAAAGTTCTCATGTTGGTAGCCAGTTTAGTCATCACTCTAGTTATATATTTGAAGTATGAGGTCATTATGAAGACTACTTGTCATAGATATGCTAAATGTACTTTGAGTTGTATTTTGCTGAAACTGTCTGCGACTGTGTGTTTAGCTGCTTATATCCATACTTATGTAACAGTCAATGTAGAAACATAAATGATGTTAGGGTTGACATATGAGCAAGAAAACAATAAAAGCAATCGCTACATATTTACAGTACTGCATTTTCTCTGACAGTAATAACACGGCTCTCGAACAGTAACATTTTCATTTAAAAAAATGGGATTTCATTATGTCTGTTCTACTCAACAGGCAACCTTTTCCCTCAGGCCGTTGTCCAGTTTCCATAAGTGAAATTGACAGAGTGCTTCCGGGTCTGTCTGAGCTGTACAACTTGTAGCTGGTTATTATTACAAGACTAACGTCGCAACGTCTTTGCAACAGTTTAAGGTATGACAGTCTAAAAATGCTTCTACGTTGTTTTTAAGTTAGGTGTAATATTTATTGAGTATAGTTTTTCAGTGACCCTCATTGTGAAAGTATGACCTTTATTTGTAATGCCCCAAAAACCAGTTCGTCCATGGCTGTTACAAGCGACGTAGTAATGAAGAGATTTTTAATACCCGGTACTGCAAACCAATCTCTCCATGGCTTGTGTGGGATTTTTAAGACCTTGGTTTTTCAGCCGACAGGCCCGTAAACATGCTCTGTCTTGTATAACGGTATTTATAATGTGAAACCTCCCCGCACGCTTAGTGCAGTTGACTGCTAACCAGTCGTGAAAGTCACAATCATCACACGGGGGGTCTTGGTAGCTAGTCTTCATTTTGTTTTCTTTTTTTTTAAAAAGCTTAATTTATTGGCATTTTTTAAAACAAACATACAGTTATCTAAACAATTGAACAGATACTTGTACGGAAACAATCCCCAGCAGGAGCTGAATAGTTCTACTCAGTTCAATATGGTGAATCCTTTTCATTTGGGGGTTTTGTTGCTCCATGATCATCATTGGCAGGGCTTCATCACCTTCCTTATTCTGGGCCCAGCTAGTCACCCCGGCAACCTGGTGTTAGCTCTGGGTGTCCCATCCACCTCATGTGGGAATTCAAGATTTGAGAACATACGTGACAAGAATTTTCAATTCTATTAAGGACAAGGAGGCGAGGATTATGCTTTCTCATTCCTTTATTAGAAATGCTCAGCAGCCAATTAGAAAACAGTATACAAAAATAAAAACTACAATAACCATGAACCTTTGGGTATCACATGACAGATCATAGAGTCACTGGTATAAAAGGTCCCATAGAGAATACCAAATCCTCTTTCTTTGGCAACTAAAACAGATCAAGAACGAAAACAAACAGCAGTCCAATAGGCAGATCCAAAAGGAAGGAACCAGAGGCAACAGAAATCCATGAGGAGAAGGAAGCCAGAGGCTTGCAGTCGCAGGCAACTTGGAAGAGAAGGTAAGAGTCAGGACGAACCGTGCTGGACAGCAACCTCTATTTGGGGTCAGATCCTGATAAGAAACATAGAGCCGTAATATACACATCTAGTGTCCAGAAGCTCAATAGAATAGGGGGGGGGGAAACAAGTAACAATAAGAAACAAATGCCATATGCAAATAGCAGTAATCAATAACAAGATAACATGTAAATGCAGAATATGGGTGGGATAATCCTCGCCTCCTTGTCCTTAATAGAATTGAAAATTCTTGTCACGTATGTTCGCAAATTTTGAATTCTAAGTCAGGACAGGAGGCTCCGATTATGCTTGTTCAAAGCTGATCCGCCAAACAGAAGCAATATGAGCAATCAGCTTGTAATAAAATGTTTTAAACACAGAATCAGAAGACCAATCAGCGGCCTTCATAATGTCAATCAAAGTCACTCCCAAGGAGAATGCTTTAGAAGCCACAGCCCCTCGTGCGGAATGTGCACCAAAGATAGAGACATCAATACCAGCCTCGGACATAAGCTATCTGACCCAGCGGGCCAATATCGCTGGGGCGACAGGGTGAAAAGGCTTCTGCAAAGCAATTAATAATTGACCATGCATATCCTGACGAAAAGGAGCAGTACTCACCTAGTAATCTTTAACACATTGAACTACGCAAAGCTTGAGATTAATGGGAAAAAATGGATAGGTAACAGAAGATGTATCATTTTTTGTGCGTCTGGAAAGAACAAAAGTAACACCCTCAGGCGTGAAACTGCGACCCGCCAGGTCCAGCGCTCGAACATCAGACACGCGTTTGCATGAAACTAGACATAATAACATAGTCAGCTTCGCTGACAGCTGTTTGCAGGATAACAAGGAATTGGAATGCCAGGCCTCTAAAAATCGCAAAACAACTGAAACATCCCATAGGGCCACGTATTTGGGACAAGGAGGTTTCGCCAGGCGAATGCCCTTAAGCAATTTGGAAATCAATGGGTGCTCACCTGCAGGCTTACCATCAATATGGATATGACCTGCCGAAATGGCCGAACGGGAATTATTATTATTATTAGTTTTTTTTTTAATGTTTTTGTGTTATTTGCCTTACCCTCTTTCCAAGAAACGCCAACCACCTTACGTGTCCTACTTTGAGAGACAGATAAGATCTCAATCCTCTCCCATCCCAGACACGATTAACATAATGGCGGGAGACGAAACCAGAAGACACAAGGAGAGAGGAAGGGGGGGTGTGGACCAGCATTTAGTCCATCAAGGCATTTTTCAACCTGTTGGACTAGTTACACTATCCGGGGGAACCAGCAACCCAAGGTCCATAGAGCGTAGTAAGGATAATCATAGGTACCGGAAAAAGAAAAAAAACACCCCGGAAATCCTATCTCCATTGAACCAGCAAGTCCCAGAAAGACAGGTTTCGTTTACTGCAAGGTCTGGCCAAGTCCACCTTAGATGTTTCATACAGTGACATCAACCAGCCTGCATGCGATGGTGGCGTGGTATCAACCCAAAATTTACAAATTTTCCGTCTTGCCAGGAGGATTGCATAAAAAAGGAAAGTCTTTGCCTGGCCGGTGATGCTTTTGTCTAGCCCAAAGATTATCAATGGCAGAGTAATAGACACTGAAGTATTAAGGATAGACTCCAGTGAGGACTTTACTTCTTCCCAAAATAAACTAATGGAAGGGCAATCTTTAAACATATGTAGATCGGATGCTTCAGGGAGATTGCATTTATTGCAGCTCTTTCCTGGCTGGAATTTTGATAGCCTTAGAGGGGAGAGGTAGGCGCGATGTAATGTGAAGAGATGATTACGCCTCAGCCAAGCTGGTTTAACGGTTTTATAAAGAAGAGTAAAAGATCTTATCCATAGCTCCTCGCATTGAAAGCATAAATCACATCCCCAAAGATTGTCAGGAAGGGTAAACTCCCCATCCTCCTACTCCAAAATATTCCAGTAGCAAATAGCCACCTCTTTGCCTCCCTCTTGCCTCTCTACCAGTTGTTGTTCCAGGTTGCTAATTTTCCCCATTTGGATACCCTTCCTACCCGTAGCCCTTGCCCAGCTATCGAGCTGCATATGTTTGAATCTGGAGAGAGCCGGACCTACCCTATCACGTAGTACTTCCCATTCTACCATTAGCCCCCCTGCTAATAACTCGCCCCATCTTACAATCCCTGCATCCTTCAAGGGGATTGCGAGACTATCCTTCAAACATGGTGGAAGCCCTGGGGAATCCCACAGGGGGGCAAAATTTGACAAGTAAGAAAGCCCTATTCTTTTTTTTTATCTGCGCCCAGGTTCTTGCCAAAGGTTGTAAAATCTTCAGCCTCACCTTCTTAAAAAACTTCTGGTCCCCAAATTTAAATAAGAATCCATCAATTGGCAGGTCCGCCCCTACTAACATGGCCCTAAACATTGTTCCTGTAGATGAGCTTGTTGGTGTTTTCAGGAGCATTCTAGAGTGGGACATCTGAAACGCCCATGAGTAGTATTGCAGATTTGGTAGTGCCAGCCCTCCCTTTTCCCTCCTCCTTCTCAACTTCATCCAGGCCAGCCTAGTCGCCTTATAGTTCCATACAAAGGAGTTAATCTCACGCTGACATTTGTCCAGCTGTTTAGGATCAAAAGCCAGGGGAATGGTGTTAAAAATGAATTAAATTTGGGAAGAATGGACATCTTTACTAAGCTTACTCTCCCTAGTATAGTAAGTGGAAGGAAAGTCCAAGATTTTAATAGCTTCCGACATTCACTAAAGACCCGATATAGGTTGGTCTGCACGATGTTTCCAACCTCTTGAGTAATCCGTATTCCCAGATAACGCATGGAGGGGGGTCACTGCAAGCTGTGTGTTAGTGATATTTCAGGTCATTACCTCAGTTTTGCTTGAGTTGATTTCGTACCCCGAAATCCACCCAAACTCCTCCGCGCTCTTAATAACCATGGGACAAGATCGACCCGGGTCCGACGTATATATGAGAATATCGTCAGCGTAGAGTGCTCCCACCCTCCAAATTCGAAAGAGGGGATATTATCCTCTTCTCTCAAAACCTGCGCGAACAGCTTGATATATATATTGAATAGGAGGGGAGAAAGCGGGCAGACCTGCCTAGTGCCCCTCGTAATTTTAATGGGCTCTGTCAAGGCACCATTGACCAACAGTCTAGCCCGTGGGGCCCTATACAGGAGATCAATAACACAACAAAAGTCATCCCCAAAGATGAACTTTTTCATTACCGCGGCCAGATAGGGCCAGTTGACCCTATCAAATGCTTCGGTTGCATCTAAAGTGAGGGTAGCCAGAGGAAGAGAGAAGGTGGAGGCGATGTCTATCGCTCCCACCAGGTCATGGGTAAGATCTGCCAGCTTGTGGTAAATAAATAAATAATACCTCTATTTTTGGATGAATAAATGAATAACAGATAGCTCAATAAATAAGAGTCAAGATTCGAGGTAGTAGGAGTTTTGCAGGTTTAATACAGCATAAGGACAGGAACAGGACAACCTGCATAGGAATAGGATGGCAGGGCCCAGCAGCTGCTGGGGCTGGATCTGGGATGAGCGCGCTAACATTTAATAACAATACACGATCATATATACTAAAACAGTTGCATTACAATACATACGATAGGCGGAGCAGTGGGTGTGGTCAGTAGCGGTCGCGAAAGATAAGGGTGAAAGTGGGTGTAACAGAGGCGTATACATAGACATGTGATGCAAACGTAACAGAATATGTCATGAATGGGGTGGAAACCATGGAGGGGGCTACCTGAGGAGCCGGGACCTCTAACCTGATGGTGCGCGCAAACTGGCAATGACGTATTACTAGGAGAAGCTGGGGGCTTCGAACTCTGTGCTAGGAGCAGAGACTGAAGTCTGGAGAGTCAGGGCGACATGTACCTAAGCAGTATCTAGTATCTGATGTTTAGAGAACATGTTGATATGAACTAAGAGTCAGGAGGGGAGAGGCTAACGGACTCTAAGACTGGAGCATGCATTATTCTACATGTAGTGCGTGATGAAGGATATTAAATGACCATTAAATGCAGTATTTCTCTTACATGGAGACGTAAAGGCTAGACAATGACGGAAACTATTGATGCGATTCAGTAGCTTTAGGAATGCAGAGAAGGAGGACTGAACTGATAACTGGAATCATAACATACTCTTGGCAGACTCAGAGGCAGAGCCAGGCTGAGCCGGGCACTGCGAGGCAGGAAGTAAGTGAAGGGTCGAGGATACAGGTGGGGGCTGTATCGCTCCTCAGCGAGGCTTCAGGAGACAGGAGACAGGAGCTGAATCTGGTGTCCAGGCCCTTCTGAGGCCTAGAAACGGGGACTTTACAATGGAATAACGTGCACACTGAGAAACGTGGCAACGTAACTTTACATAGGCCTGATATTCGTAGTATTCACGAGAACTGGAAACTGACATACTAGAGATGGACACAACTGTAATTGCGTCATTAATCGAACATAGGGAATGCATATGCATATTTAATCATGCACACATAACATATGATGGAGGACGCGTAGGGACACAGAACATGGCAAAATTTACTTTTCCACATTCCCTCCTTGTCACTACGTTTTCCATCAGGAAACATCAATATTCATGATACCATCTATCATTTCATACAGTATCATTTGTTCGTCTCGAATTATCCTGGAACGGGATCTAGAACGAGGCTTGGGACTAGGAATACATGATGTAGCACAAATGCCGCAAATCGCAGGGCCACATTGTATACAGAGGCAGCAGCTGAATATGATCGCTACTGCAATACCTAGAAAGGATAAGACTTTCCATCCCCAGGCGGAAATTATATTCCAGAACCAACCGGACCATGTCCAGGTGCCTGGATCTTGGTGTAACAGATGGGCAATTTTATGGAGTCTGGTTATAGCTGAATAAACAGACGGCGCGTTATTTGGAATGAAAATGCAGCAACTAGATCCGATGACTCTACAGGCCCCGCCCCTATCGGCCAGTATGACGTCAAGGACGAGACGATTCTGTAAAACGACAAATCTCATAGCAGATTGCTCTTCGGTTAAGTTACCTAGAGCAGAGGCAGTCTCATTGACTACAACTTCAAGGGTTCTGGTTAACCTACGGATTAGCTTACTATTCTGGATAGGTCCTATAAAGAAAAAGAAACCTCTGTTGAAATCTGTATACTGTTCTAGGGCAGTTTCAGTATAATCGACAATGGGGGACTCCCTTCTATGTCTAATGTGTACTAGATGTGTATTTCTATGATAATCAGATGGGGCTAGGAAAACTGGTGGCAGTAGGAAGGCAATGTAACAGGTTCCCTCCCAATCGAGGGGCAGACGAATATATGCAGTTTGACCACAAATAAAATAAGAATGGCGTGAAGCTTTGAAAATAGATTTCCCACTGTCACTATACTTGACAATAGTAGTACAATCGCTATGTCCTACGTGTGTAGAACCATTACTCCTAACACATAATTCGCCTTTGACTGGTAGTACTGAAATAGCAGGTAAGTCTGGAGTAGTATCAGACTGAACATTCAGGACCATGAAATTCGAAGAATAATTACCTAAATTATACACTTCATTTTCTAGATCTAACCCTGTTCTGTGGGGAAGACCTTGCTTGTCTGGAAAACATGTACTGTTAAGAAAAGACATATCTGTTGAGGATGACGTTAACGTGGACCATGCTCCACACGAACCATTATGTGAAAATGGATAAGGAAAGAGTGGCAGAACTCCCTTCGGTGTCTGGAAAGGGGGGAGTCGACCACACACCCAACAATTTGTGGCATTGCTGGTCTGGTGTGAATAATGTAACATGCGGATGAAAGAATTATTTCGCATAGCGAGGCGGTAAGAGAGTTCATGAGGAGGCAGATCACTAAACGTGTGTTCTACTGTAGCATTAGCAGACTTATTTACATGAGAAACTGAAAAATACAGATAAAATGCATAACTGGTGCAGGAAATCATAATGCTGAGAAATAATATGAAACATAGAAAAACGATACATCGGATTGAGTTTTGACTAACTCTCTCACTATGGGGGTCTATTTTATACATGTCAGAAACAGTCTAACCGTTTCACCTAGGGGAGGACTTAGACAATCAAACTGGCTGACTTATTTTACTAGACCGGAGTTTCAACTTATACTCCTGTTGCGGTGTTTTCTCTAACGGGGAGGGTGCAGTATCATTGTTCTTTGCGGGACAGTCCTTGAGAATAGTACTTTGGCAATCCTTCAAATCCTGGGAAATGTTCTTTGAGACGGGTTTCAGTCCATAAAATTTCTTTACGTGCGAAAGGTGCACCCAGCCTTTGCGTCCCTCCAACTTCACGGCTGTACGGGTGGCGAGGAGGACCTGTCGGGGCTCCTTCCAGCGAGGCTCTAGCGGACTTGAGCGGTCAAAATTGCGAACCAGGACCATGGATCCTGGAACGATTTCATGCGGTGCCACCTCGGTATTGTCTGGAAATGCGGCGGCAACCTGTGAACGACAAGAGTTGAGGGCAGACATCAAGGAAGCTAGGTAATCTGTCAGCATATTACTTGAAACATCGGTAATACTTCGGGGTCTGGGTGTACCCCACATGTTAGGGGGGCGGCCGAATACGACCTCATACGGGGACAGACCTGATCTGGAATGTGCGACCATGCGCATATAGAACAAAGCGACTGGCAGAGCTACTAGCCAGTCTACACCTTTCTCTTGACAAACTTTTGCGATACGGATTTTCAAAGTCTGGTTATGTCTCTCTACGAGACCGGCTGCTTCAGGATGGCGTACACAATGGAACTTCCACTGGTACCCTAACAAAAGGGAAACATGTTTCATTAACTCTGAGGAGAATGGCTGGCCGTTATCAGAATATACGACCCTAGGGAGTCCATAACGGGGGAAGAACTCACGAACCAACTGCTTGGCAGTGGTCGCGGCTGTGTAATCTGGAACTGGATATGCTTCTGTCCACCTGGACAAAGCGCATACCACTACAAGGACATACTTGAAACCTCGACATCGCTCCATCTGAATATAATCCATCTGGAGGACTTCAAAAGGGTGGTCAGGAGGTTGGAATCCCCCTTGTTCCACCGGGACACTTTTACCTGGATTAAACTGGCAACATATCATACAGGTACGGACTTTCTGTTTGGCTGCAGCTCGTAAATGCTTGTTGAACCAAATGTTCTGGATACTGTCTAACATAGCTTTTTCTCCTAAATGTGCTGGACTATGTGCGGTATTGATAATGACTTGAACCATAGAGTCGGGGAGAAACCATGTGGCTTTTCCCTTCGTCACCCATCCCTGATCTGTCTGTACCCCTCCTTGTTCAGACCATTTCTTGATTTCATCGGGAGTAGCATGTAACTGGATATCTATGACATCTTGAGTAGGGTCTTTAACTGTCATACATGTAGTCGGATCTGGAGTGTGTGTCGGTGTCTTATTTACTGGAATGTCTGGTGTCTGAGCTGTAAGCTTGGCTGTGCGATCTGCTAGATCATTACCTTGGGAAATGGTGTCAGTAACCTTCGTATGTGCTTTGCATTTCATGATAGCAATGGATGTCGGTAAATGTATTGCATCTAACAGAGCTTGAATAAGGAGACCATGCCGAATCTTGGTTCCATGAGAAGTCATGAAACCTCTCTCTTGCCAGAGCACTCCAAAGTCGTGTACAACTCCAAATGCGTAACGTGAATCGGTGTAAATATTAACTTTCAAGTTCTTGGCGTGTATGCAGGCTTGAGTCAGAGCAACTAGCTCTGCGGCTTGAGCGGACAGGGTATCAATACGGTGTGTCTCAATAACTTCAGTGTCAGTAGTCACTGCATACGCGGCTACTAGTTCTCCTGTACTAGTTCTCATGCATGAACCATCCACATAAAGTGTCAGGTCGGGATCTGGTAGTGGAATATCTGTCAGATCTTGTCTTGGCTTTGTCATGATGTTAACTATTTCCACACAGTCGTGTGTGGCAGAATTCGAAGTAACTGATGGTAACAGTGTAGCAGGATTTAAAATATTGCAGCGTCTGATTTCTATGTGTGGCTGAAACAGTGTCAATTCATAACCTGTTAAACGTGCAATTGTCAAGTGCTGAGTTTGTGTTCGGTTTAAAAGAACTTCCACGGCGTGTGGAACTTGTACTGTCAGGGAGTGTCCTAATACTATGGAATCACTTTGTCTGATAGCTAGTGCTGTGGCTGCAACTGACTTGAGGCACGCAGGCAGAGCCTGGGCTACAGGATCTAATGTGCTCGAAAAATAAGCACATGGCTTGTATTGTCCTGCTTGATCTTGTGTGAGAACAGATAATGCTGTACCTTCGCGTTCAGTGACGAAAAGTGTAAAAGACTTACTGTAGTTTGGTGTAGCTAGAACTGGAGCTTGACATAGGGCTTTCTTTAACTCATTGAAACTGAGTGTATGTTCAGATGTCCAGGGGAGGACAGTCGATACGGCTGCCTCCTGTGTCGTTAACTGTATCAGTGGCTTGGCTAGAAATGCATACTGAGGAATCCATTGTCGGCAATAAGAAGTGAGGCCGATAAAAGCACGTACCTCCTTCTGGGTCTTGGGCTGAGGAAGACTCGCTATTAATTGAATACGGTCAGGTGTCAACTGCCTACCCCTCTTGGACAGTAAGTGTCCTAAGTAGACCACTTGCTGGACACAGAATTGAAGCTTCGAAGGGGACACCTTGTGTCCCATCTCGGCTAGGAAATACAAGACTGTAAGGGATGCTCGCTCGCAAGCACGTTCAGAACGGGCTGTGATCAGTAGATCATCGACATACTGGAGCAGGGCAGTGTCAGTTGGCATGTGAATGTTGTCTAGTTGTCTCTTAAGTGCTTGACTGTAAATACTAGGACTTTCTGTGAAACCTTGAGGAGCTCGTGTGAACATATAGCTCCTTCCATTTAAACAAAATCCGAAAAGAAACTGGCTGTCTGGATGAATGGGAACACTGAAAAATGCGTTCTTGAGGTCAATTACAGTAAAGAACGTGGCTTCGGAATCGATGGCTGTCAATAGGGAAGAGATGTCTGGGACAACTGGGTACTGAGGAATAATACATTTATTAAGCTCTCGTAGGTCAATCACTAATCGATATACTGGGGGTGCATTTGGATCAGTACGTTTCATGACTGGAATGATCGGAGAATTGCATACATTGGAGTCAGTTTCTACAACCACTCCTTGAGCGATGAGCTCGTCAATAATTTTGGATAAGGCTGCTACAGCCTCAGGTGGCAATCTGTACTGTCTGATTCGTGGTAACACTACACCTGGCTTGAGAGTCACACGATGGGGTGTGATTTGCATATAACCAACATCAGTTGGACCTTGCGCCCATAGATGCGGCGGAACATTAGACAATCTGGGATCAAAATCTCGTAATACATAGTGACCCTTGAAGTCACGTAGGAACAATCGTATTCCCTCTGGGGAACAGCATATAACTGCACCTAATTCTTTCAGTGTTTTAATGCCTAACAGATTTTCTGGACATGACTTAGTAAGTAACAGATCAGTAGTGCGGGACAATGGACCTACTTCTAGAGTAACTGGCTTTGATATTTCATTTACGACAGGTTTTTCTGAAAATCCAAGGGAAACATTTCTTGAGCCTGAGAGCGGAGCCCCTGGAACTTCGGCGTGGCTAATTGTGGTCCTACTTGCCCCTGTATCAATCAAAAACTTTCTGTCTTTCCCTAATACTTGACTGTGAACATAGGGACCTTCTTGATCTACTGGTATCTCGATGAGAGGCAAGCCTACCTCCCTCTCTAGGCTGTTTCATGAATATGGCTGATACTCTGGATACTCGGACTGTGCATACTGGTACATCTGCTGTGTAACATGCTGTGTTGCAGCGATAGGCTGCGGAGCTGTAACTGTCTGTGGTGCATTCTGTGGCTGAGGAATCTGTGAAACTTGTTCTTGTCTAGGCGGACGTGGTCTTTCTTTAGTCTTACCAGTAGCTATGTTGTGTTTCAGAACTGCACACTCGTTTATAAAATGACCTGGCTGTTTACAATAATTGCAGTTCCCTTTAACGGGAGCTGCAGGATGACTGGCTTGATTCGGACCCCTCTTCTGACTGTCTTGAGGAACGGATTGTGCAACTAGTACTTTCATTTTCGTGTCTTTCATACGCTTTCTCTCGTGTTCTTGTTCTTCCCTGATTCTATTCTGGTGGTATTGGAGCATCTGTAACATCTGGGACGGGGTATTAGCTTGCCAGGTACTTTCGACTTTCAAAACTCGATTTTTAATTTGTGGGCTTGAATTCTCGACTAATTTAGTAACAAAAAGATGAGGGTATGACTCACTACTTGTCTTGAGGCCACTGTTTATGGTAAAACATTTCTCAAATCTGGAATAATAATCACTAATATCTTCGTCTTGTTTCTGTTTACAGGCTGAGATTGCATCCCAGTCTTCCTTTCTCGTTGTTAACAATCTGGGTAAAACTTGAATCAATAATTCAGGTAATTCTTTACATTTTGCTCCAAGACCGGTACCTGGTACTCGTGCCTTATCTTCAGCTTCTAGAATTGCCCAATCGATCTTTTTCTCCCCCACCTCCCATTCTTTTTCCTTGAGCTTTTCATACACCCCTGCGGGCAACAGAACCTTTAACATTTTAATTATATCTGGATACGTGTATTCTCCCATACGGAGCATGTCTTTTAATTCTCGATGGAACCCTGCTGGATCTTTATCATGACAGGGGATTAATTTTTTCATCTCTAGGAGTTCCATCTTTGTAATCGGAGTGTAAACAAACACTCGTTCTAGTTCGCCACCCGTTCCTCTAACTGGGTGGACTTCTCGTAACGGATTCTGTCTGTCCATGTAGAATGGTTTACTTTCTGGGGGTGATACATGAACAAAATGCGGGTTCAAAAACGTTCTATATTTGTGACGCTGTTCTAGAATGACACTAATTAAATCGGTACCTAAACCTTTCCATTTATACTGGAGTAACTCATTCAGGACATCGTGTAACGGACCTGGATCAGAATGTTGACCCTCATACAATGTAATGAGGTGTTGAATCATATACATACCCGCCAGTCGTTGCTCGGCTGGGGGCATTTTCAGAAACATTTGTGCCACTATTTCGTCTGGAAAAGTGGTAGAATCAGTAATCCATCGGACTGCTGATCGGACCAGTTCTTGTTCATGCATAGTACTTAACTCACTATAACCGATTCGTGATTTCAGAATGTGATCGGTAGCTTGAAATACTTGTTCTAGAGAACCTTGTTCTGGTGCTGGATGATGAAAAATAGACTTGTGTTCTAGGCGTAAATGGCGATCTGGAAATCTAGATTTTCCTACATACGCTATTCTGTCGGGATTCTCGTCCTCTACCTCTTCAGTATCAGAGTTACTTTCTTTCTCGCTTACTTGTGCTGCTTTACGTTGTTCGTGTATCCTTATTATTTCTTTACGAATCTTCTTATACATACTCTCTATAGCACCGATAGTCTTGTGCTTACCCTCGGCTATATTATCACTCCACTTTGTCAGGGTTCTCATTTCGGCTTGATCTTTGGTCGGATAATCTTGTTCTCGTATTAGACAATTAATCAAAAACTTTAATAGCATGAGCTGGACTTCAGCTTTTCTTTGGCACATGACATCACTAATACTTTCTGGATCATTCCCTGTACGGATGAAACGATATATTCTGTCTAGATCTTCTTTCATATCTGGTAGGGTGACTAGATACTCGGTCACCTTTCTTACGCGTAATGAATATAAAACCATACTATCCTCGCCTGGGACTGGATCATAGCCACATTCGTTAAGGGCTTTTCTTATTTCTGCTACAGACTGATGTCTGGGCGTACGCTGTGACGCTTGTGCATGTAATTCGGCTGACGTTAAACGCTTATGTGGCGGCGGGGTTTGAGGAGTACCTCCTCCTGCGGCCCCTAAACTAGAATCGTCGACTGATCCTCTTCGTACTAGTGTGGTAGGAAATTGAAATGCGGGCTGAACTGGTATGGCGGGCTGGACCGGGGGGACCGTAACAGGTACTGCAAGGGGTACCCCGGTGTCTGGAGGAACGGGAAGTGCCTGATTTACAGGGACTGGCGGAGCGCGAACAGGATTTGCATATTCTGGGACTGTGTCGTCCAAATAGGACGAAATAAAAATATCAGCTGCGGTCGGTTTGTGACGTAGCTTGGTCGGAACTAATGGTGGCGGGAAATTACTGGATGCCTCTGGGGTCGCTTTTGGCAGGCCCTCGGCAAGGAGAGGATACATACCCTTAATAAGAGCATGCCTCTGTCTGTCTGACTGTTCGGTTTTAACTCGTTCACCAATCTTGATTAATTCCCTTTCTTGGGCTCGTTCCAAGGATTCTCTACTTAATTCTGACTTTCTGATTTCTTTTTCGGTTCTTTTATGAGCTTCTTTGCGCCATAACTCGATGGCATCTTTCTGTGACTGTCTGGCTTTCTTTTTCCATAATGCTTCTTCTACTCGCATGATGCACTCGGCATCCCATGTACCCGATACGGGCCATCTATACTTTTCTTCTAACTGTTTGGTATACTCTACCCATAAATCTAGATATAATATGGCACTTATGCCATGCTTCTGATACATAAAATGACCTGGACTGTCCCTAGGCGGAACTGGAACTGCTGCTTCCAGCAGACCCTTTCTAGTTTTTAACTGACGTAACTTAGAAAACAAGGGCATGACTGGACTGTAATCTAGACACAATACAATACACAATGAACACGATACTTATTCCCCATTCATACCACGACATTAAAATACATGAAGAACATTTAAAATAACAGTTCGGACAGAATACTACCTGGAATACGGAACACAGAATACATGAATTTTCTCGGGAACAGAACTGACTGGAACAGAAACTAGATGCACTGCTGAAACAGTACGAACTTACCGGTCTCATACAGAGACACGTCAGGACCCGCATCCACCGAAGTGGACACTTCGTTTGTGGGTCTGTGTACCACCAACCCACGGACCAGAGTCAATCAGATTGACCCTGTCTAGATACTACCCCAGTAACGGTACTCACCGGGCAGCAAGAACGGAAGGCCTCGGACTGGACTGGACTGCTTCGACGTCGGACGGACGAACCTCGGACTTCTGTTACGGGTGGGCCTCCGGATACCTCGGACCTTGGACTCTCGGCTTGGGCTCTGGTCGGGACTCGCCGCGTTCCTCCACCGCCTCGTCTGGATGCTGGACCGCCTCCTCCGTCTCCTCCGTGGGCCTGAGGGATACTTGAAGCAGAAATATCTGCACGTGCACGGTATGGTTCCGTCACGGCTGCAGAGGGTCAGGGGGCCGGCGTGGCTTCACCGGCGCGTGGGGAAAGGGCAAGTCCCTATTCGGGCGCCATTATGTGGTAAATAAATAAATAATACCTCTATTTTTGGATGAATAAATGAATAACAGATAGCTCAATAAATAAGAGTCAAGATTCGAGGTAGTAGGAGTTTTGCAGGTTTAATACAGCATAAGGACAGGAACAGGACAACCTGCATAGGAATAGGATGGCAGGGCCCAGCAGCTGCTGGGGCTGGATCTGGGATGAGCGCGCTAACATTTAATAACAATACACGATCATATATACTAAAACAGTTGCATTACAATACATACGATAGGCGGAGCAGTGGGTGTGGTCAGTAGCGGTCGCGAAAGATAAGGGTGAAAGTGGGTGTAACAGAGGCGTATACATAGACATGTGATGCAAACGTAACAGAATATGTCATGAATGGGGTGGAAACCATGGAGGGGGCTACCTGAGGAGCCGGGACCTCTAACCTGATGGTGCGCGCAAACTGGCAATGACGTATTACTAGGAGAAGCTGGGGGCTTCGAACTCTGTGCTAGGAGCAGAGACTGAAGTCTGGAGAGTCAGGGCGACATGTACCTAAGCAGTATCTAGTATCTGATGTTTAGAGAACATGTTGATATGAACTAAGAGTCAGGAGGGGAGAGGCTAACGGACTCTAAGACTGGAGCATGCATTATTCTACATGTAGTGCGTGATGAAGGATATTAAATGACCATTAAATGCAGTATTTCTCTTACATGGAGACGTAAAGGCTAGACAATGACGGAAACTATTGATGCGATTCAGTAGCTTTAGGAATGCAGAGAAGGAGGACTGAACTGATAACTGGAATCATAACATACTCTTGGCAGACTCAGAGGCAGAGCCAGGCTGAGCCGGGCACTGCGAGGCAGGAAGTAAGTGAAGGGTCGAGGATACAGGTGGGGGCTGTATCGCTCCTCAGCGAGGCTTCAGGAGACAGGAGACAGGAGCTGAATCTGGTGTCCAGGCCCTTCTGAGGCCTAGAAACGGGGACTTTACAATGGAATAACGTGCACACTGAGAAACGTGGCAACGTAACTTTACATAGGCCTGATATTCGTAGTATTCACGAGAACTGGAAACTGACATACTAGAGATGGACACAACTGTAATTGTGTCATTAATCGAACATAGGGAATGCATATGCATATTTAATCATGCACACATAACATATGATGGAGGACGCGTAGGGACACAGAACATGGCAAGATTTACTTTTCCACAAGCTGACGCCCTTTTATAAACAAATAATCAACGAAGTC
The DNA here is from genome assembly GCF_964261635.1 of Lissotriton helveticus. Lineage (NCBI taxonomy): Eukaryota > Metazoa > Chordata > Amphibia > Caudata > Salamandridae > Lissotriton > Lissotriton helveticus. The sequence continues at coordinate 891,969,763 of NC_136070.1, forward strand.
CACCTCATATATAGTTGGTGTATATACTGGTGTTAATGGAATACACTGTGTGTGTTAAAATACCCCTCACACACCAAAAGGGCCCTTGGTGTCATGCTTCATCATTGGGGTCTTCCCGCCCCGCTGCGGGACGGGGCGGTGCTGCGACAAGCGACTACGCTGGAGCACCTTTAGGGTACTATGTGAGTGGATAGGAGTGAGTGTCAGTGGGGTCGGGATTAATAATGAAATGTGAAGTTAAAAAATACCTGGCCAAGTGGTAGAAAAAACGATTTAATAGACACTGGCTGGTATTGTTAAAAGGGTGAAGCGGAGAGGTAAAGCAAGTTACTGGGCTTACTCTCCTGTGTGGGTCAACATGTTTCGGGGCACCATGCCCCTTCGTCAGGACCGGGTATAGATCCCCCTGTCACTCACTAATGTTAATACCACAAAATTGGGTGGGTTATATATTCTTATTATCAATATGTATAAATATATTATAATTATACGTGTTCCTATCTGTATCAGGAGTTCTGAAGTTGTAAGCCTGAAAGAATAAGAGCACAGGGTTATTAGTGCGCGGATCCCAAAGCGCTAGACTATTGGTCACCTGTAAGGGAGGAAAAACGAAAAAAAACAAAAAAAACGAAAAAAACACACACATGTAGACTGTGGTATCTGGCATTGCAGTTGAATCTGGGAAGTGCCATGTTACCAGTCATTGAAGTGTAAATGACAAACAGTGACAACACACATATACATCATAACACTTTAAGTCTGCCAACACACGGAGGAAAATTTTTGTCCAAGATACATACTTAGGAAATTGGGAGTCAGTGCCCCATGAGCCAAGACTGGGCGAAGGGTATTAAGGGGGTCCAACTGCAATTGGAGAGAAAATAGGAATAAAGGAAAGGAAATAAATTGTTGCTTGTTCCTTGTTGTGCTATAGGTGAGCTAGTTTTCAGGTAAAAATAGCGAAAGCAGCTCTTTTCTGGTCCATTCGGCTATGCCGTACTTACTCAACCCCAAGCACCACGGTGCTTCCTCCTTCGTCAGTGGCTTCCGTGTTAATGAGAAGCCGGGATGGGGCGGGTATTATATACTGTGGGGTTAATTGGATAATGGCCAGTTAATTGGTTTGGGATTCCAACTCGGGACAGGTGTGTCCGCGAGAGAGTCATAGAACACAGTGCTTGCGGCGGCCATTATTGAGTGTATAATTGTATGAGGAAAAAGAGGCAAACTGTTGAAGTCATGCGATCCTGAAAAGCCGCTTGAATATTCCCCACTCGGTTGTATTTAAAAAGAGTTTAGATTGATCTGCGGGAGCAAAAGCTAACGCTAGTGGCGACGCAGGGTTCTCAACGCATTGCGAATGCGCGAAGGAGTACCGTCTTTTTATGACGTACTGCGCATGGGCGGGGAAGTGTTCTGATTGCGCGCATGTGCGCGCTGTGTCTCTAATGTGGGTTTAGACGCTCCACAGAAAATATGGGAAAAATGACAGACCCGAACGAAAAAGGGTTTTTTTGTACACTGTGTGCCAATAATGATAAGGGCAATTAAGAGGTCCTTATAAAAAGGCTTAATATCTCCCAGCTCTTTCTAAGTAGGAAAAAAGGATAGTACAGAGGTTGCTGCCATCTTAGAGGTGATAAGGAATTTCCTAGTTACTCTTTTAGAACAAGTTAAATTTTGAGTTGGGACCAGGGTATTTCATCATTCAAGCCTGTCTGATGAGTACCTAGGCGGTACACCCAACGTTGTTCCTTGGATAGGAGGTCCTTGTCGTTCTTGAAAGCCTCTATGACTGTCCATTTCAGATCATGGATGCTGTGTCCCATTGTCACATAGTGGGTGGCCATTCTGGTTGTAGTTTTTTTGCAGCGTACATTGCTGCGATGTTCTCCCCTATGTATTCTTTCTTGCATGGGCAAGTAACCAAATAGACTACGTTACGGCTGTTACAGTTTGTGAAAGAGCATTGCTCCCAAGTGGACTGGTTGGAGAAGGTAATGCTGCAGCTTTTTTGTGTATATTGACAAGACGCACATGAACCACAAGGATAATGTCCGCTTACAGATGTTAGTTTAGGGGGTTCATCATTTGCGAAGATTTTTGGTCTAGTATGGACAAACAGATCTTTTAGATTCTTACCCCGTCTGTGTGAGAACATGGGTTTTGGAAAATTCAGTTTATCACAGTTGAGTATTTTCCAATGCTTGTTTACAATCTTCGTGATGCGGTTCGAATTGGTGTTATATGTTGTAACGCAAATGGGGCGTTGGTCAGGTTCTTTTGTCACTGTTGGTTCTAATAATGCCTCTCTGTTGTTATTGTGAGCTCTTTTGAAGCCTTTATTAACTACAGTTCTTGGGTAGTTTCTGTTCAGCAGTTTTTTCTCTAGATCAGCTGCTTGGGTTTTGAAGTCTTTGATGGCACTGCAGTTTCGCCTCAGGCGAAGAAACTGCCCATAGGGTAGATTATCACGTAAGTGTCGTGGGTGAAAGCTACTGTAAAGTAACAGGCTGTTCTTCGCAGTGGGTTTAAAATGGGTGCATGTTTCTAGTTTACCATTGATGGGGTAGATATTCAAATCAAGGAAGACTAGCCTCTCCTTGGAGACTGTGTGGGTGAACTTTAGGAACCGGTCTTGTTGGTTCAGCCAAGCCATGAACTGGTTGACTGAGTCTTGATCGCCCCTCCAAATGACTAGCACATCGTCTATGTACCTTTTCCATGTCACTACATGGTTCTTGTATGGATTCTGGTCATTGAGAATTTTGGTTGTTTCAAGGTGGTGTACATACAACCCGGCTAGGCTGGGGGCACAAGTGCTCCCCATGCTTGTACCGTGTTTCTGTAAATAGTACGTATTTTCATACTGAAAAAAGTTTTTCTTCAGGGATAATGATATACATTCAAGGACCACCTGTCTTGGTGTGTGGTATGGATATATGACGTTAAAACGCATACTTTTACAACGCATACCGTTACAACGGGACTTTTACAACGCAAATACTATTACAACGCATGTATTTACAACGCATTTTTTTACAACGCAGGTACCTTTACAACGCATACCATTACAACGTAAGTATTGGTAAGTATATATAATTTTTTTAATTGTATATTATTTAAAATTAATATAATTTAATGTAATTGTATTTAATTTAATTTAATTTAATTTCATTTAATTAATTTAATTTAAATTTAATTTTTTTTTATTTTTACCCTGTACCCCTTTACCCCAAAACCCAAAACTGACCCTGAACCCTAAAAATACCCTTTTACCCAAAAACCCCAAACTGACCCTGAACCCTAAAAATACCCTTTTACCCAAAAACCCAAAACTGACCCTGAACCCAAAAAATACCCCTTTACCCAAAAACTGAAAACTGACCCTAAACCCTAAAAATACCCCTTTACCCAAAAACTGAAAACTGACCCTGAACCCTAAAAATACCCCTTTACTCAAAAACTGAAAACTGACCCTGAACCCTAAAAATACCCCTTTACCCAAAAACTGAAAACTGACCCTGAACCCTAAAAATACCCCTTTACCCAAAAACTGAAAACTGACCCTAAACCCTAAAAATACCCCTTTACCCAAAAACTGAAAACTGACCCTAAACCCTAAAAATACCCCTTTACCCAAAAACTGAAAACTGACCCTGAACCCTAAAAATACCCCTTTACCCAAAAACTGAAAACTGACCCTAAACCCTAAAAATACCCCTTTACCCAAAAACTGAAAACTGACCCTGAACCCTAAAAATACCCCTTTACCCAAAAACTGAAAACTGACCCTAAACCCTAAAAATACCCCTTTACCCAAAAACTGAAAACTGACCCTGAACCCTAAAAATACCCCTTTACCCAAAAACTGAAAACTGACCCTAAAAATACCCCTTTACCCAAAAACTGAAAACTGACCCTAAACCTTAAAAATACCCCTTTACCCAAAAACCCAAAACTGACCCTGAACCCTAAAAATACCCCTTTACCCAAAAACCCAAAACTGACCCTGAACCCTAAAAATACCCCTTTAAAAAAAACCTAACATATAACATTTTAAATATAATTATATACTTACCAATACTTACGTTGTAATGGTATGCGTTGTAAAAGTACCTGCGTTGTAAAAACATGCGTTGTAAATAAATGCGTTGTAATAGTATTTGCGTTGTAAAAGTTCCGTTGTAATGGTAGTGCGTTGTAAAAAATGCGTTGTAATGGGTGTATACCGTGTGGTATACCCATGGTGTGGAGAAAAGGACTTCCTCTATAATTTCCAAAGTTTCTTGGTGAGGGAGGCTTGTGTAGAGGCTCTCCACATCAAGGCCCAGAAGGAGGTCCTGTTCTGGATCGAAATGTACTTCTTTGACCAATTGCAGGACAGCTTTCGTATCCTTCAAATAGGTATTAGTCGCTTGCACTATAGGTCTCAGGAAAGCGTCAGCAAATTTTGACAAGGGTTCAAGGATTGACTCAATCCCGGACACTATAGGACGGCCAGGTGGGTAGGTGGCATCCTTATGAATTTTAGGTATCGTGTAGAAATAGGGTGTTTTTGGATTGTTCTGAATTAGGAAATCGCTCTCTTGTTTGGTTAGCCAGTCATGTGCTCTGGCTTCCTCAATCATTATGAGGATACAGATTCTGACTTCTTCAGTCGGGTCTTCTCTGAGTACCTGGTAGTTGCGTCTGTCCTCTAACAATTTCCTGCACTCTCTGTCGTAATTGGCATAGGTCTGTATGACCGTGGCCCCGCCCTTATCGGCTGGCTTAATTACGATATCTTTGTTGTTGGCAAGTTCATGGAGTGCGACTCTCTCCAGTCTAGTAGTGTTGTTGTAGGTGTCACCCGCGTCTGTCGGCAATTGTTCTAGATCTGCCATGACTGCCTTCTCAAACGCTAGGAGTTCTACTGGTATGGTGGAGTCTAATGGAGTGAAAGTGGATTTTTTCTTTAGACCTGTATCCGATTGGTCAATGGTCTCAATGGCAGAATTCTGAAAGAAGGCTTTTAGCTTCAATTTACGTATAAACTCTTTCATTTCCTGACATAGTTTAAATTTGTCCATCTTGTTGGTAGGGACGAAACCTAACCCCTTACCCAGGACATTCTCTTGGGCCTCTGTTAGTTGGTGGTCTGACAAGTTTACCACTAGGTTCCTCGACTGGTTGAAGCTGTTTGGCTCCGGGTTGACACTCCTGGGGATAAAACTGGTTGTTGGTTCCAGTGGACCTGTATGCCTTTTCGATTTCTGTCCCTTCGGGGTCCTTGGCGCTGGCCTAAAAAAGGCGGTGGGCCATAGTAGTTAAATGGAGGTACCTGTTGGTCCCAGGGTTGGAATTGGTTACCCATATAGGTTGGTCCTGGTGGGTATTGCATAAACCCTGGGGGTCCTTGCATGAAGGGTGAATGCCCTTGATAGGGCCCCCAACTTCTCCCTCCTCGTGGGTAAGGTCTTCCAAGGGATGATGTCCCTCCTCTAGCTCCTTGATTGCTATTCCTACTTGAACTAGAACTATTAGAGCTTGTGTCCGTAAAATCGATGTCTTGATCGTTGTTGTGATTCTTGGACACGTGATCTTTTTTGATGTAGGGATATATGCGTTCATGCGTGAAACTATCAGTCTCTTTTTTGTGTTTCTTGTATTTGCTTTTTTTCAGGGTTACCTCAAAATCTATCATCTCCTGATTCAGTTCCTCTAATCTCTTTTTTAGAGCAGTAGGGGATAGGTAACTCTTGATCTTAACCTTCAGCTGAGTTATCTCTATTTTCAGTTCTTGTGTAAGTTTGGTCGCAGTTTTTACTATCAGGACTAGCCAGTCCCTAGTGCATCTCCAACTTATGAGAGACCAATCCTTCTTGAATTCTAAATCGTGAGTGAAGATGAATGGTTCGTTTTTCACTATTAGGCCGGGAGGGGCTGTTTTTGATTTAAGGTACTCTGACATGAGTAGGCCATGCAAGGCTGTCTTTATCTGTGTTCTCCTTAGAGCAGCTAGTTCATCCCAGTCACCTTCGTTTGTACCAGGTTCTGAGTTGCTCAGTCCCTCAAAAGGGCGTAGGGTTGCTAGGATCCTATCGACATCATCATCGTCGAATGTGAGGCCTCCAGCGTCCTCCATAGTGGGTAGCTAACAAAAAGTGTGTGTTGAGACTATGTGTGTAAAATAACTGTGATGTCCGTGTAAATGGAGTGATTAGGTAGAAGGGGGGGACAAAAAATGCCGAATTGGATTTCCTGTCAATGTCCAGAAATGCTGGTTTTCTCAATAGAGAAAAGAACTCCCACAGCTGCACGCTGTCCAAAGAGTAAGGAAAATCAAAAAGGGGAGTTGTCACTGTTTGTCATTTACACTTCAATGACTGGTAACATGGCACTTCCCAGATTCAACTGCAATGCCAGATACCACAGTCTACATGTGTGTGTTTTTTTCGTTTTTTTCGTTTTTTTCGTTTTTCCTCCCTTACAGGTGACCAGTAGTCTAGCGCTTTGGGATCCGCGCACTAATAACCCTGCGCTCTTATTCTTTCAGGCTTACAACTTCAGATCTCCTGATACAGATAGGAACACGTATAATTATAATATATTTATACACATTGATAATAAGAATATATAACCTACCCAATTTTGTGGTATTAACATTAGTGAGTGACAGGGGGATCTATACCCGGTCCTGACGAAGGGGCATGGCGCCCCGAAACATGTTGACCCACACAGGAGAGTAAGCCCAGTAACTTGCTTTACCTCTCCGCTTCACCCTTTTAACAATACCAGCCAGTGTCTATTAAATAGTTTTTTCTACCACTTGGCCAGGTATTTTTTAACTTCACATTTCATTATCACTCCCGACCCCACTGACACTCACTCCTATCCACTCACATAGTACCCTAAAGGTGCTCCAGCGTAGTCGCTTGTCGCAGCACCGCCCCGTCCCGCAGCGGGGCGGGAAGACCCCAATGATGAAGCATGACACCAAGGGCCCTTTTGGTGTGTGAGGGGTATTTTAACACACACAGTGTATTCCATTAACACCAGTATATACACCAACTATATATGAGGTGGACTTCGTTGATTATTTGTACATTCTGAAGAGGAGGATTCGTCCACCTCGGTGCCGACTGGCGCCACCTCTTCACTCCCCTTTTTGATTTTCCTTACTCTTTGGACAGCGTGCAGCTGTGGGAGTTCTTTTCTCTATTGAGAAAACCAGCATTTCTGGACATTGACAGGAAATCCAATTCAGTATTTTTTGTCCCCCCCCTTCTACCTAATCACTCAATTTACATGGACATCACAGTTATTTTACACACATAGTCTCAACACACACTTTTTGTTAGCTACCCACTATGGAGGACGCTGGAGGCCTCACATTCGACGATGATGAGGTCAATAGGATCCTAGCAACCCTACGCCCTTTTGAGGGGCTGAGCAACTCAGAACCTGGTACAAACGAAGGTGACTGGGATGAACTAGCTGCTCTAAGGAGAACACAGATAAAGACAGCCTTGCATGGCCTACTCATGTCAGAGTACCTTAAATCAAAAACAGCGCCTCCCGGCCTAATAGTGAAAAAGGAACCATTCATCTTCACTCACGATTTAGAATTCAAGAAGGATTGGTCTCTCATAAGTTGGAGATGCACTAGGGACTGGCTAGTCCTGATAGTAAAAACTGCGACCAAACTTACACAAGAACTGAAAATAGAGGCTGCCATACTCAAGGGAGTCTGCGGGGCAAGATGGCGGATGCGATAGCATCTGAGTGAGCAGCGGAGACGTCTCGCCAACGATCGCGTCCCCCGGACATCTCCCCCACACGGACAAGCCCTGGAATAAGCCCTTGCCGCCTGCTTAACTGAATCCGATGCCGCTGATAACATTTATTCATCTACCTGGGTATGAGGCCGGATACGAGGGGCTGCTACCGCCGTGTCCTGCTCGCTACTTAGCGTTCTTCTGCTGGGCTCGCGGCCAGTGTGGCGGATCGGCTGCAGGGGCGGAGTTGCTGGACTCCCGGCGTCTGCATCCCTCGCGTCTGTATTCCTCACGAGAACCCGCGGCTGGAGGGTCAGCAGGACCAGCGCTTCGCGTTGGTGAAATGGAGAAGACGGAGATCAAGGCATAGCTGTATAATGGCCCCAAAAAACCCTAATTCTGTGGTAGTGGCAAAACCTGTCAAACCAAAGACTCGAGCGACGACGGCAGCCATAAACACAACATTGGCAGTGGCTACAGAAGAGGGCAAACAGGTGGAACGGGCTAGCGCAGGAGCCCCGAATATTTCTTGTGATCCACTCTCTTCTTCAGTGCCGGCTCCAATCTCGGTTGTTAATGAGACAGTGCTGGTGCATGCTGGTAGTAGTAGTTCCGGAGCTATTCCGAAAATACCTGGAATGTTTAAGAAAAAGAACTTAGCTACCCCAGATTAAAGTCAAGGAGTTTCTAAGGGCATAGCTCATACACCCCTCCCAACGCAAGGGGTTCAGCCTGCTGAAACAATCTCTCAAAATCCTCGGAAGCCTGAAAAGACTGTCAGTGGACACGATATAGAACTGCCTCGTCCAGAAAATACAGCTTCCCAGGATCAGGTGAGCTTACCACCTTCTATTTGTGCTTTGGAGGCGGCGGAGTTGACAGGGGATACAGAATCAATAGACTCAGCAGGCAACTTTTATTCTATGTCAGACCTGTCTAACGCATTAGAACTAGAAAGTCTGGGGGAGGACACCGCACTGGAAGGAGAATGGAGGGATGATTTAAGTGCCACTAGCTCTGTAGTAGAGGGGCAAAATTTACTAACAGAGGAGGTCGGAGATAATGACACATTAGCTGTTTCTAGAACAGAGTGGGGGGCAGAGGAGAGTACCGTCCGTAAGATTAAAGGCGTAACCTGCAAGACGAAAACCAACAAATGGGATAACAATGGGTCAAAGAGCAAACTATCCACAAAATTTTTTTTTCTATGTGTCAAAGGGTACCACCGCGAAATCCACTAGGGGTAAATCGTGGTGAAGTAATTATTCCCATCAGAACACCAACCTGTACCGCCCTACATCATTTGGGATCCTTCATCCTGAAGAAAAGTGATGTAGGGCGGTACAGGTTGGTGTTCTGATGGGAATAATTACTTCACCACGATTTACCCCTAGTGGATTTCGTGGTGGTACCCTTTGACACATAGAAAAAAAAAATGTTGTGGATAGTTTGCTCTTTGACCCATTGTTATCCATTTGTTGGTTTTTGTAGTGTTAAGGGATGATAGCAATGCAAGGTCGTTAAATATTCCCTTCTGACCCCCCTTGTATTCTTTCTATGTAACCTGCAAGACCACACATCCAAATTTAAGAATGGTGGAAAATCAAGGCTCACCAATATTAACGAGTTTATCCAGTGCAGTATCAGAAGAAGATCACCCGGAAATTACTATAGCTATGCTTTATCAAGTAATGCTCCAGCATAGAGAGGAGACTAAATCTGAGAATTTACGCACGCAAGGAGCGGTACGAAGACTACAGAACAACTTGAGGCGTGTGGCTAAAGCATGCAATGAAACATCAGCAAGGGTATTAGAGGCAGAGGGCAGGATCTCTGCGATTGAAGATGCGATGTCATTGCAGAAATCACAGCTCTCGACACTTGAGACTGTAAGGGATGATATTAATTGGAAGCTGGTCGATTTAGAGAACAGATCGAGGCGTGACAACCTACGCATTTTAGGTATCCCAGAAGGAAGTGAGGGGTCTAATATTAGGCAGTTTGTTATCGACCTTTTCAAGGAAGGCTTTTTGGATCTCCCTCAATGGCAGTGGGATATCGAGCTTCAAAGAGTCCATAGATTCCCCTTCAATTCGAAAAAGGATTCTAGAGGTGTCTCGAATGCAAAACCAAGAGCTATACTAATTTCCCTGAATAATTTCCTGGCTCGAGAAGCACTGTACGACTTGGCAAGACCAGATCGGAAACGAAAGGGGAAAGGTGTGGAATTTTTTGTTCGGCCGGACTACTGCCATGCCACAGTCCAGCAGCGCTGGCAGTTCCGGCAGCTTATCCCCTCCTTTCAAGCCAAGGGAGCCCGGGCTTTTCTTCTCAACCCCTCAAAGCTAAAAGTGATACATAAGGAGAGAACCTATTCTCTAACTACGGAAAGCGCTGCAAAAGACTTACTAATGACTCTTTAGATTTTGTCTTTCCTTTTTTTGTCTCTAATGGACGTTGAATACTCCAGTGTAACTGTTTTTTTTATTATATATTTGCATATTCTTTGAGAGACAGAGTTGTAATACTAGTTGTGAGAGGTCCTTCTTTTTCTGTTTTTCTCTTCCGGGGGGGGCTCGTGGGAGGCGATTGGCGAGATGCATCATGCTTCTCAAACCATCATTTTGGGGACTCCTTAGTCCCTTTGCCTTTTTTTGTTGGGTGGGGTGTGGGGTGTACAGGGTGGGTGGGGTGGGGGGGTGGTTGTTGCTAGAGAGTGGGTGAAGGGGCACGGGGGTGGAGCAAGCAAGTACAGAATTACATGGTGTAGCATAAATGTTGTATTTGAAACATTCAATGTATTTTCTTTTTTTTTTGTCTGGTGGCCTTGATAAGCCTATTTTGTCAAGAGCTAATACTGTTGTTGTATTATTTAATGATCCATCATGGAGGGTAAAAACAAAACTGTCTGTAAATGGCTAACATTAGAATTTGCTCATGGAATATATGTGGGCTAAATGATCGGAAAAAACGAGGCATATGCTCCCATATTATACAGAGTATGAGGCTAGATGTATTATGCCTACAAGAGACACATTTGACATGGAATAATAGGCAATGGCTAAACGAGTTAGGCATGCAAACACTGGGATGTACTCGTCAAGGAACCATCACAAGGGGGTAGCAATCCTCATGAGAAGAGGGGTGGGTAGCTGTAAACGTATAAAAGTGGATTCTTATGGTAGATGGGTCATAGCAGAGATAGTTGTAGACACCAATTCATGGACTATCTGCTCGATTTATGGCCCAAACTCAGATGATCCGGAGGTCATTAACTTTCTTGATATAGAACTAGCTGGTTGGCCTGCCCCAATAATACTTTGTGGAGACCTTAACATTCATATTGACAGTGATTTTGATATTCGGTCTGACTCGCTATATGGGGGGCGGGAAAAAAAGACATATAAAGCCCTACGAGGGCTAGTAACTGAATTTGGGTTGCACGATGTTGGATTCTTGACGACTACTACTCACCCGGGTTATACCTTTTTTTCAGCCCGCATCAAAAATTTGTACGGTTGGATTATTTTTTCGTTTCTTCTATGTTAACTGACAAAATAAGGTTTCTAATCTATCCTAAAATAATTTCGCATCATAATCCTATACTGATAGAGATAAAGGTAGAGAGAGTTACTAGTTGTAAGACTACATTATGGTCATTTGAACGTAAGCTTTTGGCAGACCAACAATATATTCAACATATGACCAAGTGGATTAAAGAATTTCTTGATTTGAATTGGGGATCAGCCTCTAATCAAAATGTGTGGGATGCGTTTAAAGCCGCAGTTCGAGGGGAGACTTTATCCTTTTCTATTCATAAGCAGAAAAAAGCTAGGGATACGCTCGCTGATTATTATAAGGCAGTGCAGGAATGGGAAACCATATTAATTGTAGCTGTAAATGCTCTACAAGATACCGAGCATATTAAATCTACTCTTGCCATACATAAATCTAGACTTTTTGAGATCTTTGCTAAAAAACTGGCTGAACAAGTAGCAACTTTTCGTTCTAAGATCTACGAAGTTGGGGAACTGTCCGGACGGTTTTTGGCCAAAAAGATCAGGCAGAAAGTAGAGCTTAATTCTGTGGATGAGATTCAGGATGATTGAGGCCAAACTCACAAAAGCCCCCCTGCAATCCTAGAGGTTTTTCGTATATTTTACAGTAAACTGTATACGGAGGAAATCACTGCCTATTCATTCGAACAGGTATTACATTTTTTGGGCCTTGGCAACATTTCCAAATTAGCGGTAGCACAAATGGCGGCACTTGACTTGGAAATTACATAGGAGGAGCTGGAGACAGCTATTCTTTCGCTCGCAGTAGGAAAGGCGATGGGACCTGACGGTACAGGGTCTTTAGAAATGTTTTGAAACAAGATCTGCTATTGACGTTTATAGATGCTCAGAAAGGAGTAGCTCCTGTATCCTGGAGGCACTCGATCATTATGGCTTTTTTAAAAAAGGGAAAACCTCCTCTTTCCCCTGCATCTTTTAGGCCTATATCATTGATTAACGCCGACAGTAAGATTTTTTCAAAAATGTTGGCTTCTCGTCTATCTGCTGTCATAACAACAATCGTTTCACCGTGGCAGCACGGTTTTATTCCTAATAGGGACACTTCTGATCATGTGAGGCGAGTAATTGCACTTATGGATTGGGCACAAGCGACAAAAACGGAAATTGGTATTACCCTGTTGGATGCCGAGAAGGCATTCGACATGGCAGCATGGCCATATTTATGGGATATGTTGACCTTGAAAGGTTTTGGTCCTAAGATAATTGTAGCCCTAAAAACATTATATGCATGTCCATCTTCCTGTATCAGAATTGGTATGAATAAGTCGGCTTCCTTTTCTATTTTTAGAGGCACCCGACAGGGATGTCCGGTTTCACCACTTTTGTTTGCACTTTATATTGATCTTTTTTTTTAATAGACTTAATCAGGCAGAGGAGATTTCATCAGTAGAAGTCGCTCAAACAAGATATAGAGCACTCGCTTATGCGGATGACATCGTTTTGACTACAACCAATATTCAAACCGCATTGCCAATTGTTGAGGACCTGGCTAATCAGTTTGGAGCCTTTTCAGGTTACAAACTGAATATATTAAAAACTGAAACTTTATTTATTGGTCAGAATCCACCACCCCAACTAAAGACCGTGTCTGCAGCAATATATTTGGGTATTAAAATCACGACTTTAGTCTCTGATATCCCAGAGGTTAATTTAAAAGAAGCCATTCAAAAAGCTAACACTACGCTAGAACGTATTGACCATCTTCAGTTATCTTTATTTGGCCGAAACAATGTTTTAAAAATGATTATTCTTCCAAAATGTATGTATATCTTTAGGACAATCCCCCTCGAATTTCCTTTTACTTATTTTAAACAATTGGAAAGAATGACAGCAAGATTTTTGTGGGGCTATAAATGTCACCGAAGGTCGTACAAGAAAATGATACTTCCAAAGGTCAGGGGGGGATGGGGGACACCACATTTCTGTATTATTATATAGCAGCAGTTCTACAAAATATTAGTCCTTTGATTATTGGGGCAAGGGCACGAATTTTGATTTCACATTCTCCCTCAATCTACGAATTTGCATTAGGAGAAGAATGTCGTGGTTGCCTTGTTAGAAATATAGAGCCAAGCTATTATAAAAAAACAAAATTTAAGATATTAAAAGTGGCTTTTGGAATATGGAAGACAATTAAACGACATTTAGGGATCCAGAAAATGTTACTATATACACCTCTATCCTCACCAACTATATTTCCTGTGCCCTTTCGAGACCCGGTTATGACCAGATGGCGTAACCATGGAATTGTTTTAGTTGAAGAACTTTGGGACAGTAATCAATTATATACCTTTTCAGAGCTTAGGGAGAAATATAATTTACCTATACATGATTTTTTTTAAATATCTCCAGATAAATAGTTCTTTTAACACCCTTCAACCACAGGCTTTATCTGGACTCTGTAGAATCCCTCTCATTGATAGTCTGTTTTCTAAAAAAACAATACGATATAGAAATTCAATCGCTTAAATGGATGGGAAAATTGGGCTGTAATGATATTCAAATGCATGAGTCCATAGAACTAGCGAATTCTATTTTGATCACTGGAAGGCTACGTACGCAGCATTATATGGCTCTATACGATCTATACTATTCGCCATCAAAAATTTCTAAATGGGGAGGGACTGCCGGCACTGCTTGTAGCAGATGTGGCCTATATGCAGCAGATGCTGTACATATTTTTTTTTGTTGTCCTAAGCTGTCACCATTTATGGGTTCAATTCAGTTGTTTTTGTCAGAGCTGCTTGGCTCCACAGTTATTTTAACTGGGGAATTTGTATTAATAGGGATTAACACACAACCACTACTGGCGGCTGAGAAATCTTTTATATTTATCTGCATGGCATTGATTCGGGCATGTATTACACAAGAATGGATTAATCCAATTCCTCCATCATTTGATGCTTGGAGAACCCGTCTCCTTGCCGCCTATAACATTGAAACTGCCATATATAAAACAAAGGGTAGGAAAAAAAGTGCCCTTGGCCTGAATATTTGGGCACCTGTCCGCCAGTGGATTCAGGAGGAGGTGGATTAAAATATATATATATGATTTTCGCTCTTTATGTACTGATGCTAGATATTATTAATTTTGTATTGGTGTATCGATATATTTAATGGTGTAAATCAATTGCTGAGTAAAACTGTATATTGTACATTGTCTACTGAAAGGTTAATAATCTTTGTATTGTCTTGGTATTTGCTTGCACAAAAAAATGGGATAAAATTCAATAAAAATAAAATTAAAAAAAGAACTGAAAATAGAGATAACTCAGCTGGAGGTTAAGATCAAGACTTACCTATCCCCTACTGCTCTAAAAAAGAGATTAGAGGAACTGAATCAGGAGATGATAGATTTTGAGGTAACCCTGAAAAAAAGCAAATACAAGAAACACAAAAAAGACACTGATAGTTTCACGCATGAACGCATATATCCCTACATCAAAAAAGATCATGTGTCCAAGAATCACAACAACGATCAAGACATCGATTTTTCGGACACAAGCTCTAATAGTTCTAGTTCAAGTAGGAATAGCAATCAAGGAGCTAGAGGAGGGACCTCATCCCTCGGACGACCTTACCCACGAGGAGGGAGAAGTTGGGGGCCCTATCAAGGGCATTCACCCTTCATGCAAGGACCCCCAGGGTTTATGCAATACCCACCAGGACCAACCTATATGGGTAACCAATTCCAACCCTGGGACCAACAGGTACCTCCATTTAACTACTATGGCCCACCGCCTTTTTTAGGCCAGCGCCAAGGACCCCGAAGGGACAGAAATCGAAAAGGCATACAGGTCCACTGGAACCAACAACCAGTTATATCCCCAGGAGTGTCAACCCGGAGCCAAACAGCATCAACCAGTCGAGGAACCTAGTGGTAAACTTGTCATACCACCAACTAACAGAGGCCCAAGAGAATGTCCTGGGTAAGGGGTTAGGTTTCGTCCCTACCAACAAGATGAACAAATTTAAACTATGTCAGGAAATGAAAGAGTTTATACGTAAATTGAAGCTAAAAGCCTTCTTTCAGAATTCTGCCATTGAGACCATTGACCAATCGGATACAGGTCTAAAGAAACAATCCACTTTCACTCCATTAGACTCCACCATACCAGTAGAACTCCTAGCGTTTGAGAAGGCAGTCATGGCAGATCTAGAACAATTGCCGACAGACGCGGGTGACACCTACAACAACACTACTAGACTGGAGAGAGTCGCACTCCATGAACTTGCCAACAACAAAGATATCGTAATTAAGCCAGCCGATAAGGGCGGGGCCACGGTCATACAGACCTATGCCAATTACGACAGAGAGTGCAGGAAATTGTTAGAGGACAGACGCAACTACCAGGTACTCAGAGAAGACCCGACTGAAGAAGTCGGAATCTGTATCCTCATAATGATTGAGGAAGCCAGAGCACATGACTGGCTAACCAAACAAGAGAGCGATTTCCTAATTCAGAACAATCCAAAAACACCCTATTTCTACACGATACCTAAAATTCATATAGATGCCCCCTACCCACCTGGCCGTCCTATAGTGTCCGGGATTGAGTCAATCCTTGAACACTTGTCAAAATTTGCTGACGCTTTCCTGAGACCTATAGTGCAAGCGACTAATACCTATTTGAAGGCTACCAAAGCTGTCCTGCAATTGGTCAAAGAAGTACATTTCGATCCAGAACAGGACCTCCTTCTGGGCCTTGATGTGAAGAGCCTCTACACAAGCCTCCCTCACCAAGAAACTTTGGAAATTATAGAGGAAGTCTTTTTCTCCACACCATGGGTATACCACACACCAAGACAGGTGGTCCTTGAATGTATATCATTATCCTTGAAGAAAAACTTTTTTCAGTATGAAAATACGTACTATTTACAGAAACACGGCACGAGCATGGGGAGCACTTGTGCCCCCAGCCTAGCCGGGTTGTATGTATACCACCTTGAAACAACCAAAATTCTCAATGACCATAATCCATACAAGAACCATGTAGTGACATAGAAAAGGTACATAGACGATGTGCTAGTCATTTGGAGGGGCGATCAAGACTCAGTCAACCAGTTCATGACTTGGCTGAACCAACAAGACCGGTTCCTAAAGTTCACCCAAACAGTCTCCAAGGAGAGGCTAGTCTTCCTTGATTTGAATATCTACCCCATCAATGGTAAACTAGAAACATGTACCCATTTTAAACCCACTGCGGAGAACAGCCTGTTACTTTACAGTAGCTTTCACCCACGACACTTACGTGATAATCTACCCTATGGGCAGTTTCTTCGCCTTAGGCGAAACTGCAGTGCCATCAAAGACTCCAAAACCCAAGCAGCTGATCTAGAGAAAAAACTGCTGAACAGAAACTACCCAAGAACTGTAGTTAATAAAGGCTTCAAAAGAGCTCGCAATAACAACAGAGAGGCGTTATTAGAACCAACAGTGACAAAGGAACCTGACCAACGCCCCATTTGCGGTACAACATATAACACCAATTCGAACCGCATCACGAAGATTGTAAACAAGCATTGGAAAATACTCAACTGTGATAAACTGAATTTTCCAAAACCTATGTTCTCACACAGAAGGGGTAAGAATCTAAAAGATCTGTTGGTCCATACTAGACCAAAAATCTTCGCAAATGATGAACCCCCCTAAACTAACATCTGTAAGCGGACATTATCCTTGTGGTTCATGTGCGTCTTGTCAATATACACAAAAAAGCCGCAGCATTACCTTCTCCAACCAGTCCACTTGGGAGCAACGCTCTTTCACAAACTGTAACAGCCGTAACGTAGTCTATTTGGTTACTTGCCCATGCAAGAAAGAATACGTAGGTATGACCACCAGGCCAGTGAAAATCCGCATGGGAGAACATCGCAGCAATGAACGCTGCAAAAAAACTACAACCAGAATGGCCACCCACTATGTGACAATGGGACACAGCATCCATGATCTGAAATGGACAGTCATAGAGGCTTTCAAGAACGACAAGGACCTCCTATCCAAGGAACAATGTTGGGTGTACCGCCTAGGTACTCATCAGACAGGCTTGAATGATGAAATACCCTGGTCCCAACTCAAAATTTAACTTGTTCTAAAAGAGTAACTAGGAAATTCCTTATCACCTCTAAGATGGCAGCAACCTCTGTACTATCCTTTTTTCCTACTTAGAAAGAGCTGGGAGATATTAAGCCTTTTTATAAGGACCTCTTAATTGCCCTAATCATTATTTGCACACAGTGTACAAAAAAATCCTTTTTAGTTCGGGTCTTTCATTTTTCCCATATTTTCTGTGGAGCGTCTAAACCCACATTAGAGACACAGCGCGCACATGCGCGCAATCAAAACCCTTCCCCACGCATGCGCAGTACGTCACAAAAAGACGGTACTCCTTCGCGCATGCGCAATGCGTTGAGAACCCCGCCTCGCCACTAGCGTTAGCTTTTGCTCCCGCAGATCAATCTAAACTCTTTTTAAATACAACCGAGTGGGGAATATTCAAGCGGCTTTTCAGGAGCGCATGACTTCAACAGTTTGCCTCTTTTTCCTCATACAATTATACACTCAATAATGGCCGCCGCAAGCACTGTGTTCTATGACTCTCTCGCGGACACACCTGTCCCGAGTTGGAATCCCAAACCAATTAACTGGCCATTATCCAATTAACCCCACAGTATATAATACCCGCCCCATCCCGGCTTCTCATTAACACGGAAGCCACTGACGAAGGAGGAAGCACCGTGGTGCTTGGGGTTGAGTAAGTACGGCATAGCCGAATGGACCAGAAAAGAGATGCTTTCGCTATTTTTACCTGAAAACTAACTCACCTATAGCACAACAAGGAACAAGCAACAATTTCTTTCCTTTCCTTTATTCCTATTTTCTCTCCAATTGCAGTTGGACCCCCTTAATACCCTTCGCCCAGTCTTGGCTCATGGGGCACTGACTCCCAATTTCCTAAGTATGTATCTTGGACAAAATTTTTCCTCCGTGTGTTGGCAGACTTAAAGTGTTATGATGTATATGTGTGTTGTCACTGTTTGTCATTTACACTTCAATGACTGGTAACATGGCACTTCCCAGATTTAACTGCAATGCCAGATACCACAGTCTACATGTGTGTGTTTTTTTGTTTTTTTCGTTTTTCCTCCCTTACAGGTGACCAATAGTCTAGCGCTTTGGGATCTGCGCACTAATAACCCTGTGCTCTTATTCTTTCAGGCTTACAACTTCAGAACTCCTGATACAGATAGGAACACGTATAATTATAATATATTTATACACATTGATAATAAGAATATATAACCCACCCAATTTTGTGGTATTAACATTAGTGAGTGACAGGGGGATCTATACCCGGTCCTGACGAAGGGACATGGCGCCCTGAAACATGTTGACCCACACAGGAGACTAAGCCCAGTAACTTGCTTTACCTCTCCGCTTCACCCTTTTAACAATACCAGCCAGTGTCTGTTAAATAGTTTTTTCTACCACTTGGCCAGGTATTTTTTAACTTCACATTTCATTATCACTCCCGACCCCACTGACACTCAATCCTATCCACTCACATAGTACCCTAAAGGTGCTCCAGCGTAGTCGCTTGTCGCAGCACCGCCCCGTCCCGCAGTGGGGCGGGAAGACCCCAATGATGAAGCATGACACCAAGGGCCCTTTTGGTGTGTGAGGGGTATTTTGACACACACAGTGTATTCCATTAACACCAGTATATACACCAACTATATATGAGGTGGACTTCGTTGATTATTTGTACATTCTGAAGAGGAGGATTCGCCCACCTCGGTGCCGACTGGCGCCACCTCTTCACTCCCCTTTTTGATTTTCCTTGCCCTTTTATAAACCCCTTTTGGTCTTGATGGATGATTGAGCCAATTACGCTCCCCAGTCTAGTTGACATAATGGCTGCAAAGATTTTATAGTCATTGTTCAGGAGCGAAATTGGCCGGTAGGATCCGCAATCAGTCGGGTCCTTACCTGGTTTAGGGATCAGGGCAATCGTAGCTTCGCTCCAAGACTCTGGGGGTGCCTCCCCCTTCAGGAGAATACCGTTGAAAAGGGCAGTCAGTGTTGGAACTATGAATGCACTTAAAACACAATAAATCTCTCCTGGTAAGCCGTCCGGGCCATCTGCCTTCCCTCGCTTTAATTGTCCAATGGCTTTGCTCACTTCTGCCTCTGATATTTCCATCTCCAAATGGCTGCTCTGTGATGTTGAGAGAGTTGGTAGGGTGACCTTATCTAACCACGAATCCCTTGCCACAGGGTCATTAGTAATCTCCTCCTTATATATCGCCTGGAAATAATTAATGCTCCGATAAGCCAGACCGGATGAGGCAATGGAAGCTAGAAAATTAACGATCAGAGAGTTATCTGCTGAAGCGGGATCCACCTCCCGTTGAACACACCAATCACACCATCGCTTCCAAGACCCTGCATAACGTTTGTGAGTATTGGGTGACCAGGCTTCGCTGATAAATCTGGTAGCATCTCGCGAAAGGCCTGGGATTTGCCAGCGATCCCCGAAATTCGCCATGCTATTAGGAGAAGATGGCATGATTCGAACAGGGGATGCGGATTGCCGAGAGGGTCCAGCAAAAGATTCCACTTCTGGGAAACAAGGAGCGGCACTGCGCAACACATTTCCAGGAGAACTGGGAACCAAGCTTGAGCCCTCCACAGAGAAGTGATCAGAAACAGCTCTGACTGATAACGCTTTGTGCAAGCCAGGACCCTGGGAATCATCATAAATGGGGGAAAGCATAACACAGGAGCGATGGCCAAGTCTGCAGAAATGCATCTGTGGCCAGGGCTTCCGGGTCCGGTCTCCAGCTGAAAAATAGGGGTAGCTGAGCATTGAGATGAGAGGCAAACAGGTCTATCTGACACTGGCCCCAAACCCGGAGTAGAGAACGGAACATGCGAGGGTGAAGTCTCCAATCGCTGAAGTCCCGAAGGTGGCGCGAGTTCCAGTCTGCAATCAGATTGTTGCGACCGGGAAGGTATTCGGCAATAACAGTGATCTTCCTCTGTAGACAAAAGTGCCCGAAATCCTTGGCGATCTCCGCCAATATTCTGGACTTCGTTCCGCCCAGCTTGTTGACATAACGAACCGCTGAAACATTGTCCATGCGGAGAAGAATGCAACAATTGGACTGGCGAGGAGAAAGACACCGGATCGCAAAGGACCCCGCTAGGAGTTCCAGACAATTTATGTGGAGAGATAACTCCTGTTGGGACCACCGACCCCCCCGTCGACAACGGACCGCACCGGGCTCCCCAGCCCCACAGGCTGGCATCGGACTCTATCACCACCTCCGGCTATGTTCCGAACAGGGCTCGCCCATTCCAAGCATCCATGTGGTCTAACCACCACTGCATCTCCCACCTCGCTTCCTCTGAAAGAAGGACCAGATCTGAATAGCGAAGGCCTTTCTGGAGATGACGGATCTTCAAACGCTGAAGTGCCCGGTAGTGAAGAGGGCCCGGGAAAATCGCCTGAATCGAGGATGCCAACAGACCTACTACTCGTGCTATAGAACTCAACGATACATTCTGTCTGGATAAAACTAAATCCAACTCCCTCTTGATGGAACAAATCTTCTGATTGGGCAAGAGGAGTTGATAGGAGAGGGAATTGACCTGGAAACCCAGAAATTCTATCACTTGAGAAGGAAGGAAGACAGATTTTTGAGGATTCACCGGAAATCCCAGAGACTGTAAGAGATTGATAGACCATTCCAGGTGTGTCTTTAGCTTGCGGGAACAATCTGCCATGATCAGAATGTCGTCCAGATATATAATCAGACGAACTCCCCGAGCACGCAAGGAAAAAATTGGATCCTGCCCCCCAATACAACTTCTTCCGAAGCTGGAATCAACCTCACATGAAGTGTTGGAATCATGATGTCCTCCTTGATTTCCACCGAATCTTCCTTTCTTATACTGACCTCTCCCTTTGCGAGAGGGGTAGAAATTGGAACAGTAGTTGTAACCGGCATCTTGTCCCCCACCTCTTTGGGACTGGAATCCCCACTGGGAATTCTGTTGAGAGCCCCGGCCGAACGATCGTCCCCTGTGTCGTCCGGCCCTGGCAAAAACCGGTCGAAAGGTTCGTCTCAGAGAAGCTTGAGCCTTACCGAGCCCGCTAAAGGTAGCCACAAACTTTGTCAGTTCCTTAAGGAAAGGCTGGCCAAATAGTAGTCCCTGAGCCAACGGTCCGGACTCGGAAGAGGACAGCTCCGCCAATTTGGGGTCTAATTTCAGAAGGATGGAGCGGCAATTCTCACAAGAAATCGCGCAATTGGTATTTCCCAATTGACATATCGCCCTTTGGGACCACTCGATCCACTCATCTGGATCGACAAGACCAGAAGATTCCTTGGCCTGAAATCGTAGGTCCAAGATCTTAGTGAGAGGGCCCAGTAAATCTAGCATCTTATCCTGGCAGGAACGCCATGCTCGGTCAATACCCTTCTTCGGGTCCCAGGCATACTTCTTAAGGTACGTGACCATGGTAGGGTCAACCTCCGGAGTGTCAGCCAAATTGTCGGCCAGATCAGGACGAGGACACTCTGATCTTAGGCGGGCCCTGACATCTTTCTCAAAGGGCTGGCAAATATGTGCCTGAACATATTCTGCCACAGCCGGCGATGGAAGCCAGGAAGACGAGTTAGGATGAATGATGTCTGAAGGCTCAAAAGTGAGAAGGGGAGGATGCGTGGGAGTATCAACATAATGCTCCTTACGAGCTTTCTTCGAAGGGGGAGGACCATTCCGATCAGAGGACGAAGAGGAATGAGTGTCATCAGAATCAGTAAACTGAACTTGGGACATGGAAGCTCCCACGGAGGATTTAGCAGTTGATTGGTCAGAAGACAAGGCTTTTGCCAACTTTTGAAAATCTGACTTATGGGGGTCAGTGGGAGACTTAGAGGAAACACGAGAGGACAGCAACCAACCCTGCTGTTGCGCATACTTCGATAAATGACGCTTCACGGGAGTAATCGCCTGAACAAGCGCTTTATTGACAGACTGCTGAACCCCTTGATCCAAAGCCTCAACCAAATCCTGCTCCATAGAACCAGAGGCGTCATCCTCATAATAATAGTCATCCTCTTCATATATAGTCTGCCATAGTCACACAGAAGTGCGACAATAATGCCCACAGAGGAGACTGAAAACCAGGGTGGCCAAAGGCACAATGCAGGGGGAGTGACCAACCCCAAAGCAAGCCAAAAGCACACAGGTGGAAACTGTGAAACAACACAAATTTAAATGTGGAGGGAGGGCTTGCTGAAGTAGCCACTCTAGGCAAAGCCTATGAATATTGTACAGCACAAACGTAATATTTTTTTAGTCTGGGCGTAAATTGGGGCAAGCTGCAGGCTGTGGGCTCAACTAGGCGTGAACGCCGAGTCAAATTCCTGCTCTGGTGCCGGTATCGCCGAAAACACCGGAAAATGGCTGCCGCGCATGCGCGGTTCGGCCGCCTGGCAGAACACTACTAGAAGCACTCGCACAGTGCGCGCAAGCTCCTTCGCCCATTAAACTCCCACTCCACAACAAACACAGGTGTGGGAGCGTAGCGCCTGCCCCCAGGAGGCGAACGCGCTCTCCCAGAGAAGAAACTGAACGCGGCAGAAAAGACCGGCAGAATTGAAGCAAACAAGCCGGCAGAAACAGGCATAAGCAGAGCGCTGGCAAAGCATGTAACAGATACACAGCAAAACTGCCAGTACAGTAGCAATGAAACAATCTATAATGAACACAGAGAGTACAAAAAAGGTAGAGATGCACTTAACTGGCTGCGGAGCAGCAAAGAAAGAGGATTTGGTATTCTCTATGGGACCTTTTATACCAGTGACTCTATGATCTCTCATGTGATACCCAAAGGTTCATGGGTATTGTAGTTTTTATTTTTGTATACTGTTTTCTAATTGGCTGCTGAGCATTTCTAATAAAGAAATGAGAAAGCATAATCGGAGCCTCCTGTCCTGACATAGAATTGGAGTGCATCCCTCCAGTCATCATCATCTAGCTCTCTTACGTCAGTTTGCCAGCGGTACCTTGAATAGTCAAGCACTTTCTACGTGTTATTCATTGCATTGCGATAGGTGAGGGAAATTGCCTTCATGGACAGGTGGCCATTTAGCAATCTTTCCTTCAGTTGGGAGTCCTCCTTAGTTTCGTCCCCTGGTAAGATTCTTCCTTGCATCGCGTGGCGCTTTTGGAGGTATCTAAATATTTGTGTGGGTGCCATCTCATACTCCAGCTGTAGGTGTGCAAAATGTACAATACCAGTTGCATCCCGCACATTCTCTAAGCTGAGGAGTCCAATATCATTTCATTTTTTGAAGCCTGGTAATGTTGGCTCCTGGTCCAGTTGAGTGACCGACCACAGTGGAGTCTTTGGAGTCAACCTCCTCTCCCACTTCAATTACCCTAGTAATTTATGCCAGCTTCATACCACCGTCGCCGGAGTCAGGCGTCAGCCCAGAGCCCGCCACCATACAGTACCGGGAGATAGGCAGTCTCACCCAATGCCATTCAGTCTATTAAAAAGGCGGGATAATCCTGTTGTGCATATGCTCATTTGTTTATGATACCGATCCGGGCCGCTTCCTAATATTTACGCATGTTAGGTAATGCTATGCCCCCTTCTTACGTGGACCTTTGGAGTGCTATTCCTGGCAGGCTGTCCATCCAAAGCAAGGATCTCAGGAGCCGATTTATCTTAAGAAAGAAAGTATTTGGTAACGCTTAAGGGCTGTTCTGCAGTACATATGTGAATCTTGGGGTGGGGGAGCACAATGAGATTTCTCAGAGCCATGCAAGGTAAATGGCCTTGGCTATGTATACTTTTAGAACTGCCAGAGTGTGGTGATGTTATCCTGTGACATGCTTTAAGACATGTCTCTACGGTTTGGTTCTCAGCGTTCTCCAAGGGTCTCTATGGTTCTGTGGAATGTTTACTCAATAGAGTTTAGAATGTTTTTGGGAAGTTTCTTTTAAAGGTTCTATGTTGGTCATTTGCTCCTGTTGGTGTTAGGTTGCGGCTGCTTACAATAAAGCACCTCATTTTCTACACTACAGTTGTGGTACATTGAGTCTTTGTTTACCACAATTTGGGCTACGATTTGGCTCAGCCACAACCTGAGAAGAGCCCAGTTTCGAGGTCACCCTGAACTAGTCTTCGAAATCGGTGTGTGGAGAAAGACTGTGGAAGGAAACTGCAGAGGCCCACAGATGTACGCTGAGCTACACGGCTGGTCAAGAGCTGTGCAGATGTAATTTCAAGTACAGGCCATTGTGCGCAACGTGTTCTGTTTACCGTGGTGGTGCAGGAACTTTGCAGCCTACAACAGCATGGTGCGCAACCCAGAGCGAGCTTAGTCACCTCCTCATCTGCATTGGTTTTGTGAGCCTTGTAACATGACGTGTCCAACTGTGAGGGAGGCCAGCCTAACTGTTGCTTGGCAACGCTGTACGAGAGCCTTGTTTGTATGGCGGTTCTTCGAAACGAGGTGTGGATTTCCAAAGTCACGATGCACAGTGTGTTGCTAGGTTACAGCCTAACAATCTTGCACAAGTTTGTTCGCCCAGATCGGTCTTTCCTGTAGTTCTTTTTTTTCTGTGTGTTACCAGCAAAGAACAAACAAGCATTGGCATAGCCAATAGGTCTCGCCTTGGGGACCTTATAAAAGTTTAGCCATGCAACGGTTGATGTTGTTGCACCAAGGATATTGTGCTGTATAACTAAATACTTATAAGGTCCCAAAAGCGAGACCTATTGGCTATGCCAATGCTTGTTTTTGAAGAATGCAGCGCTCACACTGCTATTTACCGATTGGAGAAAAAAAGAAATTTAAAACTGTAGAGTCACGTAAATGCAATTCTTTGTTCAAACACAAGTGTTTGCACAGAAAGAGAAATGTACCTTTAAAAAGTTGCAAGTTTGGGAAAACAGCTGTAACTCTTCTATTGCAACGCAATTGGCACCACCAGTGGGAAGCATTTATATTGTGTTAATTTAGTGTGTTTTTGTGAGGTTGACAAAGGCTGCGAGGACAGCCGAAATGCATTCTGATTTCTTGTTATTGAAATTAATGGTGCCAGATATTAAACAGGATAATCTACATTTAACGCGAGTGCTGGCTTCTTTTGAATGCGGAGAGGGGGCAGTGCTTTAAGTGGAAAATTAAAAGTGCCGGTACTCACTAATTTACAGTGACCGAATGTCCCGGATTTGCCAGGAGAGACCCGATTTTTCAGGAAATGTCCCGGTGTCCGACACTTATTGCAAAAATGATCAAATGTCCCGGTTTTGAGAGAGGGTCGGGTGAGCACGAACATTTACACTTTGCTGTGAAGGCTCACCTTCACACCGGCCCTCTCAAGATACCAGGGGCAGAGAACAGTTTGAAAGATTCTCTTACTGTGCTGCCTGACTTAATTCAGGCAACACAACAGGGTTTAATGAAGGGTGAATCAACTCCCTGCAAAGCATATTACCGGAGGCCAGAATCACAACGCTCCCTGTGCAACACACCCCAGTTTGGCACTTTCATCGCTGTACAACATATTGACAGAGCAGGGTCTGTCTAGAGACCCTGCCATGTTAATCACTGTGTGACGAGCGCCAACTCAAACCCCTGCAGTTTGGGAACAATGAAATGGGTGCTTCTAATCTTCAGCAGCAACTCCGCAAAAGGGCGGCTACTTCACGGCTCATTTACTTGCAAGCTGCTCGGAAGCCCTGCCCTGCCCTGGAGAAGATGCCTAGCCTGAGCCTACCGTCGATGAGGGTACCGGTACTCTCCCTGTGCTACCGAAACTGAGGACCCAAAATGTCAGAAGTGCCGGTACTCAGTACCGGTGAGTACCGGCCCATTTAAAGCACTGAGAGGGGGTTAGAACAAACAAACTCGCACACAAGCGTGCGCGCTCCATGGAGTACTGAAAAGCAACTAAAACAAACATTGGCATAGCCAATAGGTCTCGCCTTTGGGACCTTATACATGTTTAGCCAAGCAACAGTTAATGTTATTGCAGTAAGGATATTGTGCTGCATAACTAAATACTTATAAGGTCCCAAAGGCGAGACCTATTGGCTATGCCAATGCTTGTTTATTTAGCTTTCATAATGTAGGGGAGTATGAGTGCATTTTCTACTGAATTACTTTAACTTGCATTAATTTATGGGCTATATTTGTTATGTATTCACTTGAATGTGAAAGGTCAACAAAATAACAGCAGAATATTTATGCTCTGTAAACATGTCTAAGGCCCCACCCCCATTCACTTGCCTTGCCCTATTGCACTCGGGTTTTTTTTGTTGCAGTTTTATATAGCGCCAACTCGACTCGAAAGCTTTACATGAACAGCAGTTACTTTACAAGTTAGTTTTTTGTAGGCACAGGGAGATTAAGTGATTATTTGTCCAGAATCACAGGATGCTGAGCCGACGCCGGCTTCAAATGCCAAAGTCGGCAGCTCTGCTTGTTACGCCACATTCGCTCCAATCACAGTCTCCATGTTTTTTTTCATGCACTTCAACCGCTGCTTGCTCTAAAGACAAGTTGCAATTGCTGTCCACAAATACATGTCACCTTATTTGCAGGCGTCACCATGTTCCCTTATTTGTAGGTGCAACTATTACTGCAAGAAACGGGACACGTTTTCACTCCAAGATGGTTCCTTTTGGTTTGTAAGCACAGCCCTATCTGGCACTGCAAGGAACGCATAGTTTCAGCAGCAAACGCCAATCTCCTCCCTCCCTCCCTTCCAGCATGGCCGCCGTTTTGAGCACTGGTAGTATTTTTTCTGTTTTCACACCGGAACCTTCGTGCTCTTGCTTGCGGGTGACCGAAAACATCACGGACATGTTCTATCAATTCCGGAAGTCCTGTGTCAAGCAGGCAATTTTTGATGTGAGGAATGTGCTAGCCTTGTGGCCCTTGGCGGATAATGGAAGGTAAGGGAGGGCTGAGTACGAGAAACGGTGTGATACAGGGCACCAGAGGGTGGAGGATTGGGGTATTAAGAGGTTTACATAAAGACACCAAACACTGATCATATTATTCGACAAGAGCCAAGAGGTAGTTGGTTTCGGAGATCAAACGATACAGGGTATCTAAAACAAATTAGACATATAAACCAAGGGGACACGGACGGGGTGCACGCAGGGCACAGGAACAGGGCGCTAAAGACTGAGGTCGTAAGCAGGGTTACAGAAACATTAGTGAGCCAAGTGGTGTGCTGCAGCATTTTCGCCGATAACCGAATCTTAAGACTTACCGGTAATATACACCAGCTGCCATCAGAGCCAAATTAGCCTGGGTCTGAATAAGAGGAGGGTATGACTTCACGAGTGACAGAGGGAGATGCCAGGCAGGGATGGGAGATGAGGCATATAAAAGTGTGGCTAAAGCAGTGATGACCGATGAGGGACTAAACAAATAAATATACGCAGTAGAAATTCGGGGGCTTATTTACAAGCCCCGTACGTCATTTTTCCCGTTAAAAATGACGCAAAAGTGGCGCTATGGGCTTGTAAATAAACCCCTCGGTGTTATTGTCTTATTGAAGGAAGGGTCTGCCTAACTATTCAGTTCTTTCTTGAGCGGTCACCCTTCTCGTGTTTTGCGAGAAGGCTTGCCTTATAAAATGCGCATTCCATTATATAAGAAGGGAAATTAGGTAGGCAGAGCTTGGCAGTTATAAGAAACAGACAAGACTGATTAACAAATACGCCTTTCCAGAGGAATGACGATAGCCTCTACATTTAAAAATGCTTAAGATACTACTTTTTATACAGACTTTGGGCCAACTCGATTTTTGATTTACTTTTCTTATGGGTTCGGTTACATGTGTTCTGCCATAATTTGAGTTTACCACACTAGATCACTCTGAAGTTCTCCTTTTAGATACAAGTGGTGTAGCATACAAAGAAACCTAATATTCCTTTACGTAAGAGCTCACTAAATGGTAAAGAAGCTGCTGCTTTGTAACGCATGAAGGTACTAGACAAGCATATTTCGAGGGTTTGAATGAGAAGAGCGAGCCCGTGATGAGGTACTTTCACATTAAAATGTGAACCACAAGTTCTGATGGTGCTGGACACACAATGGCTTGCTGTACTATATACTGTAAATCAAATGCTAAATGGAAAAAAGTTACCATTAAAAAATAGCTCTACCTAAGCAGAGAGTGCTCACTTGATTAGTAGGGTGTTGGTAAAAAATACAATTATTTGTGAATCATCCTCATGTATTTTCTTTGGGTACTTGATCAGTCAGGAATTTGGTTGAATAATTTGATGGCACTGTCATTTATTGTGTGTCAGAAATGGGATTGGTAATTTGTGAAATAAGTACCCCTACTGGTTTAAACCCACTCTGGTTAGGTCAGAATTAAGTTGTTATGATAGAATCTCTGGTCATCCCCCAGGTAGTCCGGGCACAAACAGCAAGCCTTCTCCAGAAAAGTGTTTTTCAATTTCAAGCAGTACCAACAGTTTCAAAGTACAGAAAACAACCCAGAAAGTTCTCAAACCAATTAAAAATTTGAGAAAACTTTAGCAAAAATACACCAAAATCATCCAAATAGGTTAAGGGGAACCAGAGGTATGCATTTTTAAATAGTTAAGGTAAAAAGCACTTAAAAAACGTCAAGCCCTCACGAAAAACAACAGTCCCTGGTGGACTGGGACCTAGGTACAATTTCATGCCGGTCACAATGGAGCGGAGGTCCTATACATCAAACGGGTGGTCCCAGTCAAAGGTTTTAGCTTCAGTTTTAGTCTCCAACTGCTGGTAAACCTTATTATGGTCAGTCCTGCTGCCCCTAGCTCCTCAGGGCAGGCTTCTGGGCACCAGGTCTCTCTCCAGCCAAGTCTCCTACAGGGTCTAATCCTCTTGAGGCAAATGGGCCCTCTTGAAGTCAGGAGTCCTTCTTTTTATGCCTCTTAAGCAGGTAAACAGGAGGCCAACCACGTGGCCCTTTGTGAGCAGTTCCAGTTTCTGGGTGCTCGCTGTATTCAGGGGTCCTTGTGTGAGTCCTTCCTCCGTCAGGAGCCAGTAAGCATGATTCCTCTTACAGCAGAACCTTATTATTTAGATGTTTTCTTCCTAGGTACATAAATGTTCTTAGGAGGTTGTGGTCAAGGTGCCAGAATTATCCTGAACAGAGATGATAGAAGTCCCAATTACAAAAGGAACTAATATCCTTAAGCTGAACTGAAACTTAAAAATTAAAAATGAAAATTTAAAATAGAGAGAAGCTAGTGCCACAATAATCAATACCCCACTGTGAGAACAACAATTTTATAAAAAAGGATTAAAAGTAACATATTAAAATATATTCTTCATTTTATTCAGTACAATAAACCTCAATTTTATAAACATCAATTTTCAAATAGTCAAATCATGATAAGTAAAAATCACATAATAAAAACACATTTCCTGTGAAGTTACAACGTTCGAGAAGTGGTTGTCGACGCAGCGTTTCGGTTTAACGGATAAAAACACCTTCCTCAGGACAAATTCTCAAACACACAATTTTCAAGCGGTACCCAAGACGAATCTTGATTTAGGTTTCAAATGTTTAGTTTATCAGAATCCAACTGGAAATATGTGGATACTGCTTTCTCACGTCTAGTTGTATGGCCTCAGATTGTGATTGGAGGTTTCTTTCACGTACAGTGGAGCCACCGATATTTTATATGGACGTCAAGGTAGACTCACGTTGCAATAAATCACAGGGATATAGCCGCAGCCCCGATTTGGACTCTGCCGCAGCCTTGATTTGGACTCTGCTTAGATAAACGGCATCTAGTATACGTGGGATGTCCTCTCGTATTCTTATAGAGCAATTTATTTAATCATTGAAATGGAATCCGGCCTCCCTGCTCGATCTGTCGTGAACCGTATCTCGGGATCCTATACTAGATGCCGTTTATCTAAGCAGAGTCCAAATCGAGGCTGCGGGCTTACAAAGTGAAATACCTTTGGGGTCTTATTTCGCTATTAGGGCACTCTAAACCCAATATATTGTGTGCTTGTTTTTATAAATTAACACCATGCTCTGTAGGCTTAAAAGGCCAACGCTTAGGGGTGATTTATGTCTATATAAAAAGAGACTTTTTCCACTGTACCAAATACATTTTCCTTCCAGTGCTTTTAAGCTGCAGCCCAGCCACCCAGATCACAGTGGTGCTCCTGGTAGACATAGATGGTGTCACATATTTATAGGTGGTGTAAATACGCACTGCAGCCCACATCTGACATTTAACTATCAATTTCAAAAATGTATGTAGGAAACTATTTACAATGGTCTTATAGGGAAGTTAATTGGCTAACTACGGAGTTCCAATATACAGAACATGTTTTAGCAGGGAATCACTCGCACTGTAACTAATGGTTAGCATTGGTAACGTGAACAGAGTTCTAAGCCAGCAAAAGATGTAACATCTGGGTTGACCATGCTGAAAATACATATTTGCTACACCGTTGATCTCACGGCACCCATAGCACTGCACCCAGTTTGGGTACCCAGTTGCTCATTTTGAGCAATTGACAGTCGGGTAGTGGAGTATAGCAGTTAAGACTTACTTTCAGAGATTGCGTGGTTAGAAACACTGATACAACACGATACTGAAGGTACCACTCAATAAATTCTGTGTTTATCCCGTGCTACGTCTTTAAAGAAAAATAGGACTTTTATTTACAGGTATGTTATTGGGCAGTGAAAACTGTGATGCAGCAAGAAAACTAGATGCTGCTAAGATATGTTGGGGGAAGATGCAACCCAATTTTTTTGGTGTTTAAGCACTAGATGCGCTATATTACAACATTGACCATGTGGCTAGCGTTATTCCGAGGGGCTGTGCTCGGGAGTGCTCTGGGACCGACAGTTGAGAAGGTGGACTTCTATAATATTTGGTTTAACTACAGTGTGTGCACACCAAGTCATAGTCAATATAAGGCTGAGGTGCCATACACAATTGTCACAGTATAGCAGCCTTGCCAAATCTCTGCTTTAGTAGTCTCTGGCCATAGATTTACTGCAGGACAGCTGAACCTCAGTGTCAGTTTAAAAATTATTTAAATCCCCTTTGCCTGGTCATCCCGTAAGCAAACCCAGAGGGCCACCACTCGACTAATGAGCGATGGAGTTTTAATTTGCCAAAAGTCTTATTGAGTGTTTCATTGGCGCCTGGGGTTCGGGAGGGGTATAGCTCAAGCTTTAGAGGCAATATTTAAGATAATGGGGAACTTCCGCAGCAGCAAAAAGCTTAAGTAATTGATCTTCCAACATGGCTGGGTCCTAATTCAAGAGACTTGCTTTAGCTGGAAGAAAGCTCTTTTACCATCAAAAGTACCCTTTTTTTATTAAGTTTGATGCGTCCAGTAGTATTAAAATTCACAGGTTTTTGTTTCTTACTTTATGACGTGAAAAGTTGTGGAACTGTGCAAAATATGTTGAGGTTCTGTTTTTCTCTAACTTTAATCCACTGTGACCTCCCTACTCAACAGATCACATTCTAGATGATGAGATTCTCGTGATCCGGGCTCAGTTGACCAGCATAGACGGTGATTTGCCTTCACCGCCTCCACCTGATGATGTGGAGATTCCACAGGCTGAAAAGGACGATCTTCCAGATGAAGTAATTTTGCAACCCCATGTAACTGCATCTGCAGGAGGAGTAGACTTGCAAAGTGAAAATGGAGACCGAGAACGCATAGAGGCTGTTCAGCAGGCATTAAAGGACACCAGACTAATTGATGCTGCTGACAATGTGGGTCCTGAGAATCTGAGTAATGCAGATTCTGGTGAAATTGGCTTCCTAACAGACATGGTTGCTAAGAATGGATCTCCTGAGAGCCCAAATGATGCTGATGGTGCAGAGCTGGCAGAAGATGGCCTCTTGATGAACATGTTATATGTGATTGCTAGCAGCAAATTACAGATTCGCAGTCAGCAGAAGGACGAGCCAGACTTTACCCAAGAGCAGAAACTGGGGATTCTCCTGGAAATGTACAAGTCCAAACCGGTGGTGTTTTTGGAACGCTTCCGGAAGGCTCTCAAGGAGGAGCACCTTGAATGTTTCAACCATCTGGCAGGTAACTATGAGGTGGACTTTTACTGTCAGGAGATCAGGAAGTCCTCGTTAAAGAAGGTGCACCGAACGCGGGTCCGTAACAAGAGGTATGCTGCCCTGCAAGAGCTGATCAAAGGTATGTTAACATATTCAGATCATTTGTTTCTTTTTTCCTGTTGAGACTATATTTAATTTGTAGCCCTCTTACCGATGTGCACTGACAGCAGCTTGCTACCCAGAGTGTTGGTGCAAGAACAAGTTAGTAAGCTGTATTTATTTAATAAAAATGGAGAGAGAATAGTTCAGATGTCTTGTTTTTTTAGGTGTTTTTTATGTTCATGGCACCCATTTTAAAACAAGTAGTAGCTTGCATTTATAAATGTATGCAGTGAGCCAACAGTCTTCTTTGTTTCATAATGCAAAGATAGGAAAAAGCACATGCTTGACTACAAGGTGTACAGTTGTCATGTCTGTGAGATTGTTCTATCTGTGCTGACCAACTGTTTATGCTTAGTAGTTGACATGTGCAAGAGTGAATTTGTAGGCAGAGGGATAGGACCACTGCATTGTTCTGGTTAGATTGCACCCTGTGTCAAATTCCCCATAGGAAATTGTAGTGTTTTTGAACCCCAGCACATCAAACACAGCAATAATGTGTGAGCTCAGAGACCTTTCCAAAATATGAAGTCTGAACTACAGTTTGGACTGTGTGGTAGGTATGGCACACTATGTGTGCCTTCCACTTAAAGACAGTAACTCCTGTCACCTCACCAACCAGTAGATGACTGACAGTGGTTGTAGTAAACCGATCGTAGTAGCATGCCTCAGTAGCAGGCCAGGCCTTTTTACCTGACCTCTGCTAGGAGAGCAGCCTACCCGCCTCTCTGGTATCATTACAATTGTTTACTCCTCTATATAGGATATGGATTTTGTGTATATCAGCATTACTTGAGTGTACAAAGTAAGTGTGCATGGAGCCTATGATACTTGTAGCCCTACCATGGCTCGATAAGTCTCTGTGGAAATAGCAAAAGTGCAGAGTTGTCTCTAATCGTTCACGAAACTGAACTGCTGGAATGCACACAGACTTTCTGAAATTTGTCTATAAAATGATACCGCAACTTCTGGTACTAGTGTCAAAATGTTGTAGCCAAAAGCCTACTGCCCCCCCCCAACAATGTTGACTAGGAGATCACTTACAACACCATAGTTAGAGTATCCATTACAAACTTCCCCTGCCAGGCTCGAGACCAGTAATGTGGGGAAAACTCCACAAGTCTTCCCTGCTTCACTGGAGACAGCTTACTATTTATTACTCAGGAGGGACCTGAAAATTCCCTTGACCGAAAAAGCTACTGTGAAGTAGAGGAGGCTGCGAAGCTGCTCAGTTTAGACAACACAAAGCCCCCGTTGTGGTGCCACACCAGCAGAAACTGCATCTCTGTCCCGGAAGGCATGTCTGAAAGTCCAAGGCATGTTCACACTTGATGGGCGACTGGATGCTTGAAGCGACCCGATGCTGTTGAACTCATATGATCATGAGTTCTCTATGAGCGTCAAGCTCCAGGAAGCGTCTGAGTTACTGAGACCAGCACCTACTGTCTATGGTTAATACTAAAAAGAATTACCAGACCAAGGAGTGATCAGCATAGGCACATTAGCTAGTACCAGCCAAGGCCTTCCCACCTACGGCCTGAGGTGGACATTTGGGTGGCGGGTTTTGTAATTGGGGAACAATCCCAGCTGCAGGTATACGGAGACCACAAGCACAGCGATCCCAACTCAGCCTCCTCTTGACTGGTGCTGGGCCGTGCAGCCGCTGCTTCTGTATTGCACACACCGGCACTTGTCAAACATATTGGTCCTGCAGCTCCAACAGATCAGAACTGACTTTACTCCATCTCCGTGGACTGGATTTAAATTGCTACACCAAGAACGGAAAGGTACGAGGCAATACAGCTCCGCATGGGTGGGACAAGTGAACATCTAGTTGCGAGCTGCACTGCAAGTGAGCCACATTAAAAAGTCTGCACCTATAAACCCTCTGATTCCCCCTGCAATGCCAAGGACATATGCAATCTACCATTATGGACTGTCCCTGCGGTTACCATCTGTAGTGGTCCCATTAGCGCCTCTGAGAAATGCCTTCTGTTTTTTATGTATGGTAACTATGTTAGATTAAAGTACTTGTCCAATAGTAACAGCAGCAAACATGATTTAAACATAGGACCCTAGGAGTGCCCTGTATAATTTTGCTCCTGTGTTACAAATGAATAAGATTAAAATAGAACATAAAATGCACAACGATCTAAAAAAGATGTGAGATGCAATTCATTCTATCTGTTAAAAGTTTAAAAGGTAACTAATAGTATCATATTCTCACTATGAGCCCAGGGATAAAAACATGCATTATAATTCATATACTATACAGCTCTCATATTGGTTCGGCCTGATCATCAGCACCTCTAGAAGGCATAGACTAATGACTCAATCCTCTACATGGCCTGGAGGCCATCTCATGCCTAGATCTATTCATCACGAGGTATTATACCACAGATGCGTTAGATTAGTTTAAAAACAGATGAAGTGAATAGTAATCAGTCTCCCCCACTATTCAGTAGCTTCCTCCTTATGCCCTATTTATTTCGCATTTATTTCGCATACTTATAGAGCGCAGACCTGTCACCCAGAGGGCATCCTGGCGCTTTGATCAGAGAAACCCCGCACAAGACCAGAGCAGTCGCGCAGCCATTACTTGGGAAAGAGATAGGTCTTTAAGGCCTTCCTGAATGGAAGATAGTCCTTGCAGCTCCTGAGAGTGAGTGGGAGAGAATTCCACAATTTAGCTGCCGCCACTCTAAATGAACGGCCGCCCATCCTCACTCTTTGAAACCTAGGCACCACCAGAAGGTGAGCCGATGACGACCGCAGAAGCCGTGGGGCAGAATACCATGCAAACATGTTTTGTAGCGGGATAGGGCCCAAGAGATGTACCGCTCTAAATACCAAACAGGCCGCTTTAAATTGGACCCGTAGTTCTACCGGGAGCCAATGCAGGTCACGAAGCGCAAGAGTAGAAGAGCT
The DNA here is from genome assembly GCF_964261635.1 of Lissotriton helveticus. NCBI lineage: Eukaryota > Metazoa > Chordata > Amphibia > Caudata > Salamandridae > Lissotriton > Lissotriton helveticus. The sequence goes on from NC_136070.1 coordinate 892,005,301, forward strand.
AGATCTGGGTCGTGAAAGGGCCAGTTTAGCAGCCATATTCTGCACCCTCTGCAGCTTCCCTATCAGATTATTTGGGGCCCCCAAAAGGAGACCATTACAATAATCCAGCCGACTTAAAATAGTCCCACGGACTACTTCCGGCCTGGACTGAGCAGGGAGCAGAGGCAAAACTCTGCGGAGCATACGGAGCAGCATCATGCATTTTCCCGTGGTTTTATTAACATGTAGGTCAAGTTGTAAGTTAGGGCCGAACATGACCCCTAAATTACGAGCTGACTCTGATGCCGACACTGGTTCGGAAAAAGTGCTAGGCCAAAAGTCGGTAGGTAGAGCCCGCGGGATCCGGTCAGTGGAGCAGTGGAGCACTTCCGTCTTCGAGCTATTGAATTGCAAAGAATTTGCTCGAAGCCAATCTGCTGTAGCTGCCATGCAGCGATGGAAGGTGTTCAGCGAGATCGCATTGCTCCCTTCCAAGGAAAACACCAGCTGAGTGTCATCAGCATAATTAAATGCCGAGACCCCAAAAGATTTTATTAGCTGGACAAGCGGACGGAGGTACAGATTGAACAATATCGGGCTGATGGCCGAGCCCTGTGGCACCCCCTGTCCGATTTTCCTTGGCTCCGAGCTAAAAGGCGGAAGTGACACCAACTGATGCCTGCCCTCGAGGTATGAAATCAACCAGTCTCTGGCCCCCTCGCAAATCCCGCACTCTTCCAGCCTCTGAACCAGGGTCCGATGGCAGACCGTGTCGAACGCGGCCGACATGTCGAGCAGCACCAAAAAGGCTGCCCGACCACTGTCGACACGCGAACGCAGATTGTCCAGCACGGTCACAAGTGCGGTCTCCGTCCCATGACCAGGTCGGAAGCCAAACTGGGCCTCATCGAACCACCCAATATGTTCCAGGTAGCAGGAAAGAGAGCGAGTTACCCATTTCTCCAAGATCTTGATTGGGAAGGGAAGCAAGGAGATCGGCCTGTAGTTGGAAAGAACCGCTGGATCTAAGGTTGGCTTTTTTAGCAGAGGCGACACCACTGCTAGTTTCCATCAATCTGGGACAGACGCCGATTCCAGAGATTGGAGACAGATTGAAAACAAAGGCGGGAACAGTTCTTCATGAAAGGTTTTCCAAAATTTGGGGGGCAGTGGATCAAGCGGAGATCCAGATGACACCGAGCAAGCCGTTTTACAAAATTCTTCAAAGGACGGGAGGGTGAAGGAGTCCAACCGTGGTGGTTTGGGTGAGGTGATCAAATCGCCCGCCCCGAAGGCCACAACGGCCGACTGGGGTCGACTGGGTGAACAACCCGGAGCTCCCACGCCGACTGGCTGGGGTCGACTGGGTGAGCTGCCCGGAGCTCCCAGAACAGAAACCCACAACCCAGAAACTTGGCAACTGCACAAACTATCACTTGTTTGGTATCGGATCCGAATATGCATAGGGTATCACCATGGTTGCGCGTCCCTAGCTGCTTGCATGATGGTGTAAGCCACTGTGCTCTAGGACGAAAATAGGCAGGGCAAGCAAATAAAACGTGCACTGGCAATTCTGGGGTGGTAGTGCACAAAGGGCAGAATTGTGCTGACGGCATTTTGTTGCACAATGAGGTTGTGAATACATGAAGGGTGAGCGTGCCGAATCTAAACTGCATGTATAGTTTCCTGTCCGAAGACGTCTGGATAATATCTAGGTAGGGTTCTAGGAGGGCAACAAATTTTAAATCTGTAAAATCCGAGCTTAACTGGCCACCGTTTACCATAGTAGCCGCTCTCTGGTCGACCCCGCCCCCAATATTGCAATTTAATTTGGTCTTTACTGGGAAATGAGGCCAGGTCCCTATTTGCCTACTGTTCCTCTAGCCCAATATTCGCTAATACCATAAAAACGGAAGTAGGTTCAGCACTACACATGACCAACCACTGGAATTGCAACACCCTCCCACTGAAAATAATGGAAATGGGTACTTCAAATAAAAAATTGATAAGAAATAATTTTGAATTAAATAACATTATTTAAAATAGTTAAAACCTATAAATAAATGTTAATATTAAAAAAAACAGTAGTACATATTTATTATTGAATAACTTAGTAACCTGTACTGAAGTTAAAAAGTAATGTAATACAATTTATTTTTAAAAAAACTACATTGATTTCAATTCTACAGATCACTTTGAATAGAAATCACATTGACAAATGTTTATTCTTTACATGCATATTTACTTTTCCATTTAAAATTCAGAAAAATAATTTTAATGTAACATTTCTTTTAATTTAAGTTTTAATTCAAAATTATTTAATAGTGCTGTAGCATTTTTAATATGTTTTGCAGTTCAAGTAAATATGTCAAATGAATTTACATTGGTATTTATCCTAAAAATATTTGCATATTTATTTTAGAGTTTTATACATATTTTTAATTTTCCCTATAATTTACCGTAGGGAGACTCCGCAGTCCAGGCGGGATTTCCACATGGTATAGTGTAGGGAAAAATAAAAAAGTGTATTTAACCCCTTCGTTACTCATGAGCCCAGCTCGTCATGAGTCACAGTGGAGCTGTGTTCATGACGAGCTGGGCTCGCCATAACTGCCGCGGTTCGCCCACCCGCGATTGATTCCCCGCCTGTGCGTGAGAATTCATCAGTGGGCAGGGTCGTGACAAGCCCAGCTCGTCATGAGCACAGCTCCACTGTGACTCATGACAAGCTGGGCTCATAACGAGCACCGCGGCGCCGTGGGCCCCCCGCGCCGTGGGGGAATTACCCCTGTGGCGAAGGGGTGAACTTGAACATAAATATTACAAATATTTTTGTTAAGTATTGGGAAGTGTATTTCATTATATATTAACCTTACCTTAAAAGTAGGTAAAAAAAATGCTCCAGAACTATTCATTTTTAATTAAAACTTTAATTAAAAGACATATAGGTCTGAAGTTGAAAAAAAGTCTTAACCTTTTTTTTATTTGCCTTAATAGTTATTAAAAATTTGATATATAGAATTCATTTTCTATAATTTTTTCATGGAAACTCTTACAATCTTTTTATATAAAAAATAAGATTATTAAAATATTTTAGAATTAGATAATAGCTATTTGACATTTTTATATTTTTAAACATTAATTTAGAACTGTTTATATTTGTAACTATTTTAAATAATGGAATGTAATTTAACACCATTTCCTGTGCTGTTGTATTTTAAGTACCTTCCCCTATTATTTTGTATGGAAGGGTGTTGCAGTACCCGTGTTTGGCCATGTATAGTGCTGGTTTTAACTCCTTTTTTGTATGTTTTTTTTTTTGCACTAACTTGCACTCTGATATTTTCCCGAAAAGTATTAAACACGCTCCCAAATTGTAAGTTACCTTTATGAATCAAGCCCTAGGTATCCTGTGCACATTTAAAAAAAATTCATAGCTTCCATCATTCCCCTTTTTATTAATTAATCAGGATGTACCATATGAGTTACTGAATAGTCTGTACACAATAAAACATCTTTACAACCTGCATCTTGATTGGTAGCTTTGAGTATCTTGTGTTTTTGCACAATGAACAACCACTATATATCCCTAGGACCGCAAGGGTCTGGCACGCATAATGGTATGTCACTTTTATATATCTTGACAATGTTCCAATTCCGCACTCCAAGTTTATGCATGTATTTGACTAATTGAACTCGTGTTTAGTCCCACTGTGCTAACTGGATGTGTGCAATTCCTCGTCCTCCATCTCCAAAGTATTTAAACAATCGTGCTAGTAGTGGAACACCACTTGCCTGCTTCAAGTCGCACTTCGCTGTGAACCGAAGGTTTTTATACCACTTTTGTATATCTGCCATTGAGGAAAAGAAAATTACAGATGGAAGCTTTGGCTCCAGTTGCTATTTTTTGTATTTATTTTTATTGTTTTTTATTTCAATGATTAGTTTATTTTTGAAAAACCTTGAGTAATCAACAGAAATTACATAGGACAATTGCTACATTCTGAATTTTGTGTAGTTTTCAGAAACGTATAGGTGTCCAGGTTCACCCACTAGTTACACCCCTGTTGTCACCGAATCTGCAAGTAGGTTGAAACAGGAAAGAAATAGAAAATGGACTACCAGTTTTAAAAAATGCAAAAGCTATGGTAAACAATGGGTTTTGTTTTACAACTCTCTTTTTTTTTTTGCAGAGTTTTTATATAGCGCAAACTAGAACCGAACCGAATCAGTTATCAGAGCGCTTTACATATCTTGTTCTTGAAAGCTGGGACGGGAGCAGAGCGAACCTTTTGCTGATACCATTTTTAGGTAGAAAAAACTGTATGCTTTCTTGTGCAGCATAAGTTAGTTCACATATTTTTTTTCACTTTGTTTTTATTCTGAGATATATATAGCAGCAATACACAGTCCGATCACGTGCAAAAAAACTAAAACAAATTGTGCACAGTGGATGACAAAAAGAGTTGCAGTTTGTAGGGTAAACACCGACCTTGATATAGAATGCAACTAAAGATGCTAAGGGCCCTGCATATCCCCAGTAGGTGAAACAAGAAACAATGATGCAGAAAATCAAATAGATACTATTAAAAACTTGGCAGCGATTGACAGAACATTAGTTGCATATATCCCCTAATAATATAGACTGGCTTCCTCATACAACAGTATCCATCCCGCACTCCACTTTGGATGGTCTCATAGTATGCTCGGTAACAGGTAGACGAGGCCATGCCCCAAGGAGTTCCCATTTTTAGGTTGAACCTAGAGGCCACGTGCATGCACTGCTCTGCGAAGCATATTGTGATCGCTCTGTGGGCTAAGGTAAACGCCCAACACTTTCCATTTGCTACTTCGTGTGCCATTCAAAATTGCTTTCTTTTGATTGGTGAAACACTGCGCTTTGTCACTCCTTTGGGCGTGTTTTCACTTTCCTGGTGACTGCCCCTGCTACAGGTGCATTTACGGTTGGGTTTATTTATCATTTATTCTGCGCACTCTGTTATTTTGGCATTGAATGGTCCTACTCTGTTTTCTCCATTCCGTCAGCCCTCTTCTTCCCTCTATGGATATCTAGGATCTGCTGCTATCTTCAAGCGCTACCTGTTGTCCGTGCGCCTTTGCTCCTGTCCCTTCCAGTTGTTCTTGTCCGCCACCTCCCTCATCCTCTCCCTTTTCTGGGCACGTGATCATTTTTAGTTTGTGGACAGTCACAGAATCGAAAGCACAGACTTTCATTGAGTGTTTTTATTTATTTATTTAAATCCATTGCCATGACTATGCTTTTGTTTGTGCCTGTTCAGCTTTAGCGCCCATTTGTGCCACCCCTCTCCCTATCGCTTTGTTCCTGTTGCCTGCAAAGCTGAGCAACCGGATCCCGGCTCGCTGTACACTACCTTAATCGCATGCGCGCTAGCGGTTTTCCCGCTGTGCGCTGCGTTTTTTTAAAACCCACGTTACATGACGAGCTCAGCTCGTCATCAGCGTACGACAGGCGTACCTCATGACGAGCTGAGCTCGTCATCAGCGTCGAAGGGGTTAAGGGAATTTTCAGTTTGGTTTCAAGTTCTATTTTCAGTTCACTTTTGGGGCGTTTACTCACCTAATTCCCACCCCTGGCCCCTTCTCGTTTGGAGCCTGCTAAGCCCCTGCAGCTTCTCATCGCACTGTCACCAGCTGCAGCCGCCAGTAGTGGTCCTCTTCGTCCGGTGTCCTCCACTGCAATGCTGCACCTGCCTGGTTACCAGCCTTCTATACCAAGGACGCGTCACAATGGAAACTTGTCAACGTGTCATCATACATCACCCCTTTATGGGTGATGCTATGTGTTTCACTTTAAAAGGGAGTGCGGGCGGCAATGGGGGGAGTTAGTTTAATTTCTTGAGAGAATCCAACTTTTTGGTCTGAAAAATGATCCTGGAATGAACCTGAAAGAAGATCTTATCCTGCCCGACATTCATCCCCAACAGTGGTCTCACCTTTTGTCTCTGCTGCTGCGGAGTACTCCCCTCTGCAGGTAGCCTGGACCTCGTGACATCACATTGGAGTGCCGGTGATATCACAAGTGTTCCATTCACAGGATTCTGACTATGTGGCTGCCTGGCAGACACGGACTTTCACGTGAATTTAAAATGCAGGGGTTCCCTCTGTCTTTGTTTACAATAAATGATATTTTCATCTTTTTCTCAATCTTCTTTTAAAATAGATGATATATTTATCCTATGATTATGCTTATTACATAGCCTTTTGGTATAAAAATGTATTTCTTTCGTAGTACCAATTAAAAAGTGCGTCATTTTTTTATCTGCACAGCCGAACCCGTGACCTACAAGTGACACACCTCGGCATCGGGTTCTTAGCTCAGTAAATCACAATTAAACTTCAGAGCTAGTTTCCACCCGCAGAGCACATTTACCAATCCATGCTTTGGTGCCGGTGATGGGGCTATGGAATAATATTTTGGGTGTTGTGCCTCTTTCGGTCTACAGAAAGAGGTCTACGCATCATGTGCTTTGATATGACGTGGAGTGCAGGAATCATTCAATTAAACATATGCCCCAGAATGTAAAAGCCTCGCTACACTAAAAGCTAAAAACGTGTGGCCTTCAAAATCATTGACCAAATTAGTTTTTATGAGGGCTCAAAAAAGAAACCGTACATGCAAGCAGAGAAGGAAGTCATCAGCGCCACTCCTTACAGCTCCTAATGTACCCTCAAGTGGCCGCAATTTGTAGCGCTCTGCGTTATTTATCCAGTTCTAAACACTTCCAACCTGAGCTGCTATGAAGAAAAAAAATGCACACAATTAAAACATTAATAAATGTGAATAGTACCCGGGTGGCTGGGTGGCTTATAAGGAAGGCATGGCGGAATTGCCCAAACTGCAACAAGCTGACAATGTGTTGCTAATTTTAATACCCAGATTGGTCAACGAGCTAAAGTTAAACGCTGCTACTGACCAACATGCGATCTGCAGTTACAATTCTGAATTCAAGTAATGTCAGCTGGGCCGTTCATCCTTCCGATGTAAATATAAAGTAATAGTAACTCCTGTTGTCTAGAACTCTTATAAACGGGAAGCCTCTCCGTTACTTGCTACCTCGTTCATGGCATTTTTTGAGCAACCAGCTCACCCTGGATTCCTGCCACCTCCAAATGTCAGTTTGGATGAAGTTGTGTTGGGGGCTGATTTCTCTTTTCCACCTCGGGATACTTATAGGGACAACGAGTGGGTGGTAAAGTTCATTGGCTGAGCTCCACACCGGAGGACTGGCTTCCCTTTGGTATGTGAGTCATCACAGAGGGAGCAGGGCCTGTGGTGCAGCGCAGAGAGAGCCTACAGTATATGGCAGGCACTGGGTCCTTGCTGCCAACAGCAACTGCAAATGTGTCGGTCAACTTCTGTCATTGGTTCTCATGCACATGTGTACACCTGTCTGAAAAGAAGTACGCTTGAGTGAATACTTTAGTTTGTCAATGGTTCTTCTTTCCATTCTTCATCAATTTTTCATTTTTTGGGAATCCTTGGGTGTTTATGCTATTTTTTCAGATTGCAATAATTCAAAGCAAATGGTATAATTTTTTTGCACCAATAAGAATCATATTTTTGTGAACTTACAATGGTTTCTAAATCTCTTCCAGTACCCATTCTCCTCTATTAAAATTATAAGTGTTTTATTTTTTTAGTTTCACATTTTTATTGGAAGCATATAATCACCATGTTTAGGTAGTGGTATGTTGTATTTCCCTCATAGGCTTGCAAACAAATATATAACCACTGAACCAACTTGCCGAGGCCATACCTATAGGCTTCACCAATTATTTTCTTTTTACTACAAAGCATGTAGTATTTAGCCCATTTCCTTGTATCCATGGAGGGAGAAGATTCTGCCCTTGATATTTCCCCCAAAAAGTCTACAAAAGGGAGCTTTTAACTGGCTTTTTACCTCGCGGGCTCTGGCAGATTAGAGCACAGATGGGACACAGAGACAGAACTAGAGAGATGTGTACATAGGCTGTATAAGTGGCAGAAAAGGGGAGCTACGTTAGTGGCACAAACATAGAAGGAAAAAGACACAGTGAGATACAGATATGTAAAAACACATGTTCGACACCGAGGAGACATGGATATTGAGGTGTGGGAAAGTGCCTCTTTTTGCATGGTTCGACCCCACTTTTTGCCTGATTTTGATGTGGTTTCAATTGTAGTACACAGGGTCCCTGCCATCCAGGTCCCCTGTGCCAGTGCTTCTTCCCTAAAACATATCCTCAATTGGTACTTCTACCCCTTGTAAGTCCATAGTATGTGGAACCCTCAGTACCTAGGGCTTGGGAGCTGAAAAGGGTCCCCTGGGACGCCCCTCTCTGGGACCATGCCACTGCCCTTGCAGCTTGGATGCCACTGTGATGGAGAAAACGACAGTGTTGACATGGCATACTGCCTGGGTGCCATGCCAGCCAGAATTGCCTGGAGGTATTGGTAAGTCACCCCCTCTAGCAGGCCTCACAGCCCTAAGGCAGGGTGCACTGTACTACAGGTGAGGGCATATCTACCTAAGAAGCAAGAATACGACCCTGCACAGAAGACGGATGATAACTGCCCGGCCCCCAGCCCTACCGGCCTGTCTCCAGCTTCTGCGATCCTGCTACTGGTCTTGCAGCCAGCAACCGCTGAAAACCCTGGGAGGACTTCTGCCTTTGAGAAAGACTCCAATCTCCTGTGGACTGCCGACCTGTCCAGAAGAAACCGACTTTAACAGCTTTGGATCGTGCTGGAACCGTGATCCCTGCCCACTCTGCACGCGACGCCCACAGTCCGAGTCTGAGTGGCTCCACCGTGCAGTGAAGTCTCCCCAGCGATCATGACCTTGTATCCATCCAACATTGGCTGACCTTTTCTGATTCGTCGGCGGCGCCTGCAGTGTGAATACAGAGGTTCCCTCCTGACCGTGACTGACCCCATTAAGAAGACTGGGACGTTGAAAGGCACCTCTGCCCCGTAAGCCTCAGAGCCTTGGTGAGCTGACAGATGGTGTCCCTACGAGCCCCCACATCTCTACTTACCTCTACTGTCGTTGGCCTACCATCTGCAATCTCCGGTTCTCCGCCTGCAGCCTGTTTGCCAAAAGAAGAATCCCTATTGAGAAGCACTGGGCGCCCAATGTCGAAATTTCACCCGGCTACCCCTGTGCTCTTGGTGGTATATGGTAGGTGCTGCTATGTGCCTCACACGTGCTCAACCCAATCCACAAAGCTTGGCCCCTGCAACCAATCTACTTCCCTGCAAGCAATGCAGTTCTAGGCACCCCCAGTCCCCATTTTTGGGACGCATTGGGCCAAACTCTGATTTTGACCTCGACTGCCCCTGTGCTGCTGCTGGTGCAGTTTTGGTACTCACCTGACTCTTGCCCCTTGTTGACTTTTGGCCCCGAAGACTGGAATTGGTACTGCATGACTTACCTGTTTAACCGCTGTATTGCCCCATAGGATAACATTAAACTGTTCTGAATTTACATTAAGCTGCTCTGGAAAGCTTCGAAGTGTCAATTTCTCAAAGTGAAAAGTATTTTATTAAAAAACACACTTACCTTATTGCGAAGATTTTGGTCTTAAATAAAAGACAAAGTATAATGTTCTAAAATCGGTCTGGATCTCCTTCTTGAGTCGTGTGTCCATTATTATTTATCACTGTTGTGCAATACTTGTCTTACACTCCTCTGTTAGGCCTAAGGCTTCTCTCCCACACTACCACTAATAGAGAACGTTGGGTTGTACATTGAGCCCTCTTCACTTTTGGGGAACCCCTGGACTCTGTGCATGGTATAACGACGTAGGGAAATACCATATTCCTACATGAGGAGGCCATAATTGCATAACATTGGGAGGAAGACAGGCACATGGGAAAAAGGGAATACAAAAAAAGGTACAGAATGATACTAGGAACACGATATGACGTATCTCGCTGGGTTTCAGACAAGGGAAAAAACATGCATAGTAAGGCATGGGGAGTCCTCATTGGGGGGACACGGACATCCAGAGATTTGCACTGTTGTGGGATATAGATTGTAGACCAGGGAGGTACAAAAAGGCATGAGGATCTGTTCAAACTGGCTACAATCCTGAGAACACTGCAGAAACACTGGAGTGCCACAAAGCCATAGCAAAGGCATAATCATTCTTTACAAAGTGGAATAAATAGGCGAATGACTACTTACTTAACCCAGCACCACCATACCCTTTATTAGGTTAGTACCTTCGTAAATTATATAATGTTTGCCCAGTGCTGCTTGTTCCTTCTTTGTGACTGCTTTTTTAGCACACAGCAGTGCAGACATTTTCTTTCTTTCCCTTTTAGGCGGAGACTACTTCAGTGATGAGCAGATGCGACTACGGGACCCCCTCATGTATGAACACTATGTTGGACAGTACCTGACTGAGGAAGAGATCATGTTCATGAACAGCAAAGAGCTGGCTGAGGCCAATTGTCTCTCCAAAGTCATGATGAGCTCTTACGAGGAGCAGATCCTTCAACGCAGACTGCACAGGCAGCAGGAGCAAGAGGATGCATGTATGGAAGAGGAGGAGGAAGACTCTGAAGGTAGAAGGCCACTCAAGAGACTTAATGCACTAGATTATCGTTTCAGTGAGCTAATAATTAAAAGGGGACTTCACTGCCATTTTAAGTGTTCTTTAACCTTTTTATGTCTGATAGTTGGGTAAAAAATGTCCATAAAGACTCCCGTGATCATGAGACGCGAGAAACTTGAGGGTAAACCAGATAATGTTAAGAACTCCAGCTCTATTAGGACCTCACTTCTAGGTTTGAGAAATCCAGACTCCTGTCATCTCAGCCAACATTAAAAGTAGTGGGGCTCAATATTGTGCTAGTATAGTAAGGCATACTCCTCACTATCAACTGACTTAAGTAACATTTTGTGTAGCCTTCCATCATTCTCTCTGGTTCTGTGCCTAATCATTTACTAGATCCATTGGTGACCTTCCACATCATCATGGCGCCCACATTTTGTTGAATTGGCAGTATTGATTTTGGTGGTGATATGCAACACTGATATGGGCTGTGTGTATTTCTTTCAGAAGAGTCAACCCACACAGAAGACGAAGATTGTGTCCCAGATGGGGATGAGAAGGCTATGATGAGAGAAGAGTTTGTGAGCCGGATGCATCAGTGTTTCTTGGATGGAAAGGACAGGGATTTTGATTACAGGTGAGTTATTGTTTTCCTGTCTCCACAATGTAGATACATCTGTAGTAAATCTTAAAAGGAAGGCCTGTGAATGTATTCATGTTGCACTATGCCCTTGACCACTTCGCACTCGTCTGACCTAGGGCTATCTTCCTGGAACTGTTAGAGGTTTTCAAACTTTGATATAAGCTTAACTTTAGCCCAGGCTCCCGACAGCTGTGCCTCAAAGTGAAATAAGTACAGCCCCCTTGAGCAAGTAATTAATTTGGGCTTTGAGGAGATCCTGCACACCAGTGTTGGGAAAGAAGTTTGCCAGGGGCCGAACCCTTGTGGATCACCTCAATTGCGGCGGGTGTGCCCTGAAGTTTAAAAGAATCCTTGCTTTTATGATTGACTGGAAAAGAAGCCAACTCGTTGCCTGCTAAAATGACCTGCACAAGGCCCAGGTGACTGACTTTAGCCATGAGATCCTTGCAATCCAGCTGGCGAGAGCCACTTAATCAATATAATCCTCTACTTGGGTTGCGGAGCTGTGTACACTTTCCTGCAAACCTAGCCTGCTGGTTAACTCCAGAGTCTGTATCTGCCCTGTCTAGCTCCAGTAGCACACAGACATTTTACCTCCACATCTGCCATTGGGGTGGTGTCCCCTTCAACCACATTCCGAAACAATCAGACCTATCTGCAGCTCAACTGTTATGGAAGTATTATTTTTTTAAATTGACGGCAGACCCCCTTCTTAAATCACTGTTGGTACTCCCGGAGTGGAACAGTCGTCACAGGTCCTTAATTTACCCCGTATCGGTGGAAAACACTTGGCAGACTCATTTTGAGATATGGGCCCCTGAAGTGTGGTACCTCTGGAGGATGCCTATGGGATGAAGAGACCTTTCAGCTTTTGTCTCCCATTTAAATGGCAAAGAGTGTGATATCAGTTCGACCCCTATTAGGTCTCACTGTGAAGAGTAAATGAAAAGCACATAAGAGTGTCCCTGAAAGTACACAATTTAAGGGGGAAGCAACCAGGGGAAAAATACAGTAATATTAAACACAAACACTCCCCCACTCAATGTTCTTAGTGATTGGTAATGTATCCAGAATAATATGTCCTACAAAACATGTGATTTAGGTCCTTTTATTATCAAAAAATATATATCATTATTTTTGTTAAGGTATTTTTTTTATCTTTATAAAATTACATGTTCAAACATGCTGCATATACTAAACAATTCACAGCATTGTACATAGATGTTATGTTATGTTATGGGTTTGTTGAGCGCGACAGCTGCCCAAGCAACGGGGCGTCCCGGCGCTAAGAACCATAGCATAGCCTACATGGAGGGGGAAGGGAGGGCGGAAGCTTACAGTAGTGGGAACAGGTGAGTTTTCATTGCTTTGCGAAAAGCGGACAGGTTGTCAAGGCGGCGGATATTCAGGGGAAGGGAGTTCCAGAGTTTAGCTCCCAATAGTCTGAAGGAGCGACCTCCGATTCGGCAGAGTTTCGTGCGGGGGACCACTACTAAGTGTTGACCCATGGAGTGAAGATTGTGTTGGGGGGTGTAGGGTGTTAGAAGCGGACGGAGGAGTTCGGGGCCATCAGTTTTGAGGATTTTGAAGGCGGTGGTAAGGGCCTTAAATTGAGTACGGGCTTCCACAGGAAGCAAAGCAAAGCCCCAAAAAACACATTATAAAAAACATACAGTGACTGTACATGTCTCCAAAATAACAAACACCAACAGGAACATTTAGTGGCAAAACAATACAGTGATGGAATGGGCTACAATGAACATACAAACAACATTACATACAATGTTTAGAAGATACAGAAAAACTGCGCCGACGCGCGTTTCGGTGGTACCGTGTATTAAAACACTCCATCAGGGCGCTGAATTCATAGTTTATGCAGTGGTCAATTTATGTGTTTTTTGGGGCTACGCTTTGATCTATGTACAATGTTATGAATTGTTTAGTATATGCAGTATGTTTGAACATGTAATTTTGTAAAGATAAAAAATACCTTAACAAAAGTAATGATATATTTTTTGAAAATATAAGGACCTACATCACATGGTTTGTGGGGCATATTATTCTGGATACATTACCAATTACGAAGAGCATTGAGTAGGGGAGTGTTTGTGCTCACTGTGAAGAGTGACATTACTTGGCAAAAATGACCACTCCACAAATAGCCCTGTTTAACAGGACATTGAATTTCTGAATTAAGCTTGGTCCATGTAACCTCATACTTTACATTTTTGCATGATGGCTCATGCCACAAGCTGAAACTAATTCAGTGTGTTGTTTAACCAGAGGACTCCTCCGCGGAACACAGCTGCAGGATCTGTTGCATCAATATTACAGAATTGGATCCATTGCAATTCATGGACTGTGAAGCATGCAAGGAGGTGCCTAATCTCCTTTCTTTAAATGAGGCTTCACTATATTAGAATGTCAGTGTGTGCTTTTGTTGAGACAAGTGATGCACTCTCAGGAGTGATTTTCCAGGCAGGAGATGCAAGTATGTGATTGGCAGTTAAAGAGGGCATGTAGTAAAACACTAGAATATTTGGGAGTGAGTCGTTCAGAAGAGTGAAAACATAGAGGTCACTGAGAGCGTACAGCAAGAATTGGGAAGTGTGGTAGATAAAATGCATGCAGTCCAATATTAATTGTAACGGTTGTTTATTTGCCCATCACAGTCGGAGGTTCCCCGCCTATTCCAACCATAATATGTCCCGGCGCGGTCGTCATGAGCTCGCATCGAATGCCACGGTGTGTATTCCATGTGTCCCCTGAAGACGGCGCACAAGACTGCCACGGGATGTGGCATGAAAACTAAGCAAAAGCATAAATTACAACAGAAAGTTGATTGGAGTTTACGGCCAGGAATTTATCTCAAAAACACATATTCTAGATTGAGGAGGTAGTGGGTATAAGCATGGGCATAGTTAGCAAGCATTGGTAATGCATCAGTATCACCTATTTAGTGAATAAAGAGCTGTTTTCATGAATCATCGTCTGGGAGAAGGAAAGCGCGCCCTGGCATTTAACACGGGCGTGGAGAGGATGTGGCGCAACAGCCAGAGCTGCTGACTCGGGAGCTGAGGATCCCTGTTCAAGTCTCGGCGGCGCCGCGCAACATCCTGTGATTTTATGCAAATCACGAAATCTCGCGGGTGATAAATTGTTATATAAATATGCGGCAAGGGTAAAAGGCAAACGTTACGAAAATATAGTTCCACCAAAGTGGATGTTAACAATATGTCGACGGCGGGAAACTGATAAGAGAAGCAGGTAAGAAACGAGCATTGGTAAATGCAGGAAAACATGCTACAGCCAATAGAAATGGAAGAAAGGTAAGTGGCACGCACAGGTACCAGGGAGAAGCCCTTTTAAGTTTATAGTGAGAAGCCCTTTTAAGTGTACAGCACAAGTGATGTGCAGGCGAAACCTTAAAACTGTACATAGAAACAAAGGAGACTACAGAGAGGAAAGGGAAGCCAGCAGAGAGAAGCTAATGAATTGTTGATCAGATTTATCGAGGGTAGCTTGACTAAAGCTAGATTAAAAGATTTTCAACCTAATTTGAAGGTTGGAAGAGAGTATTGCGGACGTTTGTTTGGGTGATACTTATAACATTTGTCAAAGGTAGCTTGCCTAAACCTAGATAAAACATTTTAAACTTAATTAGAAGGGCGGAAGAGAGTATAGAGGAAGTTTAAGAAAAGAGAGACAAACATATGTATATACTCAAAATGGGTGGAGATGTGGTGTTCACACACATTTTAATCTGTTATGGGGAAACGTTTTCTGACAGCCCAATTGCGTGCTGTCTTTTTAGAAACACACATGCAAAGCTACATAGAAATAATGCTGGAAAAAAAACCACAAGCTTGTGATAAGTCCACAGTGATTCCAAGAGGCCGATTTCCTAGAGGAGCACATGCGCGCTGCGCTAGGCTCGACCTAAAAAGGGCTCAGCTGAGCCAGCCTTAAGTGGGGGCCACTCAGGACACTGAAAGGTAATGGTTCTCATGTACAGCTCTGCAATCTCACCATGTTTAACTTTAATTTAAAACCCTTTACCCGCACAACCTCTGTTTTTTCCTAATTTGTATGTAAATCATTACTCTTACTTCTCACCCCTTCTAAGGAGGTGTTTAATTATTTTATTTTCTTGTAATGTTTTTATCCAACAAAACATATAAATACATATCATATATCGAGAAAAAAGTTATTCACAAATAAAAAATATTGATGCATATAATAGTTCTTAAAAACTTAACAATAAAAACTTTCAGAAGGCAATAAGTACAAGACAAGTGTAAAACTTATTTTTGCATGACATCTAAAATCACAGTTTTGATAATACATGGGCCAAGTGAGCCATAAAAACTTTGTTGAATAAAGTGCATCATAAATTAATCTGTATTATTTTAGGCCATGCATAAAAAGGTTTAAACATCAATTAAAAAGGCAGGACATTTAAATGAGAGCAGTGTGTTCTTAGGTCATAACCGAATGCCCGATCTCTTCCTTAATAGCCAGACTCAGAATAGATAGCAACTGAGACTATAAAGGGGCTGGTGGCTGTCCGAAGGATTCGGTAGGCCGCTTTACAGTGTCTCACACCTAGAGTAATGCAAATTGTCTTAATCCGGGTCTGTCCCGGTTTTACATAGGCGGGACAAAAAAATAGTACATGTTCAACGTCCTCAATCATTTTGTTACAAAATTCACAGAATGGAGATTTGGTTCAGATGGATTTTCAGTTACAATTGAACTTGTTGGCTGACCGTGTACCAAACCTGAATTTTATGAACAATGGGCCTGGCCTGGCGCGGTTGGATTGCGTCCATATATGGTCCATTGCAAGTGCAGGTATAATAGATAAAGTCTCTCACCAACCCCCTGAATTGACGTTACAATGGAAAGCAGCGATCATGCTGAACCAAAATGCTACTTTTACTACAGCATTAGCACTATTGGTAATTAATGAGGGGTTGCTCCAGTATGTACTTAAACCTATATCAATAAAAAGGGATTTAATGTACGAGAACCATGGGATAATCTGCGCTTGGGCCGAGTTCAGGACTTCTTCTGCGGTGAGCAATCTTGGTGTAGCTCGGGAGTTGACCACAACCCAACCCAGATAAGAAAGGGTTTTAAAGATGTTACTTCACCATTCCTTTTGAGCACTGTGTCAAGGAATAATGAGATAACAGGGGTGATCTGGGGCAAACTGAATAAGGATCTTCAGAAACTGTTTTGGACCAGAGTTGCTGTCTTGGGCCAAAGTCAAAGCCGCCCATAGGTACATAAAGACCATCTCCAGATGCTGCTTGGAAAGCCTAAGGTTTTTCTAGATAATAAGACTGAGTAGAAAAATATGGTTGATTGTACTCACCCTGGTGCGAACGTCTGCCTGGAAAGGAGATAGAATGCTAGCATTATCTATCCAATCAAGTAATTTAGCAAAGACTTGGTGGCAGAACACCTTCTGTATTATCAATTAAACTGATAGGCCAATAATTACTAGGGATTGTTCCGTCACCCTTTTTAGGTTTCGCCTGGCGTAGCATTGCGCAGCAGTGTTCGCGCAGGGGAAATCTTATGTTTACCAGTACGGGGCTTTGCCCCGCCTCTCTCTTCCATTGGCTAGCTCCATAAATGGAGGCTAGCCATTGGAAGAGAGATCTGTCTGTTATTCTCCGAGCAGATTCGTGGGCGTTCCGGAGAATTTTTCTCATCCCGCCCCTTTTAGAACGTCATGCAGCTGTGGGCGGATGTTATTTTTTTTTGGGGGGGACAGCATGTTGTGTTCAGTTCATCGTGGCTTTTGCAGTAGTGGGCTGCGCGATTTCTGTTGCCGGGATGTGTTCCTCGATTTGCGAGCAGGTAAGCAGCATTTTCTTATAATTCTATTGTAACTTTGTACGGCTTTCCGTTTTTGTTGTCTCTGTGTATTGTTGTGGCTTCTCTCCGTCTTGTCGTTTCCGTGTATCGCCGCCCACAGAATTGGTGTAAACTCGTGGCTGTCGTCTTTGTTTGCCGTCTTTGCGTGGCTCGTCCCCCTCACCCCTCGTTGCTTGTTCTGACTTTGTAACGCAATTATCTCCAAGGTTGTGATACTGCATCCGCCGGCACCGTTTGTGGTGGTGGTGGGTATTTGCTGTCTTAAACGTGGTTATGGGCGACATAGCAGTTAACTAGTGTATGCGATTATTTAACGCTGAGGGGGGCTCTACACAGCCATTGCGCTGGATGCTGAGGGTGGACACAAGCAGACGACTGGCCCGGTGTGCTCACACTTCTGGGATGCCCTCCAGAGTCTCCCCCGCAGCACCGCAGGTCCGATCACTCGGGAGCCGCCGGGCCTCACAAGGTCGACCGGGGCACACCCGCTATCCGCTTTGTCGTCTTATTTTTGGCCAGATAGTTTCATTCGCGAGAGAACCTAGTTTCTGCAAGGGTATCACTTATTTATACAGTTTCTAATACTACTTATTATATGCTCTACATGGCAGCTTCAAGGCGCTTTGATATTGCTAAAAAATCGGCATACAGGCAGAGTCGCTACGACATTAGACACAGTGCACAGCCGAAACCCCACAATGCCAGTCTAATGCACAGATGTCTGGGACACTGCAAGGCTTTCACGTTTTCACGGAGGGTTTGTGCTTGCTTGTCCAACGTGGGCTTCTGTACGCTTTGTAATTGCTATTGGTTGTTGAAGATGTTGTTGATAATTCTTAATTTTGTCATCATAGAGAGAGTTTTAGCAAATTCAGATATGGATGTTCATTAATTATAGACCATTTTGCTGGTTCCAGCGAATGTACTATGTATTCTAAACACAATCAAGTTACATTTAACTTTACGCTTACGTGCACAGCTCAACGGGTGAAATTGAAGGGGGTTCTAAAGGTCGATCCTTAGCACAAAAATGACCTCATAGTTTTGATGAGTTGATAATTCGGGTGATATGTGATCATGTGCCTAAATGACTAAAATAACAGGTGTAGTCCAGGATAAATGGATTCTAAAGCCAGCATCCCCGCTTGATCAACAGTGTGATCCTCAGCAAATTTTTTGCCGTCCTGTGCTTCACTTTCGCTGTATAAAAACGGTATAATATTGCGAAGCCAGGGTGCGCCTTTCTAAAAGTGCGCTGGCTCATCATGTGCTCTGTTTTTTGTGCCTTTACAACCTGCTCCCTCTCAAAACCGTGCACATGTTTACAATTCTGTAACGTGGCTCCTTTCAAAGAAAATAAGGCACACCCAGAGACACTAGAGCCCTGCTCGATTCAGAGCACATCTCTCTCGCATGCTTCATTTTCCCGTCAGCTACCCATCACAGCGCTTAGAAACTAGCGATCTCGCGGTCGGCACTATGCTAGTATACCTGACACACGCAGTTGTGTTTTGCAGGGCTGGACAGTGAGCCGGGTTGAGAAGCACGTGTTCTACTATCTGCACCCCCTCTGTTTCTGCTGCTCTGATGTCATTTATTTCTTGCAATGTAAAACGTGGCTCGTAATAATACCCCGCCTGTGGGACCAGCTCACAGAAAGAGTGGTGCACACCGGGCTATTCAAAGTCACTATACAATCCGTGTACCTCTTCTGTAGTAATCTATACAACCCGTGTGCCTATAGTGATCCGAGAACCAAGGTATCCCTTAACCTCAACACCTTACTTCTGTGTTAACGTAGAAAAAGCACTTCTTCTTAGATATGCATGTATTGTAATACAACACTTACTAAAGTTTAGCACCTGGATCTGTTACGCCCCTCTCCTCTATGACCACACACCACTTTCAAAGTGTTTTGTATATCTCAGACTCATGCTCTTTACCTGCACAGAAGGAGCCCTCCCCTCCCACTGCTGGGCGCGCCTCGGCACAGAGGCACTTGTCACTTAAGCTGCACTCCTTCGCTCTATCCCAGACTTGCCTTGCGTGCGTCTGTGTGTGTGTGTGTGTGTGTGTGTGTGTGTGGGGGGGGCTCTGTGTGTGTGTGTGGGGCTCTGTGTGTGTGTGTGTGGGGCTCTGTGTGTGTGTGTGGGGGGCTCTGTGTGTGTGGGGGGCCAAGGGAGACAATGACCCTGTCCACCTGACAATCTCACAGGTCCACAAAAAGTTGCTTGTGCTTGCTGTCCTGCCCCCCCCTCGTTGCTTGTGCTTGCTGTCCTGCCCCCTGTTGCTTGTGCTCGCTGTCCTGCCCCCCTTGCTGTCCTCCCCCCTCGTTGCTTGTGCTTGCTCCCCTGCCCCCCGTTGCTTGTGCTCGCTGTCCTGCCCCCCTTGCTGTCCTGCCGTTGCTTGTGTTTGCTCCCCTGCCCCCCGTTGCTTGTGCTTGCTGTCCTCCCCCCTCAGTGCTTGTTCCCCTGTCCCCCGTTGCTTGTGCTCGCTGTCCTGCCCCCTTGCTGTCCTGCCGTTGCTTGTGCTTGCTCCCCTGCCCCCCGTTGCTCGTGCTTGCGCCCCCCACCTCCTCATTGCTTGTGCTTGCTGTCCTGCCCCCTCGTTGCTTGTGCTTGCTCTCCTGCCCTGCTATTGGCATTGTAAATGACAATGCCATTTATTTATGTTTTAAAAAAACATAAATAAAAATAATGTCATGAGCAAAGCCAATAGCTCTAACTTTTGCAAAGGCGAAACATTGCATTGTAAATGCTTGTTGAACAATGAAATTATCTCAGCACTGTACTACAAGTCTGCAATTTTTCCTCCTGCCATGATCCTGTTTGTCAGTGCATTTATATAAGGGCCCATATTGTACGCTCAGAGAAAAACAAGTCGTCTGTAACGTTGTTGGGACCCAGAACCTTCCCAGGACTGAATG
The DNA here is from genome assembly GCF_964261635.1 of Lissotriton helveticus. Classification (NCBI taxonomy): domain Eukaryota; kingdom Metazoa; phylum Chordata; class Amphibia; order Caudata; family Salamandridae; genus Lissotriton; species Lissotriton helveticus. Next base: position 892,025,322 of record NC_136070.1, read on the forward strand.
GCTTTAGGAGTATCATCTAATGCAGAGGTCTTCAAACTTTTTTTAATTGAGCCCCCCCAGCTGAATTATTTTAGATGTTGGGCGTCCCCACCAACTGTCAGAAATTTCTGGAATCTTGTACACCATATAATCGACCGCCATCCGCATATCCCAGGCCATATTTGGCAAATAACTGATTGAACCTACTACATCCACAGCCACTTAGAAACATTAGCTCAAAACTTTACTGCTTGAAGCTTAACAATGGGCATTGTACATCTCAGTAGAAAAAAACAAATTAGAATGTCGTTCAGCACATTAATCCTTGCGCATAATGTTCATATCGTTAGATTTCTGAAACCATTTCTATATATCTTATTAAAAAGGAGAAAGAAAGTGAGATCATTGGTTCCTTGCTATATAGATTACCATGGAGTACACCAGTTTCATGGTTCAGGAAGTTTCAAACTTTCCCTTCCTGGAGGTTTAGGTGCCTTATTATTGCATGTTGTTCGGTATTCTGCAGCTTTTACTACAAATTGATGCTTTTATCTAGCCTGCTTACCCTGATTCCTCAATCTTTCCACACGTGTTCTGCTGCTGTGCCTGGGCTACTAAAAACTCTGCTGCCGCTGCTCACCCTAAGCCTGGTCTGTTGATGTTAAGTTTGGGTTATGCTAGCTTTCTCTCCGTGCCCATTCTGCCCTACATTGCTGTAAAGAGGAACTGGACTAAAGTGGACAACATAGTCAAGACTATCTCACTGAGCTCCCATGCTGACTGGGTGTACTTTTCTAAATAACTGAAAAAGCATGCTCCTAAACCTGCCTATTACCACTGTCCAGGAGCTCCATCTTGCCCTATCTTTTTAGTTGGGTACACCTTGATGCTTGTTAGGAAATCTCACTCATACGCCCCTAACATTATTGAAAAGCTATGCCTCCAAATGCACATTCCTCTGGAAGAACAAATAATATAGCAGTGCTACCAGGTATTTTTGACTCTCTTTAGCTTTATCTAAAAACAAAAGTTCTGTTGAACAAACAGGGCTTATCACCATTCCCATTGCAAGAAGACTAACTTTGTGAGTGAACCTCAATCTAGCTTATCACAAAAAAGGAGATGTCTTATCTCATGGTAGAAAGCAAGATGTCACTACTTAAATGTCTTAAATGTATCGCTGGTGGAGCTCCTTACTGACCAGCCTTTCTTAATTACTACAACGGATAATGCACGCTAAAGTAAAGGTTGCACTCCACTTCTGACTGAATCTACATACATCCAAGTGCTCAACGCCTGTGACCAACTAGTAGTGGACCCTCTCTCCCCCAGTAGGCCTAGCTACTCCATTTCCAGGCCTTACTCGGGTACCTTCATATAGTGTCTTCTGCTGCTTTCAATGGGATCATGAAGGGCAGTTACTACGAGGGCTACAATCAGTTTTTGCCCTGTCATGCCTCCAGCTGAACTACCAGCATCTGGAGTATAAACATCCAGCAGGCATAGGTGCTTTGGTGATGGAAAGGTTATACACAATTTTAAATACCTCATTGAAAAGATGGGTTGGCAGTCGCCATTGTCCTCTGCTAAAATGACTTGGGTGTGTGCATGTTGCACAGCTGTTGGGCATACCTCTTAGACCTGCTTGGAGGCCAAAAGCCAGGACACCAGAACTTTGACCCCAGTGACAATACAGGAAGAGACATCACCTGGCCTTTGACAAAGTGACATTGCGTCTTTGCTACTCAACTAAACGGCTATCATTTTATCAACCTCAGAAACATGTTTGGCTGAGTGGACCTACAGGGAATCGTACGTGTGACCATGGGATCAAAGACATTTCAGAGGAAAAAGAATGGGCCTGGCACAGCAGTCAGACAAATACACACAAGTAAATTTTTATCATGTAACTGCGCTAAGACAGCTGCACCTTATCAGTCACAGTTCTGAAAAACACGGACGGTGGATATAGTAAAAGAATACACAAACTTGTTCAATGGCGGCGGTTAAAAATCTAGTGAGCACCTGAGCATTTTCCTCCACTGGGCTCTGATCTGTATTTACAGATTTCTATATCTCACCCATTTGATGGGGAGAGGTGAGGCACAGAATAACTCCTTTTACTTTTATAGAAAACAGGCAGGCTCTCTGTGTGTATGCACATGTGCAGTTTTTTTGTGGTCGTTTACAGTGATCATAGACACTGAAGAGTGCTCCAGTTCTTGCTGGTAGGTATAGCGCACCAAGTCGTTCTTCTGTGCCCAAAGCTGAGGGCGGAGCGTTGCTCATGTATTGTTGTCAAGAGCCGAGGCATAGGGGTTCCGACTGCCATAACTGCCACCATGTGCAGCCCACTGGAGAAGCCGCAGATCTGCCACATCCAGAAGTCGCTTAACTACACTGTCTTTGATTGCAAGTGGCTGCCGCACAGTGCCCGTTTCTTTTGTTTGGGCAACTACACACGGGACACCGGCGTACTACAGATCTACGAAATCCAGCACGGAGGGGTGCAGCTGTTGAGCGAGCTAGAAAAAGCACAAGCCCATCAAATGTGGAACATTTGGTGCTTCAGTGCTACAGCATCGGTATCTTGCTACAGGAGATTTTGATGAAAACCTCAATGTGTGGAATTTGGAAGCAGCAGAAATCCCAGTTTACGGTGAAGGAGCGCCAGAAATTGTTACTGGGGACAGAGATGGAACTGTGAAGATATGGGATACTAGACAAAAAGGTATACCAGTCGCCAACATGGAATCTGGAGAAGGATAAACTAAGAGAGACTTTTGGACTGTAGCGTTCGGACATGCATGCAATCAACAAGAACGTGCTGTCTGTGCAGGATATGACAGTGGTGATATTAAGCTGTTTGACCTAAGAACCATGTCTCTTCGGTGGGAAACTAACATTAAGAATGGGGTTTGCAGTGTCGAGTTCGACGGGAAGGATATAATAATGAATAAACTGGTGGCCCCTTCATTGGAAGGGAAGTTTCACGTTTTTGACATTAGAACCCAGCATCCCAAAAAAGGTTTTGCTTCTCTTGTAGTAAAGGCTCACAAATCCACAGTTTGGCAAGTTCGCCACCTGCCACAGAACAGAGATATATTTATGACAACAGGAGGAGCTGGGAGTCTGCATCTTTGGAAGTATGAGTATCCCGCTCAGCGGACGCAGAAAGATTCTGAAGGCGTGAAGGCGTGGAGGAGAGGGTCGCAGGATCCGTCGCTCTTCTGCAGAATGTAACTGTCCGTACAGCCCATTGCTAGCATTGAATGTAACTGTCCGTACAGCCCATTGCTAGCATTGACTGTAGCCCGGACAAACCAGGGCTGTGCATCTGCACGTCGTTTGACCCGACCGTGCGAGTCCTCACAGTGACTAAACTTAATAAAATCTAAGGCAGATTGACGTCCAGAGAAAGCGCCACCAAAGACTGGAATGTAACCAAGGATGCTTATTTTTTTTTTTAAGTAGCTGTATATGAAATGCCGGTTAATTTTAAACGGAACTACATGTATACATACCTCTGTTGAAAGTTGGACGTTAAAGAGACCTTGTTTGATTAAGAACTTGCTGCCTAGAGGAAGCACCATAAGCAGGAAACATGTTTTCCTTTGATCCTTTTGAAATGTATATTTCGGTCAAACTTTTACAGATGTTTGTAATTGTGCGGAAGAGGGCACATTTTCTTACCGTTTGGAATTGCTGTCATGTCTTAACACAAGGGCAGCCAATGTGCCCTACAGGCAGAGGCACAACTAGGGCCAAATCTCGGGCGGGTGGGGGCTCGAATTTATTTTTGGGGGGGGGGGGGCTGATTATTCCATCAACATGCAGAGTGGAGATGCAGGGTCTCTAAGAAGCCGTGAAAAAATAACAAAGGCGTCATTAAAAAGCAAATGGTCTTTAAAAGACCTGTGAAGTGCTCGGGTGCGGCTGTGTGTGTCCCCGGGAAGCGGTCTCATCCCGGGCTGCCACACAAGCAGGGTGGGAGAGTCGGCTGAAGCCCTTTGACCTTAATGGGGGTTGCGCGCCTGCCTGCACGTCATTGTCTGAGAGGCAGGTTTGGACCAGACCCCATTCACAATGTCAGAGTCCCCGAGAGAGCTGAAGACAGCAGACAACGTTTTTCTTTAAATTCCATGAGTATGGCACGTCGCAAATGTACTTGCGACATGGGACTGTGAGATTTTAAGGTGGAGCGTGCGCCCCCCTCAAGATGATGGCGCGCACACCCAGGGGGGCACGCCCCACAGATTGAAGAACTCTGATCTAATGTGAATTGGATGGGATCATTATCTTTAACACTTCCCAAGTCCTGTATGTCTATTTTATAAGTAGTTACTGTTGTGATGCCCAAAAAACAGTAACCATAGCAATGCCAAAGAAGACAAATATGCAAGTTTAAGATGGCTGGGCTGTTTACACATGTATGCGTTTAGCCTGCTGTTCATTGCTATATGCAAAGTGCGTCAGCAAATTTAGAACACAATTTCCCTGTGCGGTACACAATCAGGCACCCAGGTTAAAGCAACACTCTTATGTATTTTAGCATTCTTTATGGTCCGTGATGGCGAACATATATAGGATGCAATGCATCTTTCCCAAAGCTGTTATTTTCTGAAGGGCCTGTTGTACTAAGTATGTTGAGGTGGTTGATTCAGTCACAGGATTTATGTTGAGGTGGTTGATTCAGTCACAGGATTTGCGGCACCCACAGAGTGCGCGGAGTCTTGGCTACTTGCTGGGGAACTGGGATTTAGAAATCCAAATCCTACAACATTTTAAAACATATTATCTTCAGAACCATCATGCATGGAGTGATGGTGGTTCAAACAATTTTGGAATCAGGTTGAGCATCCTCTACAACTGAACATTACCATAAGCCCTAGTGTAAAAGGGGGGAAACATTTTGTCTCCCTAGAGCTACAAACCGGGGAATCTGCTTTTTATCAAAATTTAAGAGGTGTGTGTAGGCTCACCACTCGTCATAGTATTTCAGCAGTGACATGCACGCAGGGCAAAGGTGACTTCAAGATTTGTATTTGGGGTTTGGCTGATAAGACATTTCCAGCAACCGCAGTTCGTTTCCAGGGAGATGTGACAGAGCCACCTAAGCACCCGAACCGTCTGTCAGACCTTTTACATATTTATTTATTTTACATTTTGATTAAGTATAAATAGCTGTACATAGAAATGGTAGATCCCTTCTTTTCGCCTTCTCCATTGTGAGGCGCAGTACGGACTCGAAGCGCTCAGCTGCTGAGGAGGGCGCCTGGCTGAGTAGTCACACTCCGCCTTCCACGCCACATTTTGAGGTGGGACACTAAAGCCTGCGGGTGTAGAGAACTGGAGACACTATCGGAACCACCGGAGCAATCTGAAGCGTGGCCAGCGGCCGGACTACAACGCGGACACCGCTTGACCACATGCTTTGAGGCCTACCGCTCCAGCTGCCTAGCAGGCCGTCATGGGAAAAGGCGACAAAACTCAGACAAAGCTAGCGTTCGACCAGCGGCGATCGAGGACTCCATCATCTCAGGAGCCTGAGCCAACGCAGCAGAAGAAAGGACTGGAGGGCTCAATATATGAAGACATCCAAGATCTGCTGGTGACCATGGAGAAGGGCCTCCAGGACAGCATGGCGTCGATAGGCACTAAGATCGACGCCCTCACATACCGCATGGATCGTATGTCAGAGAGGGTGGACAAACACGCGGAGCGTCTCGACATGACCTAGAGACGTCTGACCGAAGTAAAAGAAGCACAGACGGAACTAGATAACGACCGAAAGCAGTTCGGGAGACTTCTCCAGGTCATACAAGATAAGTCAGAAGACTTGGAAGCTCGCTCGAGATGCTCCAACATACGCATCACGGGGATTGCGGAGATGATGACCACCCTGCTGGGAGACGACATTTTCTCACCCATTTTCATTGTGGAGAGAGCGCACCGCACGTTAGGCCGGCGCCCAAAAAACGCCCCCCCCGGGACCAATCATTGCAAAACTTTTGAATTATCGGGACAGAGACACGGCGTTGCGGGTTTCCAGAGAGAAAGTGCAGGAGGAACGGCGGCGTTTCGCTCTGTACAAGAAGCAACTCCGAGACATTGGGCTTGATTATGCCATGCTTTACCCGGCCAAACTGCGAATCAATAGACAAGGACACTCGCACTTCTTCACTGACCCTAGAGAGCTCCAAAAATCCTTGAAGGTGTGGACTAAGGAACACAGGAACAGCCCCAGGAGACAAGATGGCGACCAGGACGATAACAGCCATCTGGACGAAAAAGGAGTAGGCTACATATTTCAAAAGTGGGTCTTCCCGCTTGTGGAACTGTGGGACAGCGGATTATTTATGCAGGGACTGGGGACTATTTCACAGAGAACTCTGCTCGCTGTCCAACAACGAACTACGAGAACTACTGGGGCCTATCGATGATCCTCCGACCTAAAGCTGGGTGAGATCTTTCCATTACATTGTTGTCAGTACGCCAGCCAGAGCCCTAAACCTGCCGGGAGTAGTAGTGGCTCCCGCGTTCAGCATAATCGGACCTTCTAATCGGCCCGAACAACTGTTGGGGGGAGAGAAAATGTTGATGTGGGGGGGCACTTGAAGGTGCACTGTGGTACGCTTTAGGCTTATGTTGTCCGATACGAAAGGGGTGATGGCGCTAGGGGCGACATTGTGGTGCACTCTGGTGCAGTGCTGTTATTTGATCTCCTGGCTACCTCTGCCCTAGCGCTGTATGCACCAATGATTCCAAATGGGGACAGTTTGGGGATTCTGGGACTGTTTGCGGAGGGATGTTTTGTCATGCGAGGCCCAGTTGGGGTTGGTCTGCTGTGGGTGGGGGAGGGAAGGTTTCTGAGAAGGGGGGAATGTTACTGTACAAGTGCATACACACTGAGTTCCTCGACCACAGGTTTTAGAACGCCTAATTGCACCACAACTCAAGCTTGCGGCGGAAGCGCCTCATTACATGTCCGGATGCCACATGCACTCACTGCGCGCATTATTGCTGCTCTGCTTAAGCTATGGCTGACCACATAGGAAACACGAATCCAGTCAGGCTTAAAGCGCTCATGTGGAATGTTAGGGGTCTCAACGATCACAGGAAGGTACGCAAAGTGCTCAGCTACCTGCAGCGGCATCATGTAGACCTCGCCCTGGTTCAGGAGACTCACCTGCCTAATAATAGCACAATGCTGAAATGTAAAGGCTTGGAGGGAAATGTAGCGGGATTCACAACACACGCCAGGGGGGTCATGACATGGGTAAACCCGAAGTCAAAATTAACACAACAAACCTTGGATGCAGACACGGAGGGTAGATATGTAATCACGAGATGTATTGGTTTAGGCATGTCACTTGTAATCGTAAACACATATGGTCCCAATTTCGACTCCCTTAGAGTTTTATCAAGCACTGGCGAGCAAAATTCGACGTTACGACTCTAACGATCTTTTGTAGGGGGAGACATGAACCTCACTCTTGATCCTGCCCTTAATAGGTCTGCGGGTGCACATCGCAGACCTGCGGCGGCAGCCGTTGAACTGCAGAGTGCGATGACGTGCCTGGGCTTGGAAGACGCCTGGCGGTCCCGCAATCCACTGCAGGGGGGCTACACTCACTACTCTACGTACCATGACATACACACCAGGATTGACTATTGGCTAATCCCTGCCCTCAAGTTAGACATGATAGGTGAGTGTAGTGTACTCCCTAGGACTCTCCCAGACCACTCGCCTGTACTCTTGGGGCTTAAAACTAGGAGCACGGCCATCCCGCCATACACTTGGCGGTTCCCGCCATATTCGTTACTAGATCCGGTGTTCAGGGGGGAAATTGCGGAGGCAATTGAGGTATTCTTTGACACTAATATAGGTTCGGTGGATAGTTTTCAAACTGTCTGGGAGACCTTTAAGGTATACATACGAGGTGTGGTGATCGCCAAACATTCAGGTGTGCTGAAAGCCATTCGAAAACGGCTGGCAGAAATTGAGAAACGGCTGGAAGCCCTGGAGAAGAGACAAGTAGAGAGCGCTAATAGTGAGGTGAGCGAAGAAATTAAAACACTTCTGCGGAATTCCACGATGAGGCTGACAGAGAGGTCAAACATATGGGAAAATACGCCACTGCTAGGGTATATGGAGAACGTGATCGGCCTAGTGCTCTATTGGCTAGGGTCATAGAGGGAGGGAAAAAACGACAACAAATCAGAGTTAAAATCTGACACTGGGGAAATACTAATTGATCCAATCGACATAGCTACTGCATTTAAAACTTACTACGAGAAGCTGTACACTACTGAGAGTGGGGACCTTGAAGACTACATTGAGGAATACTTAGGCCATATTGAGATACCTGTACTAACGAACTCAGACAGGGAATTCCTTATGAAACCAATTGAACAAGACGAAATCACTGACGCTCTGGCGAGCATGAAGTCTGGGAGCGCCCCAGGGGCAGACGGTTTGACGGCGGGCTTTTACAAAACATTTCAAGATCAGCTAATTCCTTATTTGTCCGCTCTTTTTGACGATATATGTGTTGCGGGATGCATGCCCGAATCAATGAGGGAAGCTCTGATTGTTACGATCCCCAAGCCGGGTAAGCCCAGGGAGGCATGTAGCTCATATAGGCCCCTGTCTTTGCTGAATGTAGATGCCAAACTATTTGCTAAGGTTTTGGCCACTCGGCTGCCTCTCTTGGCGCCTAGTCTGGTAGCTCCGGAGCAAGCTGGTTTCATTCCGAGCAGAAACCTAACGTATAACATCCGAATGGTGTTTGGTACGATGCAACATGTACGCCAAGATAGGAAGGCCCTAGCAGTCTTCCTAGACATGGAAAAGGCCTTTGACTCGGTGGAATGGTCATTCATGAGGATGGTTTTACAGCGCATGGGACTAGAACAGCCTTTTCTACAGATGATAGGGGCTCTATACTGCAGACCACGGGCTCGAATTAGAATAAATGACCTAGTTACGGACTCCTTTATGATCACTAGAGGCACTAGGCAGGGGTGCCCACTCTCGCTTCTCCTGTACGCTCTGGTGGCAGAACCTTTGGCTTGTCCCTTAAGGGAATACCATGGCAATGAAGGTGTGTGCTTCCCGAACTACAAGATAGTGGTGTCAATGTACGCGGATGATACCTTGCTATACGTCCGCGACCCAGATAACAACCTGTCTTCGGTCCTAAGGGAAGTAGTTCGATTTGGAGCATTATCGGGACTTCGAGTAAATTGGTCGAAGTCGCTTGCATTTCCCTTGACCCTTATCACGCAGCCTACGGACATGGAGTACCACTTCACTTGGACCACGGACCCAATTAGATAACTGGGGGTTCATTTGCATACGGACCCAGAGACCATATTTAGAGCTAACTACGGCACGGCTTTCAGTAGACTGGATGACGACGTCACTGCCTGGAGCAAACTTCCGCTTTCTCTATTGGGGCGGATTGCTGTTATGAAAATGGTAGTGCTTCCCAGATTTTTGTTTTTATTTATGACTATCCCGATGGTACTTCCTAAGATATTTTTCCAGCGGCTGCAGCAGGTGATGACGAAATTTGTGTGGGCGGGTGGTCAACCCCGTGCGCAATGGTCACTACTCACCCTACCGTACAAGATGGGGGGTCTCGGAGCACCGGACCTGGAGCTGTACTATCGTGTAGCGCAGGCCGCTCATTTGCACACATGGGTACATGGGAACCGAGACATACCACACGTTAAAATGGAAACCCTGTTTGCTAGCCCTCTCTCCCTCCCACACACGATTTTTGAACCACCTGATCGCAGAACGGGGAACCTAGACTCACTAGCAGCTACGAATCATGCGTGGCATAGTCTCCTTCAGAAGCAGAATGTAGTTCTGCTGTACTCCCCCATCATGCCCATTGACTGGACTAGATGGCTGCCTCCGCTGCGAGAGAAGGGAGTGGTAGCCGAAATGCTGAAACTAAAATTAGAGACAGCTGGAAACCTGTTTCAGGACGGAGTAGTTAAGACTTGGGAACAGGTGTCGGCTGGTATCGAACCGCCATCACTCTTGACGCGCTTCCAATACTTCAAGGTTCGACAGGCTCTTTCTGACCTTCTAGGGGGCAACAAGGCGGAACCGCCAGAAGTGCAAGAACTCACATATGTCATAAGGGCGTCCTCACCACAGAAACTGCTATCTCACCTATACAGCCTATCGCAATCACACAGGGAACATACGTACACCAAAGCGCGATCGGCGTGGCAGTCAGACTTACAAACAGTATTAGATGATGACACTGGGACATATTGCTGCACCAGGAAAGTATCACTGAATGGCCGACACAGATTGGTACACTTCAAATTCCTAAATAGGATATATTACACACCGGCTAGACTTTTCAGATATTGTCTCCGCACCACAGCGGACTGTGAGAGGTGTCATGCACCAGATGCTGATTTTTTACATCTAGCGTGGCTGTGCCCGGGAATAAGTGACTTCTGGATCAAGATTTGTGAGGAAATCAGCACTGTCACAGAAGTTGCCATTCCCCCAGACCCTTTGATAGCATTATTAGGATACACCAAACAACTTCTGAGAGCAATCCGCAGACTAGCTGACATGGGGTTTTTAATTGCGCGCAGAGTAGTAGCATGCTGCTGGATGAGGGGACCAAAGCCGACACCTCAGAGATGGGCACATGACATGTTGTACTGCTGTACGCAATCCGAGAACTATAGTGAACTCCTTCCCCCAACCAGCAGACCCAAGAACTTCTGGGGGCTATACCATACTTATCTGGCAACACGGGCGAGCAGCACTGCCGCAGCGGAGCCGCAGGAAACCTAAAGCTGACTGCTGGTCTGCCAGACCTGGGATTGTTGAGCACTCTTTTGATTTAGGCGCCGGGCGCTGTGAATTTTGACACAGGAGTTTCCTGGCGCTTCCTGGATAATTTACAATTGCACACATTCGTGCTTCCACTGCCGCCTGCCCTACAAAGTGGGTTGTTGGCTAAAAGACTGTGTAACAGCGCCAGGAAACCTCCGGTGTCAGCGCGCTCTATAAATACAGCATAAGTAACCATTGGAAACTGTGAGGACAGATGTCTGCGAAGGGGATTCACTGCAAAATTGGGGGGTGAGGGAGGGGGGAGGGGTATGTTAGCAATACTGTAACTTGTATCCGAAAGTTCTATAAATAAAAAAAAAACAAAAAAAAAAAGAAATGGTAGGTCCCTTTACTAAGAATACATAAAGCAAAAATAAGAAGGATGTTGGCTATGCACCTTTTAAGAGATACAGGCCTAAATAAGTGAGCCAGTGGACATCTCCAGCTTGGCAGGGACGAGAAGATAAAATAAGAAAAGACGAGTTAAAGTGTGTAGAGGAATGCGAGTGGGTTGAAAAACAAGGACCAAAATCATATGGAGAAGGATAGGAGAGGATAGGGGAAAGGGTATAATTGCAAAGAAATGCAGCCAGTTGGAAGGGAAAGTGAAGAAAGAAAGATTAGCAATACTAGTTGAATAAAAGTACAAATATGTTATTTAAAATTGATTTTTCTGAGACACGTTCTTGATGCTTCTCTGCTTTTCTTCAAAGAATTTCATACCCTGGACGCCACTCCTGAGAATAACTGAACTGTTGCAAATGGCTGCTTAGATTTTTCCCCTCGAGTTGAAAATGTGTTTTTTCTTCTGAGGGAATTTTTTGCTGTCGGATATTTTCTGGGAGATGCTGATGTGTCCATGTTTTTCGAGGCTCAGGATTTTGAAAATAATCCATGATAATTTGAATTTCTTTCTCGCCTGAAGTGGGAACTGTGCAATACTGTCAGAATGGAAATAATGTGATCAGTTGTTTTTTGTCCAAGACCAGTCTAAATACAGAATGCAAAATATGTTTGAGTAGTTTTAGGTTGGCTTTAATTCCTCACACAAGGGTTGTTCCTTCAGTCGATGCCAGAGTTGACCAGTGTATGAAGAACAGGATGGACGTTCGAAGGTTGAAGAAGAGGGTTTAGTTCTTTTAGCTAATCTAGATCCATCTGGAAGATTTTGCATTGTGTACAATGTGAGATGACATGGTGATGCAATTAACCGAAACCTAGCAATTTAACTTCTGGTGCCAGGGAGTTTATCAAAGTGAAAATATTTTGAACTGTGGAAAGTTGAATATAACAACATACACAAGAACCTTCTTATTTGGAGGGCTGAGAGGATGAGAGAGAAACACTGTATGGGCAACCCTCCCTTATAATATAACCACAATAAAGCAAAAATACCCAGGACAGGCCCTCAAAATATGAGAACCAGACACCCATATTAATGAGCCTTCTTACTCATTTTAGGATGTTTTGTGCCCCAATGAACAAGATGGCCTCACACACCCCTTGGATGTCATGCTTCATCATTGGCCATCCTGCGTTCCCAGAGAATGCTCTAGTGGCAGGCAGCCCTTGTTGTTTATAGAGGGACTGTTCAGGGATGTTCACGAGGAGTGGGAGATCCTAATAGGTAAAAACTCCATACACCTACGCGTGTTTTAAATTCCGTCATTTATTAATGGGTGCTGTGGAGGTGCTTAAAATAATTACTGCGCACAAAAGGAGTTAGGTCCTTGTCGGGGCTGAGGGAGGGCTGGACCGTTTTAGGTAAAGTTTTAGCCAAGACCAAATAAACAATTTCATTAAATCTGGTCCAGTATATTTATTTATACCTCTTAATCATGTATTTTTCAAACAAAAGGATTTTTCAATGACAGAGAAAGAAAACACTTTCCAAAAAATGCTTACGATCTTATTCAATCAGTAACTTACATAAAACATTACACACATATCTAAGACAATAACATCAAAAAACATCCAACAAACAATTCAAATTCCAGTTCATCAATTTTACAAAACACTAGATCATTTCCATAGTCACAGTTTCTTTCTTATTTTTTTGAAAAAACAAATTAATTCATAACAAGAGCCAACAAGGCTTTTATCTCTTGATCTAAAGACACTAGATGTACTGATTGGCTCTTGAAGGATTGTTCTTTCTCTGTCATTGAAAAATCATTTTCTTGTTTGTGTATAGATATATAAAATAATTACTGAACACAGGAAACAGTCATTACAATGCAGCAGCTTCCACGCATGCTATTGCAACGCAAGCGTTACAACGCGTCTGTCGTTACAACGCATAGACTTTACTATGCATTTTTTCTACTACGTATATGCTTTACCACGCATGCCTTTACAATGAATTTTGTTGTAGAGGTATGTATGGTGAAAGCATATGTGGAGTAAAAAACTATAGGCATAATCGTGGAAACAGCATTTTTGTTAGAGGAAACAGAGACTCTTCCACTTCCTCACAATGGCATGCACCACCCCCCTCAGATGAGCTGCCTGCACCGCATGAATCATGAGGAGAGAGGTAAGGGGGTTGGGCTTGGGGCCAGGAGGACTACTATTTTAGGGCCTCAGTGGGCAAGGGAGGTCATGCAGGGATAGTGTTTTAGGGTTTAGGGTAGGAAAAGGGCTGGGGGCACGGGGGGGTTGCGCATGGGTAGTGTTTTAGGGTTTTCGGTAAGGGAAAGGGCTGGGGGCTAGGGGGTGTCACTCAGGGGTAGGGTTTTAGGGTTTTGGGCAGGAGAAGGGCTGGTGGCCTGTGGGAATTGCTTTGGGGTAGGGTTTTCGGGTATAGGGCAGGGAATTCAGTGAAACATTTACCACGCATATGCTTTTATCAAACATGCTTTTACAACAAAGTTCGTTGTAAAAGCATGCATGTTAAAGGCATAGTCATTGAAAAAATATGCGTGGTAAAGGTGTGCGTTGTAATGCCATTCGCGTTATAATGCATGTGTGGTAGAAGCAAGCGCTACAATAGAATGCGATAGAACGTCATACAACCATTGGACACTTGAGGCACCATAATGCAACTTGTGTCCTCTCTAGGTCGACATGTTTCAGGACTAGGATCCTGTATGTCCCTTTTTAATTACTAATGGCTATGAAGGTTAATGATAGGTTCCTAAAAAGACATTAGAATTGTATACTCATTTGCTGAACGTTGTGCAGACCCCAACAATTGGGAGTGTTTAAAAACAGGCAAGACCTGCTGGTGATTTCCGTTCTCGCAGGATTCAGCCATGCCAATTGTGGGGCAGCATAACCGCCGTTTAAAAATTTGTGTGTGTATGGTGTGGTCTCACTCACACAGCATGTATATAACACAAGGTTGCACAATGGATGCAGCTCTCCTGTTTAAAATTGAACGTGGATAAGACCTAATTCATGCTCCTAGGCAACTCTCCTATCTCTAGCATAGGGCCGCTATGGCCAAAATGTTTTGGCCCCACCCCACCGGAAAAAAATCAGATTACAATTCTGGGTATGTGGCTGGACCGCTCACTGACTTTTGGATACCAAACAGACAAACTGCCAGCAACATGCTATGGCATCATGAGGATGCTTCGTAGAGTTCGCCCCCTTCTCCCGTACTTTGCAAGATGGATAATGATCCAGGCTCTCATTCTTTCACGAATGGACTATAGAAATGCACTATACCTGGGAGCCCCGAAGGTCACGATAAACAGACTTCAGATCACCCAGAATTGTGCAGCTTGTCTGCTTCTGGGTCTCTCCCATAGGCAATCAGCCAAACCCGCACTGAAGACTGTACACTGGCTGCCAATATCAGAAAGGATCAAATTCAAGGTGCTTTGTATTGCCCATAAGTCCTTTCAGGGAAGGGGACTGGTAATCGATGAGCCCCTGATCATCCGATACCAGCCAAACAGAAGCCTTCGTTCATCGAACATGCTGCTTGCAACAGTTCCAAAAATAAAGAGGGCAAGAAGTGGTGGCCGCTCCTTCGCTTATAACGTGGCTAAATTGTGGAACACCCTCCCCCTTGACATTCGACAGGAAACCAACCATCTGTCTTTCAGGAAACAACTTAAAACCTGGCTATTTTAACTTTAACTTACCACTTAGCCGAGCTGGCCTCTAGGTCCACGTTCGCAGATAGCGCTGGGATGCCTTAGGGTAGCTATGCACTCTATAAATGTTTATTTCATTCATTCACAAGGTGACAAACTGTGCTTTTATTCACACACTTGCCCACATTCTAAATCTTACCTTAATTTTGGGACAGATAAACTTCATGGAGGACTGGGATGAGGGGAGGCTTGTAGTCACACACTTTGAGAGAAATTCTTGGGCCTATTACGATGTCGGTCAGCGGTCCAAACCTTCTAAATATGAGGTCGCATTCTCCCATTTCTCTATAGGAGTTTGTGTTATGACCGTAAACTGGCCGTAACACAAGCTTCCATAGAGAAATGGGTGATTGTGTTAATCCCTGCACCCCGTGGCAGGCACCTCAAAGTGCCGGCCACAAGGTGCAGGAATTAACAGGGGGGCGCCCTCTCGGTCCCCAACACACTTTCCAACAGGGTTTCCATGTCGGAAAGGCCATCATGGATCCCTGCCAGAAACCATGCATTGTAATCCAGACATCGTAAACCGCTGTCCCTATAGATTATGGGCCGATTCCGACTGGCTGACAGGCTCCTTGAGGCCACCGGAAGCCAGCCTGAATGACCGGCCAGTTTCAATTCTGACTGCCTAGAACATAATCTGACGGCTGGAATTGAAAGTGACGATGTCGGTCGTAAAGCCTCTGACCGACATCGTAATAGTCCCCAAAATTGTTGCACTATACATGATATTTAATATCTGCAAGTATCCTCTTTCAAATACTGCAGCTAAATAAGTTCACACACTCATTCTGTCTTACTTCATTAAAGCACCTATTCGTGAGTCTTGGTACTCCCGATGGTGCCTTGCTATTGCGGCTTGCTGGTAGTTAAGAACTGGCCCAAGGGAAACGCACATAGGTGAGCGGGCGGTAGCTTGTGATTATGCGGCCGTTCCAATGAGCACACTGGGAATTAGGGTCCCGTGTGCACTCCAAAGTCAGCATCCTATTGGGCAAATCATGATGGTAGTTTGATGTAGTCTTTAGGCCGAGCCTGTCCCGCGCATGCGCTGCTCTGCGAGGCATGCTGTATTGGAGTATGGACTTGAAGCCCTGACCACTCTCTGCCCATATTTGTCATTGGCTTGTGTCACTGTCCTTCATAAATGCTGGCTTCTGATTCTTTAACCCCTTGACCGCGGCGAAAATTCCACCGCAGAGCGGGTGATTTATGGCGTGGGCGTGGTTCGGACGGCCCCTGGCCGTCCTCCGCACACGCCCACCGTGACGTCGGACGGCCGGCATGGAAGGGGTTAAAAGGCTTGTTAGTCCCTCCTTAGTACCGCCTTGTCTTTATTTGTAACATCCCATGAGTACTGGCCCTTTAACTTCGGCTGTTACCCAGTTTGTCTTATTTAGTCTGTAAGCTCTATTTTCTTTAATGCATTTCTCCTTCTGCAGGCAAGACATGCTTTCCTGCAACACTCCGCGCACCATGCGCACCTTCACAGACGCTTTTACAAAAAACATGTGTTTATCAACTTGACTGCATTTTTTTGATAAAAGTGCCCCATACAGCGATTTAACTTTAATAGCGGCCGTGGGCCTTTCTTTAGACACGGCTGGCTCGTCTAAAGAAAGGGGCGTGGCCTCTATTAAAATGAATGCACAGCATGGTACGCTTGTAAACAACAAGCATTTGCAATGCAATAGGTCTCGCATTTTAGAAACTCTAACTTATTGGTATTGTAAGTGGCAATGCCTTTTATTATTGCAGATTTTTTAAACACATAAATAAAAGGCATTGTCATTTACAATGCAAACAAAAGGAGATGATGGACGGAGCACTGAAACGTTTCAGACACTCACCCCCAGTCTCAGATCTTGGTTGAATCCTTCATCGTTCTTGAGCTCACCTCACCACCCCAGTTCAGACATATACGAATCAGTCTTGACCCTGTGCCTCATGGGAACAGTCCAGAGTGTTATATTGGTGAAGGGACGTGGGGAGATCATCTCCAGAACTACCCATGTGATATCTTTGTATGTTGTTTCTCCAGATAGTATTTTTTCATGCGGGTGGCACTCTTCTTGCATCGGATAGTTCTCCGATGTTCACTGATCTTCCGTGTCTTCATCCCCACATAGCGTTCTTTACAGGGACATGTGATGATATAGACCACATTTTCTGGATTACAATTTGTATGATGTTTACTTACCTAAGGACGACCAGTGCCAATGTCAATTTCCTTGTATTGTTTTTTAAAAGGAAATGCCGTGCATGTGCCAAATGAGAAAATTGAACTTTTTGTGAAAATTGTGTGACAAATGTCGTTTTGCAAATGGAGACTTGTGTAGCAAATAGCATTGATGGAGGGAATCTATTTGATAGACTGTTTAGAATTTTCATCCTAACATTTCATTGTAATGATTTAATGTGTATGTTATATAAATGAATTGCACAAAATAAATTTACATTGGAATCTTGCCCTAGACACCTTTCAAATAATGGCTTTTGCCCCTCTAGGTCAAGATATGTTTCTAGTATAGAGGCATCTAGATGCTGGCAATGCCAGTGAGATAATAAAAGCAGCTTAGTCACGGGCAAAGGGAGGAACTCTGACTAAAGGGGAAGATTCAAAGGATGATTAAAATGCTTAATGTGTGATGTTTGGTCCTTATTTGGGTAACTTTCAACAGTTTCGCTATATTAAAGTTCTATGGAGGTGTGCACTTTAACCCCTTCGCTGTGGTGGCAATTCCGCCGCAGCGCTAGGGGGGTGGGGCGGCCGCGCAGCGCTCCCATGCTCGTGACGGAACCGCTCCGTCACGAGCCTCGGGTGCGTTGTGCTTATGAAGGAGCGGTTCCGTCACGGCCCCGCCCGCTCAATGGAACGTCCAGCGCAGGCACGGAATCTGCGCCACGCAGGCGCGCCGAGCGGGCTGTGACGGAACCGCTCCGTCATCAGCATAGCGCGTCCGTGGCTGGTGACGGAGCGGTTCATTCACCAGCATGGGAGGGGTTAAGTAACACATTTGTTACACTTTTAGAATGAGTAAATGTCATTCTGTTTTTTACGGTTCATATTTTCTTAACTGTAAATATTTTATTTTACATGCCCCTCCTTCTTACCATATCCTGCATTGGCGAAATGTTGGATGTTTTATGCACCTGTTTCTCTTGTCGAAGTTGGATATAAATCTGGTGCACAGTCAAGCGTGGGAAAGAGCCTTTCAGCTTTTCAGTTAATATCCAGTGCTTATTACTTGTGGTTCAAAACACTATTTTCATTGGATTTGCCACTCCACGAAATCGATATTTCTCTTAGTAAAGCACTAGTTTCCCTTCCAAAGTGCTCCGTGTGTAATTTACACACCTGCAAATTCAAGTAATGTACAACAATTGGACGTCTATTAAGCTTTTTTAATCAATTGTAACATGTATGTCTAGACTATCACTTTTTTCAGAGGCAAGGCAAGAGTGCAACATCAATTTCCCTCTTCTTTTGGTGTATTATCTGGTAAATGATACTTTTTTGACAAGTGGAGGATTACTTCTTTGATGTTTTTTCTCCACAGTGAAGTGGATGATAACCCGGACTTTGACAACCTTGAGATTGTGACCCGTGATGAAGAAGAGCGTTACTTTGATGACGAAGAGCCCGAGGACATCGAAGAAATGGAAGCTGATGAGGGGAAGTGAAAAGGAGGTTTATTCTCCTCTCTTCAAGAGCCCGATCACTATGCCAGTGATGCTGGTGCCACTCCGAGTTAATTTCCAATATTCCAGGGAAGAGCTTAAGACTGAATTAGGAAGCTAGAAGGAAATAAGCAGTTCTACTTGTGTCGAGTTGTTGCTTTCAATCACAGGAGTTGTTTTGAAAAGATTTTGATTTGCCCAGTTTATTGTTTCACCCTATGCCCTTATTCCTTCCAGGAGCATGCATTTTCTCTGATTAAGACAAAGCAGATGAAAACAGGACGTTCTGAGACCCAGAACAATGGATGTGGATACCTAAATAATATGGGTCAACAAATCATTTTAACATAAGAATATGTGACTGCTTGTCAATGTATCACCTCCCCAAGTATTTGTAAAATAAATATCTTGGCTAAGCCAATTGCTGATCCTGGTCCCCAGAATAAGTCCAGGTCAGCAGTGTATTTGTGTTTTTGGTCTTTGAACACTTTATGCCTTGTTTTTGCTCCTTGATGTTGTTTCTGTATATTGTTGAACACAACCTTTAGGTGTTAGTAGACTTAAAATTGGTGGGAAATGTTTGCCCACCAACGATGTAAGCAAAGAACTGCTTCCTGATATACTGTGGAAAGTTCTCAAACTAGGATGTGCAAATTGTACACCAACTGGTTTGCAAGCTGCCCTTGGTTTTGCAATGCTGTTGAATAACAAAATGGTTGCAAAAACTCCTCCCTCATGAATATTAATGAGACGGCACATTTTGCCAGACACAGCAGAACGTTGTTCCTTTGCAATCCCTGCAATACAGATTTTTCTTTCTGTTTTTTAAAATTTTTTATTTAAGCAGCCCGTGCCCCTTAACTAGACAAATGCTGCTTCATCAAAAAATAGTGATGTTCAGGGAAGACATCAGGGTAAACATGCAGTTGTTCCCTGGACCAATTTGTGCTCCACATGAAGCCACCAGAAAGGAATTAGTTACCATCCAAAGATGACGCTTGGTAACTGAACAATGGTTTGGTGCCATTATCTGTTGATATTTACCTTTGCATCGGCCCCTACTAATTTCGATTCTGAATGGGTTGCAGAAACCCTTTTGCGAATCAAAAAACTCTTCGACTCTACTCAAAAGGAGTTTAATGCATCACAAAACACTATTGCAGGGGAAAACACTGTGGTTTTGAAAATCACATAGCTTGGAAATACAGAAGTGTTTCATACATCAAATTCTTATCTGTAAATCTGTGTAGCTGATCTTCTCTGCAGAAATATGTTTTATTTGAAACGCTACATTCCTCACAAACCACTTGCAGCAGTGTTTTTAGAATGCAGAACACTACCTTTTGTTTGCCCAATGTGGAGCTTTCACTGTATTGCCTGCCTCATGTGCATTTATATACTGACACATTTGCCCGTCCAACTTGTAAGTCTGTTATGTTGGCTGTTCAATGGGAACCTTGAAATCCGCCTCAAAAACACAAATCCAAAGAAGACTGGAGGGAGCTGTTTGAAAGTAAAGTTGTTTACTGAAAGTGGTTCTTCATCATCCGTGCTTTCATTTGATTTTGTAAGAAAACGTATATACTGAATTTTTCCCTATAGATTTGTCCACGTGCAATAGTGTTACTTTGAGTATTGTTTTTTTGCCTGCAAGATGACGTTAAATATTCATGCCTTCTGTACAAGTGCCTTCGTCAGTCATGCCCGCATCATCAGTTTTCTTTCTATTCTGTCATACTGATTGATTTCAATTTAGCCAAAATGTTTTCTGTTTTCAGACTTTTTTTGTGAGTTCTTCAGAGTCTGTAGGGCTGATTTCAGCGCATATTCAGCATTTTGTCAGGTGTGTTCACCAGAGCTTGATCAGGTTTTGTGTGGATTCCCAGGTGATACTTAACAATTTGTTGTGTGCCTATGCTGCTTTGGTGTCCCAAAGTACAGTAGAGAGGGCTCTGTTCTTTTATTCAGTTTGAACTTTTCTGTCACACTTGCTCAATTGATCAGGAACATTGTTTTCTGCCTCACCAGTTGACATTCCATACTGGCTCAGTGAAATAGCAGGATTTTATATGAATTAATAGTGCCAGCCAACAGGAGCGTGCCAGCCAACATGATCATGCCATTTGACACCCTGTCCTGACTCAGGGAAACATCATGATGTCTCTGAAATGAGTCCATCATGCCATCTGACCATTTATGGCAGCACTGACCAGCACCAGACCTGTCATTCTGGAAAGCTAGGCAGTGTGGTACCAGAATTTAATATCAGCATATCGTCTGACATTAACGTTGTCTACAAAAGTACCTCCCCATGGCAGTTATTAAATGAAAATCCTCACCTAATGGGTGGGTATTTCTGTAAATGATAGTTAGGATAAGAAGTGTATGTCCGATGATATTTTGTATACAAAAGTCTGACCTACAACCCCCCAATGAAAGCATGACCACTAACATGTTGTATTAGCTTGAAAAGACAAGTCTTTATAACACACCTGTAATTCCATCAGAGTATCTGTTCTAACATTAACACGCCTCAGGTTTGCACCCATGTAGTAGTTGTTATCATGCTTGAGAATGTCATGAGTGTAGATAATCTGCCTTTTTTTTAGTTGTTTTTCACCTTTTGCTGGACACTAGATTTGTGCTGTCTTTAGAAATCTCTTCACTTTACCTCCGCTAACCAGCAATAAAGTGCATGTGCTCCCCCTTTAAACATGGTTGAATTGGCATATTCCCAATTGGCATATTTAACTTGCCTTTAAGTCCGTAGTACCCAGGGCCTGGGTTATCAAATGCCATTAGTGGAGTGCAGCACTTATTGTGCCATCCATTACCCTTAGCTGACTTATTGTTTATTAAATTGTACTCCTTTTTTCTAATTTGGTTTGGGTATTTTATTTCTTTGCATGTTGACTTTATTACTGTTTCGGTACTGCATAAATGCTTTACCCTAGTTTTACCCTGTCTGCTCTGTGACGTAGCTACCAGGAGGTTGAGCTCAGGTTAATTTAGTGACTTTAAGGGTTCACCCTGACAAGAGTTTTGATTGTTCTTTGAGGTGGGTAGTCGCCTAACACAAATAATAATACAATTTCTTTCACTGCTTCTTTATACATACACACACTTACCCACACACACACACCAGTCCATCCTTGTCAGACAGCTACAATTTGACCTACCCCATGTACTATCAAAAGAGTTAAAATGCAAGTTAGAGGCAAGAGCGCTATAAAGACAGACATTACATAAATGACAATCACTGCATAGCTATTCATAATTGCAACCTGGATAGCTGATGATACAGCCTCTACATAACATACACCACTACATCCAGAATATGAAGTCACTTAAACCATTGATATGGAATGGCTGTGGAGTCTCAATTGTGAATGAGTCATTTTGCGCAGCATGTACCTGCATAATTTTTCAGCAACTGAAAGAGTACTTCTAGACAAACACCATCCTTCTCTCCATTGACACATTCTCCCTTTCACTAAGTTGCTGTCCTTCCCCCAACCAAGTATTTTGCGACAGCCTTCTGCAATTCTTTTGCCTCTTACTCAAAAAGTCTGTCTTAGCTGCCTCAAACAGATTGCGAAAAAACAAAACTAAGCCTTCTGTCAAGGTGAGCAGTCATTTACACCCTGGGAGCTTTTTCATCCACACAATTCATTGCTAATCCCGTGCACATTGCAGGACATATTTTTGGTAGAGTCGTTGGTGAAACTGAAAGCCTAACCCCTTACCATTGACCTCAAGAAACACTCTTGCCTTTTCCTCATATTCCAAACACTGCAATGCCACAATTACAAGTTATGCAGATTGTATTATCCCTGTGCACACTAATTTTTTATTTTTTTATTTTTTATTGGAAGTTTTTCACGTTCTGGTCAGCGCTGCTCCTGTTGCACGTCGTCAGACCGTGCCTTGGTAAAACGAAGAAGTGGAGTGAGAATGAAACTTCTCACAAAGAAGGCGCGCTCAATTCCATGTGGAACAATTTGTTCCCTTTCAATATCTCAAAACTGATTGTAATTCAAGTGACTCATTTCATTTTATCCATGATTTAAACGTTTATTTTCATCATTCAAATGATAGATCTGTTCAACTTGTAATTCCATTGAATTCATTTCCCAATCTTCAAAATAACACCCAATGCATTTCGGGTCAAAGAAAAACAAGGACCCTTCTTCAGGGGTCTGTAAGGAAAACATACAGGACCAGGTTAGTGACCTACTCGATATCGTAGTAAAGCATCATAATATACATCGTCTTCTGAAAAACAATACATGCTCTATAATTGTGAACCTGATGTTATATCGGGGCATATCCTATACATAACGTCAACAATTTCACTCGATATGACGTGAATGTGCAGATAATCTGACATTAGCTCAACAAATCGAAACACAAGCGATCATGTACAATTAGATTACTGCCAACATCGTCATTTGTAAACATCATTGAATGTTACATGAGTTGACTTAAGCGTATGCACTTGGCTAAAAATACATTGAATTGCCACTTGCTCTCGCACTTACTTGAAGATACGGGACAAAACGCCTCTACAAACGTTTCAGACGCCATAAGCGGGCGGCTACACTGTGTGTTTGGGCCATGGCGGGAAGGAAATTCAATATGTGACTGTGGTCACATGACATGAGACTGTCAACGTCACGAGGTTCCTAAACCAATCAACTCCTAAGGACTTTTCATGTGACGCAGTCACGCCCTCGCTTCGCGCTGCCATATTGGGTTCGAAGTAAACATTGCGTCAAGTACATACAAACACTTTAAAAAGAGCAAAAATCATTTAGCATTCAGAATGATCAAAAAGGGAACGGTCACAAATATGAATATTTCACCGCATAATTCATATAGTACTGCATAACTGAACAATTTAACGACAAATGTTCATTAATTAAGCAATTAGATGAAAAGGACACCTGGGAAAAGAGCAGGCACTGTCCCCAATGCTCGGATAACTTTATAAAAAGCACAAATGTTCAATCCTGTCATTCATCCCCACAGGTTGTAGGGTATTCAGTTTTTTGATCCAAAAAAACTCTCTTTGTAATCTTTGTTTATTGGGGTCCATGTCAAGGCGTTGTTTTCCCACCTCAAGAATTGTGCATCTTAGTTGTGAAATTTGGTGCCGTAATTGTATCCAGTGTTGAGCTACCGTGGATTTTGTATTAGCCTGTCTGATATTACTTTTATGTTCTGTGATACGGACTTTTAGTTTGCGTTCTGTTTGGCCTACGTATACCTTTCCGCAAGGACACTTGATTGCATAAATGATGTTCTTGGTATCACATGTAGATGAATGCTGTAAATCAATTTGATATCCTTTGGTTGGGTGTGTGAACTGGTTGCCAATCATCATATTGCCACAATGAACACAGTTCTGGCATCTGGACATACCTTTGTCTAATGTTTTGGTTTTGCTGGGTTTATTTAACATTTCTTTAAGATTGTGTGATCTTTGATATGCAAATGTAATTCTGTCATTATAAAGTTCACTCAAATCCGGTTCTCTCACAATCAATGACCAATGTTGGTTCAAAATTCGCTTAATACGTGTTGCGTCTGTGGAATATTTCAGCACACATACCGTTTTGCTCATACTTCGTGGAACATTGGTCTCAAGTAACGACTCTCTGGATCTTGCTTTCACTCTGTTCAAAGATTCATTTAGGACTGTTTCCGGATACCCTCTTCTACGATATTTTTGAGTTTGAATCTCCAGTGATGTTTGTAAATCTGTTTCATTGCTAGTTATGCGCTTCAATCTTGTATATTGAGACGTTGGCAAATGTTTTTTTAATGTCTCAGGGTGGAAGCTCTGAAATAGTAGACAGGAGTTCCGATCAGTTTGTTTTGTGTACACCATGGTGCTCAATTTGTTGTTGTGTATTTAAACTTTCACGTCCAGGAAAGCGATCGATATGTCTTCCACAGTGTATGTGAATTTAATCCTTTCGTTATGTGTATTCAGTCGCTCTATATTGTGTATCAGGTCCGCTTTTTCACCTTTCCAAATCACGAATATGTCATCAATATAGCGCTTAAATACTACTAAGTCATTGGTCCAACAAGGATTATGCAGAATGTAGTCTTGTTCAAATTTATTCATGTAGATATTGGCATATGAGGGAGCCCCCCCAAAGCCCATGGATGTTCCGTTGCACTGATTAAAGAACTTTCCTTGCCATTCAAAGTAACTATAGAACAAGGCGAATTGCATTAATTCCAAAATGAAGACTTGTTGTGATTCATCCAAATCGCTTTGTACTAAGCTCCATTCTAATGCTTCAATCCCCTCACTGTGCGGGATCGAAGTATACAGAGATACTACATCTATAGTACACAGTGAATAAACTGAGCCTTCTTGGAATTCAATTGACTGTAGTAGTTTCAAAAATGCTGTTGTATCCTTGATGTATGTGGCACATTTCTGGACAATGGGCTGTAGGAATTGGTCAACAAATCTTCCTATCGGTTCTGAGATGGAGCCACAAGCCGAGACGATGGGTCTGAATGGAGGATTTACGGGATCCTTATGTATTTTAGGCAACATGTACAGTCGCGGTCTTCTCGGGTATTTCACTTCAAAGAATCTTTTGGTTTTATCACTGATCCAATTCATTTCTCTTGCATGCTCAATAATTTTCTGTAAAATTGTTTGGTATTCTTGTGTGGGATCTTGATCAAGGGGTAAATAGATATTTTGATTGGCGACGTGATTATTGACACTGTTAATATAGAAATCGGTGTCCATCACGACAAGGGCACTCCCTTATCAGCTTTTTGAAATGTTAACTTCTTGTTGTTACACAAATTTTTTAATGTATTCCATTCTTTGGTCGTTAAATTGGTTTTAGCAGGTTTCGCAAAAGGGATTTTTTGTACATCCGCAAGCACAGACCTCTCGAAAGCTTCAATAGTCTTATGAGATGTTGGAGCACAGAATGTGCTCTTAGGTTTGAAATCCTTATCCCAACTTACTTCAACCGTTGTTCTTGGTATATCTTTGAAGAAATATCTCAATTTCAGAGAGCGAAAAAATCTGAATAAGGCTATTTCCGTTTCACCCAATGATGATCTATAGGTCGGAACGAATGTTGTACCCTTATTTAATAATCTTTCTTCTGCTGCAGTCAGCTGTTTTGATGATATATTCATGATTAGGTTGTTTTCGCCATTTGGCTCCTCTTTCTTTTTGCAATTTTTTCCTCTGTTTCCTTTTCCCCGTCTACTACGTGAGGGGGAGCGTTTGCTGCTGGGCTTGTCTCTAAAAAAGAAACCTGTTTGGTCACGCTCTGTTGTTGTTTTTGAACTTGTTGCGCAGGTCTCCTAGATTGTGTCATCTCAGAATCTGAAACTATACTCTCCTGTGAGGATGTTGCCGTGGTTTTCTGTGGTTGAGCAGAAGGTTGCCATTTCTTTTGGTTATAAATTTCGGCCCACGTATATACTTCCTCTAACTTGTAGTCTATGGTATCACGGCGGTACTTGCGTACTTTGCGTTCATTCACTTCTTTTGCGTATCGATCAAGTTTTGCGTTGATGTCTTCAAGTGTTTTATCTAAATCCGGAATTTTGTTAATTTCTGATTTCAAGTTCTTAATCTCGTCTTCCAATTCAGTTAGAACCTTTGATAACTCTTCAACAATTAGTAAAATCAAATCTAATGAGCATTTGTTGAGGATCTGGTACCATTTTTCGATGAACTTTTTGTTGTTCCTGCAAAGCATCGGTTTCAGGGCTATTCTTAACCCTCTAGGTATCCTTTGATTTTTATGGTAGTGGATCAACGTGGTTGCATGCAACCTTTGATTAATCTCTTTTCTACTGATGTATTCCAATTGCTTTAGAAGTTGTATCCACTACCATAAAAATCAAAGGATACCTAGAGGGTTAAGAATAGCCCTGAAACCGATGCTTTGCAGGAACAACAAAAAGTTAATCGAAAAATGGTACCAGATCCTCAACAAATGCTCATTAGATTTGATTTTACTAATTGTTGAAGAGTTATCAAAGGTTCTAACTGAATTGGAAGACGAGATTAAGAACTTGAAATCAGAAATTAACAAAATTCCGGATTTAGATAAAACACTTGAAGACATCAACGGAAAACTTGATCGATACGCAAAAGAAGTGAATGAACGCAAAGTACGCAAGTACCGCCGTGATACCATAGACTACAAGTTAGAGGAAGTATATACGTGGGCCGAAATTTATAACCAAAAGAAATGGCAACCTTCTGCTCAACCACAGAAAACCACGGCAACATCCTCACAGGAGAGTATAGTTTCAGATTCTGAGATGACACAATCTAGGAGACCTGCGCAACAAGTTCAAAAACAACAACAGAGCGTGACCAAACAGGTTTCTTTTTTAGAGACAAGCCCAGCAGCAAACCTCCCCCTCACGTAGTAGACGGGGAAAAGGAAACAGAGGAAGAAATTGCAAAAAGAACGAGGAGCCAAATGGCGAAAACAACCTAATCATGAATATATCATCAAAACAGCTGACTGCAGCAGAAGAAAGATTATTAAATAAGGGTACACCATTCGTTCCGACCTATAGATCATCATTGGGTGAAACGGAAATAGCCTTATTCAGATTTTTTCGCTCTCTGAAATTGAGATATTTCTTCAAAGATATACCAAAAACAACGGTTGAAGTAAGTTGGGATAAGGATTTCAAACCTAAGAGCACATTCTGTGCTCCAACATCTCATAAGACTATTGAAGCTTTCGAGAGGTCTGTGCTTGCGGATGTACAAAAAATCCCTTTTGCGAAACCTGCTAAAACCAATTTAACGACCAAAGAATGGAATACATAAAAAAATTTGTGTAACAACAAGAAGTTAACATTTCAAAAAGCTGATAAGGGAGTGCCCTTGTCGTGATGGACACCGATTTCTATATTAACAGTGTCAATAATCACGTCGCCAATCAAAATATCTATTTACCCCTTGATCAAGATCCCACACAAGAATACCAAACAATTTTACAGAAAATTATTGAGCATGCAAGAGAAATTAATTGGATCAGTGATAAAACCAAAAGATTCTTTGAAGTGAAATACCCGAGAAGACCGCGACTGTACATGTTGCCTAAAATACATAAGGATCCCGTAAATCCTCCATTCAGACCCATCGTCTCGGCTTGTGGCTCCATCTCAGAACCGATAGGAAGATTTGTTGACCAATTCCTACAGCCCATTGTCCAGAAATGTGCCACATACATCAAGGATACAACAGCATTTTTGAAACTACTACAGTCAATTGAATTCCAAGAAGGCTCAGTTTATTCACTGTGTACTATAGATGTAGTATCTCTGTATACTTCGATCCCGCACAGTGAGGGGATTGAAGCATTAGAATGGAGCTTAGTACAAAGCGATTTGGATGAATCACAACAAGTCTTCATTTTGGAATTAATGCAATTCGCCTTGTTCTATAGTTACTTTGAATGACAAGGAAAGTTCTTTAATCAGTGCAACGGAACATCCATGGGCTTTGGGGGGGGCTCCCTCATATGCCAATATCTACATGAATAAATTTGAACAAGACTACATTCTGCATAATCCTTGTTGGACCAATGACTTAGTAGTATTTAAGCGCTATATTGATGACATATTCGTGATTTGGAAAGGTGAAAAAGCGGACCTGATACACAATATAGAGCGACTGAATACACATAGCGAAAGGATTAAATTCACATACACTGTGGAAGACATATCGATCGCTTTCCTGGACGTGAAAGTTTCAATACACAACAACAAATTGAGCACCATGGTGTACACAAAACAAACTGATCGGAACTCCTGTCTACTATTTCAGAGCTTCCACCCTGAGACATTAAAAAACATTTGCCAACGTCTCAATATACAAGATTGAAGCGCATAACTAGCAATGAAACAGATTTACAAACATCACTGGAGATTCAAACTCAAAAATATCGTAGAAGAGGGTATCCGGAAACAGTCCTAAATGAATCTTTGAACAGAGTGAAAGCAAGATCCAGAGAGTCGTTACTTGAGACCAATGTTCCACGAAGTATGAGCAAAACGGTATGTGTACTGAAATATTCCACAGACGCAACGCATATTAAGCGAATTTTGAACCAACATTGGTCATTGATTGTGAGAGAACCGGATTTGAGTGAACTTTATAATGACAGAATCACATTTGCATATCAAAGATCACACAATCTTAAAGAAATGTTAAATAAACCCAGCAAAACCAAAACATTACACAAAGGTATGTCCAGATGCCAGAACTGTGTTCATTGTGGCAATATGATGATTGGCAACCAGTTCACACACCCAACCAAAGGATATCAAATTGATTTACAGCATTCATCTACATGTGATACCAAGAACATCATTTATGCAATCAAGTGTCCTTGCGGAAAGGTATACGTAGGCCAAACAGAACGCAAACTAAAAGTCCGTATCACAGAACATAAAAGTAATATCAGACTGGCTAATACAAAATCCACGGTAGCTCAACACTGGATACAATTACGGCACCAAATTTCACAACTAAGATGCACGATTCTTGAGGTGGTAAAACAACGCCTTGACATGGACCCCAATAAACAAAGACTACAAAGAGAGTTTTTTTGGATCAAAAAACTGAATGCCCTACAACCTGTGGGGATGAATGACAGGATTGAACATTTGTGCTTTTTATAAAGTTATCCGAGCATTGGGGACAGTGCCTGCTCTTTTCCCAGGTGTCATTTTCATCTAATTGCTTAATTAATGAACATTTGTCGTTAAATTGTTCAGTTATGCAGTACTATATGAATTTTGCGGTGAAATATTCATATTTGTGACCGTTCCCTTTTTGATCATTCTGAATGCTAAATGATTTTTGCTCTTTTTAAAGTGTTTGTATGTACTTGACGCAATGTTTACTTCGAACCCAATATGGCAGCGCGAAGCGAGGGCACTCATGTCATGTGACTGCGTCACA
This sequence comes from Lissotriton helveticus, assembly GCF_964261635.1. Taxonomy (NCBI): domain Eukaryota; kingdom Metazoa; phylum Chordata; class Amphibia; order Caudata; family Salamandridae; genus Lissotriton; species Lissotriton helveticus. The sequence goes on from NC_136070.1 coordinate 892,054,960, forward strand.
TGAAAAGTCCTTAGGAGTTGATTGGTTTAGGAACCTCGTGACGTTGACAGTCTCATGTCATGTGACCACAGTCACATATTGAATTTCCTTCCCGCCATGGCCCAAACACACAGTGTAGCCGCCCGCTTATGGCGTCTGAAACGTTTGTAGAGGCGTTTTGTCCCGTATCTTCAAGTAAGTGCGAGAGCGAGTGGCAATTCAATGTATTTTTAGCCAAGTGCATACGCTTAAGTCAACTCATGTAACATTCAATGATGTTTACAAATGACGATGTTGGCAGTAATCTAATTGTACATGATCGCTTGTGTTTCGATTTGTTGAGCTAATGTCAGATTATCTGCACATTCACGTCATATCGAGTGAAATTGTTGACGTTATGTATAGGATATGCCCCGATATAACATCAGGTTCACAATTATAGAGCATGTATTGTTTTTCAGAAGACGATGTATATTATGATGCTTTACTACGATAGCGAGTAGGTCACTAACCTGGTCCTGTATGTTTTCCTTACAGACCCCTGAAGAAGGGTCCTTGTTTTTCTTTGACCCGAAATGCATTGGGTGTTATTTTGAAGATTGGGAAATGAATTCAATGGAATTACAAGTTGAACAGATCTATCATTTGAATGATGAAAATAAACGTTTAAATCATGGATAAAATGAAATGAGTCACTTGAATTACAATCAGTTTTGAGATATTGAAAGGGAACAAATTGTTCCACATGGAATTGAGCGCGCCTTCTTTGTGAGAAGTTTCATTCTCACTCCACTTCTTCGTCACAATTACAAGTTAACCATATTCTTTAAAAAATAAAAGATTATGATTGGAAGGATTTGCAGTATCGCTCTGGATCCTATCATGACTAGCTCAACACCCAATCCCAAGACCTTTGGCTGCCTCACTTCACTGTCACTGGAAGTGAGTGAATGGCTGTCAAAGCATTTATCTGAAAGAGACACGTTAGTGATAGATTCCTTACCTCAGAATATCCCCAGGCGTAAGACTGGATCCGGAAATCTTTTGCGTAGCAGTACCCATGCGCGTCGGTAGGCGTCGTCCGCGGCTCCACGTCTGTCGTGGGCGCCGTGATGACGTCGTTGGAGTACTTAGACGCTGCCTCCACGTGCTGACGTCAGTTCTTCTTTTTTCCGCGCCAGCTAGCGCAGATCTGGAAAAAGTTGTACCCTAGTCACTTTTTGACTAACCTTTTGAGATCCTTTTTGATCCATTTTCGATGTCTATTCGACTCCGTCGGTGCCGGTAGGGATGCCCGGGTTCAAGCCCTGTGCCGACTGCAACCGACTGATGTCGGTTACCGACCCCCATCGCCGGTGCCTGCACTGTTTAGGCCTGGACCACGACGACAAGTCCTGCTCCGACTGCCGGGCCCTGACGTCTAAGGCTAGACGGGAGCGGGCCCGTAAGCGACTTGAGCTTCGGCAGTCCGCCCCGTGCCGCTCGAAGTCCCAGTCCGAAAGGAGGTCGAGGGACCGATCGTGGGGGCGCAGCCCCCACAGTTCCGGGAGTCGTCATTGGTCTTAGGGCTCAAAGTCCTCAGTTAAGAGGCACAAGAAGTCGAAGAGGCATCATCGCTCTTCTGACTCCCCCCGATGCTCGCGCGACGATGCCGGGGGTTCGGGCGACACCGCCCACGCGGCTCCGCTGGAGCCGCAGGTGTCGCGGCCTGCTCTACACCCCCGCCGGTCCCTGGGCAGGACGCAACGCCGGGGGAGATTGCAGACTTCCTCATGGCCATGAGGTCGCTCGCTCCTCCGTCGGGTTCCGCGGCGCCTTCGGGCCCGACGGTCTACCTCACGACCTCACCGGCGTCAGCCCCCACGGGTGTCGCCCCCGGCGCCATCCCAGGACAACGTCATCCCTGGTCCTGCCCTCGATTCAGGTCCGGCGCCGGAGCGGCGCAGCACTCAACGCCGATGGGAGGTTTCTATTTCTATGACCCGAACCCATCTTTTGAGCCTGAATACCAGGCGGTGGGTGATGAGGATTGGGAGGGGTCTGAGGACCCTTTGGCATGTGAGTGTCAGTCTTCTGCGGACTGGACAGGAGAGCTTGGAGAGGCCAGTGGTCTGGACACTTCGCCCTACACTGGTTTTGTCTCCCCTCCTAGCGTGGCTACGGAGGAGGGGGCTGCTTATAGCGTGGTGCTGATGAGGGCGGCCAAGGCCCTGAGCCTTGAGCTCCCCGTCGCGGCCGTGAGGACTAACCTCCTCACTGAGGTCCTTAAACCGCAGTCAATCTCGGCCGAGCCTCTGCTGCCGTTTAATGAGGCCTTGTCAGACGTTCTTTTGGGCACTTGGTCCAGGCCTGCCACAGGGCAGCCTGTGGATAGGAACGTGGCAAGACGCCACCGCCCTGCTCCGGGTGACCCTTGCTTTCTGTCTACCCATCCCACCCCTGAGAGCCTGGTTATCCAGGCCTCCAATTCCCAGACAGCATTCCCGTCGGCTCCCTCCGACCGGGAATCCAAGAGGTACGAGACTTACGGGAAAAAGGTATTCTCCTCCCTGAGTTTGGGATTGCGGTCAGTCAATACCACGTGCCTCTTGGGCTGCTACACCCACTCTCTGTGGGACACGGTTGCGGCCGTGCTGCCAGAATGCCCGTTGGAGGTACGGGCAAAACTCGGCCAGGCCCTTGTGGAAGGCCGAGATGCGGCACACTATTCCATCCGGTGTGGGCTGGACACTACTGACTCTCTAGGCAGAGCGATGGCAACAACTGTGGCGATTCATCGTCACGCCTGGTTGAGGTCCCCCAATTTCTCGGCCGATGTCCAAAACACACTAATGGACATGCCGTTCGATGGCCGTCGCCTCTTTGGCGACAAGGCAGACCATGCGCTTGAGCGCTTTAAGGACTCCATGGCATCGGCCAAGTCCTTGGGCCTCTCGGCCCCGCGCCAGCAAACGGCTGCCTTTCGCCCCTTTCGTGGCCAAGGAAGGGGCGCCCCCACACGTTCTGCCAGCCGCGTGCTGCAGACTACCATCCAGTGCGGTGGCGGACGTGGAAACCGCCGTGGTGGCGGTCGGGGACAACGGCGAGGCCAGTCCACACCTGCCCCTGCAGCATCCGCCTCAAAACCCTCCTAGTGCTTTCAGGCCCATGTGACGCCAGTGGGGGGCAGGGTTCGCCATCACCACCTTCACTGGCGCACTGTCACATCAGACAGGTGGGTGCTGCAAATCGTCCGAAGGGGCTACTCCCTCCCCTTCGAGGCGACCCCTCCAGCCATGCTACCGCAATACCACCGCGTGTCGGGGGATCACTTGCAACTTCTGCAAGAGGAAGTTACGGCCCTCTTGGCCAAGGGGGCCATCGAGCGCGTTCCTGGGCCAGAAGTAGGGTGTGGTTGTTACTCCCACTACTTTCTGGTACCCAAGAAGGGCAAAGGGGGCCTACGCCCTATCTTGGACCTACGGAACGGCAACGGCTTCCTCCGGCAGGAGAAGTTCAAGATGCTGACATTGGCTCAGGTTTTGGCTGCCCTAGACCCTGGAGACTGGATGGTAGCGTTGGACTTGCAGGATGCTTATTTTCACATCCCCGTCCTGCCGGCCCACCGCCGTTACCTGCGGTTCACGGTAGGCCACGAGCATTTTCAGTTTACCGTGCTCCCCTTCGGCCTTATCAGCGCCCCACGGGTGTTCACGAAAGTGATGGCGGTGGTCGCAGCTCATCTGCGCAGGTTAGGGGTTTCAGTCTTCCCCTACCTCGACGACTGGTTGTTGAAGGCGGGCTCGCCCCAGACAGTTGTCAGCCACCTCCAGACTACGGCCGACCTCCTGCACCTGCTGGAGATCTCCATCAATGTGCCGAAGTCACACGTGTGTCCCTCTCAGAAGCTCCTCTTCATCGGAGCGGTTCTAGACTCGGCGCAGTTTCGGGTTTATCCCCCTGAGCAGCGGGTTCGGGATATTCAGGCTCTGATTCCGATCTTTCTGCCTTTATCCCGAGTCTCGGTCAGGTTGACACTGCGGCTTCTGGGGCTGATGGCCTCCTGCATCCTTCTGGTGCATCATGCCAGGTGGCAGATGCGGGCTCTGCAGTGGGACCTGAAGTTTCAGTGGGCCCAGCATCAGGGCAACTTGTCCGACCATGTCTTGATCTCTGAGGGCACTTCAAGACAGTTGCAGTGGTGGCTCACGGACCGCGATTGGGTAAGCGGCAGATCCCTCACCCTACCCCAACCGGAGCACGTAGTTGTGACGGACGCGTCCCTCCAGGGCCCGCGGGGTCACATGGGAGAGGCGGGGATCAGAGGCCTCTGGTCTCCGGCGGAGTCCCAGCTCCACATCAACCTTTTGGCGCTGCAGGCGATCCGGCTTGCACTGTAGGCATTCCTCCCCTCTGTCCGGGGGAGTGTAGTGCAGATGTTCACGGACAACACCACCGCCATGTGGTACTGCAACAAACAGGGCGGGGTGGGGTTGTGGACCATTTGCCAGGAGGCTCTGCACCTCTGGCAGTGGCTGAAACATCAGGGTGTGACTCTGGTGGTTCAACACCCGGCAGGTTCTCTGAATGCCAGGGCGGACGAAATCAGCCATCGGTGCATGATGGAGCACGAATGGCGTCTGAACTCGGACGTGGCGCAAGGTCTCTTTCAGCAGTGGGGAGAGTCTTGGTTAGATCTATTCGCCACAGAAGAGAACGCGCAATGTCATCAGTTCTGCGCGTTGGAATTTCCAAGGCGGCACTCGCTCGGCGACGCTTTTCGTCGTGAGTGGAGTTGCGGTCTATTGTACGCCTTTCCGCCTATACCACTTTTGCCCAGAGTGCTGAAGAAGATCAGGCGTGACCGGGCCCAGGTTATCCTTGTGGCTCCGGACTGGGCACGAAGATATTGGTATCCAGAGCTACTCAGCATGCATGTCTGTTGATCCCCGATTCGTCTGCCTCTTCAGGAGGACCTTCTGTCGCAGCAGCAGTGGACGGTCCTCCACCCAAACCTGTCCAGTCTCCACCTACAAGCTTGGAGATTGAGTGGCGACAGTTGAGACCATTTGACTTGCCTCCTGAAGTCTGTAATGTCATTCTGGCAGCCAGGTGTCCCTCCACAAAGTCTGTAAACGCCTGCAGGTGGAACAGATTTGTGGCATGGTGCACAGCAAAGGCTGTGGATCCACTCTCTGCACCCCTTTCTGAGGTTCTCCTCTACCTTCTTTCTCTTGCCCAGCAGGGCTCTGCTCTGGGCACTATCAAGGGCTACCTCTCTACCCTTTCCGCCTTCTTAAGGCTACCTGATCAGCCATCCTTGTTCAAGTCCCCAATTGTAAATAGGTTTTTGAAGGGCATCACACATGTTTCCTCCTGTTCCTTTCGTGATGCCCCAGTGAGACTTGAACCTTGTGCTTACTTATCTAATGTGTGCTCCCTTTGAGCTGCTCCATACCTGTCCTCTCCGTCTTCTTACTTTGAAGACTGCTTTCCTGGTCGCCATCACCTCTGCCAGGAGAGTGAGTGAGCTCCAGGCTCTTTCTTCCACACCTCCTTTCCTCTCTGTCCATCTGGACAAGGTTGTGTTGCAGACAAGACCCTCTTTCCTGCCCAAGGTTGTCACGGCCTTCCACATCGGGCAGTCCCATCACCATGCCCACCTTCTGTCTACCTCCGCATCCCTCGAAAGAGAGGCTCCACGGTCTGGACCCAAAACGTGCGCTCTCTTACTATCTGGATCGCACACGCCAGTTCCGGGTGGATGACCAACTCGGTTACGTGGGCGCTAAGAAGGAACGGGCGGTGCACAAGCGGACCATCTTTCGGTGGATCATCTTGTGCATCCAGACGTGTTACTCCTTGGCTAAGAAGGAACCTCCTATTGGGCTGAGGGCTCATTCCACTCGGGCCACGGCGACTACAACTCCCCTGGGCCGAGGTGTGCCCTTGCAGGACATTTGTCAGGCAGCTATGTAGGCCTCGCTGCACACGTTTGCAAGACACTACTGCCTGGACAGCCAAGTCCAGAGGGATGGCTTTGGCCGTTCCGTCCTCCAGGACTTTCTGGTGTGATTATTGGTTTGCAGACCCACCACCGGGGTTGGTATTGCTGGGGTATCTATTTTAAGGTAAGGAATCTATCACTGACGTGTCTCTTTTGGATGCACAAGTTACTACTTGTGTAATGATATATCTGTAAGAGACATTAGTTAGTGATAGATTCCTTACTGGCCCACCCATCCTCCCCGTTCTGCGATCCGATATCTATGGTTAAGGTCCTCCCCTTTCAGGGCCCCAGTGTTGGTTCTATCATGGCTCTGCGTATCTGGTGCGGAAAAGTTGTGTATAAGAACTAACGTCAGCACGCGGAGGCGTCGTCTAAGTACTCCGACGATGTCATCACCACGCCGGCGACGGACGCGGAGCCGCGGACTACGCCTACCGACGCGCATGGGTACTGCTACGCAAAAAATTTCCGGATCCAGTCTGACGCCTGGGGATATTCTAAGGTAAGGAATCTATCACTAACTAATGTCTCTTACAGATATATCGTTACACAAGTAGTAACTTGTGCGATACATCATTAGAATCATTCCACTCCTACAGTCTGGTGAGCAGACCGGTTCACTAAGGAGCTTGCTTTACTCAAAGAGCACTTGAGCACAGATGGAATTCAAAAATAGACCCAGAGAGCAAAATTAGAAATTCCTTCTCACAGCCCCCAGCTAAACATTTAAGAATTACCATCCAAATATTAAAAATAAATAATACCACTCTTGCAGCTCCTTTATATCGTGGGTTTCACAGTTTAAGGCCCCCTCCACTCTACCTTCAACAGCTTATTTGCTAACAGTCTGTAATACTTTGGCGTCTCGTTTCTTAAGAATGACAAAAGAACTGGCCACTCTGGTTCCAAAAAACTGCCTTTGAACAACCAATGATCCCTCCCAGCAACAACAACAAAATCTAGATCTTCAGCTGAGCCCATGCCTTCTGCCCAGACAATTTTAAAGGAAATCCTTCTTTTTAAACTTATTGCGGAAACTGTTCAGCTGATAAACAGTGCCTCTTTTTTTTTTTTTATTGTTTCTATGCCAAATTAACTAAAACGTTTGTTGGTTAATTCTCTTCTAAAGAAACCATATCTGGATGCAAAATACCCTGCCAATTACAGTCCAACAGAAAACCGAGATATCCCACACTTAGACGCTGACATTTAAGAAAAAAACAGAACATTCTTTTGATTGCACAGGTTGGCTTAGACCCCTGGAAAAGTATCAAATCAATCCTATTCCCTGCGAGAAATGGGCTCAGGATTCAGGTGGATTCAAATGAGGCAGTCTCACTGATCCTTATAGTCCTTTCTACTGTGAATAGTGCTGACCTTCTCCCAACACTATTAACCAGACTCCACAATGTGGGTGTTTATGGTTTAACCTTGGATTGATTTTCCCCTTGCCTGTCAAACCTTAACCACATTATTGTACAACCACCTCTCACGTTCACACATTCCTACCTGGATGCTGGTGTTATGTTGTGCTCAACAATCTCACTCTCTTCAAAATCTAACTTGGCCATCTCCTTTGGTTGGTTTCTTTGCTCTTTATTTGCGCTATCACTGTGATAACACACAGATCATCTTCATGGTCCAGCACCAGAGTGACACCCTGACCTCTAGGCTTGCACCTTGAAGTATCGCTGTGATAAATAGTTGCTGATGAACATCTAATTCTCAACCTAGACAAAACTGAAATCCCCTGGTGTGGAAACTTAACACTGATATGAGAGATCTCTGTTAGGCCCACAGATCTAGGGCTGGCACCCTCTGTATTGAAATTCTCTATGAATATGATCACAATGACAGCTATTCAACCACCTAGAATTGTCCCAAATTGTTAAAGCTGTATCCTGTCTTGCACCATGTCACCTGGATTATACAAACAGCCTTTACACAGGTGTGCCCACATTTTTCTTTAAAGAAATTATATGTGCAAGCTCATCCACCAGTCTACTCTTAAACCTGGAAACTCGGATTTTAGTACTCCAGTTCTTGTGACTTTTCCCTGGCTCCCTTATTTTGTCTTTGCATATCACTGCGCACTGCAAGGAACTGGTTAGGAACTTCTCCAACAAAACTATAAGTCTCTTAATCCTAGATGTGTCCTCCTTTTGAACTCATTCCTAGAACTTATAGTGCCATGCTTTAACAAATCATAACTTTGAGGTTCTTTCTTAGCCAAATCTAACAATTATCAATTCCACCACACCCGTGATAATAAAAACACACCACCACCATCCTGGAATGCCATATCAGCATGTCTCTAAGGTTCAGACCCTCAAATGATTCATTCTGGATCCACCTGTATGATATTGCATATCCTCCACTGAGTAACAGAGAAAGGAGTCGAGATAAACCACCCTCTATGCAATGACTCTTTGACCAAGTATCTATGGACAGAGCTGCATGAAGTATGCTCGGTAACACTTTATATGTACCGTAAACAGGCATGGATGCCAGCAGAGATGTTACTGGGCCAAGATCGACCATGTGTCAACCTCATGCACCAGACCCAACTTTATGCACACAGGAAATACTATAGCCAAATACCTATGCAATCAAATATGAAGGACCACCTGTAATCTGCTTCAGATCGAGTTCCAGAACGATAGAATGAATGAGTAGAGGGGTTGTAAATAGCACAGCACCTGAAGACATTTCTACATTGACACAACATTAATTTGCAGACACTTGTTTAACTAAAGGAAACCTCAAAAAGGTTCCTTTTTTTCACTTCAAGCAATATGATTAGCAACACTGCATAGCTAAACTGGGTGTTCGATCCAGACAGTAGCCCCAAAGCATGAAAACTATTACCCTCTTAGTGACATGTGTTGTATCTTTGATATTTGCAAGAAGAATGAGCACAAAAATCGCGAACACAGCAGAGTCCACAGCATTGGCTGTACTGGACTCGTACACAGTGAATTAAAAAGTAGTCCATTTGTGGACTGGAAGCGTATAAAGTTCTAACAAATAGTTAATAGCTGGTGGTGAGTAAAATTTAGCAGAAGAAAGGCACCTGTTGGCGAGGCCCAGCAAGCTAGAATTCCTGCAGTCTGTCTCAGAAGAAATCATTGTTTGAATCTCTAGTCCCTTACTTTCTAAAGGGATAAAGGCGAGGATGCTCTTGAGTTTTCAGTAGAGCAAAATGAGTTTTTAAGCTTTTTAATTTAAGAAGTGAATGAAAGAGCCTCATATATAATGATCCCAAGAATGTGAAATTGATGCAATTGAACCGAGGAAATAGTACTGATGGACTCCAAGTTAGATGACTGAAAGAAGGCTGAATGTGTGGTTAGAAAGACTGCTAGTCATTCAGGCAAGACCATTTAAGCCATTCTATGGACACATCTTAATGCAAAAAAAACAACAAAAAACACCTTTAGTAAGACCCCACTTAACTACCACATTGAGTATTATAGAGAAATCAAGCAGGATCATGGATGGTATGCCACCAGAATCCAGAATGCTCCACAGATAGTCGATAGCGGCTATGGGACTGTGACTGCTGTGCTGTGGCATGAAGGAAGACTGCATTGGATCTAACATTTAGTTAACTTCCAAAACATTTGTCACTCGTGGTTTGACTTCTTTCTCTAATTTTTTTATGTAAATATTGCATTGAAATGGGATGAAAATTCGATAGGACACAAGTCCACAGAAGGTTTCTTTAAAAGAGGGGCCGAAATTGCTCGTTTGAACCTATGTGGTCCTGTACCAGATATGAGAGAATCATTTGCTGTGGTGAATCAAAGGAGACTCTATATGAGTGATATTTTGCAGCTGGGCTCGAGGACAAGTTGCCAATGGAAACCTGGATGTAATGGTATTTATGCTCTACCTATTCCAAAAAGAGCAGTGTGAATGTATTGAGCATAAATGGTAGGTTCCAGGACAAACAAGGCAAATGCACCGGAGGGTGGTAGATAGAAGATATTCCTGAACTGTCTATTCTGTAAAAAAAAAAGTTGAGAGATCAATACATTGTTTTGCTAAAGAAGCATTGAGGTTGTGCAGCAAAGAGGTTCAGCAAACAAATGATGGATGGAATGCTGGCAATGCAAACATTCTCCCCCAGTCAATGGATCTGGGTTAAATCCATTGTTCTTTTGCCCACTATGCCACTCCAGTTTGGACCCAGCCATATGCAAATCAGTCTTGACCTTGTGCCCCATGGGAACAGTCCCGACCAAACTGCCAGGCCAGGTCCTCCCTGGACCGGGAACAAGCATCCTGGGACCGGTTTCAGGGTATGTCACCCTTCTTCAGCCAGGCTAGCTTGAATCCAGTGGCACAGTGAGCACGGGACCCACATCTGGGCATACCCATCCCACTTAGGGCGAAAAGTGTTACAGCAAACAAATAATGGACAGAATGCTGACAATGCAAACATTCTTCCCCAGTCAAAAGATCTGGGTTAAATCCATCGTTCTTTTGCCCACTACGCCACCCCAGTTTGGACCCATCCAATCAATTCCACCACACCTGTGATAATTAAAACACACCACCACCATCCTGGAATGCCATATCAGCATATCTCTAAGGTTCAGACCCTCAAATGATTAATTCTGGATCCACCTGTATGATATTGTATATCATCCACTGAGTAACAGAGAAAGGAGTCGAGATAAACCACCCTCTATGCAATGACTCTTTGATCAAGTATGTATGGACAGAGCTGCATGAAGTATGCTCTGTAACATTTTATATGTACTGTAAACCGGCATGGATGCCAGCAGAGATGTTACTGGGCCAAGATCGACCATGTGTCAACCTCATGCACCAGACCCAACTTTACGCACACAGGAAATACTATAGCCAAATACCTCTGCAATCAAATATGAAGGACCACCTGAAATCTGCTTCAGATCGAGTTCCAGAACGATAGAATGAATGAGTAGAGGGGTTGTAAATAGCACAGTACCTGAAGACATTTCTACATTGACAACATTTATTTGCAGACACTTGTTTAACTAAAGGTAACCATCAAATGGTTCCTTTTTTTCACTTCAAGCAATATGATTAGCAACACTGCGTAGCTAAACTGGGTGTTCAATCCAGACAGTAGCCCCAAAGCATGAAAACTATTTCTCCAGTATTTGGGGTGTCTTTCATAGATTCACATGCCTGAATCATTCCCCGTCCTCGGAGTGGGAGTCCCACGGTATATAAAATAGCAATAATATGCCTGTAATAACTAAAAAACCTTGGTAATTACCAACCAGGAAGTAAAGTAGCCCTAGCTACAGGAGCAAAAAGCTCCCACACTCATGACTATCCTAGTCATTTTGTATAGACCAAACTGCAGCCAATCAGGCGACAGCACCCACCAGAATGCTCTCCCCAGAGGCTCAGGCTCTCAGATTTTCTACCGCACGTCGTGTGAAGGGAGTCTCCCTGAGCTCTGCTCAGTTTCTTCTTACTTTGGTTGGTTCTTTTACCTTCAAAGGATGTCTACTTCTAAATACCTCTTTAGGGCTTGTGATTCCTGTGGAAAGTTAAGGCTGTTCAAGGAGGATCCTCACAAGAAATGTATATACTGTTTGTATCCGGATCATGAGGCAAAGGAATGTAAAATCTGCAGAACCTTCCCTCAAAAGACTCAGGGACAGAGAAGGTCGTCTTCTCCTGTGGCTTCAGAGGATAAAGGACAAGGATCACCCTGTTTCAGAGGTAGGGAGCATTGCCTCGGGGTCTTCTGTTTCCTCAAAGAAGAGGAAAACTGAGGTTGAGGTGACTTCTCCCAGGGCGAAAGTGTTGAAGAAGGCCCAATCCTCTCAGGATTCTGGTGTGCCTACTACTTCCAAGAAGGTGTCTCCACCTGTGAAATCTGTGCCCTCAGGGGTTTCCAAAGTCCCTTCTCAGACAATTTCACCTCAGATTACACCTCTAGCCATAACAGAGTCAAGTACAGCCTCATCGTCGCCATCTTTTCATGTGGCTACTTCTTCCACTTCAACAGTGACTTTTTCCTCACCAAAATCAGCTATGGTGATGTCTTCAGCCTCCTCACCGTCGACAATAGTTCAGGTTCAAATTAGACCTATCCCGTTGACGAAGATAATTTCATCGATCGTCGACGCTCCTCCGTCGACGGGAATCCTGAAGGTACCATCGACGAGTTCTTCGTCGTCGATTCAGCCGTCGACGAACATCCCACCGTCGACGAAGAAGGCCTTACCGTTGACATCCTCGTTGACGAAGTTTCCGTCGACGACGCCCACGTCGACGACGAAGTTACCGTCGACGACACCCTCGTCGACGAAGTTACCGTCGACGAAGAAAATGATCCCGTCGACGAAATCCTCGTCGACGAAGCTAACACTTCCGTCGACACCGTCGACGAAGAAGAAAACAATCCCGTCGACGAGTTCACCGTCGACGAAGACGTTACCGTTGACGGCCGCTCCGTCGACGACGGATCTGACTACACAGGGGGATCAGGCTTGTCATCAGCACCAGTGGCTCCTTCGACGCCTCCACTGTCAACCTGTACGGCGATGCAAGTGTGGTCAGCCAAGACATCCACTATACCTTTGCCATCGCCGGCTACCACCGCTGCGCTCCTACAGAAGCGTGGTTCATCCTCCACAGCTTTGTCTCCTTTAAAGCTGCCAGATAGAGTACTGGATTCTGAAGAAGAGGAGTCCTATGAGGACAACACTTTCCGTGCTGCCAGGAGCCCTTCTGACTTGCTCATAAAGGTTCAGGATATGGATCAGGAGGAGGAAGACCTTTTCCAGGAGCACTCTAATCAGGAGACTGTGTCGGCGCCTAACATGCAAATGCCTATGGAGTTATTCCAGAATCTCCAATATATGTTGAGCGATTATTATCTCAGGTTTCCGCCTTCAGAATCGGGTGATTCTCATGTCTCTACGCCTAGGCCAAGGACATCTACGACAACTTTACAACCGCAAGAATCAGGGTCTCAAGTGGCAACTGATGAAGCACGACCCGCAGTAACTTCTTCACCGGTACCATCTCATCAAGCAGGGGGTGAGAATTCTTCGGAAGACGAACGAGAGGACGGTGAATTGGACGACAAGTCCGTGTCGTCGGAGTGGGACGATTATCAGGCACAAACCCCCTCTCCAGCGGGCCCGCCTACTGCGGATTCTCCACCGGTGGACATTGCCAGTTTCCACAAGATTATGGAAAGGGCTACAAAAAGGTTCCTCATCACCATGGAAGCTAAACCACACAAATGCTTCCTATATGATTTTAAGGATTTGCCGCAGAGACAGAGTTGGTCTATTCCAATCATTGACTTTATATGGAAAGAAGGTCTGAAAATAATGGCTACACCAAATTCACTACCCGCAGTTCTACCTCGGGTAGATAAGAAGTATAGAGCACCTACTACGTCACCGGCATGCCTTATTGGTCAGGCTAAGACGGATTCTGTAGTTACACAAGCAGCTCAAAGAAGGGCCAAGAATCCATCTGCACAGGTCTCTGCTCCCCCTGATAAAGACGGTAGACGTCTTGACTCGATAGGGAAGAAGGTGTCAACTATTGCGGCAACCACGGTCCGAGCCGCAAATTCACCAGCAATACTTGGAAGGTATGATAGGCAGATGTGGTCTGACATATCACCTTTCATCGAAAAACTTTCGGAACCAGATAGAGCTGAAGCAAAAAGATCCTGCTAGAGGGAGAGAGCGTTTCATCTGAAATAATTGATGCTGCTGTGGACGTGGCAGCGACGGGTTTCAGACAGCTGGCGGGGGCAGCTGTTCTCCGGAGGCAAGGCTGGTTAAAGGCTACATCCTTTCGTCTAGAGGTCCAGACCAAGATCATGGACATGGCCTATGATGGGGAGTTCCTTTTTGGACAACATGTTGACGAGGCTTTGCAAGCCATTAAGAAGGATACAGAGACGGCGCGGTCGCTGGGCTCTCTACAATTTCGAAAGTCGTCCTTTCGTGGCGCAAGAGGAAGAGGTAATTTTCCTAACAGAGGAAACTATTCACAACGACGCTCCTACAATACCACCCAAGGAAATCAAAGATACCAGCCATACCGTCAACAAACATATGGCCAAAGGAGAAATAATTACTCTCAATCAAGAGGAAAACCCTCTTATCGAGGAAGAGACAACAAGAGCAAGTGAGAAACACATCCTGCCACCACTTTGTCCCAGCCTGAAGCAAATGGGAGGAAGAATATCCTGATACTATTCAAACTGGTCCAAGATTACCACGGACAGATGGGTCCTGGACGTGGTTTCCAGGGGTCACATTCTCGAATTCGTAAAAACCCCTCCAAATTCTCCCCCAAAAGGACCACCTCCAGCTCACCTCAAAGAGCTGTTTTCCCAAATACACTCTATGATTCGAAAAGGAGCAATAGAAAAGGTACCTCAACATCAGAGGGGAACAGGATTTTATTCAAGATTTTTCCTGATCCGCAAGAAGTCGGGGGAATGGCGCCCCATCCTCGACCTGCGTGTCCTCAACAAGTACCTCAAAAAATTATCTTTCAGAATGTTGACGCTTCAAGAAATCCTCCAGTTTCTCACAGTAGGGGATCACATGGCAACACTCGACCTTCAGGACGCATACTTCCATGTGCCCATTTTTCCCAGACACCGGAAGTTCTTACGGTTCAGAGTGGCTGGCAGGGACTTCCAGTTCAAAGTACTCCCCTTTGGACTGCGTTCAGCCCCCAGAGTTTTCACAAAAATGTTGGCACCGGTGGCCGCACACCTGAGATTAGAGGGAGTTCAAATTTATCCCTATTTGGACGACTGCCTTATCAAGGCCAGTTCTATAGACGTGGCAAAAACTCCCGTTCAGAGATGTCTATCCCTATTCCAGAGCCTGGGGTTTTCGGTGAATTTCAAAAAGTTTCACCTGAATCGATCGCAGAGGAATTCCTTCTTGGGAGCGACGCTGGACACAAGTCTCGCCCAAGTGTTTATATCAAAAGAAAGGCAGGTGAAGATTCAAAAAATGGCCTTAGCACTACTAACAAGAAAGTGCGTTTCTGTCCGCAAGTTCAAGTCTTTCCTCGGGATGATCTCATCCTGTATTCCTCTCACCCCCAACTGTCGCCTACGAATGAGACCCTTACAGGAGGAACTCAGTCGTCAGTGGGTGCAAATAACAGGCTCATTTGAGGACGTCATCAAGATAACCCCTCGGATGAAGAGCTCCATCCAGTGGTGGGGGCAAGGAAGAAACTTGAAAGTGGGATGTACGTTCCAGGCAGAAGGACCCAGATTCATCGTGACCACGGATGCTTCTCTGGAGGGCTGGGGCGCCCATCTCCAAGGGATGACAGTCAGTGGCAAATGGAGCATACAGCAGAAAAGATGGCACATAAATCTGCTGGAACTAAGAGCCATTTTTATCGCCATGAAATCCTTTCAGGCGATCTTGGAGGGATCTACGGTGTTGATACGAACGGACAACACAACCAGCATGCATTACCTGAACAAGCAGGGAGGCACAAGATCGGCCCGGTTGTCCCATCAGGCGCAGGAAATTTGGAATTGGGCCCTGGATCACAACATCAATCTGTCGGCGGTCCATGTCCCAGGGATGCCAATGTCCTAGCGGACTCACTCAGCAGATCCTCCGGAAGCAATCACAAATGGGAGCCACATCAACCATCCCTGGATCAGATATTCCGGGAGTGGGGTCATCCCGACCTGGATTTGTACGCAACAGATCAGAACCGAAAATGCTGACGCTTTGCAAGCTGGGTTCCCCACAAGGACTCGTGCGGGGATGCCCTTTCGATGAATTGGTGTAGAATATTTGCATACGCTTTTCCGCCAATTCCGTTAATTCCCAAGATCATCAGGAAGATGAAGAGTCAACCATGTCGCCTAATCCTAATTGCTCCAAGGTGGCCCCGGCAATATTGGTTCACCGAACTTCTCCTCCTCTCGGAGTGCAGGCCAATACAACTGCCTCGAATACCGAATCTCCTGACAATTCAGAGAGGCAAGGTGTATCATCCGGACCCAGTTTCACTGAAATTATCAGCTTGGCTCCTCAGCACAATGAATTCGCCCACTTAGACATTCCTCAGGATTGTCAAGAGGTTCTAGCTAACGCCAGAGCACCATCAACGGTTAAGACCTACAAGCTCAAGTGGAAGCGTTTCTGTGCCTGGTGCCAAACTGTTGATCTGCATCCCATTCATGCTACACCAGAACAGATATTGCCTTTCTTCCTGCAGCTGGCTAGATCGGGTTTGGCGCATTCAACCCTAAAGGTGTTTCTAACAGCCATTTCCCGTTTCCGTCAAGACGGATCGAACTCTGTTTTCTTCAAGAATAATCCAGCAATTTTTCAAGGGGTTATTTCGTATGTTTCCTCCGATTCGACGACCACCTCCTGTTTGGCATTTAAACGTAGTGCTAGCCCAGCTCATGCGTCACCCCTTTGAACCGATCCATAAAGTTGACCTTAAGTTTATTACTTGGAAAGTCTCCTTGTTATTGGCTTTAACCTCTACCAGAAGGGTCAGTGACATTCAAGCATTCACGTCTAAACCACCTTTTTTACAATTTACCTCTGATTCGGTGGTGCTGCGAACCAATCCAAGGTACATGCCCAAGGTCCCTTCGGACCTTCGGATCACCGGCTGAACGAGCGTTACACTCCTTCGATATCAGGAGATGTCTTAAGTTTTATCTTTCAAGAACAGCAGCTGTACGCAAGACAGATCAATTGTTTGTGGCCTATGGCAGACTGCGCCAAGGCTGTGCAGTATCCAAACAGACTATCGCCAGATGGGTCTCCTCAACAATTGGACTCTGTCATCAACAGGCAGGAAGACCCTTACAGGCCTTACCAAGAGCGCATTCTACAAGGGCAGTTTCCCTCTTCCACTGCTTTGTTTGCTGGGGTGCCTCTTTTGCAAATCTGCAGAGCTGCAACGTGGTCCAACAGACACACCTTTACGAGGCACTACTGTCTGGACTCGGCAAGTGATGCAGATGCTTCGGTGGGAAGAGCAGTTCTTCGCAATCTTTTCCAATAAGGTGAGCCTCTGTTCTCCCGCCTCCTCTATGCTCTTTTAGACGCTTTAAAATGTCTTTTGTATTTTATCTTTATGCATGTATACTATGGTACATTTAGCGTCTATGAGCATTATGTTATGAGTACTGCTATCTATTCTGATTCAGGCATGTGAATCTATGAAAGACACCCCAAATACTGGAGAAGAACAATAGTTACTTACCTGTAATCTGTGGTTCTCCAGTATTGGTGTCTTTCATAGATTCACATGCAACCCGCCCACCTCCCCTCAGAGGCTCCCTCAGGCGATTATGTTGGTTCACTCCTATGCGAGAAAATCTGAGAGCCTGAGCCTCTGGGGAGAGCATTCTGGTGGGTGCTGTCGCCTGATTAGCTGCAGTTTGGTCTATACAAAATGACTAGGATAGTCATGAGTGTGGGAGCTTTTTGCTCCTGTAGCTAGGGCTACTTTACTTCCTGGTTGGTTATTACCAAGGTTTTTTTAGTTATTACAGGCATATTATTGCTTTTTTATATACCGTGGGACTCCCACTCCGACGACGGGGAATGATTCAGGCATGTGAATCTTTGAAAGACACCAATACTGGAGAACCACAGATTACAGGTAAGTAACTATTGTTCTTCCCTCTTAGTCACATATGTTGTATCGTTGATATTTGCAAGAAGGAGCACAAAAATCGCGAACACAGAAGAGGCCACAGCATTGGCTGTACTGGACTCGTACACAGTGAATTAAAAAGTAGTCAACTTGTGGACTGAAAGCCTGTAAAGTTCTAACAAATAGTTAATAGCTATCTGGTGGTAGGTAAAATTTAGTAGCAGACTGGCACCTGTTGGCGAGGCCCAGCAAGCTAGAATTCCTGCAGTCTGTCTCAGAAGGGATCATTGTTTGAATCTCTAGCCTCTTACTTTCTAAAGGGATAAAGGAAAGGATGCTCGAGTTTTCAGTAGAGCAAAATTAGTTTTTAAGCTTTTTAATTTAAGAAGTGAATGAAAGAGCCTCATATATAATGATCCCAAGAATGTGAAATTGATGTTGTTCCCAATACCTCGATTCACCAAACAGAGGACCAGGTTGAAGGCCGTTTACCTAACATAAGAACCCATGGTTTGTGTAAATTCATCTTTAATAAAATTGTGTCATCCTTAATGAGATTGCTGACAGACCTTTGTGGCAAGACTGAGGAGATGTTGAGCCAGGCTCTTCAATTATCAAAAGCTGTGAGTACAAAATGAAAACCTAAATAATCTAATAAGATTTGATAGGGGAATAACACATTAGAAAGAATAGAACCGAGGAAATAGTACTGATGGACTCCAAGTTAGGTGACTGAAAGAAGGCTGAATGTGTGGTTAGAAAGACTGCTAGTCATTCAGGCAAGGACATTTAAGCCATTCTATGGACACATCTTAATGCAAAAAAACAACAAAAAACACCTTTAGTAACACCCCACTTAACTTCCATATTGAGTATTATAGAGAAATCAAGCAGGATCATGGATGGCATGCCACCAGAATCCAGAATGCTCCACAGATAATCGATAGCTGCTATGGGACTGTGACTGCTGTGCTGTGGCAGGAAGGAAGACTGCATTGGATCTAACATTTAGTTAACTTCCAAAACATTTGTCACTCGTGCTTCAACTTCTTTCTCTATAATTTTTTGATGTAAATATTGCATTGAAATGGGATGAAAATTCGATAGGACACAAGTCCACAGAAGGTTTCTTTTAAAGAGGGGGCAAAATTGCTTGTTTGAACCTATGTGGTCCTGTACCAGATATGAGAGAATCATTTGCTGTGGTGAATCAAAGGAGACTCTATATGAGTGATCTTTTGCAGCTGGGCTCGAGGACAAGTTGCCAATGGAAACCTGCATGTAATGGTATTTATGCTCTACCTATTCCAAAAAGAGCAGTGTGAATGTATTGAGCATAAATAGTAGGTCCCGGGGCAAACAAGGCAAACGCACCGGAGGGAGGTAGATAGAAGATATTCCTGAACTGTCTATTTATTCTGTAAAAAAAAAAGTGGAGAGATCAATACATTGTTTTGCTAAAGAAGCATTGAGGTTGTGCAGCAAAGAGGTTCAGCAAACAAATGATGGATGGAATGCTGGCAATGCAAACATTCTCCCCCAGTCAAAGGATCTGGGTTAAATCCATTGTTATTTTGCCCACTATGCCACACCAGTTTGGACCCAGCCACATGCAAATCAGTCTTGACCCTGTGCCCCATTGGAACTGTCCAGAACAAACTGCCAGGCCAGGTCCTCCCTGGACCGGAAACTAGCATCCTAGGACCGGTTTCAGGGTATGTCACCCTTCTTCAGCCAGGCTAGCTTGAATCCAGTGGCACAGTGAGCAAGGGACCCATGTCTGGGCATACCCATCCCACTTAGGGCAAAAAGTGTTACAGCAAACAAATCATGGACGGACTGCTGACAATGCAAACATTCTTCCCCAGTCAAAAGATCTGGGTTGAAACCATCATTCTTTTGCCCACTACGCCACCCCAGTTTGGACCCATCCATATGCAAATCAGTCTTGACCAATATTCCCTCTAATTTTTTTCATCTGTGTTCGGCAGTGCAAAATCTCTGTGCGCTGCACCCAAGGCTGTGTGCGCCACATATGCAAGTGCAGCCTGCGAGTATATAAGTCTGTGGCAATTACCACTCAAAACTTTTGGTTGTAAAGAGATAGAGAACAAGTGCATTTCGTACATGCAGCTCTAATTAACAGGGTTTTGTGACAGTTTTGCACTGTGGAGTCAGATCATCATGACATTCATTGTTTATTCTAGTTGCACCTCTACTTCAGGCTTAGAAAAGGGCAAGACTCAGAAGGGAGCCCCATTATAATATTTTACTTAATATTCTTGATTGGAGCACTGATCATTTGGTGGTGATTGCTGGAAGACTATTCAAGAGAATATATATTTAGCAAGTTGACAATTACATATCACAGTTACACTTTGATGTACAACGTAATGATTAATTTCTTTGCTAAGAGGAAGTGTGTGAAATGTGCCCATCTAAGCCAAACATAGACTGTGGGAAAGGGTGGCTCAGACAAGTCAAGGGCCATCACTAGATGTGTGACTCATATGCGTCTCTCGTTGGTCCATGCCATTCTTCCAGTACTGATAAATTATATCAAGGTCAACTTTGCAATTTAAGAAATAGGCCTTTGTCTTCATCAGCATAACCAAGTGATTCTCCTCCAGTTTAGTTCTCGATTTAGACTTGATAATGTTCAAGTGACTGAATCCTGGTTCACAGTCTGCACTTGAAGACTGAAATGTTGGAACATGGCTGACAAGCCACATAATGCAAAGCATGCTATTGGTTGGGCATTCAAGAACGGCAGGTGTATAGGTCAATATCACTTGGCTAACCTGAGAAGAAAAGATAAAATGTAGTTCTTGTATACATTTATCAGGATACTCAGTGAAACATATTGAGCGTTATCTCACATCCATTTTGTTTTCATAGATCTACTCAGAGATGTTTTAACACATAGGCAAAGTGGGCTCTGGGCCAGGACCCCAGCTTTTTAGTGGGCCGCCTGAGAGAGCCAGCTTGGTTCTGCAGAGTTGTGCTCTAGCGACCCTGAATAATTCTTACACAGATTGTAATGGATTCTCACACATCACCCCTATTCAAAATAAATGAAAGGAAAACGGTATTTGAAAAATACATTTTGCAGAGAAATGAGTTTATGTTTCATTCTTTCAGATCAAAGCAGAACCTGACATATTCACATATTACAGATATTATTTGTAGTGCTATTAGTGAACTGCTGCTGTGTTACAATATTGAAAACGCACTTCACTATCCCTAAATATTAGATGTAAACACATTTAGAATGCCGTGGCTGGTGAATGGTTTAAATCTCTAGCTAAGTGCCCACCCGAAGTCAAAATGCTATATATTTGCTCTATGATGGATATGAACACCCATCGCAGTGCTAAAACAATCTAATAAATCAGGTTGTCCAATTTATGTTCTAAACTGAAACACAAACCGTATTAATAAGTATTAACAATTATTTGTCATATTTGTACATGTTATATGCTACGTAATTTATAAATACTTATTTACTATGGCTTTGCTCGGGGATTCATTTTCACGCCTGCGTGTCTCTAGCGCCAAGTACAGAGCTTCTCTGGAACCGGCATGCTTATTTCTCCTAGTCTGCCTCATATGGGCCTGGTACATTTTCAATATTGACGCTGTTCTGCCCAAGCAGCTAGGATCTGATTAAACCATGAGCATACATGATGCTTAGCTGACAGAAGAAGCGTGCATGAAGCATAAAAAACTGATATCAGTCGTAGAACTGAGCATCAGCTAAGGTGGCCAAAAGAGGCCTTGACCACCACCTGTAACCTGATTGAAGAGAGGGGCAGCAGCAAAGACTCTCTAAAACATGGGTGCTCACAAACTTTCTCTCGGGGCCAAATTTACAGTGTGGTTTGTGGATGAGGGCCGCACTGGTGGGGGCGGGGTCAGTGGCCTTCGTCCACTGAGCCACTAGACCCGGCATACACACATCTTTCTCTCTCTGTCTCCCTCTCTATCTCTCCCTCTATCATTGTCTCCCTCCCTCCCCCCCTCTCTCTCTCCCCCTCCCTCTCTCTATCTCTCTGTCTCACTCACTCTGTCTCCCTCTCTCTGTCTCCTTTCCTCTATCTCCCTCTCTCTCTCTCTGTTTGTCTCCGTATGTCTCCCTCTGTTTCTCTACCTCCCTCTATCTGTTTTGCTTCCTCTGTCTCCCTCCCTCTGTCGCCCTTCTCCCTCTGTCTGTCACCCTCCCTCTGTCACCCTCTCTCTGTCTGTATCCCTCTGTCTCTCTACCTCCCTCTGTCTCCATCTATCTGTCTCCCTCCCTCTGTCGCCCTCCTCCCTCTGTCTGTCTCCCTCCCTCTGTCTGCCTCCCTCACTCTGTCTCCCTCCCTCTGTCTATCTCCCTCTCCCTCCCTCTGTCTCCACCTGACTCCCTGCCTCTGTCTCTCTCTGCCTCCCTCTGTCTTTCTCTCTCTCTCTGTATCCCCTGTATCCCTCTCTTCCTCCCTTGGTCACCCATCTGTCTCCCTCCCTCTCTCTCCGTCTCCCTCTCCGCCTCTCTGTCTGTCTCTGCCCCTATCTGTCTGTCCCTGCCTCTGTCTTTCCCTGTCTCTGTCTGTATCAGTCTCTATCTCTGCTGTCTCCCTCTCTCTCTCTCACTCTCTGTCTCCCTCCCACCCTCTCCGTCTCTCTCTCCCTCTCTCACCCCTCTCTCTCTCTGTCTCACTCACTCTGTCTGTCTCCCTCTCTCCCTCCCTTTCTCTCTCTCTGTCTCCCTCTGTCTGTCTCCCACCCTCTGTCTCCCTCCCTCTGTTGCCCTCCTTCCTCTGTCTGTCCTCCTTCCTCTGTCTGTCCTCCTTCCTCTGTCTGTCTCTCTCCCTCCCTGTCTCCCTCTCTCTCTGTCTCCCTCTCCCTTCCTCTGTCTCCCTGACTCCCTTCCTCTGTCTCCCTCTGTCTGTCTCCCTCCCTCTGTCTCCCTCCCTCTGTCGCCCTCCTCCCTCTATCTGTCTCCCTCCCTCTGTCTGTCACACTTTGTCTCCCTCTGTCGCCGTCCCTCTGTCTCCTTCTCTCTCTGTTTCACTCTCCCCCCTCCGTCACCCTCCCTCTCCGTCTCCCTCACTGTCTCTCTGTCTCCATCTGTCTCTGCCTCTATCTGTCTGACCCTGCCTCTATCTATCTGTCTGTCCCTGTCTCTGTCTGTCTCAGTCTCTGTCTCTGTCTCTCTCTCTCTCTCTCTCTCTCTCTCTCTGTCTCTCTGTCTCCCTCCCTTTCTGTCTCTCTCTCCCTCCCTCTCTCTCCCTCCCTCACTCTGTCTCCCTCTTTCTCTCCCTCTGTCTCCCTCCCGCTGTCTGTCTCCATCTGTCTGTCTCCCTTCCTCTGTCTCCCTCTATCTGTCTCCCTCCCTCTGTTGCCCTCCTCCCTCTGTTGCCCTCCTGCCTCTGTCTCTCTCTCGCTCTCTCTCTGTCCCTCCCTCTGTCTCCCTCTCTCCGTCTCCCTCTCCCTGTCTCCCTCTGTCTCCCCCTGACTCCCTCCCTCTGTCTGTCTCCCTCCCTCTGTCACCCTCCTCCCTCTGTCTTTCGCCCTCTTTCTGTCTCCCTCCCTCTTTCTGTCTCCTTCCCTCTGTCAGTCGCGCTCTGTCTCCCTCTGTGTCTCCCTCTGTCTCCGTCCCTCTGTCTCCCTCCCTCTGTCTTCCTCCCTCTCTCTCTCCCTCCCTCTCTCTCTCCCTCCCTCTCTCTCTCCCTCCCTCTCTCTCTCCCTCTGTCTCCCTCCCTCTGTCTCCCTCCGTTTGTCTCTCGGTCACTTGTCTCCCTCTTTGTCTCCCTCTGTCTCCGTCCCTCTGTCTCCGTCCCTCTGTCTTCCTCCCTCTCTCTCTCCCTCTGTCTCCCTCCCTCTGTCTCCCTCCCTCTGTCTCTCTCGGTCACTCTGTCTCCTTCTCTCTCTGTCTCCTTCTCCCTCTGTCTCCCTCTCTCTGTCTCTCCCTCTCTCTGTCTCCCTCTCCCTCCCTCTCTCTGTCATCACCCCTCTCCCTCCCTCTGTCTCCCACCCTTACCCTCCCTCTGTCTCCCACCCTTACCCTCCCTCCCTCACTTTTCCTCTGTCTCCCTCCCTCTCCCTGTCACCCCACCCTGAGTGTGTGTCAGCCTGGCACACACACAGCCGCACCCTAGTACTTCCACCTGATTCCACCTGAGCTCACCAAAAAAGCCGCCAAACGCTTCAAACACAACTTCCTGAAGGCCCACCCCGAAACCCCTGTCGTGGACACCTATTTTTCACTGAGTAATGGAGCCAAGAGCACCAATATCATCTTCTACACTACACGTAGAGCACAATGGAGAAAAGCGCTTATCTCCTTACTCACTATCTCCACCACCAGGAAATCCGCCCATGGCCTAACACTTTCTATCACACCATCCCAACTCTTCCCAGGCTGCGCTACCATCACTATCTACAACAATGGGATCATCCTATTACAATCCACAGACAGGAACCTTGACCTACTCGACAATTTGTTCCCCACATTCAAAGAACATATCTCCAACCGTCGGACCTCCAATCCTATCACCTCGGAGTGCACATCACCCCCTACCCCTAATCGCCTATCTGCCCCCACACTCAACCATTCTAATCTAGCTCAGCATCAGAACGTCACGCACCTCTCCCCTCCCCCCAGCACGATAGTCACGCACCCTCTCGCTATAGCTACTTCACACCCCTCACTCACATGTGTAGATCACTCCCCATCATACATTCTCCACACCCACACCCTCCCTACCCCCCCACCTAAACACCCTCACACATCCTACTAGTCGTTCCGAACTCCCCACCTCCCCTAACTTAACTCCCCCTCCCCGCAACAGGTCCATCTTCCACTCTATCTCCCCCCCACTCTCAGTCCCCACTACCCCACTCTCCCAACTAGTCTCTCAGAACCCACTACCCCCCTTACCCTAAATCCTCCTCCTCTCAACAGGACCCTCCCCCATTCCATCTCCCCCCCATTCTCAGTCCCCGCTACATTACCTGCAGCCCCGCAACCAATAGCCTGCACTCAGCCCCCAACTCGCCTATGACGCCTCCCATCGACGCCCTCACTCTTACCACCAACCTCCACCCTACTTCATCCACACCCTTCGCCCCCAAACTCTCTCACATTACAAATACCAACCCACACGCTAATACCACAGTGCCCGGCCCCAACGCCAGCGCACCCCCCCCCCCCCCTCACTCTAGTACCCTATTTAACCATTCACCCTCGGTCCCCATCCCCAGTCCCACACTGGACAAGATTATGTCCACCCTCCTCCAAGTCAAAGAAGATCTCCACACTATCAAAGAACTTCTATTCATACACCCCAGACACCCCTCACCCATCACCACTTCCCCGCCTAACAAATCACCCACCCTCCCCACTGCCCCTCTCTCTCAACACTCCCTACCTTGGTCCTCTATCCCTGTTCACAATCAAACCAACCGCCCCCTTCGCGCCCTCAATACCCTTTCGGACCACGACATTCACACCCTCCTCCGCTCATATGTCCCAGTCCCCCTTACCCACACAACCACCACACACCTTTCCATACCTACGATTCGCTCAAACCCCCTTAGGCCACCCACACAAAACAACAGAAGCTCCATCCCCAATAACCTTAGAAAAGTCCCCCTCTCTCTAGAACAGGGGTCTCCAACCTTTTGTGTAGTGAGAGCTACTTGTGGTCCGTGAAAATCGTTGTGAGCTACTAAACCCCAAGCAACTCGCGCATTTTTCCGAGAGATCCCCCACGCCAAATCTAATAGCTAAAAAGTAGGCCACATTTGCAAATTAAGTTTTAAAGTGTAAAATGTAAAGAAATGTTGTATAGGAGGTGTTTTTCAAGGTATGGAAGACTGGTCTATTTGTGCTTGCAACACACAATGTTTGGTAATATCAGAAAAATTAACAATAAAAACCAGCCCACCAGCCAATAAAATCAGCACACAAACAGCCCAAAAAACAACCAATGCACTGATCAGTCAGGCCAGCCCTTTGGGAAGGGCCTGTTTCACCTGTGGGCCATTCCCATCCCACTGACCTCTCGAGTGCAGTCCTGTCAAATGGCGTCACTCCCACCATGTAAATATGTTTTAATAGTCAATAATGTTACACATTTAACAATTGTGGCTATATACAAAGTGCACATTACAAACAGACATAATTTTCTGGTTCATGGCAGTTTTGTCAGAGCATCATAAGTGAGGAAAAGTTTATGTTTAAACACAACAGTTTTTACCCAATCATGTCAACTCTGTGATATAACCCACTGTATATAGATACCATCTTACCTGCTTCTCCTATCAAATATAAAGATGGCAGGCTGAAAAGGCAGGTGATCCGGTTGTTCAATACAACTTGCACCACCTGCACCAGCACTTGTTGCGCACAATGAAAAGCGCTGTGTTAGGGTGGTAAAGGCAGAGGGCACACAGTTGTATGCTAATTATGTGAGCTCGCTCCTTGCAACTTAATTGGAGTTCTGCCTTAATTAGTCACTACTACTATAACCATGAGGCACTACAGAGGTGATGTGGTCCACCCATGTTGACAGTTTAATTACATTTGAGCAAGCTGGTTTTAGCACACAAAGGGCAAGAGAGGACACAGGGGGCCCCAGTAATGTGCTACTGTTGCAGGCCTCTACTATTGTCAGCCCAGGGATTGGGTTTCTTTCTATGACAAACAAGAGGTACAGTCTTCCTTTTTCACCTCCTATGCAGAGGACTGTTATTCAGAGACTCAATACATACAGCTATCACCAGCCTGAGCTATCAGATGCTGGGCTCTTATGTTAAAACTTTTTTGGTCATGCATGAATGCAACCAACGCAGGTCCGGCTCTAGGACGGTGTGATTTATGACACCACACAAGGCACAGGGTGCCACGTCACTTTGCATGGCACCACTCGTTTGGGGAGGTTAGGGACTGGTAGGCAGACACCAAAAGCTTATTGCTTTCACGTTGCTTCACAGAAGCCTCACGCTCGACTTTCAATTCTGATACCAGTGCTTCAAGAGCAGTCATGCTCCTTCAAGTACGCTTAGTAAGACGCTCTGGAATGGATATTTACAGACGTCTTGAATTGACTATCAATCACTGCGTACCTGGTACCATAACTTCACTGCTCTTATCAAGCAGCACATCCTGAAAAAAAAGCTTTGAGTTTAAAATGCTTTCTTGAGAATGTGTCATGGCGCATCAGGAGAGCTGTCACAGGACTGAACGAGGTACAATCAACTAGGTGCCATCAACGAGATATGTTACGCTTTAAGTGTGCACGATAATACAGTGCACAGTGGCATGATGTGTAGTCATTTTGTTTCATGCACAAAAATGCTCAACAAAAGAGAATCTTTAAATTAGCATCCTTTGTTTAAGTGAGAAGAAACTACTAGTGTGAGAAAGTAAAATGCTATAAAACACAAAATTAATTTTACTTTAGAATATTAATGTTTTCTCTGAGCATGAATTTGTTCGTCATGTCAGATCGTTCCCTTTGATTTTGCCCAGTCTTTGAGTATTGTACAAACATTTTGGGCATGATTTTGAGAAGAGAATTTTGAACTTGGGAAAGATGCAAGTTTGGGGCCTAAATACATACAAGTGGGAACTCCTCAAACTCCCCACAAATACCAGTCCCTTATTGCTAATTAATGACCGCTACTTACTCGACCCAACAATGGCAGCATCTCACTGCCAACCAGTGTGATTTCATCACACTGTACCCCAGTCCCAGCTATTCACACTTCCCACCAATTCTAGCATTTGACACTGCTCACTAGTGACAGCAACGTCTGTGGCCTACCAGTGCCCTCTTCTTACACTTCTCAGTAGTGCCATCAATATACACTACCAGCCGGGGCCCTGCCCTGGATTCTGTCCACCACCACTATTCATTGCTACAGTGGTTGTTAGTGCCTCCGTACACTGGGAAGTAATGCCAACTCTTCACGCTGCCCATTTCACCGTGCTTTGCATAGTTCACTCCTGCCTAGGGATTTACATGAAAAATAACAAGAATAGACAATGAAATAACAAATATACCTTTGGGAGTAAAGACTGAAAGCTAATGCAATCAACCCCAGCTTCGATTGGTGCAGCTTAACCCCTGTGGTACTGGCTTCAGATAATGGTGCCTTTCAGCTGCAAGCTTCACATTTCACCAGCAGCTTTTTCTCCATTCCTCCCCTGCCCGACTAGGGCACCATAATGCATCACGGGGACTGTTTTTTTAAAGCTTCTGATTTAAGGAGAGAGTTTGGGAGAACCCTGTGGGGTCGAGTTTTACTAGATGGATATCCTGCTACATATACTCTCTAAGAGAGCCCCTACACAGCAGACCTCTTCCAGCTGCAGGAATAGCTGTTCTGTCTGTCCAGGGCACACTGGGGCCTCTGCCTCCCTTCACAGATCACCGACTAGACCTGCCTCCTTATACCTGGCAGGCGTAGAAGAGGCCTCCACCTGGCTGGCAGACAGCACTAATGATGTGAAGCACTTATTGGTGTTGCGCTGTGATAATTGCAGCATCCGGAGTCGAATAAGATGGCATGGGCCATGGAAGCTCGAGAGACGTTTTTCCACGCGTGGTACAGCAGCACTGCGAGAGGTTAACAAAACCAGGGTAAAACTAAGGTGTTTTTTAGGCAAGCACATGCAAAGAAGCCGGAAATATGCCACGTCTGAATAAAATCATTTATCTAGAAGTGTAAAGTTTACTTTTACAGGCTTAAGTGTTGTGGGTCCAGGACTCGGGATGTGCTCCCACGGCTTACCTGCTGCTTGGATGGTGTGTGTCCCGGCAGTTCTATACTCTGTTTGCGTGACCTGGAAATCAGCTGCTTTATTCTGCCAGGCCTGCTTTAGCTCCGCACTAGCACCTTTCGCGCTCGTGACTCAACCAATTAACAGCGCGGTGCCAGTGAGGAAAATGCAGCAAGTGTCACGAGCTACTCAGAGGGTCTCGGCGAGCTACCGGTAGCTCGCGATCGACCGGTTGGAGACCCCGGCTCTAGAACAATCTACCACCCTGTTCACTCCTCGACTCAAATGCATACTACTCAACTGCAGATCGGCCCCTAGACACTCCTCCGACATCGCGGATCTCATCATAACAATGGACGTTGACTTAGCCATCCTGACCGAAACCTGGCTTACTGAATCTTCTACACCTATTATGGACATTCTAGTCCCCCCTAACTACCACATCATTAGACTTGACAGGATCGGCAAGATGGGCGGGGGAATCGCATGCATTTTTAGGAGCAACATCTCTGTTACTAAAGCCACCTCTCCCTCCCTCTCCTGTGAACTCATCTGCCTCAATGTCACTAGCGAGGGCAAACCCGTATGCTCTCTTCATATCATCTACCACCCACCCGGGGACAACCTCTCCTTCACCCAACAACTCATGGACACGATCCCAACCAACTCCGGGCGGCAGAATACTCAAATCTACCTGGGTGACTTCAATCTCCACTGGAACGATCACAATGACGTGGTGGTGATTAGTCTTAAAACTTTCCTCAACGCGCTTGACCTCACCCAAATCTGCAACAGCCCGACCCATGACAAAGGCTCCACCCTCGACCTTATCATCGCCAAAGAGGACTCCACCCAACTGGGTGCAATCCAACCCTGTGACTGGTCAGACCACCACATTGTCACATTCTTCATCAACGAAAAAGTTAAACTTAACCCGGCTCAACCCACCAAATCCAAGATTTGGAAAAGGGACCTAAAGAATCTCAACCCCAACTCCTTATCTTCCCTCAACTGCAATCTCCTCCTTCCCCCTACAGGCACCTCGGACGTACAATCTCTGACCAACCACTACCTCGACTCTATGACCTCAATAATCAATGAAGCCGCCCCCCTGCGACTGAAGTGAGTCTCCACCAAGAACTCTAAACCATGGTATGATGGTAGTCTCAACGAAGATAGGCGTGCCATGCGAATGGCAGAACGCACCTGGAGATCAGACCCCTCATCACTGCACCTTAAAACGCTTAAGGAAAAGAGAAACACCTACTTTAGGAAAATCAAGCGCTCTAAAACAAACTTCTTCAGCCTCCAGCTCGATCAAGCAAAAAAACGACCAAGAAAACTGTTTGATCTAGTCAAAACTCAAACCAAGGAACAACCACTACAATCAAATAGCTCAACAGGCGATATACCATCCTGCGAAGACTTCTCTGCTTTCTTTGAGCTTAAGACTGATAACATAAGAAGCGATCTCCTCAATGATGTAAGCCGCTATTCCTGCCCCAACTGCATAACCTCCACTCAACCTAAAAACAACGCGTCCTGGTCGTCCTTCGACACCTACTCTGAAGAAACAATTAACAAACTGCTGGGCACATTGAAACCCTCTAATCACCTCACAGACCCCCTACCTGCTAATGCTGTAAAAGACTTCATCCCCTTGCTCCTCCCACTTTGGACTAAAATCATTAACAGTTCTCTTCAACAAGGACTCATCCCGGACTCCCTAAAAGTGGGACAAGTCACGCCTATACACAAGAAACCTACAGCTGACCCTGCTGACCTGAACAATTACCGCCCCATCACCAATATCCCCACTCTGGCCAAACTACTGGAAAAATGCGTACAACTCTAACTGACAAAACACATCGATCAGTTTGACCTCCTCAACCCTCATCAGTCAGGCTTCCGAGGAAGACACAGTACAGAAACGGCCATGACACACATAATTGATGACGCCCTCCAAATTCTAGATCATAATGACACCTGCCTCCTCATCCTACTTGATCTCTCCTCAGCATTCGACACCGTCAAACATGAGAATCTACTTGAACTGTTGAACACCAGAATGGGTCTATCTGGGACTGTTCTCAAATGGTTCACTTCCTTTTTACATAACCGATCTCAAAAGTTCAAGGTCAACAACGTGTTATCCCCATCTGTGCCTGTAACATGAGGAGTCCCACAAGGATCTTCCCTATCCCCAACTCTGTTCAATCTAGTCATGGAGCCACTCACCACCTTGTTACAAGCATCTAATGTACACTTCCACATGTACGCCGATGACACTGAACTCTATCTCAAACTACAGTCCCCGGAAGACATCAAACTTCTGAACTCTACGCTCAGAAACACCCAATCATGGCTGGCCGATAATCACCTCAAACTAAATGCTCTGAAAACTGAGTTCCTTCTGATCTCACCGCCTGCGAAAATCTCCACCACCCAAACCTGGCTCAAGCACCTAACTGCATTCAATGTCCAACCCACTATCGTGGCCTCCGCAAAATCCTTAGGCATCACACTCGACGCCAATCTCAACATGCAACAGCATATCAGCAAAGCAACTAAGGGAGCTAACTTCCAAATAAACACCTTGAGGAAACTTAAACCCTTCCTCCCAGCTAAGGACTTCCAAACTGCAGTACAAGCCCTAGTCATCCCACGCATAGACTATGGAATCGTCACTCTCTGCGGACTTCCCCTAGCAACAACTGCACCCCTTAGAGCCACCCTGAATGCTGCAGCGAGACTTATCACTGGATCAAAAAAACATTCGCATATCTCCCCTGATTTAAAATCTCTGAACTGGCTGCCTTTTGAAGCCAGGATACAGTAAAAAATTGCTTGTATGACTCACATGGCTGTACATCACAAGTCACCCAACTACCTCACTCAGAAGCTGACTATATCAGGGGGCTTGAGATCCACCAGAAGCACAAAAAATCTCCTCTTGAAACCGCGAAGATTCCGGAAGGAAAAAACCTATAAACGATCCTTCTCCGGGATGGCTCCCAGGATCTGGAATGCACTCCCTCTCGAAACAAGGCTTATCTCCTCCACTGCATTTTTTAAGAAAGAAGTAAAAGCCATCCTTATGGCTAAATTCACTTGAACTTTTTTTCTTTTGGAGATATCCAAAACATTGCACCAACTTTGTATTCTTTGTATTATATGAATGTTTAATTGTACTTTTGTTTTTATCTGATTGCTATCCTGGAGAAGTGTGGCTTACTGGTTAGAGGCGGCAGACCCGTAAGCAGAGAACGGCCCGGGACCAGGGTTCGATTCCCGATGCGGCAGGGTTGTGGACCAGGGTCAGCGGACTCGATAATTCTCGCCTCGGTGCCTACTCTAGTCAGAAACCACACTCGGCAACTCTGGGCATCAGCTTGCCTCATCTTCACAATGGCCCCCCCAGACCGCCGGGGATGCTTGGTCGCACCTTAGAGATACCCATCAGGGACCATCTCTCAGGGTGAGCCAGGACGGGTTCCCCAGCGGTCGAAGCGTGGAGATACTCCTCCGGGAGTCGATTCCTAGCGCTATATAAACCCACAATTAAATTAAATTAAATTAAATCCTATTCTGCTACTCACACACTACCTATTACTATTGTGTACCCAAAAGCTTGTTTAATCGCCCCCTTGTTTCCCCTACCCCTTGTCCTGTAAAGCGCTCTGATATCTGCAAAGATCTTGTTCGCGCTATATAAAACTTTGAAAATAAAAACAAATAAATTCAATCAGTGCTCACAGCAGCGGTCAAAAGATCTGGGTTCAATCCATCGTTCTTTTGCCCACTACGCCAACCCAGTTTGGACCCAGCCATATGCAAATCAGTCTTGACCCTGTGCCCCATGGGAACAGTCCAGACCGAGCTGCCAGGCCAGGTTCTCCCTGGACCGGAAACAAGCATCCTGGGACTGGTTTCAGGGTATGTCACCCTTCTTCAGCCAGGCTAGCTTGAATCCAAAGAGGTTCAGCCATTTCTCTTAGACACTGAAGCATCTCTAGTAGTATTAGCTGAGAGACATTCGCCATTTTGAAAGAACTTGCCACTCTCAATGGATATTTACTTTTTATACACCGTCTGTTTTTGCTTGTACAACTTTTTTAACACATTTTCTAAATTCCTGCACCACTGCTACCCTAAGTGGTTACAAAAAAACGTGAATGCTTGCAGTTCGAGAGAAAATCAGGGTGCCATTGTGATCCCAGATTACAGCAAAGGTGTCAACCACTGAATGAAAGGGTTTATGGTAATAGTAATGGGTATTCATTTAATAATACACGACCAACGAAGGTACTTTGTGCTGTCAAACAGATAGATAAAAGAACAAGGCTGCTGATCTAAGAGAGTGAGAACAAAGATAAACCAGGAAATTAATGCTTTCTCAAAATAAAACATATTTGATGGCTGACTCCTTAAATTAATAGAAACAGAGTTAATCCCTGGATTCAGCACATGCTCCTGACTCAGCTGAAAATATCGGAACTGATTGTGATAGAACCATGCTGATGCAATCCTAGAGCCGGAGCGTGCTCTATAAATGCAAGAGGATTTAACATTTGCGCCATTTCACTATGCATTTTGGTAACTTTAGCCTAATTCATTCTGCACATCTTCGCAGATGGAATATCCTAACTTGTTAAGGTCAGCAAAGAGCTCCTGCTTCTTCGGGAGCCCCTCAAAAGCAAGTGTGTCTACTGGCTGCATCCATTCAGACTTGCCTGTCGTTCTAATCACACTTTAACTTTCTTGACCTTCAGTACACTTTGTATAAGACTTTTGTGAGGTTACTGTTATCACTCGTGTCCTCTTATTACAGACAGTATGAGGATTTCATTCAAAATAGAAATGATAGATTCCGTTCATTGTAAACCACCTTTGTGGAGAAGCGTGGCTCAGTGGTTAGAGGCGGCAGACCTGGAAGCTGAGATCAGCCGTGGACCAGGGTTCGATTCCCCGCCTCGGCGGGTCTCGGGCTCAAAAATTCCACGGACTCGATAATTCTCGTTCCGGTGCCTACTCAACTCACGGGGTCACACTCTGCGACTCTGGGCAATAGCTTGCTTAATCTCCACTACGGCCCCTCGCGGCGGGATGCCTGGCTTTCACCTTGTGGACACCCTGCCGGGGTATCTCACAGGGGAATACCAGGACGGGTTCCCTAAGCAAGCGCCGAGATGCCTATGGGTAGTCGTGCGCTATACAAGAGCCTAATCATTTCATTTCAGTGGCAGTACTAAGCACCTAATTATGGCCAATATAAGGCACCCTCCTTATTGACTTGTCTATTCCTTACATCACATCTAACTACTATGGGAATTGGAGATCAATCACGTTACATCAAATTAACTTATAAAACGTGGACCAATTGAATCAAACCTAGTTCGAGCATGCTGGTTCTATTTAGTTGGGCTAATTCATATTGTATATCTCTGTATGGTAATACCACTCAAATTAAAGGTTATAAACTTCATTGATTCCATTGAACCCCCACAATACCTCACAACTAAAGATATCTAGTACATCAATAGTGCAATCCAAGGCTTACCTCCTTATTATCTCTAGTATTCACATCACATCCAACTAATATGAAAAATCACATACCAAAAGCATGAGTTTACTTGTACGTCATGCACTAGTTTAACAGTCCTAAGTATATCACCCAGATTCTTTATAACTAGTTACTGTCTTTCATTGCATTATATACCTATCCTAAACGGGGTAAAGGCCTTTACAATGCAAGCTGATCCACACATGCGTTTCCCCACAAGTGGAACCACGCTTGCCTTTACCGCACATGACTTAACCACGCATATGCGTGGTTAAGGCAGTGCGTAGTCTAGAAGCGTGGATGGGCGGACAAAGGAAGAGCTAGGATCGGGAGACATGGATGTGGTCTAGTATTGCTTTTCTTTTGGTTTTGAGGGGGGGTTGTTATTAGGGCTTGGGGTTGGGGTGTTTTTAGGGCTCGGGGAAGGTCAGGGTTGTATTTAGGGCTCAGAGGGGGTAGGGGTTCTCTTTAGGGCTCAGGGGCAGGTCAGAGTTGTTTTTAGGGCTCGGGCGGTGGGGTTTATTTTTAGGGAGTGACGTTTTTAGGGCTGGGGGAGTCAGGGTTGTTTTTAGGGCTGCGGGCGGGGTACTCTAGGTCTAGGTGTCAGAGCTTACAAGTTTCCTACTTCCTTGTATTAGTAGCTTATCCAGTCCTAGTTTTTCAATTATATGCTGGGATTTGGAGGCATGTTCCACCCAATATAAAATCAAGAATACAACTCCCAAATTTCAAAGAAAGTACCTGCAAAGGATGGGGAACTAGGAAACTTGGGTGGTCTGTATTATCAGTAACTCTGGGGTTGGAGCAGGACTTAACACGTCATGCAGTGGAGTTACTCAGCGAAATACCAGGGGACTTGGATGAGCTACTGGGAAGCAAGACTTGAATTTGCGATTCCTGGTAAATTCTCATTTATGAGGGGGACTTGTTATTCCTGTTACTATACCCCTCCTCCTTTAGACCCCTCCTTTATTTCTCTATCGACTCCTGAGCTTTCTTCCTCTTTATACTACCTCCTGACCTCTTTTCTTTCAACTGTATTGCCTTTACCCCATCCTGTTGGCCTCCTCTATTTACCTTCACCAGTGCTTTAAATGGGCCGATTTTCACCGGTACTAAATACCTGGACTTTTTAATTTTTATCTCTGGAGTACTGGAATTTCTCCTCAGATAAGGAGAGTACCGGTACTCACGGGTTCCAGCATCAACGGTGAAGCTGTTCTGCCAAACAACATGTATTCAAAACATTGCGGTTGGCACCATAATGAAAATTTACTGTACACCTCCCAACCCAAGCTGAACCACGCATCTTCTGCGTGACTAACTGCAGCATGTGTTCAGTCAGTCAGAGAGTAGTATAAATATGTTGCTAACGCTATGATAGTCCAGCGCTTGCTTTAGAATTCTTATTGCGCCTGCCAACCCACGTATTCCAAGCGTTTTCAGTTGGCTGGTTAGGTTCAGCCAGGTCTTTAACAGATCGTCTCTTTCGTTTCCAGACGAACAAAGTTACAATATTTATGTATTTGGCATAAGTAATTAACCTCAGCAGTGTAGATTAGAAATTAGGTGTTTGTAGCAGCATTTCAGATTCCAGAAACCTCAAAGCCTGGGTGCAGAAAGTGCTTTTCCCTTTTCTTAGCTGAGGAAAGTGAATATACTGATGGGGAACTGTTGACATTTTATGAGAATTCCATTAACAAAATATTGTCAGCTTTGTGAGCAAATGATGCAGCAGGTTTTTCATAGTGGAGTCAAATGTATTTTAAAAACGGGCACTTTTGAGGCCAACACCAGTTATTTTAAACGGGAAGGTCCACAATGAGTGTTGGAAATGGAAGAAAATTACTTTGTGACCCCATAAATTGGGACTAAGAGTTGGTAGCAGAGGGTGGACTAAGTCACAAAGAGCACAGTCTGACAGTCAACTTATGAATTCATTTTCTAAACTCCGCCCCAAATAAATTGTCAAAAAGGGCAAATTTGAGAGTAAGTATTCATTAGGATGATAGCATTCATTTAATTCAGGAATCTGGTGACTCTAAACTTCCATCCTCATTTTGGGCAGTGGCGGTTGGTGTGCGGGCAGAGTGGTGAGGCAGGGGTTGAAGAAGAGATGGAAGGAGGGGAAACGGACAATAAATAAATATTTAAAAAAAATACAAGAACTTGCATGCAGCGCGACGCTCTTTTCCGTGTCCTCGCTGCAGCACATGCTCTCAGCCTCCCCAGCGGCCAATCCTGATGCTGCTTTCATGTTTGAAAGCAGCGTCATTATTGGCCTGTGCGCTGGGAATTTGTGCTCCCAGAGAGAATGGGGGCCTGTGCTTTGCTGTCTCCAACTCAG
This sequence comes from Lissotriton helveticus, assembly GCF_964261635.1. Taxonomy (NCBI): domain Eukaryota; kingdom Metazoa; phylum Chordata; class Amphibia; order Caudata; family Salamandridae; genus Lissotriton; species Lissotriton helveticus. The sequence goes on from NC_136070.1 coordinate 892,091,261, forward strand.
CAACGCAGCTGGGTTGGAAACAGCTCAGTGCGATTTGGCTGGCCTGAGACAGCCGGCCCAACTGACATGCGCACTGACAACAGTGCAACCACTCTCTCTGCCACTGCCCTCGCGATGGCCACACCCCTAAGGCTCGTCCAGTCCTCAGAACCTTGAAAATAAAACAATAATAAACCTGTTTTATCATCTTTTTTTTCAAGTATAAAGCTGGCAAGGAGGATGCTATGCTCTACCACCATAGCAGAGGAACCACCACTGTCAGAATGCTTTAAATCGCTTTGGTATACCCACCAAGCCCAGATATTATATTTGTGTGTGTCTCAATGTGTGGAGTCACCCATATTTATTGTCCGGTAGAGTTGCTGAGGTGATTCTTTTCCACTTATCCTTTAACATTCTTTCAAAGCATGCAGATTTCTTATATTGATAACTTGAAGTTTAAAAACCTAGCCCCATCCTTATCCCCAGCCACAAACTCCACATGTAGTCCACAGCTTCATTTGGTGAGTACCTGCACTTATTTTCTCCATTTAAAGCACTGACCTCCAGTAATTACTTTCCCTTTTCCTCATCTAAGTCCTTTGAACAATTTCCTGCTTCGCTTTTCATTCCCCACCTTTTCTTTCTCCTCAAGCGTCTTTCTCATAATGAGCCCTGTGTACTGACTCCAAATACTTGTCCACTGCTGCCCGGTAGCCTCATTTTTTGGGTTTACTAAAGCCTGCCTGTGGCCTGTCTGTCTTGGGTCAGTCTTCCAAGCTGTCCATGAAGTGTCGACAGAGAACTGGGCCCCTGAGAGGCAGTATTAAGTCAAATCTGAGGAATGGAGGTTGCCAGTTAAAAATAAATTTACCAGCTGGGGGCCTCTCTCACCTCAGTGTAACAAGTCAGTGGTCCATTTGTCCAGTGGCGTAGCCAGATACTGGTGTAGTACCTCATCCGTGGGCCAGGCATGGCTCATGTGAGTCAATAAAAGGGAAGGAACAGCACGTAGTTCATCTACCGAGCTATGACTAATTGTTTGGTGTGTTGTGTTCCCGCGCTGCGTAGTGCGCCGCCAGTATATCATTAAATATATTGCCCCATCACACTGGCGACGAGGGGGTCGCAACCTGCTCGCCACTAACCTTCCTGACTGTTGCCTGACAACGTCCTGCGGTGCCCATTAGAGGCGTCCTGCGTTGCCCAGAGAAGACGTGGTTTCCACATCGCTGGCACAGCAGGAGGTGGCTTCCACGGTCCACCCAGCGCTGAGGAGGAAGAATCAGCAGCAGCAGCGAGTACTGGCTGCCATGCCGGAAAGGATGCGTGAGCCGCAGGGTAGCGTCCCATGTGCTACGAGGTCAGCCTCGCCCGCGAGGAATAGTGAAAGGAGCGTGACTCAGCTCAAGTGCTGGAGCTCTCAGCAGCACCGTCTTCACTGACGGAGCCAACCACCAGAAAGCACCGGGTCAGCAGCGAGGGGTATGAACAGCTAGTACAAGCAGCTACTGAAACAAGCCCAGGCAAATTCAAGTGAAGACCGGTTCACACAGGGAGGAAGCTAATTGACACCACTATTAACAGGAAAAATTAGTCAAGCCACAGGTAGCACCATCATTATCGAGCAAAGCCACATCAGCAGGGTCTGTGAAGGACAATAGAAAAAAAAAACATTCGCAAGAGGAAAAACACCCACAAGCAGAGCAAGGGAAAGTGGCCAAACAATACCAAAGGGTAGATGAAGCCCCAGCACCGCCTCAACCAGGGTCCCTCGTACAGCTCGTCCCCACTACTGTTTAGTGAACTGGAAGACCCAGCGACCACATCCCCGCGATGGAAGATATGGATAGAGATATTAAACAACTACTTTGTGGTGACAAGGGAGGCGGATGGAGTGGTTAAAAGGTCACTACTACTCCATTATGCCGGAGATCTTCAAGCATCTGCCAAACACCGGCATTGCTACGGACTATGACGCAGCTGTTTGGGCATGGAATGCACACCTTTGACCCACAGCTCAACCCAGACTTTGAGAGGTTTAAGCTGCGCCAGCACGCCAATGGGAGGGTGAGTCGATCGACGCGTTCTATGCCCGCCTGTGGGAGCTGGCCAGCACCTGCTTGGTGGAAGATCAGCCGAAGGAGATCAAAGCGCAGATCATCCAAGGGTGTCGGGACAAAGTGCTCAGAGTACTCATACTGCGCCAACCAAAAATAAGCCTGGAAAACATACTAACACTAGAGAGGATGCTTGACCTATCTGCAGCGAGATGGCCAAGCTCTCACAAGAGCTCAAGAAAGACCTGCAAGCATCAAAACGGACAGGATCAACAACCTCCTCGTGAAGACAAAACACGACATGTACCAGAAACAAAAACCACCAGGGACAAAAGGGAAGTGCGGCTATTGTGGGCGAGAAGAACACCCAGCCGGTTAATGCCCTGCCCAAGGACGGACCTGCGCCAACTGTGGTATCCCTAACCACTTTGCTGTGGTGTGCCGGAAGAAAGCCAGAGGAAGATACAACAGAGGGCAGAAGCCACCATCCAGAGCAGTACGTCAGTTGTCAATCATGAACATATTGCAACGTTAAAAGCCAAAAGGGGCCAGCTGGGTAAGCCAAGGGCAAGAGGACTCATCGGATGAGGATAACGTAGAAACATACCTCATAACATTTCCTCAAGAGCTCAAGCACCGCTGGAGGCCCCAACCCACGTGCGTGGTTAAGATCGCAGGCCCGAAGTAAAGGCAATCATCGACACTGGGGCATTAGTGAACGTCATGGACGTCCAACAGTACCTCCAGCTTAGGCCCAAGCCTCTACTTACACTGTCCAAAATTAGGATATTCGCCTACTGAAGCCAAGCCTCGTTACCCCTAAGAGGGAAGATGTCCATACCAGTCACAGCGGAAGACCAAGAGGTAATGACGACGATCCACATCATAGACTGCAAGGCGGACACCCTGATCGTCAGCCACACCGCTGAGGATCTGGGGCTGGTGTCCTTCACAAGGAGTGTTCTAACACACTAGGTTGAAGATATCCTAAACCATTTCCCGCAATTATTTCAGGGCTAGGTCATCTCAACTGCCCGCCCATTAAGCTGCATATTGACAAGACCGTAATCCCAGTGGCACTAAGACACCGACGGGTCCCCTTCCACCTACGGCCGTTGATAAGGAAGGAGCTGGAGAAACTCGAGAGGCAGGGTGTGATCGAAAGAGTGTCCGGCCCAATGCTGTGGGTGTCGCCGAAAAGCCCAAGCACCGGGCACAATACGGCTGTGTATTGACAGGAGACTCCCCAATCGGGCAATCAAACGAGAATGACACATTACCCCAATGATAAATGATATAATCGCGGATATAAACGGATCCCGATGATTCTCCAAGTTGGATCTCAATGCGGGTATCACCAATTATGCTTAGCAGGAGCTAGCAGGTATATAACGATGTTTACCACTCACCTAGCGCTGCAGCGCTACAAATGATCGAACTTTGGAATATCATCAGCGGACAAAGTTTTTCAGATCACCATCCGAGAGATGCTGTCAGGGCTACCAGTTGTGCTAAACGTCAGTGACGATATACGGATCCACTGAGCGACAGCTGCAGAGCACCACAGACACCTGAAAGACACCCTATGGCGCCTCAGCGAGCATGGTGTGACACTTCACCGGGAAAAGTGTTCATTCTTCCAGCCCTCCCTGGAGTTCTTCTGCTATGTGTTCAACCAAGAGGATATTCAGGTTAACCCCAGCAAATCACAAGCTATCCTGGATTCGCCGGCCCTCAGCACCCCATCGGAATTGAGGAGCTTCCTCGGCATGGCCACCTACTGTGGGCGGTTCATCCCGGACCTCGCTACCCTGGCCGAACCACTGCAAGCCCTCACTAAGACAGAAGCCAAATGGACCTGTGGTACTCGGGAAGATAAGGCATTCCAGAGCATCAAAGATGCCCTCCTCAGTGAGGCCACCCTAGCATACTTCAATCCAGCCCATAGAACAGAGCTGCTAGTAGATGCAAGTCCGGTAGGCCTTGATGCGGTGCTGACCCAGGAACAGGAGCCGGGACGATGGGTCGCGCTAGCGTTCGCCAGTAAATCATTGAATCCAACCGAATCCAGATATGCCCAAATCAAGCACGAAGCGCTCGCCATTAAGTAGGCCTGCAATCATTTCCACCTGTATCTGAGCAGCCAACCCTTCACGGTGGTGACTGAGCTCCAGCCACTGGTTCCGCTGTTTAAAGGATCAGCTCCATACTGACCGCCGCGGATCGAGAGGTGGGCTGTCCAGTTGCAACACTACCACATGGAAGTGGTGTACTGCTCAGGAGCTAAAAATCCCTGCAGACTTTCTATCTCTTCACTCCACACAGGGGAAGGCAAATGGACCTCCAGATGAATCGGAGCACTACATCAGAATGATCTCAAGAGTGGCATGCCCTCAAGCTGTGCCTTTTCCAGATGGATAGAGGCCTACCCCCTAAAGGATAATACTGCCTTGTCTACAGCCAAGGTTTTGCTCAAAGAATTCTTTCGCAGATATGGTTTGCCGAGGATGGTATGGAGTGATAATGGAAATGAATTTGTGGGTCAGATTATGAAGAAAGTATGTGCGGGTCTGGGTATCAAACAGAAATTTCACGCTGCGAATCACCCCCAGTCAGCAGGCCTGGTCGAGTGCTATATTGGCACTCTGACGCTGAAGTTGGCCAAGGTGCAAGCGAGCTCTGGTCTTACATGGCCCGATGCCTTACCATTGGCACTTTTGTCCACGAGAACGATAGTACATTCTCGCGTGGGACTTAGCCCATACGAGATTGTTTTTGGACGCCCGGCGAATGTCTGGGGTGTGCCGAGGCCTAAGAAGTACAGTGATATCGAGTACCCTATGTTGGTTAACTACTTACATAATTTGACTGCTAAATTGCGTTTTCTTCACCAACAGGTCCATGACACTTTGCCTTCAGTTTCTGTAGACGCAGGCCACATGATTCAACCTGGCGACTGGATTCTAACCAGGAATTTCCAGAGGTCAAAGAACTTGGAACCAAGATGGACCAGTCCATACCAAGTCCTGTTATCAACTCGGACTGCTATCAAGGTGTTCGGCAAGAAAAACTGGGTACATGGTACCCATTGCAAGAAAATACCTTTGCCCTTACCGTACGATAAGTGGGTCCAGGAAGGTGTTGCGGATTCTGAGAGTGAAAGGGTTCCAAGATTTGTACCTTTTAGCGATGCACATCTGGAATGGCCTCAGTCAGAACGTGCGGATAATGAAGTCTTGCAAGAAGCTGTGCCGCCGTGTTTGAGATTTGATACTACGTATCCAGAGACACTCTTTCAGGATCAAACTGTGCCTGGTAAAGAACGCTACAACTTAAGGTCTAAAAAGGACAAATAAAATCTGATTTTTTTTGTGAATTACACTCTTTCAGACAAGAGACTATTTTTCTTTTTCTTTTTTGAGCCACCATCCGGGTTCAGCTGCAGGGTCGCGGTATAAGACTTAAGGGGTGGCCCGCGTATTGACGAAAGGTCTGCGGTTCTAGGTTCGTCTAGGACGCCTGGACGCACACTTGAGTGAAGAAGGAAAATTGCCGCGAGCAGCACGTTAGAGGATGGAGTCTATTGTAACTGAAATAGATGTTGAGAGAATAGAGCTTAATACAAGATTTTGTACATTGATATATAGCAAATGTTTTATAATATTATGCTTTTTGATGTTTTTAAGTATCACATTAGCTTGTGTGGGTTGGATTGTCTATGTTACACAACAGACACCTGCACCCACCTCCCAACCTATGCTTTCTTTCACTACTGTTTCTCTGCACCAGTTTTACACGTTGCCTGAACATGAACAAACAAGGAGATCAGAATTTGTCAACAACTCGTTCATACAGTTGTTGCACCAGCATCAGTTAGTAGTAAATACCACTAATTGTTGGGTTTGTGGTCTTATGCCTCATACGACAGATAAAGGTATGCCATATTTGGTTTTGCCTTTTTCTTTTAATGGGTCTGTGTGGGCTTTTCAGACCATGTTTATCTACGCAAATGAGGTACGCCCCTTACGTTCCCTTAAAGATAACTCCGGCAATAGTGCCTTGATAGAGGGAATAGTAGCTATGATCCGAGATATTGATGCATATAATACTATCCCTAAGGATGAGGTGCAGGCTTATGTTGGTTGGAACGTCACTGGATATAGTACCAGTTTGACAGAAAAGGAGAGACGAAAAAGGTCTCCCCCTATTTGGATTGTACCCCACCGAGGCCATTTTTGTCTGCAAGGTACTGGTCGGAATCCGAAAGCTCAGCTAGGTAAGAGTGTGTGTGCTCAAACTTATGTCTATTCATCCTGGACTTCTCCACCGTTTGTGCCAGCTAAAGGCACATATTTTGTTTGTCATGACAGAGCCTACACATGGTTGCCACCTGATTTTTCAGGAACATGTTATGTGGCGTTTTTGCTTCCCCCTACATACACTACTGCTTCAGACTATCATAGAACGAGATATGGTAGAGGTGTCTTCAATCAGGAAGATACTGCAGCACACGAAGTAGGAGATTTCTTCAAGGGCTTCCTGCCCTTTGGGGTCCTATGATCAATAGTAGGCATATTCGACAGCTCGTCCGCATTGTTGAAGCTACTATTAATGAGACAGCAGGTGCTCTTAGTAATGTTACAGCTGAGCTTCAAGCGGACCGCCTTATGACTTTGCAGAACCGTATGGTATTAGACATCATACTTGCAGATCGAGGAGGAGTATGTAAATTGATTGGATCTAGTTGCTGTGTTTACATACCAGATAATGCCCCTACAGTGTACCAGCCATATCTAGGTTGCATAAGATCTCTGAGTCTATCCATGTAGACGAAGGAGACTGGTCATTGGCGGGAAGGTTTTGGGGACTGCTGTCCAAATGGGGATGGAAGATTCTACATTCCTTGGTATGGTTTTAGCCATCCTTTTCTCTTGTTGTCTTTGCATCCAGTGTGGTCCCGCCATTTGTAGTCTTTGTGCTACTATGTGTGTTCGGAGACCTGTCCCGAGAGAAGCAGAGAATAATAAAATGATGCTACAGCAACACTTTGATGACCTAATGAATATTGATATAGACCTAGATTCAGATTAACATGAGTCTTAGGTTATTGCCTACGTAATGGCAAAAGGAGGGTCTGAGGTTCTGTAATTCTCGAGTCTGACTCTATTTTGTTCTGTGCCACCATTTTGTGTTGCCCTCACGTAGGCCTGTAAGGGTAACCTGGCGAACGAAGTGGCCTGGCCTTCTTAGTTCATGTATACATAAACTAGGTTTCTTTTTGACTCTGAAATTAACTGTAAGAAACTGACCTCTTCACCTGAAACTGACCTTGCAAAGCCAATTTCCCTGATCGATCTTTATCTGAGATTGCCAATCAATGTTCAGGACATCGTTAACTTTTTAGTTTCCTTGCACATGCTTTATCTTGTTCAGCATCTGTTACTGTTTCTTTTTTTATGTTTCTTCATTACATGGGTTATGCTTTCAATTATAGGTTTGTCCGGCTTGTGGAGATTGAATTTGGGACATTCCTAATAATTAACTTTTGGGTTGGGATACTGTAAATTGAGTTTTTGCTATGTGATACTTTGTTTGAAAATTTATCTTATTGGTTAGAATTTTGTGCAGTGGGTGTACATTTATAATGTGAATATTGATTATAAAAGGAGACGTCTCGCCTTAGTAAAATGAGCAGTCTCCTGGAAATTTACACCGTGATGTATTTCTAGGATCACTGTTACTAGCTGCAGCTAATAAACTTGGTCTCTGACGCCATCCAGAAGTATTCCGTGTCTTTGAATACCAAGACAGGTGAACTCGAAGATCTTAGGCGTGTCCCTGACGCCGCTGGGTTAAACCCCGGTTCTTCAAAGCCATGACCTTAGATGACATACAGAAGGTGGCTGAGCTTGACCCTGTGTATACCAGTACCATCCAAGCTGTACAAAGTGGGTCATGCAGAGAATTTCTCACACAGCCAAATGACTGGTCCTCGGAGAATAAGGATGAACTAAGCAAGATGTGGAGAGTAAGGAACAAACTCAGTGCCACGGAAAGAGGTATCCTCCTGCGGGGTTCCTGCCTAGTGATCCCCCAGACACTTTGGCAACAGGTCACCCAGTTCGCACATAGTGGACATCAAGGCACCACCAAGATGAAATCCCAGATGCGGGAGAAGGTGTGGTTCCCAGAACTGGAGGCAATGGTAGAAGAGCTAGTGCGCAAGTGCCTGGCCTGTCAGCCAACCAGCCTGCAGGAGCGCCCGGCTCCAGTATTGACGGAAGAACCCTGCACCGACTCGTGGAAAAGCTAAGCATAGACTTTGTAAGTTTCCCAGGGGGAAAACCATACTTGTCCTGGTAGATGCCTACTCCAAGTACCCGATTGTGGAAGTGATTCCATCAACAGTGTTTATACACATGGCGCCCATCCTGGAGAAAGTATTCACAACATTCGGCCTCCTAGCCAAGATCAGGAGCAACAATAGGCCCCCATTTCATGGAGAGGAGTTCGCGGAGTTCCTTACTCAGCGAGGAATCCACCACCCCGCAATGGCCCTAGGCCATAGGTCTTCAAACTGTGGGGCGCTCCCCCGTGGGGGGGCACAGCATCCCCTCGGGGGGGGGCACTCCCCCTCCACTTCATCTTCCATTGTTGCCTCCAGGCGCCGGTTGTGTGTCTCAGCTATAGTCAGAGTGGAGATGCAGAGGCGCTAAGAGGGGAAAAAAGATAACAAAGCCTCGTTCACACGTGAATGGTCTTTTAACGACCTGTGAAGTACTCGGGTGCAGCTGGCCTCTGCTCTAGAGCCAAAGGAAAATCAAGAGGGAGGGACTTAAAACGACAGCACTGGGGTTGCTCTAATTTACTCACCTAGATAAATAAAGGGTCCTGGTGGATGTATTAATCAGACAAGAACTTTCCCAAAATGCAGAACATTTCTGTAGCAGGAAGGAGCGGTGACCTCTCCCACAGAGATTATACGAGGGATTATGTTTTTATTTAATGGCAGCTCCCAGTGATGTCAACTGCAAACTCTGATATATCACTGTAATTCCATCAAAACACATCACAAGCTCACAGGACCTTCTATTACAGTGGTCACGTTTAAAAATACTTTACAACCAGACCATCTCATGCATGCAATAACTGTTTCTGCATTTTTAAGTAGTTTATTTCTAAGTTAATATTGAGGCTGCTGGGGAGGTTTAGGTAGCTACATTTCTATGAAATGCACTGCAGCTGTGTGAAATTCACCCGAAATAAAATGTATTGGAAAAGTTATGGTAAGCTATGACGTCCTCATGCAGGCCTTATATCAAATCGTTGAAGAGTAAGACCCGCACAAGAAAGTTGCCCAGGAATTTGGGAAAGCGAGCTGATGTCTGCAAACTTCAATAATGAAATGGGATACGGATGATGCTGCAGTGGCAGCTGCGTGGGGTACAGTGCCAGCGATCTGACCCATTTTATACCCAAAACAGTGCACAAGCAAAAGTCAGGGTGCCGAGTGTGCTTTATGCTGCGTGCCCTTTCCTATCTCATAGGACTGTATGTATGGGCTGCAAAGAGAAGGGCCCAGTCCTCTGACTTACAGATGTGCCGTTCTGCAGTGTCTTGTCTGTAGTAGAGGTTGCCTGATAGTCTTTGAAGCAGACTCCAGATAGGTGCCCCTGCGCAGAGGCAGACTCTGTCAGGTTCAGGAACACGAAAGTGCTCCTCCTTTTTTCCATAGGAAGCGAACTCTCCAGTGACCTACAGTCCATGGCTGTACGCTTATTAACAGAAAGGCGTCCTGCTGCTGTTTTGTGTAACCCCTGGGTGTGGGGTACCACCCGCCCTTCCACGACGATGTGGAATAATGTCCCTGTGAGAGCGAATGTGTGGTAAATATACTACCTACTATACTATATACTAATTTATTTAAAGGTTGGTAAGGTGGGGGGTTTCCCCATGAGGCTTGGACCCAGAAGAAGAAAGTGCAGAAAGGAGAGCAATAAGCTCAAAAAGTAGCTCAAAAAGAGTCTAGAGCACAACTTGTTAATAATGGATTTTACATGAGTGAGGATCTAAAGAAGCTCTTAGATGATTGTGTGAACAATAGCTTTGAAAGGAAACAAACTACAGCCAAGAAGAAATGGGGTTCATTCAAGCTTCAGCAGAGACCAGTCTTGTAATTGAATGTCTGACTGCCTGAGGTTTACCTTTCTTCTGAATGTTGATTGCAATGGAATTTAAGAAAGTTGTGTAATGTATATTTAAGGATCTTTTAACATGTCACAAGTGAAATGTTGCTCATGCTGACTTCAAGGTCCTGTCCGCCATTTATTTGGCATCTTTATGAGGTCTGAATACACGTAGGGTTGATTCTGTGTCTACAATTAATTTGTTATCTGTAAATCAAATTCTCTGCGTCCTGGGTGGGACTGTGTGAAACTTCTTATATTGAAGTGTATTCTTGTAAAATTAATGAATTTTGTGTTACGTAAAATGTGCAGATCTTCACCATTTCCCATAATGTAACATTTCTTGCAGGAGAATGGATCAAGTCATAAATGTGTCAACAAAGTCTGGCTTCAAATCATGATGCAGCTTGGAGATCTCTACCTAACACATATACACAATGGGACTGATTCACAAAGGGCCGCCACCCTCGTGACAGAGGCCCTGCAGTTGTGGGGAGGTCTCCTCACTCGGGTGGAATCTCTGCAATGAGAATACTCATATTTTATAGAAGACGCTTGTGCAACCCTATCTGTAATACTGGTGAACATGTAACGCCAGCGCTATCTCAAGTCCACAGTTCCTCATTTGCAGGGGGGTGAATCTCTTTGCCTCTCCACCTGTGCCATAAAATGGACTTGGCTAAAAAAGGCGAAGAAGCCATCAGGACGACGCTACAAAAGGTGGCGCAGCACTGTCAGTGCACCCATTAAAGGCAGCCCTCTGTAGGGAACTCAAGATGTCCTATGGGTCCTTCAGACATCTACCAGCAAGCAGACTTCAGTTTACTAAACACTCTTAATTTATTTAATATTATTTGCCCTATGCGACCTGAGCTCTGCAGGAGGGAAGAGCCATCAATGATGGAGAGTACCAGCTTCCAGAAAATTTTTGTCAGGTGGTGGTGATGTTGGGGGGACTCGGCGTGTAAAAAGTTTCAGATGGGGGGGCTCAGCCGACAAAAGGTTGAAGACCTCTGCCCTAGGCGAACGGCGACGTAGAACGGTTCATGCGCATGCTGAACAAAACACTGCGCATCGCCCTCGTCAAACAGACCGATCTGGAACAATGCCTAAACCTGTTCCTCCGTGAGTACAGGAGCACTCCCCACTGCACAACGTTACAGTCAACCGGGCGATGATGTTCAATGGAGCCCGGAGAGACCTACTGCCCGCCTTTACGGGTTGAAAACCTCCGCCTCATGACACACGAAGTACACGGGGAAGCGAAGGAATGACCGACCTAGCACGCGCCGCCAGGCTGTGCAACAATCGCTCCTACCTGGTGCAACGTGCTTATCAGGAATAGACGCCCAGGAGGCAAGTTCAAAACCACCCATGAACCAGGGACCTGGACAGTCGTGGTCAAGAGCGGCGCCATGGTAATGGCCCGACGAGGGACGGAAGAAGTCTCCCGTAACATGTCCTGGTTCAAGGAAGTTCCGTTAACCCCATCTCGACCCATCTCGGAGTCCTCTCCAGAATCGGCATGGAACTCTGACTACCATCCAGCCAGCGAACAGGAGGAAGGCACATGTCCCGAGGAATCCGGAGAACCATCATCAGATCCACCAACCGTCATGACTTCACGGTGTGACCCACTGATCCGTAATTATCTGCAGTGCTACAGTTTCAGGTCAAACCCTCCGCCAAGCTCCCGGCTTCAGGACTTTGTGTGCTAAATTATTAAGGCTATGCTCAAGGACTAACTTGGGAAGGGATGTAACAGGTCAGTGGTCCTGTTGTCCAGTGATGTAACCATATGCTGGTGTAGTACCACATCCGCTGGCAGAGGTGCAACTAGAGCCAAATTTCAGAGGGGGGGGGGGGGGCGAATGGCTAAAAAAAAAAATCAGGAATTCGGGGGAGGGGGGGAGGGGGACGGGGACTAATTCTTCCAGCCATAGGCAGAGTGAAGATGCAGGGGCTCTAAGAAGACGTGAAAAACAACAAATCCTCATTAACAAGCAGTTGGTATTTTAACCCCTTGCATGCTGATGACGGCGCCCCAGCCGTCATGCACTACGGCGCTCGTTTGCTGATGACGGCTGGGGGCCATCATGAACCCGCCCACTCTTTAAAAGTGCCGCACAGGCGCAGAATGCAAGACCTGTGAAGTACTCAGGCGCGGCTGTGTCTGTGCGTGGAAACTATCTCTGTTCGGGCTGCCACACACGTTTGAAGCCCTTTCAGCCCAATGGGCATTGCGCTCCTGTCCGTTGGCCAGGCGTGGCTCACTTGAGTTAATAAAAGGGGAGGAACCGCACGTGGTTCATCTCCCAAGCTATTACTAATTGTGTGGTGTGTTGTGTCACCGCGCTGCGTAGCGCGCTAGCCAGACTAGCCAGTATACCATTCAATATATTGCCCCATCACACTCAGCAACCCCGGTGCCACTACACCGCCAGTCCACCACTGATAATTACGTCCCTGGCAAATAGCACAAAAGATTGAGAAACATTTCTTAACAAGCCATTTCTCCACGATCTGTAAATTACACTGTTCTTCTTCTGAACACTGGGTAGCAGCAGAACATCAAATATTGGATGATTGTGAAGCACGATTCTTTTTCTGAGGCGGATAAAACGTTACACGCGCCAAGCCCTACAATGCCTGCCCGGTGACCTAAGGAGTACTGATTGAATTTGAGGAAATTAGAATGACCAGGACTAGAAGGGGACATACGTACCCCGGCTTTGTGCTCTATTTAACAAGAGAAAGGCCGAGTTTATTTTTTTTTTAATTTAAATGTGTGCAATAGTTTCACTGTGACATACTATGAGCTTAGATTAGACGTTTCAAGGCATGTTAGTTCATTACGCATTGCTTGTTAAAAACCCCACTTTGTGACTTCTTGTTTGCTAGTAATATCATCAGTGGTTGAATTAGAAAAAACCTAATCCGAGCATACAGTGATACGGCTAGTGGTGTGGGTGGGTGCATGTGCTCAGGGCAAAACCGGACAATGTAACTCGTGCAGGGAACTAATTAGAAGAGAGAACGTCTGGTTTTTACGCTTTTCTTTCTGCAAATCCGAAACTTTTCTCGGACTCCTGAAAAGCTGAGCCAAGTGCAGGTTTTAGAGGCATAGGGGCAGATTTACAAGCCCCGTGAGCCACTTTTGCGTCACTTTTCCCATGTTAAAAGTGACGCAAAAGTGGCGCAAGGGGCTTGTAAATCTGCCCCATAGTACTTACTGGGAATATTGTGTACCTTGGATTCACCCTTTGCTAATTTGTTGTAATTTAATTAATATAGCGTTCAACTACAAACTGGTCAAATTTACCGCAGTATGCACATTAATATTTTTCTTTTGCTTTATTTTTTTTTCTTTTCCTCAGTAAAAAGTAATCCCTATGGAGGAAACGTCGGGGCATATTACCAACAACTAGCGATAATTATCGCTATGTTGGCTTAGCGGCAATATTTTTATCGCCGTGCTGCGGCGATTTTTATCGCTTAGGAACCTTGCTATTATTAAGGTTTATCTCCTAAGCGATAAAAATCGGCCGAAATGCATGAATATCGCTGAAAAGTCAGCGATATTCAGGCATTACCGAGCTAATGCTCTTAGCCATGTTATCCACCTACCATTGGATAACATGGCTAAGAACTGCTCAGGGACAGGTGTTAGCTTTTGGAGATATTCGCGCTTAGTGCGAATATCTCCAAAAGTTGGTAATAGGAGATAGCGATGTTAGCGACTGTTTCCAGTCGCTAACATCTTAGCACGCCCACTTTGCATGTCATTAGTGATAAATTTCATTGACATGCAAAGCAGGGCCCAAGATGGTCGCTATCTCCTACTAGCTGTCACTAACTGGTGTTAGCGACAGCTAGGTAATAGGGAGATAATTCTATCTCCGCTTTCTTGGCTTTTTAAAGCCAAAAAAGATAAACCCCCTTGATAATATTCCCCGTCTTCCTCTAATTCCCCTTCATATTTGGGAGTTGAAGCTGTTCTCTTCCGATCCTTTAAGGGAGGCATACCAGCCACTTTGTTGTAAAACTCTGACCATTTCCAGGGTGGAAAAGAGTCAGATTGGAATTTCTAAATGGCATCACCTCACAAGTTTGTGGGGCTTCAAAAACATACTTGCTCCATGTGTACTTCTGCCCAGTCATCGTGGAGAATTGCACAGTAGAAAAGAAATGATGCATGCATGGAATCCTTCCATGATTTCCTGACACGAATTTATGAAGCCATTTTAAGCCATGAGTGTGGTTTTTACAGCCAAAAATGCCTTTTGGAAACATCCCACTGCCCCTTCGCTCCTGCTGCAGTGTGTAAAAAAAACTATTGAGAGTTTTTCAGGAACATAGAGACAGACCTCAAGGTCCCAAGCACCAAATTCGATCATTTTTTCTCCTTTATAGGAAATGAAAGCATCCTTTTGATAGCAGCATATGAACCCAGAATGCTGGGGCATATTATCAAGTACCGGTGTTAAAATTATCGCCGTTTTATCAGAACATGGGCTTCTATGGGAATTAACAAGGGTGTATTATCAAGCCCATTATCGCCTTTTTATCGGCAGTTTCCTGCCGATAAAACAGCGATAATTTTAACACCGGTCCTTGATAATATGCCCCGCTGTTTCCTAAATATTGCCTGATTGGAGGTAACAATAGAAAATCTACAGAGTACCATTGTTTTTTTTTAAAGATATCTAGAACATGATATTTACGTCAGACAATATTTCCAACAACAATATACTGACATAAAAACATGTAGACACTTATTTCTTTTTGATTCACAACATTTATTTCATCATTTGCCAGCAAACAAAAGGGAGAGGATGTGGCCTAACGGCTCGACCTCGAAGATGGGAAACCGGGTTCGATTCTCGGCATGGACGCTCAACATCCTGTGATTCTGGACAAATCACTTGATCTCCCCGTGCCTAACAAAAATGACTGTGTCCCTCTGTAACCAAACTGGTGCTCATGTAAAGCCTCTGATACCTGACCTCTTCGGGTCGAACTATCTAAAACTCATTATTTTTTTTTTAAATGCCCAAGCAAAATTGTTTGAGATGTATTTGCCAAAATGTGTCTCACAGCTTGACTTTGGCTTCCTGATAACAACAGCATAACTTATTTTTCGCCAAAGCAACAGTATTGATATCATCTTTCCATTCTAAAATAAATCATCAAAATGATTTTGATTAATATAAACGTACATATAGAGTCTTTCTATCTCTGTCAAGTGTTCTACAAAAATATTTTGGGCCCTGTTGACAAGAAAAGTACATTTACACCTCCGCTTGAACGTACTTTTGCACCTTTTCCTGTTCAAAATCTTTCCAGGAGCAAGGGGCATATTATATCTAAACAAAAGGAGAGGTAGGGTAGTGGGACACTCTTACACCCCAGTATCAATCCAGTAAACAAAACAAGAGTATTCCAAGGCAGTTTTAGAGACCATCGGTAAGGAGCGAATAAACGACTTCACTTAAGGCGTTTTTTAAGAAAGCCCTCACTCACCACCTACTGATGACATGCTTCATCATCGGGCCCCACAGAAGGGACCTAGCATCCCTTCTGTGTGCTACAACGCCAGATCTACTGCGGAGCGGGTTGGTGGTTAAGGACAGTGCTGTGCAAAGAATATTAAGTGAGTGATGTGAGGTTAAAAAAAAGTCTGTAGTGTATCAGAATTAATTTTATTAGGATCACTAAGGACTTATAAATAAAATGATGTGTAGGAAATATGTCCACAATTATTCAAGTGGTAGTTTCCTAAGTCAGTCGACATGTTTCAGCCACGAAACGGTGTAAATTTACCTGGCATTCTTCAGGACTTGGTGTGGATAAACCCTGGCGGTATGGACTCTCTAAGGCCCACCCTTACCTAGGGACGTGAAAGTGAAAATAAATAGTGAAAAAAGTGCAAGAAAATTAGAAAGAAAAACTGTCTTTCTAATAACTCCTGGTTTAGGAGGCTTCCGATTTTGCGGTTTCTGCACCTGTTAGAAAGAAAATAACGAGGACAAACAAAAAAGACACAACAAACAATCAGTTGTATTGATGATCGCCAATTGTCAGTCCATTGTGCTCCAGTTGGAGGTATCAGAGACAGCATGTGGTTGAGTAACAGTATAGTTAACACCACCTTGGTCCCCAGAGTATAGAGCATTATGGGTAGGTAGTGATAAGTGCTATACGTGCTATGTACAACGCGTGATATTTACAAGGGGTTGTGGGTTTAAAAACGCTATCAACCTAAAATGTCGGCGCGATCAAAATTGTGCTGATAATTAAAATAAGGGTAATTTCTCACTTTGATAGTGTGATGATTTCACACCATGGGTCACAGGAGGGGGGTGGAGGCGTAATTGGCACACCCTGCAATCGTCAGAAATAAAGTAAGGCAATTGTGTGACTCAAATCGGTACTTAGCTCAGTGAAGTATAGACGATGGAAGGTTTCCGGCTTTATGTACTCACGCCCTCGACGCTCGGCACCCGTGGTATACCTATAGCGACCCTCTGCTGGACCCCGAAGATGTCCGCTCGAGGCAGCGAGGTCGTTAAGTAAACACAGCGTTACTCTGCTTCCGGGTGGGCGCGGTCGAGCTGCGTCAGTGCGTGAGGATGGACCAATCAGTGCGTACTGACGTGATGTTCGTTCGGCCAATAGGGGCCGGTGGCATCGTTGTTAATGGCAACTAGTGATTCGAGCCATGCCGATTAACCACAGCGAGTTTCCGCAACTGTCTTACACACAGCAATGACAATAATTTCAGATTAACTCGTGATGTAGTAACACAAATTCTGATACTAGTGCGTCAATTGAGAATACATAAGACGATATCAGACACTCGTCAAGGCTCTGGATTTTCTGGTTGGCAGAATGGAGATACGACTTGTCCATTACTGAGTTGCCTGGAGATAGTGCGTTGAGATGAATATTACGATCTAGGCATGGTCCAGAATGGTTAGCTACCGTTAGGATTAATTCAGGACAGAGTTCCAAGGGATATCATCGTTCAGCCCCTGGAGGTGGGTCCCAAGTCTATAGACCCATCTTTGTTCTTTCTCGAACAGACGGTGATTAATGTTATTACCACTTCCAATGTGCTCTATTATTGTCCAGTGTATGTCGTTGGTAGTGTGGTTATGTTCCAGGAAATGTTTACTCATTTTCGTGGTGGATTTTTTGCATCTGATGTTCGAACGATGCTCGCAGATTCTCTGTTTTACCTTCCTGCCAGTCATACCCACGTATCGTAAGTCACATGGACATGTGATGAGATAAACAACATTATTTGTGTTGCAATTCGTATGTTCTCGTTGTGTCCAAGTTCTGCCTGGTTCAAGTTCCAAATTTTTTGTATGTGTGGTCAGGTGGCAGACACTGCAATTGGAGCAAGGGTAATGGCCCACCACTTTCGGGAGACCCCAGACGTCAGTTACTGACCTAGGGGTTTCTGTGATTGTTGGTCTCGCTCTTGTGTGGACCAAGGCGTCTTTTACGCTTCTCCCTTTCTTAAAAGAAAACAAAGGTTTTTCCCAGGTTTTTTTGGTGCTGGTTAGAATCCGCCAGTTCTTATTGATTGATTTCTTCATTAAATTAGACAAGGTGCTGTATGTTGTTGCACAAGTCAGGGGAATGTCTTTATCAACTTGTGTCCTTTCTTCCAGGAGGGCCTCCCTCGGCTGATTACGAGCTCTTTTGTAACCCTTGTTCAGGGTTGCAGTAGGGTATCCTCTGGCCTTCAATTTGGATGATAATTCTGCAGATGGTTCCTTGAAGTCATGTAGCTCAGAACAATTACGTCTCAGACGTAAATATTGACCGTAGGGTAGATTCTCTTTCAACGGTCGAGGATGAAAGCTGGTGTATTCAAGGAGATTGTTTTTTGCAGTCGGTTTGTGGTAGGTTTTTGTAATGAGTTTGGTTCCCGAAATCTGGATAGTGACATCCAGAAATGTTGCCTCAGTCTTACTGGTTGCATATGTGAATTTCAGGTTAGGGTCAAGGTTATTGATCCAGAGTAGGAATGTCTGGAGATTTTCTTCATTGCCTGTCCATAGGACCAGGACGTCGTCGATGTAACGACGCCATATTCGTATCGACTGGAAAAAGGGGCTGGTAGTGGGTAAGATGTATTTGGCCTCAAAGTCTGCTACATAAAGCCCTGCCACGCTCGGGGCAAAGGTACTGCCCATCGAGGTCCCGGTGCATTGAAGAAAGAGGTTGCCTTGATATGAGAAAAAGTTTTCTTTGAGTGCCAAAGTTGCACACTGTAAAATAAAACTTTTTGAAGCTTGGTGTGTCCAGTTGACAGAGTCTAGAGCTGCTCCCAGGACCTTGATTGTGTCATCTTGGGGAATGCTAGTGTATAAGCTCTCGATGTCGAGTGTGACAAGGGTGACAATGTTTTCAGCAAAGCTTAAGCTCTCCAGTGACTGGAGAAGACTCTTGGTGTCTTTGACGTAAGTTGGCGTGCTCTGTACCAGCGGCTTAAGGTAAAAATCGCAGAAGCGCGACAGAGGTTCCAGTAAGGAGCCAATTCCGGAGACGATTGGGCGTCCGGGTGGTGGCATCCGATTTTTATGAGTTTTGGGGAGGGTGTAAAAGTAAGGGACAATGCTCTCATTGATGTTGAGGAAGTCTGCCTCGTTCTTTGAGATTAGTCCGTCCTCCTCCGCTCTCCTTACTAGTGTTGAGATCCGTAATTTGAGATCCTCACTGGGATCGACCAACAAGGGTTTGTAGTTTTTCTGATCATTGAGAAGTAATTTGCAGGCTTTGTCATAGTCAGTAGTGTTCTGTATGACTAGACCTCCACCCTTGTCCGCGGGTTTGATGGTAATACTTTGATCATTTTTCAGGGCTTGTAATGCATGATATTCTGCAGTGGTAAAGTTGTTAAAAGTTTTTGGGTCTTGACAGTTCTCAAGATCGTGAAAGACAGCCTGTTCAAAGGCAGTAATGGCCGCAGGTACAGTGTGTGGTGGGGGATTAAAGGTAGAGCTCAATCTAAGGCCGGTATCACCATTACGTAGAGCCTCATTGGGGTCTTCTTTTCCTTCGAAGAAGGCCTTAAGCTTCAATTTCCTGAAAAAAGCTCCAAGCTCACAATGGAGTCTGAACTTGTCTGGTCGGCAGGTGGGGATGAAGCCTAGTCCCTTTTCTAAGACCTTGGTTTCTGTTGGAGATAGTATTTTGTCAGAGAGATTTGTTATCAGGCTTAAGTGCCGCTCGTTCCCGGTTGCTGTTCCTTGTTGCGGGTGTGATTGCTCACCATGTCCGTGTTCTCCCAGGATACTTGGTTGGGCCTCTTCTTTTCCCTCTTCCTCTCCTGCCCATTCCTAAAAAAGGCTGGCGGTATTGAGGAGTGAAGTTGGTTGGCGGCATAAAGCCCGGGTTCCATCCCATCATTGGGTAGGGTGGTTGCTGGAAAGGGAATTGTTGCCCCATATCCATCATTTGTTGGGGCATAGGCCATCCTTGGGGTTGGTTATGAAATCCAGGGTGTCCTCTGTTATTTCGATTCCCTCTGTTGCCTCTCCTTTTGCCTTGTTTGTAGGAGCCAGTACTCGAACCACTACTAATGGAGGAATCCGCATCCGATTGGGCATTGTTAGATGCTTTTCTTGTCGGTGGTGTGAAGGAAGCCGCTGAGTATGGGTAAATTTTTTCAAATTCAAATTTATCCAGGTCTTTTTGAAATTTGGTGACCTTAGCTTGTAATAGGTTTTCTTTGTACTCATTTAGGTCTTTATTTATTTCATCTAACTTCTTTTTGAAGCCCGTTATTGTCGTTTTGAAACGGGTCTCAGTCTCTTGGATCTCAATCAAAAGGGTCTCTGATAGTCTTAGTGCTGTCTTAATTATGAGAACGAGCCAGTCGCGGGTACAGTGCCACGCGATCATGGCCCATTCTTTCCTAAAGGTAGCGTCATTCAAAAAAATCCTGGGGGCATTAGTAACTAGCAGCCCTTTTGGTGCCGCATTCTTCGTTAGGTACTGTTTCAGTATAGTACCGTGGAGGATGGTACGTATCCTCTCACGTTTTACTTCGGTCAGCTTTTCCCATTCTGAGGTATGGGCAATTGCCTGTGAGACTGCAGGGTCAGC
This sequence comes from Lissotriton helveticus, assembly GCF_964261635.1. Lineage (NCBI taxonomy): Eukaryota > Metazoa > Chordata > Amphibia > Caudata > Salamandridae > Lissotriton > Lissotriton helveticus. Next base: position 892,111,611 of record NC_136070.1, read on the forward strand.
AAAAAGATTAGTGTCAGAGATGATGTCAGCTATTTCTGACTCTGAATACGTTAGACCCAGATTTGACATGGTGACAGGGAGTGGTTGTGAGAAATTACAGTTTAAAATAACTCAAAAGAGACCAACGATAGAGGTTTCTAATTGAGAGAGCTCTCACAGCTGTGCGCTGCTAAGTATATCTAAACAAAAGGAGAGGTAGGGTAGTGGGACACTCTTACACCCCAGTATCAATCCAGTAAACAAAACAAGAGTATTCCAAGGCAGTTTTAGAGACCATCGGTAAGGAGCAAATAAACGACTTCTCTTAAGGCGTTTTTTAAGAAAGCCCTCACTCACCACCTAGTGATGACATGCTTCATCATCGGGCCTCACAGAAGGGACCTAGCATCCCTTCTGTGTGCTACAACGCCAGATCTACTGCGGAGCGGGTTGGTGGGTAAGGACAGTGTTGTGCAAAGAATATTAAGTGAGTGATGTGAGGTTAAAAAAAAAAAAAAGTCTAGTGTATCAGAATTAATTTTATTAGGATCACTAAGGACTTATAAATAAAATGATGTGTAGGAAATATGTCCACAATTATTCAAGTGGTAGTTTCCTAAGTCAGTCGACATGTTTCAGCCACGAAACGGTGTAAATTTACCTGGCATTCTTCAGGACTTGGTGTGGATAAACCCTGGCGGTATGGACTCTCTAAGGCCCACCCTTATCTAGGGACGTGAAAGTGAAAATAAATAGTGAAAAAAGTGCAAGAAAATTAGAAAGAAAAACTGTCTTTCTAATAACTCCTGGTTTAGGAGGCTTCCGATTTTGCGGTTTCTGCACCTGTTAGAAAGAAAATAACGAGGACAAACAAAAAAGACAGAACAAACAATCAGTTGTATTGATGATCGCCAATTGTCAGTCCATTGTGCTCCAGTTGGTGGTATCAGAGACAGCATGTGGTTGAGTAACAGTATAGTTAACACCACCTTGGTCCCCAGAGTATAGAGCATTATGGGTAGGTAGTGATAAGTGCTATACGTGCTATGTACAACGCGTGATATTTACAAGGGGTTGTGGGTTTAAAAACGCTATCAACCTAAAATGTCGGCGCGATCAAAATCGTGCTGATAATTAAAATAAGGGTAATTTCTCACTTTGATAGTGTGATGATTTCACACCATGGGTCACAGGAGGGGGGTGGAGGCGTAATTGGCACACCCTGCAATCGTCAGAAATAAAGTAAGGCAATTGTGTGACTCAAATCGGTACTTAGCTCAGTGAAGTATAGACGATGGAAGGTTTCCGGCTTTATGTGCTCACGCCCTCGACGCTCGGCACCCGTGGTATACCTATAGCGACCCTCTGCTGGACCCCGAAGATGTCCGCTCGAGGCAGCGAGGTCGTTAAGTAAACACAGCGTTACTCTGCTTCCGGGTGGGCGTGGTCGAGCTGCGTCAGTGCGTGAGGATGGACCAATCAGTGCGTACTGACGTGATGTTCGTTCGGCCAATAGGGGCCGGTGGCATCGTTGTTAATGGCAACTAGTGATTCGAGCCATGCCGATTAACCACAGCGAGTTTCCGCAACTGTCTTACACACAGCAATGACAATAATTTCAGATTAACTCGTGATGTAGTAACACAAATTCTGATACTAGTGCGTCAATTGAGAATACATAAGACGATATCAGACACTCGTCAAGGCTCTGGATTTTCTGGTTGGCAGAATGGAGATACGACTTGTCCATTACTGAGTTGCCTGGAGATAGTGCGTTGAGATGAATATTACGATCTAGGCATGGTCCAGAATGGTTAGCTACCGTTAGGATTAATTCAGGACAGAGTTCCAAGGGATATCATCGTTCAGCCCCTGGAGGTGGGTCCCAAGTCTATAGACCCATCTTTGTTCTTTCTCGAACAGACGGCGATTAATGTTATTACCACTTCTAATGTGCTCTATTATTGTCCAGTGTATGTCGTTGGTAGTGTGGTTATGTTCCAGGAAATGTTTACTCATTTTCGTGGTGGATTTTTTGCATCTGATGTTCGAACGATGCTCGCAGATTCTCTGTTTTACCTTCCTGCCAGTCATACCCACGTATCGTAAGTCACATGGACATGTGATGAGATAAACAACATTATTTGTGTTGCAATTCGTATGTTCTCGTTGTGTCCAAGTTCTGCCTGGTTCAAGTTCCAAAGTTTTTGTATGTGTGGTCAGGTGGCAGACACTGCAATTGGAGCAAGGGTAATGGCCCACCACTTTCGGGAGACCCCAGACGTCAGTTACTGACCTAGGGGTTTCTGTGATTGTTGGTCTCGGTCTTGTGTGGACCAAGGCGTCTTTTACGCTTCTCCCTTTCTTAAAAGAAAACAAAGGTTTTTCCCAGGTTTTTTTGGTGCTGGTTAGAATCTGCCAGTTCTTATTGATTGATTTCTTCATTAAATTAGACAAGGTGCTGTATGTTGTTGCACAAGTCAGGGGAATGTCTTTATCAACTTGTGTCCTTTCTTCCAGGAGGGCCTCCCTCGGCTGATTACGAGCTCTTTTGTAACCCTTGTTCAGGGTTGCAGTAGGGTATCCTCTGGCCTTCAATTTGGATGATAATTCTGCAGATTGTTCCTTGAAGTCATGTAGCTCAGAACAATTACGTCTCAGACGTAAATATTGACCGTAGGGTAGATTCTCTTTCAACGGTCGAGGATGAAAGCTGGTGTATTCAAGGAGATTGTTTTTTGCAGTCGGTTTGTGGTAGGTTTTTGTAATGAGTTTGGTTCCCGAAATCTGGATAGTGACATCCAGAAATGTTGCCTCAGTCTTACTGGTTGCATATGTGAATTTCAGGTTAGGGTCAAGGTTATTGATCCAGAGTAGGAATGTCTGGAGATTTTCTTCATTGCCTGTCCATAGGACCAGGACGTCGTCGATGTAACGACGCCATATTCGTATCGACTGGAAAAAGGGACTGGTAGTGGGTAAGATGTATTTGGCCTCAAAGTCTGCTACATAAAGCCCTGCCACGCTCGGGGCAAAGGTACTGCCCATCGAGGTCCCGGTGCATTGAAGAAAGAGGTTGCCTTGATATGAGAAAAAGTTTTCTTTGAGTGCCAAAGTTGCACACTGTAAAATAAAACTTTTTTGTAGCTTGGTGTGTCCAGTTGACAGAGTCTAGAGCTGCTCCCAGGACCTTGATTGTGTCATCTTGGGGAATGCTAGTGTATAAGCTCTCGATGTCGAGTGTGACAAGGGTGACAGTGTTTTCAGCAAAGCTTAAGCTCTCCAGTGACTGGAGAAGACTCTTGGTGTCTTTGAGGTAAGTTGGCGTGCTCTGTACCAGCGGCTTAAGGTAAAAATCGCAGAAGCGCGACAGAGGTTCCAGTAAGGAGCCAATTCCGGAGACGATTGGGCGTCCGGGTGGTGGCATCCGATTTTTATGAGTTTTGGGGAGGGTGTTAAAGTAAGGGACAATGCTCTCATTGATGTTGAGGAAGTCTGCCTCGTTCTTTGAGATTAGTCCGTCCTCCTCCGCTCTCCTTACTAGTGTTGAGATCCGTAATTTGAGATCCTCACTGGGATCGACCAACAAGGGTTTGTAGTTTTTCTGATCATTGAGAAGTAATTTGCAGGCTTTGTCATAGTCAGTAGTGTTCTGTATGACAAGACCTCCACCCTTGTCCGCGGGTTTGATGGTAATACTTTGATCATTTTTCAGGGCTTGTAATGCATGATATTCTGCAGTGGTAAAGTTGTTAAAAGTTTTTGGGTCTTGACAGTTCTCAAGATCGTGAAAGACAGCCTGTTCAAAGGCAGTAATGGCCGCAGGTACAGTGTGTGGTGGGGGATTAAAGGTAGAGCTCAATCTAAGGCCGGTATCACCATTACGTAGAGCCTCATTGGGGTCTTCTTTTCCCTCGAAGAAGGCCTTAAGCTTCAATTTCCTGAAAAAAGCTCCAAGCTCACAATGGAGTCTGAACTTGTCTGGTCGGCAGGTGGGGATGAAGCCTAGTCCCTTTTCTAAGACCTTGGTTTCTGTTGGAGATAGTATTTTGTCAGAGAGATTTGTTATCAGGCTTAAGTGCCGCTCGTTCCCGGTTGCTGTTCCTTGTTGCGGGTGTGATTGCTCACCATGTCCGTGTTCTCCCAGGATACTACCAACGACATACACTGGACAATAATAGAGCACATTGGAAGTGGTAATAACATTAATCGCCGTCTGTTCGAGAAAGAACAAAGATGGGTCTATAGACTTGGGACCCACCTCCAGGGGCTGAACGATGATATCCCTTGGAACTCTGTCCTGAATTAATCCTAACGGTAGCTAACCATTCTGGACCATGCCTAGATCGTAATATTCATCTCAACGCACTATCTCCAGGCAACTCAGTAATGGACAAGTCGTATCTCCATTCTGCCAACCAGAAAATCCAGAGCCTTGACGAGTGTCTGATATCGTCTCATGTATTCTCAATTGACGCACTAGTATCAGAATTTGTGTTACTACATCACGAGTTAATCTGAAATTATTGTCATTGCTGTGTGTAAGACAGTTGCGGAAACTCGCTGTGGTTAATCGGCATGGCTCGAATCACTAGTTGCCATTAACAACGATGCCACCGGCCCCTATTGGCCGAACGAACATCACGTCAGTACGCACTGATTGGTCCATCCTCACGCACTGACGCAGCTCGACCGCGCCCACCCGGAAGCAGAGTAACGCTGTGTTTACTTAACGACCTCGCTGCCTCGAGCGGACATCTTCGGGGTCCGGCAGAGGGTCGCTATAGGTATACCACGGGTGCCGAGCGTCGAGGGCGTGAGTACATAAAGCCGGAAACCTTCCATCGTCTATACTTCACTGAGCTAAGTACCGATTTGAGTCACACAATTGCCTTACTTTATTTCTGACGATTGCAGGGTGTGCCAATTACGCCTCCACCCCCCTCCTGTGACCCATGGTGTGAAATCATCACACTATCAAAGTGAGAAATTACCCTTATTTTAATTATCAGCACGATTTTGATCGCGCCGACATTTTAGGTTGATAGCGTTTTTAAACCCACAACCCCTTGTAAATATCACGCGTTGTACATAGCACGTATAGCACTTATCACTACCTACCCATAATGCTCTATACTCTGGGGACCAAGGTGGTGTTAACTATACTGTTACTCAACCACATGCTGTCTCTGATACCACCAACTGGAGCACAATGGACTGACAATTGGCGATCATCAATACAACTGATTGTTTGTTCTGTCTTTTTTGTTTGTCCTCGTTATTTTCTTTCTAACAGGTGCAGAAACCGCAAAATCGGAAGCCTCCTAAACCAGGAGTTATTAGAAAGACAGTTTTTCTTTCTAATTTTCTTGCACTTTTTTCACTATTTATTTTCACTTTCACGTCCCTAGGTAAGGGTGGGCCTTAGAGAGTCCATACCGCCAGGGTTTATCCACACCAAGTCCTGAAGAATGCCAGGTAAATTTACACCGTTTCGTGGCTGAAACATGTCGACTGACTTAGGAAACTACCACTTGAATAATTGTGGACATATTTCCTACACATCATTTTATTTATAAGTCCTTAGTGATCCTAATAAAATTAATTCTGATACACTACAGACTTTTTTTTAACCTCACATCACTCACTTAATATTCTTTGCACAGCACTGTCCTTACCCACCAACCCGCTCCGCAGTAGATCTGGCGTTGTAGCACACAGAAGGGATGCTAGGTCCCTTCTGTGGGGCCCGATGATGAAGCATGTCATCACTAGGTGGTGAGTGAGGGCTTTCTTAAAAAACGCCTTAAGTGAAGTCGTTTATTTGCTCCTTACCGATGGTCTCTAAAACTGCCTTGGAATACTCTTGTTTTGTTTACTGCAAGGGGCATATTACCATCAAGTAGCGATATTTATCGCTAAATAGACTTAGCTATGATTTTTTTATCGCTGAGCCTCGCCGGAATTTATTGCTGAGATAATGTGCTATTAGCAACGTTTATCTCCAAAGCGATACATTTTCGGGTGATAGTGGCGAAATGCGTGAATATCGCTGAGAATACAGCAATATTCACGCATTAGCGACGAACTGCTCTTAGCCATGTTATCCACCTCCCATTGGATAACATGGCTAAGAACTGGTCTGGGCAGGTGTTAATATTTGGAGATATTCGCGCTTAGCGCGAATATTTCCATCGCTACGCCTGCCTTGCTAATAGGCGATAGCGATGTTAGCGACTGTTTTCAGTCGCTAACAGTTTGGGGACACCCACTTTGCATGTCATTAGCGATAAATATCGCTAACATGCAAAGCGGGCCCCAAACCGCTCGCTATCACCTAAAAGCTGTCGCTAACTTCTGTTAGCGACAGCTTGCTAATAGGGCGATAGAATTATCGCCGCTTAGCGGCCGAAAACGGCCGCTAAAGCGGCGAAAAATCCCAATCGCCACCCTTGATAATATGTCCCCAGGTCTGCAAAGCTGCAAAAGTCTAGAGGTTTGCCGGAAAACTCAAAGAAGAGTGAAGGGACTTTTTTAGACTTATGAATTTTTCCAATATGGAATTTTAAGCACACAATTCTACTTTGATCGAAAGCAATCGCACATTTATTTTGTCATAGGAAAAACGGGACGTTAAAACTTTCAACCACACCTCCACTGGGTTTGCAGGTGTTCTGTTCTTTTTCCTATACTGGAAGGGGATTTACTCCAGTCCTTTATAGGAGCAAACCACTAACTATTTTCACGATGAAAAAATGTCAGATAGGAATTTGTAAAGGCTGCACACCTGCTCGGTACCCATTAGTGACTAAGTAGCATTTCGGAACTAACTATCTAATGTATATCCAGCATACATAAATGTTGGTTTATGGCGACACTGCCTTTTTCACTGGGGCTCGTTCTTGTGTACACTATGACTATTTCTTAATTTACATGTTTTATGGATTATACACAAGGATGCAAAACACTGTGGGGCATATTTGCAAGAACGTCGTTAAAATTATCGCAGTTTTAGCGGCAGGAAACTGCCGCTAAAACGGCGATAATGAGCTTGCTAATATGCGTTATAGAATGCTAACAGAAGCCCAGGTTAGATGTCCTGCACATCTAACCTGGGCTTCTATTGAAATTCTATAACGCATATTAGCAAGCCCATTATCGCCGTTTACGGCGATAATTTTAACGAGGTTTTTGCTAATATGCCCCTTTGATACCTGAAGACTATAAGAATGTAATCCAATGTCTACAACTGTAGAAAGTTATTACAATATAAGTGTAATTTTTGGTGTCGAGATTACATAGATTGTTAGTCAGTAACCATAGGTGTATTCAATTGACTGTTTTATGATTTATTTATTTTTTGTAGCAGTGCAGAATTTTTTCTCTTGTGCAAGTGATCAAGGTCAGTCATGACTAGAGAGCCTCAAGCCATAGGTGGGCCACAGCAGATGTTAGGAAGGTCCAGGGTCCTTCTTGAAGGGGGGCATGCCGTCTCACATCCATGCTTCAGGTGTGCTAAGTAGTACAGAGCCCTGATTGCAGACATTGAAGGTAGAAAATTGTCCCACTTAAGATAGTCTCCTAGATATTCTTCTTGATAACTGAAGTGTGGATGTCAAACCTGGCCACGTCCTTATTTACCCTTAAAAGGGACCTCCCCAACAAAGTATGTGTAGTGTGAAAGCTGAGTTCTGAGAAGAATTGCAGTAGGTGCACTGTTTTGCATGTACCTAGGCAGAACACTGGGGGCATATTATCAAGAACGGCAATAATATTATTGCCGCTTTAGCGGCAGGAAACTGCCGCTAAAACGGCGATAATGGGCTTGATAATATGACCTTGTGAATTCCCATAGAAGCCCAGGTTGACATCAGAGCCTGGGCTGCTATGAGAATTCACAAGGACATGCTATCAAGCCCATTATCCCCACTTTAACGGCAATCTCCTGTCACCAAAGCGGCGATAATTTTATCGCTGTTCTTGATAATATGCCCCACAGTTTAAAAACCTGGGAGGAACCTCAGCTATTTATCTCTGGTCAGCAGTGAAGCATGAAGTGCATAGGTATAACAGAAGCTGAGTCCAGTACGAGTGGCAGGTTGTAATTCGTGTTCTTCATACAGAGTTCTGATGCGAATGGGTATGTTGATCAGGAAATCCCCAAAGATTGAAGCCAAGTATTAGTCTCAGAGGAGAAAGAAGCAAGGAGCTTGCTAGGCAGTGCTGGTGTGGTAGCCCTATGGTCCTTCTCACACCAAAGCTTAACATGGTCGGGAGGCACCAGAGAGGGTCTGTCTTCAAGGGGACCTCCAAGGGAGAACAGACTCCTTCTGGAGGATGGACCTTTGTGGACCAAAGGATTGGATGGTCTGCCATTAGGTCAGATCTGTGCCAGCTGGCCGATTCCACAGGGACATTCATGTAATAGCCACCGACAGCAGTTGCAATGCACAGATGGTGAGGAATCACAGAAAGTAAGATCTTCTAAAATGTGTGCAAACAAAATGAGGTACTGTACTGTGAGTTAATGTTGTAGGCTTTCCATCACAGACAGAAGATATTAGGTAACGGGATGAGGGAATTGCATCAAATCCCACATGGTAGGTGTTAAGACATGAGATGAGATCTACACCGATGATTCGGGAGCTACTTAAGCAGCGGATGGATTCTTTGTTATTTGCTGGGTGATCTCTACAGGCCTCGTTAGGACTTTTTCTTCCCTCCAAATAACATGATCTCCATGCTTTCTCTCAGCACATACTTACAAAACATCTATTAAATCGCTGTAATATTTGATCAGGGCTCCTTTACGAGTTTTTAGTACATTCTGATGTGCCGGGCTACATAATTAGTTAGTACATTTCACCAAGAGATTTTTTAATTTTTAAAATTTTTTTAATTTGCTTTTTCTGGAACATAAACACAACAAGCATGTCATCATTGATCATCATACCCCGCCCTTCCGCCCCCCACCCGCCATGAATCATCCTCAAAAACATGTCACTCCCTGCCACCACAACTAGCACCAGCAGAGTTCTTCCCGTACCCCCCCCATTGCACCACAGTGTCTTTTATCACACTCCCTCCTGACCCGAGTAGGATATCTTCCCACCCCCTCAAGTTCAGAGTCCTCCATCTAGACCATGATATCTACGCCATGTGCCCCACACTCTACCAAACCTTTTAGGACAGCCCCGCCCCTTATTAGTGACCCTTTCAGCTGCCATATATAAGTCCATACCTCTCCTCCATTCCTCTAGTTGTGGCAGGGTAGGTGCCCCCCATTTCCTTGCCACATCTCTCTTGGCAACCACCAAAGCTAGGGCCAGAAAAATCAACAGTGGGCGGGTCAGATCTACATCATTAGTCCTACCTAATAAGACCAGTTTGGGGTCTAACGGCTTCACCAAGAGATTTTTAGCTGCCGAAATCTCCGGCAAGACATTCCGAGGGAAATTATATATTATTGGGCAGAAGGACCTGGAATTGCCCCATCTACAGGGTCCCAACTGTGATCCCATATAACTCTGGCTCCCCCTTTCCCTAGTTAACAATGCTCGAGGTATCAGAGCTCGCAAGTTTCCTAGTTCCTTGTGAGAGTAGCTTATCCAGTCCAAGTGTTTCCATTATATGCTGAGATTTGGAGGCATGTTTAACCCATTATGAAATCAAGACTACCTGCAATGGATGGGGAACTAGGAAACTTGGGTGGTCTGTGTTATCACTAAATCTGGAGTGGATGCAGGAGTTAACATGTCTCGCAGTGGAGTCACTCAGCGAAATACCAGGGGACTTTGATGAGCTACTGAGAAGCAAGACTTGAATTTACAATTCCCAGTAAATTCTTTTATATCAGAGGACTTGATATTCATGTTTCTATGCCCCTCCTCCTTTAGACCCCTCCTTTATGTCTTTATCGCCTCCTGAGCTTCCTTCCTCTTTATACTACCTCCTGACCTCTTTTCGTTCATCTGTATTGCCTTTACCCCATCCTGTTGGGCTCTTTTTATTTACCTTCACCTGTGCTTTACATGGGCGATTTCTCACCGGTACTGAGCACCAGCACTTTCTAATTTGTATCTCTTGAGTACCGGAACTTCTCCTCAGACAATGAAAGTACCGGTACTCATGGGGCCGAGCACCAACGCAGACACTGTTCTGCTCAACAATGTTTATTCAAACCATCGCAGTCGGCGCCATCATGAAACTTCACTGTACACTTTCCCCAACCACGCGTCTTTTGAGTGTGTAACTGCAGCATGTGTCCAGCCAATCAGAGAGCAGTATAGATATATTGCTAACGCTATGATCGTTCAGTGCCTTATTAATAATTCTTACCTATTCCAAGCGATTTCAATTGGCTGGTTAGGTTCAGCCAGGTCTTTAACAGTTCCACTCTTTCATTTCCAGACCAACCAAGTTATAATCTTTATGTATTCAGCATCAATAAGTAACCTCAGCAGTGTAGATTAGAAATTAGATGTTTAAAGCAACATTACAGATTCCAGAAACCTCAAAGCCTGGGTCCAGAAAGTGCGTTTTCCTTTTCTTGGCTGAGGAAAGTGAATTGACTCTTGGGGAACTGTTGACATTTTATGTGAATTTCATTAACAAAATATGGGAAACATCACTTACAACGCAACTTTTACCACGCGATGCTTTTACATCGCAACTTTTACAATGCAAACCATTACAACGCATTGCGCTGGGGGGCGCTCTAGGATAGGGAATATATTTAATTTACTATCCAACACCGTCCCCACTATCCACGGGGAATGGAGTTGGAATAGTAAATTAAATAATTCACTATCCAGCGCCCCAAAGCACTATGCGTTGTAATGGTATGGATTGTAAAACTTGCGATGTAAAAGCATGCGTGGTAAAAGCATGCGTTGTAATGTCGTACATCCACAAAATATCGGCAGAAGAAAATTATTTTGTGACCCCATAAATTGGGACTAAGAGTTGGCAGCAGATAGTGGACAAAGTTACAAATAGCACAGTTTGACAGTCAGCTTATAAATTCATTTTTTAAACTCTGCCCCAAATGAATTGTCAAAAAGGGCAAATGTGAGAGTAAGTATTCATTAGGATGATGGCATTTATTTAATTCATGAATCTGGTGACTCTAAACTTCCAGCATCATTTTGGGCAGTAGCGGCTGGTGTGCGGGCGGAGTTGTGGAGCGGGGGTTGGAAGGGGACAAAGAGGAGGTGGAGGGAGGGAGGGGAAACGGACAATAAATAAACAGTAAAAAATAAAAGAACTTGCATGCAGCTCGACGCTCTTTTCCGTGAACTCGCTGCAGCAGAGGCTCCCAGCCTCCCCAGCAAACAATCCTGATGCTGCTTTCATGTTTGAAAGCAGCGTCATTATTGGCCTGAGGGCTGAAAATTTGTGCTCCCAGAGAGAACGGGGGCCTGTGCTTTGCTGTCTCAAACTCAGCAACGCAGCTGGGTTGGAGACAGCTCAGTGCAAATAGTTGGTTTGGCCGGCCTGAGACAGCCGGCCAAACTGACATGCGCACTGACAACAGTGAAATCACTCCCTCTGCCACTGCCCTCGTGATGGCCCCTCCCCCAAGACTCGCCCAGTCCTTAGAACCTTAAAAATAAAACGATAATAAACCTGTTTTATCATCTTTTTCTCCAAGTATAAGGCTGTCGGGAGGGTGCGACGCTCCCTCGCCATAGCAGAGGAGCCACCACTGATTAAGGGTTGCCGAATCACTTTCAGAATGCTTTAAATCGCTTTGGTATACCCACAAAGCCCAGATATTATATTTTTGTGTGTCTGAATGTGGGGAGTCACCCATATTTATTGTCTGGTATAGTTGCTGAGGTGATTCTTCCTTTTCCACATCTCCTTTAACATTATTTCAAAGCATGCAGATGTCTTGTGTTCAAAACCTGAAGTTAAAAAAACCTAGCCCCAACCTTATCCCCAGCCCCAAACTCCACACCTAGTCCACGGCTCCATTTGGTGAGTACCTGCACTTAAAGCACTGACCTCTGTTAAGTCAATAATCACGGAATTTGATGGTAAATATAGAAGTTTATTCGTGGATAAAGAAGCACTCCCAGCAACACATCTGAAGGCTCCGGACAGTCCACAGCAACTGCCCTAACAGTAACTGTACAGTATAGAACGGCATAATAACATATCGTGCCATGTAGCGAGACACACACATTCAAAAGATAATACATGCACGAGATAGTACATGCGCGAGATATATATACACGAGAAGGAGCGCATGCAAGATATTTTAAATACATAACACACCTTCCTCTCTTATAAAATGAAACAAAAATTTATAATGAGGAGAAAAAAAAACAAAAAAAAAAAACTAAACTTCAAATTTTTCTTTCACATAAGTAACAAAATCTGACAACCATTTCGTTTTTTTTGTAGTTTTCTTAGACAAAAAGGCATCGTTGTTACAGATAGGTTGAGATTTAGACTGGGATTGGACATCTATATCCTGAGTTATATTGTTTTCATCATAAGAGCAACTGGGTGTTGCATCAATGTCATTACAAATTTCTCCACTCAAATCCTCATCCAAATACGAATAATCAGAATGGTTCAAAATAGATCTCTTACAGTAAACATCCTTATCAGCCTTGAGAATAGCAATCCTACTGAGATTCCAAACTTTATTGTCTGATAATCTCACTGAATTTTTAAAATCTCAGTAACTTCAAAAGGACCCATAAACAAACTTTCACCTTTCTTGACCTTCCAAGGTTTTTTGACTTTAACTAACATGCCAATTTCTACTTTCGGTTCAGTCCTGGAACCAAACTTCTCATCAAAATACTTTTTATTGGTACTGTGAGTACGAGCAAGATTTTCCTTCACTTTTCCTAAATCTACACTTGAAAAGGTTGATTTAACCAACCATGACGGATTCACTTTGGTTCTGGGAAATCTTCCCCTCATGATTTCAAAGGGAGAATATCCAGTCATTGAATTCATAGTTGTTCTGTACATCCACACTTTCTTAAAAATTTCCACTTCCCATTTCTTATCTTCACTACCAACAGACTGTATAGCACTTTTCAAAACTCTATTGAACCTCTCTATCACACCATTCCCACTTGGGTTATAAAGAGAAGTAGTGGAATGTACAATGCCTAGCCTTGAAAAGTAATCCTTTGCTTTGTTGGAATTGAATTGAACTCCATTATCAGTTATGATTCTCACTGGCAGCCCTTCTTCAATGAAAACCTTATCTAAAAAACACAAAACAGAGTCCGTATCTATTTTATGAACAATTTTGATAACAGGCCATTTAGAAAAAATGTCAATAGCTGCAATAATGTACTTAGAATCACATCCAATAGGACCCATAATGTCCATGGCAATGGTTTCCCATGGATTGTCAGGAATGATGTGCACACCCATATTGGGTTTAAGAGTAATCAAAGACTTGTCAGAATTTGCACAAGTAACACAATTTCTAACTAAACGTTCAATAACAACATCCATGCCTGGCCACCAAAATAGATGTTTAACTTGTTGTTTAGTCCTGACCATGCCACTATGACCTTCATGACTCTGTAAAACTATAACTTTTCTCACACCCACTGGTGGAATAATACGTTCACCTCTTTTAATGACACTATCACAATAAGAAAGTTCTGATCTTACTTCCCAGAAGCTCTTCAGCTCTGATTTAATGTACTGCTTATCAGGCCACACGCCAGTGAAATAAGTTGCGACATTCTTCAAAATCTCATCTTCCTCAAATTTCTTCCTCCATAAAGTCTGATCAATAGAAATAGGGCCCTCATCATGAATCATAGCAATCTGAAAATCATCCCATTCATTATGCAAATCTTCTTGAATGGGTAAAGGCATTTTTGACAAAAAATCAGCAGAGACATTTTCTCTTCCAGGTACATATTGTATGTCATAAATAAAATCCTGTAAGCGCATGGACATCCGTGTAATGCGGGCTGAAGCTCTCAACATTCCTTCAGTAGTGAGAAGGCGTACTAAGGGTTTATGATCACTCCTCAATATACACTCTTTACCCCAAACAAACACTCTGAAGTGTTCCAAAGCCCAAATGCACGCTAATGTCTCTCTTTCTATTGTGGAATATTTTTCTTCAGAAGGAGTAAGGGCCCTGGATGCATGTGAAACAATAACTTCTTTTCCCTCCTTAGTTTTTTGAGTAAACACCGCCCCAAGCCCTTTTGAGCTAGCATCAGTGGTAATAATATTTTGTAAAGAAGGATCAAAACAAGAAAGTGCGTTGGCAGAACAAATAGCACTCTTCACATCACAAAATTCTTTTTCACATTTTTCTGTCCACTCAAAAGTAACTCTATTCTTAATCAATTGTCTGATATTAAATGTCCTACAAGAAAAATCAGGAACATATCTAGCATAAAACTCAACTAGTCCTAAAAAGGATCTTACATCATCCTTAGATTGAGGATGAGGTGCAGACTTAATGGCTTCTAAAAGGGTAGACTTTGGTTTGATGCCTTCTTCACATAGTTCATGGCCTAAATAATTAACAGAATGAACCCCAAATTTAAATTTCTCATACTTAATGGTAAGACCATGTAAATTGAGTGCACCCAAAACTTCTTCCAGAGCAGCAATGTGTTTATCTCTGTCGTCATTAAAAACCAAAATGTCATCTTGGAAACAGATAGCATTTTTGCAATCCTTTAGGATGTCTTGTATTACTCTCTGAAAAATGGCAGCTGCTGACGCCAAACCAAAAGGCATTCTGTTAAATCTGAAACACCCAAAAGGGGTGATGAATGCAGTAAGGTCCTTACTTTGCTCATTAAGTTCTATCTGGTGGTAGGCAGCAGATAAGTCAATGGTTGAAAACAATTTTGAACCACCAACCACCGATAGCATTTCAGAGATGCGAGGAAGGGGAAATTGATCTATAACAATGTTATTGTTGAGGTGGCGAAGGTCAATACAGAGCCTGACCTTGCCATTGGCTCGTCTGGCAACCACTATGGGAGAAACCCATTCAGATGATTCAATTCTTTCTATTATGCCACCTTCAACTAAAGCATCCAATTCATTCTTCACTTCCTCTCTAACAGCAAAAGGAATATTGCGAGCTTTGTGCACTTTAGGACAAGCATTTTCTTTTAAGCGAATTTCATGTTTAAAATTGGTTAGCCTCCCAATGCCTTTTGAAAAAACATTTGGAAACTTGTTCAACATCAAAGTAGAAATTCCGTTTTGTTCATCAACCAACATTACAGGATTAGGGCTATTAGGGTTTAAAATAATGTCAAGTTTACCCTGATCAAACCAGCTAAGCACTGAAGGGCCTTTTTTTGAAACATACAACTTTGCAATACATTTTCTGTTTTTAAATCTGAAGACTAATGTTCTAAATCCTAAAATGTCTATCCTTCCTCCTGAGTACCCTTCAGGATTAATATCACTTTTCTCCAAATGGTCACCTAATATGTCTACAAATAGTTTTTTCCAGACAGATTCACATACAATAGAATAAGGTGAACCAGAATCAGCGTACATATTGATTTTTACGCCTCCAATAACCATATCACATAATGGTTTTTTCCTGATTACAGTGTCATTTACATTCAGAATCATAGACTCTTTTACATTTAACACAAATGAACAGTTGTTGGTGTCATTTGAAAAAAATTCATCTTGACTGTTATCACTTTGCTCAATACATTTCACTTTTTGATTAATTTTACCTCTTCTGCATGCGGAAGTAAAATGCCCCATTAAACCACAATTTGAACATTTCTGTTTCAAACCAGGACAGGTTTTGTTATTTGCTAAATGTGATTTACTGTTGCATCTGAAACACTTTAAGTTACTTTTTAACTCCTCAGAATTCCCTTTGGGAGTAAAGGTTTGTTTCTTTTTTGAAAAATCCTTATTCTTATTATCATATTTAGGATTAATCTTGGAAACAATATCCTTACTAGCAGAACTTTCTTTACCTTTAACCTGTTGCGCACTCCTACAGGAAAGTTCTGCTTTTCTTACAATGGCTATAACAAAATCCAAATTTTCATCACCATTGATCCATAATCTCTCCTGTATGGTTTCATTACTTGAGTGCATAACTAATTGATCTCTAATAAGATCTTCTTGTAGATTTCCAAATTTACAATCTAAAGCCAGCGTTTTAAGAGAAGACACAAAATTATCAACAGATTCCTCACTTAACTGTTTCCTCTGAAAAAACTTATATCTGGAGATTCCTATACACACTTTAGGAGAGCAATATTTATCAAAGTCATATACAGCCTTATCAAAAACATTCATATCACCACTAGCTTGTGATAAAGGCAATTGATTATAAGCTTTTAAACCTTCAGGTCCTAAACAGTGTAAGAAAATACCTTTCTTTTCTGGAGCTTTCATTTTTCCATTTGCATCTAAAGTTTCTATGTAGTTTAAAAAATAAGCTTTCCATTCAGTCCAAGGCATGCAAGGTGAATTACCTGCTGACCAATAGCTTTGAGGTGGAGAAAGAGTGTAACCTTGCGCACACATAATGTGGAAAACGTGAAACTAAAATCACATTTAGTAAAAATACTGATGGTGTGAAAATAAGATCACATAAATAAGTAAACAGTGAGTGAAATTATCAAATAATACTCAGGTAAATAAATAAATTAAGACGATGTATCATAAACATTCAAGAACTCTGAATAAGTTCAGTCGATGGAGAGAAAAAGTACTTATCAGGAACAGAACTGAACAAGGAGATGACACTTGATCGTAGAAGAAATAAACAGTCACTCCATCCTTGATCGTGTGGTTCACTTTTCCTTTTTCACCTCGTAATCTGTGTTTCAAACCCGAAGAAAATGAAGTCACCTCTTTTCTTTCCTTTGCGAAAATGGGGAAGTAGCGTCCCAAATGAAATCGACCAATCACCTCTGCCCAAAATTTTCATACGTCAGCACGATAATCTTAGAAGAAAAACGGTGACGATGTTCGCGCACAAGGCGCAAAGAAGAGAGCTGAAGAGGAGATGCGTCGATAATCAAAGAAAAGTGAGTAAAGGAAATTCCAAACTTCGCTTTGTAGGTTTGAAATCATAAACGTAAATTTCCG
This sequence comes from Lissotriton helveticus, assembly GCF_964261635.1. Lineage (NCBI taxonomy): Eukaryota > Metazoa > Chordata > Amphibia > Caudata > Salamandridae > Lissotriton > Lissotriton helveticus. Next base: position 892,128,684 of record NC_136070.1, read on the forward strand.
AAATTCAATCCAAACTTCGCTTTGTAGGTTTGAAATCATAAACGTAAATTTCCGAAATTCATAGGAAATGAGTTTTAATGTTCAATAAAGCCAGGAAATGCTTCTAAAGTGCTCCGTCCCTCGTCGCCAAATTGTTAAGTCAATAATCACGGAATTTGATGGTAAATATAGAAGTTTATTCGTGGATAAAGAAGCACTCCCAGCAACACATCTGAAGGCTCCGGACAGTCCACAGCAACTGCCCTAACAGTAACTGTACAGTAGAGAACGGCATAATAACATATCGTGCCATGTAGCGAGACACACACATTCAAAAGATAATAAATGCACGAGATAGTGCATGCGCAAGATATATATACACGAGAAGGAGCGCATGCAAGATGTTTTAAATACATAACAACCTCCACCGAATTATTACCTTTTTTCCTCATCTAAGTCCTTTGCACGTTTTCCTGCTTCACGTTTCATTCCCCTCCTTTTCTTTCTCCTCAAGCGCCTTTCTCATAATGAGCCCTGGGTACTGACTGACTCCAAGTACTTGGCCGCTGCTGCCCCGTAGCCTCTTTTCTGGGTTTACTAAAGCCTACCTGTGGCATGTCTGTCATGGGACAATCTTCCAAGCTGTTCAGGAAGTGCCATCAGAGAACCGGGCCCCAGAGAGGCAGTATTAAGTAAAATCTGATTAGTGGAGCTTGCCAGTAAAAAAAAAAAAAAAAAAGTTACCAGCTGGCGCAAAGCCCCCTGTGGGCCCCTCTCACCTCAGCAACCTGGTGCCACTGCACCACCGCCGCCACTGATAGTTACATCCCTGGCAAATAAAACAAAAGATTGAGAAACATACTTTTAGAGACATTACCTACCACAAGCCATCCTCTGTGATTAGTAAATACATTGTTCTTCTTCTGAGCACTGGGTGGCAGCAGAGCTCCAAAAATTGGATGTTTGTGAAGCCCGATTCTTTTGCTGAGGCTGATAAAACATCCCAGGCACCAAGGCCTCAATTGTCTGCCGGATGACCTAAGAAGTGAATTTGGAGGGAATAGAATGACCTGACCAGGACAAGGAGGGGACATTCGAACAAATACTTTTTGCTCGATTTCACAAGACAAAGGCACGTTTCAAGGCACGTTAGTTCATTACACATTGCTTGTTAAAGTACCCGCTTTGTGACTTCTTGTTTGCTCGTAATCTCACCAGTGCTTGAATTAGAATAAACCTAATCCGAGCATACAGTGATACTGTAAGTGGTGTGGGTGTGTAGTGCTCAGTGGAAAAAGCACACACAACGTAAATAGTGCATTTAACTAATTAGAAGAGAGAACCTCTGGTTTAAGGTACTTTTACACTTTTCTACAATCCAGAAACATTAATTACTAAGACTCCTGGAAAGTTGAGCCAGGTGTAAGTTTTAGAGGCATACTACTTACTGGGAAAATTGTGTCCCTTGAACTCTCCCTTCGCTAATTTGCAATTAATTAGTATAGTGTTCAACTACAAACTGGGCAAATTCACCCCAATATGCAAATCAAAATTGTTCTTTTGCTTTATTTTATTTTATTGTATCTTTTCCTCTGTAAAAAGTAATCCCCATAGAGAAACGTCTTCCCCTTCATATTTGGGAGGCGATGCTTTACTTTCCGATCCTTTAAGGGAGTTACACCAGGCACTTTCTGTTGTAAAACTCTGACCGTTTCCAGGGTGGAAAAGGGTCGGATTGGAAATTCTAAATAGCATCACCTCACAAGTTTGTGGAGCTTCAAAAACATACTTGCTCCATGTGTAATTCTGCACAGTCATAGTGGAGAATCGCACAGTAGAAAAAAAATATGTATGCAAGGAATCCTTCCATGATTTCCTGACACGAATTCATGAAGCCATTAAGAACCACAAGAGTTTTTTTACAGCCAAAAATGCCTTTTTGAAACAAGCCCACTGCCCCTTTGTGTAAAACACTCTTGTCAGTATTTCAGGGACATAGAGGCAGACCTCAAGGTCCCACGCACCAAGGGGCATATTATCAAGGGGGTTTATCTCCACTTTTTTGGCTTTAAAAGCCAAGAAAGCGGAGATAAAATTATCTCCCTATTACCAAGCTGTCGCTAACACCAGTTAGTGACAGCTAATAGGAGATAGCGACCATCTTGGGCCCCGCTTTGCATGTCAGTGATATTTATCACTAATGACATGCAAAGTGGGCGTGCCAAGATGTTAGCGACTGGAAACAGTCGCTAACATCGCTATCTCCTATTACCAACTTTTGGAGATATTCGCGCTAAGCGCGAATATCTCCAAAAGCTAACACCTGCCCTGAGCAGTTCTTAGCCATGTTATCCAATGGGAGCTGGATAACATGGCTAAGAGCATTTGCTCGATAATGCATGAATATCGCTGACTTTTCAGCGATATTTATGCATTGCGGCCGTTTTTTATCGCATTTGCGATAAACCTTGCTAATAGCAAGGTTTATCTGCGATAAAATTCGTCGATTTGCGGCGATAATTTTTGTCTCTAAACAAGTTAGAGACAAAAATTATCGCTAGTTGTTGGTAATATGCCCCCAAATTCCATCATTTTTTCTCCTCTCTAGGAAATGAAAGCATCCTTTTGATAGCAGCATACATGGGGTATGGACCCAGAACGCTGTTTCCTAAATATCGCCCGATTGGAGGTAACAATAGAAAATCTACAGAGAACCGTGATGTTTTTTAACGATACCTTGGACATGATAATTATGCCAGACAATAGTTCCGACAATATTCTGGCAGAAAACCATGGAGCCACTTATTTTTTAATTAAAAAGAGCTTTATACCGACAAATTTGTCATAAAAGCATTTACAGCATATAATACTTATCAAAAAAAGATTTATCCTTCAGTCGATTACTAAAACACTAAAAAACAGTGAATACACAAATTAAATAATAACATACTGCCAGATTCATGAAAACCATAATCTGCGAATTCCAAATTGCGATTAATACCGAATCGCAATTTAGAATTCGCATAATGGGATTCATGTAAATCTGCGATAAAATATAGCGAATCGCAATCGGCCGCAAAAGCCGATAGCGATTATCCTGAAATCGCTGAAAATTCACAAAAACGGTCAAATTCCGTGTTCTAATAGCGAGATCGCAAAAACGGGAAGTCACATTTCGAGTACAGTGATGACATCACAACCAGGAAGCAGGCAGTTCCCTCCCTCATTCAGAATACTGAGGCAGAATTGGAAGCAGCACTGCTCAGAGCTCCACTCCAACCACCTCCATTTTTTGCATTTGGATACTGCAGGCTGCAGCTATGTCACAGGAAGCACCAGGGCCCAGTGACACAGGGAGAAAACGCAAAATGAAATTCTCCGAACAGGAGCCTGAACATCTCATCGATGGAGTCTGTAAAGACCATGATAAACTTTTCGGCACGAACTCCAGGAGGGTGCCAGAGGCCGAGAAACGGCGACTGTGGTTGCGCATCCGCGCGAAAGTGAACTCTGTTGGAGTAACACAGAGATCAATAGACTAACTCAAAAAGAGGTGGTACGACCTCCGAGGTCGTGCCAAGGAGAGGGTGGCTGAGAGGCTGGGTGAGTGCCTTGCAACAGGAGGGGGAGAGCCTACAGTCCCTCCCAACACCCCATTGGAGGATCGTGTTGAGGACACATTGCGACCTGAGTAAGCATTCGTGGGGGTAACCCGCCTGGACTCATCTCAACCCACCCAAGACAGCCAAGGTAAGTGCCATGCGACTGCGACCCTGACCCCTAACAATGGCCATGACCCTATAGATACTCCTAATAAACCCCAGTCATGCAGCCCATGCACACCAGAATATCCCTATAGCATTGTGGGACATGTAGTCTGACCACAATGTACAAAAAGTCCCATGCAGCCAGACATGACCTAATGTACTCAATGCAACTGCCAGTCAGGGAATGGTAGCCAGCATGCATGTAGCAACCTCACATGTCAAAGATACATGTAATTAATCAACATCCACTTTCCATCACAGGTGGCGCAGATAACACCAGCAGCGAAAGTGAGGGGCTGCAAATTGATGAGACACAAGAGGATCCTGAGGGTGAGGAAGATACATCCGCACAACCAGCTCCATCTGGCCAAGCACCAGTGCCAGCAGGCGTACCACCACCTGCAACGCCAGCTACAACAGGCGCACCACCATCGTCAGCTGTGAGACCCATGCCAGTGGCATCAGCAATACCAGCAGCTGCAAGACCAGCGACACAACGCACACCTACTGTGCCCACCCAGCCCAGCAGGCAGGTCAGGGAGCGGCGCCAAAATACATCACGCACCGGCAGGAGGGGGAGGACTGTGCGTGTGCCAGGGCTCTCAATAGAGTACCGCATGCTGCGCGTGCACCAATTACAGGCACAACACCTTGCAGCTATACACCTGCAGCTGTACAATACAGGCAGGAATGTTGCCCATCTGTCCGACCGGATGGACCGGATGACCACAGCAATGGAGGAAAACACTGCGGCCATGGTTAGGCAGCGAAACCTCTGCCGCCGCCGCCACCGCCAGCTCCTCACACGCCTCACGGCGTACACGCGCTCCAATTATGTAATTGGCAACGCCACTTCCCAGCTTGCCCGTAGGTCTCTGGCCATGCAACTCCAGATGCCCCAATGCTGTCAGGAAGTGGCACGGGCACTCGAGCAGGTAACCACTGCTGTTCAGGCTCAGCAGCCCAATGGCCATGCAGGAGGGGATGACACAAGTGAGGGGACATCTACTCACAGCAGCCTGTCTTCATCACAGGTTAGTGTTCCACGCCGCAGCAGCAGGCCCACTGCGGCATCACGTGCTCAGCCGGAGGAAGAGCCCGAGAGGCGACTGGGAGCCGCGCGCCGGAGGCGCCAATGACATTAATGTTCATAGGGCAGTGACATGCTGCTGACAGAAGCATGCCCACTACAAAATCTCGAGTAGTATAACGCAATACTCCTCAAATGTTACTGTTTGAAATAATGCCATATTATTGTGCAACCAACAATAATATTTATTCAATAATAGTACATCAGATTCATGTCATTATTTCCAGTGTCATGCATGAGTGAAGTGTTGGGTGAGGGGAGTGGGTGCACTAGAAACAGTTCATTGTGATTTGGTAGCGCCGTCTGGGTCCTTCTGCAGGATTTTCCCCGCGTGCATGACGCGCATGTGCAGGTGGGCGGTGGTCCCTTTCAGAGAGCCTGCGCTTGGTAGCAATGTTGTGAAGGATTGCACACACGGCCACGATGTGGCAGCAGACCTCAGGATTGTATTTCATGGCCCCACCTGTCTTGTGCAGTATGCGGAACCTGCTTTTCAACAGGCCAAATGTCCTCTCGATACAATTCCTTGTGCGTATGTGTGATGCATTAAATCGCCGTTGCTGTGGTGTTGCAGGGTTGAGGTATGGGGTGAGGAGGTACTCACGGAGAGCGTAGCCGCTGTCACCTGAATGAAAGGAGCAGAGGGTGAGTGCCTGTACTGCGCAGCTACATGATAACAGTGTACAATTTTGGGGCATGTGTACTTACCTGGTAGGTGACCTTCCCCAAAGTCTCCCCTGGCCAGTCGTGTGTGGATGCCGCTGTGCCTGAAGATGAAGGAGTCATGTGTGCTCCCCGGGTACTGTGCCACAATGTCCGTGATGAATGTTTTTGCATTGCACACCATCTGGATGTTGAGGGAGTGGTAGCTTTTCCGGTTGCGGTACATGTACTCTGTTTCTGCAGGTGGGCAAATGTGGATGTGCGTACAGTCAATACATCCTATGACGTGTGGGAATTGAGCTACATTGTAAAATTGCAGCTTGGTCTCATTGAGGTCCTGTTGGCTGGTGGGGAATGATATATAGTGGTGTAGCCGGGTCAGCATAGCCTCCAGGAAACTCCTTAGGCCGCGAGACATGGTGGGCTGAGATATCCCCCCTGCAACAGCAGCCATCCCCTGGAAGCTTCCGGAGGCCAGGAGGTGCAGGCAGCACAATACCAGCACATGTGTGGGCACAGCATTGGTCCTCCTTGTTGGGTGCTGCATCAGGGGGTCTAGGTCCCGGATGAGCTTGATTATCATAGCCCCATTCAGGCGGTACTTAGCGTATATTTGCTCCCCGGTTTGGCCCAGAAGGGTGACCCGCTGGCGGAATATCCGCTCCTGTATCCTCCGTCTGTTCCGTGCAGCTCGCTGCAGCCTTCGCCGCCTCACCAGCATGTAGAGTCCAGGCATTGTGTGAATCCCCAGGCTCCAGCTGCATGTCCTTAAATGTGTTTGGCCAGCCCTGCACCAGTTGGGAGTTAGTTAACCGTTTTTTTTGAATTTTTTTTTCCTTACTGGTTACCACCTGATTTGAGTTCTTCTTCATTTGCGCGTCACTATTTGCGATTTTCTTGTATTTCGCAATTAGCGATTTTTCATGAATGGCGATTGCGACTGTTTTGCAACTTCGCAAATTAATTCGCAGATTCCATGGATTTTCGCAAATTCCGATTCGCAAATGCTCATCCTCCAGGATTCTGCAAATTTATCTGCGAAGTCGCAATTTTTATTTAGCGAATTCGCTTTTTTGGAATTTTCTGTTTCTTGAATTCCTTTCCGTCAAATTGCGATCGCAATTGCGATTTCGCAGCTATTGCGATCGCAATTTGGCTTCATGAATCTAGCTGATAGTATTCATATAGATGGGGAGCCTTAATTCAAAAGAGGGCAATTCGTGAGTCATACAAGTAACAATACTATCACAAAACAACAGATTATAAAATCAGACATATAATTAAAACACCAGCAAACATAGAGGGCGTGGACATGTCAAAAAGTGCAAACAGGATAAGTGCTCGGCATAAACAATGGAGTTTAAATAGCGCCTCATAAGGAGATCAGGAGAATGTCCCACTAGAAGAAAAGCCAACTTATACAGATGCTTTATTATTCTCAATTGCTGCAAAGTTTTATCTAATGCACCACATCCACCTTCAAAATTTGACTAGGGAAATTGCATGGCAAGGTGAAGGGTCCATCGTCAAGATTCTCAGGGCTTCTCTACTTTGTCTGTTGCCCAAGTTCTCCCATATCGGTACTAGCCAGATCTTACAGGGAACCGCGTAAGCAGGACAAAGAAAGAGATTATGTGAATACATTTCTGCAGATTAAGCACAATGTGGGCACTTGTTGTCTCCCAGTGGTGTCAATTTTGCAGTGAAGGATTTTAGGGGCAAGGTAGCCACTTTAAATTGAAAATAGAGTTTACGATCAAGGGGCTTGGATATGATGTCCCTGTAAGGTTCAAAACGGGGGCAGGGTTTTGCTAATATGAACCTCCCTGTCAATGTAGTGTTGTCACTTGATCAGATACTATTTAGCCCCACAATTTCCCAGTACCTTTCCTTTAAAGCTTCTTTGGATAGAGACTGAAAACTAGTGGGTTTTCCCACAAATTGGATAGGCCCATTGTCATCAGTGGCCCTTTGATGTCTCTGAGCCAGCCTATTTTGTGAAAACGGTCTGCCTCTAAAACATCTTTAAGACCGCTTGCATAAGTGGTCAGCTTGGAGGTACTCCATATTCTACGCCGGTAGAATATGGGACGAAGCCTAGCTAAATCAATCAGTGATTGCTTTCCCATATCAGTAAACAGTGGAAGAGAGGGGTTGCTTGTGGGAAGACTGGTGATTGTTCGTAGTCACTTATTTTCAGCAGAAGTTAGCTTTGTCAGATTTTCAAACCCCCAAAGCCGTTCAAGACTGAGCTCACCACCTTTGCATTATAATTCTGTAATGCAGGACTTACTGGTTTAGTCAGAGATGTACTAAATTCCTTGCTTAGAGCTCCTGCCAGTTGTCTATGTTTTAATATCATTATTTCAATGTGGGGCATCCATATCATCTTTTTCTCCAAGGTGATGCCTAAATAAGTAAAGGTATCCACTTGCTCTAGAGGTACCCCTCTGTAAAAATGTTCCCCTAAGAGATTGATTTTTGTTAAAAATCATGAGTTTAGTTTTTTCTGAGTTTATCTTTAACCCTCTAAGCTTCAAGAAATCTTCAAATGAAGACAACGCACCCTGTAACCCACTAGAAGTTTTTGAGATGATAAGCGTGTCGTCTGCAAACATTGGGATAGGAACCTTGGAGCCAGCCAGTGTGGGGGCATCAGTGGGTGTGAGAGATAAGAATTTAGTCACCTCATTAATGAAAGGGGAGAAAAATGTATGAGCCAAAACGAACTCTTGACACACTGCCTTTTCGACCGGAAATGGATCTGTGATGTTTCCTTGTGTGCCCCAACGTATGTGAGCAAAGTTGTTCTCGTGGAGACGAACTAGAAAGGTTAGCAGGATCATTGGCATACTTAGGTTCCCGACACCAGCCATAACTTATTACGGGACACTAAATCAAAAGCAGATTTTAGGTCGACAAATGCAGCCTACATGCTGCCATCGCCGAGCGCCAATACATCAAAATCTGGTCTATAGAACTTATATGCGCCCAGAACCCAGCCTGGTGGGGAGATAGGATGTTGTTGTTTGTCATCTATCCACTCTTGCTCCTTTCCTAGCGTGAGGCGTGCCACCACCTTTTGGATAGATTTGATAAGGCTGATGGGCCGGTAGTTCCCGGGCACAGATCTGTCCCCCTTCTTGTAGACTGGTATGATCTCCACCCCTTTCCACAAATCTAGAATAGGGGCTCCCTGAAAAATGGCATTTGCTAACAGCATTATTTACCTGCACCACTTCTCCCTATCGTATAAGAAGACATCTGCGGGAATGCTATCAATGCCCGGGGCTCACCCCTGTAATTGCATTAAAGGCCACCATTACATCTGATGACTCGAATACCAGGCCAGATGGATGACTAGGGGCCATTACTAGAAGATCAAATTCCTTATTAGCATTAATACTATGCTGGAGGGAGAAGTGTTTTACCCATGATTCTGGAGCAATGTAGTTATCTCGGGGAGGAGAGTGTACACCACTGCCCCATTTTATAAGGGCCCAGAAGTGTTGCAAATTGCTTCTTGTACATGCTGATTTCAGTTCCTGACATCTACCTTCATCCCATTCTTTTTTAGCTTTTGCCTGTTGAAGAAATCTGAACTCCTTCTCAGGGGTCTCACTGATACTTAGTCCATTCAAACCAATAATAAAGAATTTGAGCATGAAGCTGAAATACAAAAGAACATTTTTATTAACCTTAAATGAGGTGAGACTACGTCACACAGAAGCCTTAGCAACTGAATGAGGCAGTCTCCTAGAATGGTCTTACTTCACGTCTTATATACTCTTTATCCTGCCCCAGGCATGTAAGGGAGTTGTACAATTACATTCCTAAACAAATGGAAAATCTGGAGAGTCAGCAGGTGAGTAGCCTTTGGGATTTTAGCAGGATATGGGCAAAACATTATAATTACATAGTTCACAAAGGTTAATCTGATTTAGATGGCACTGCAGGGCATGGCATGATTACATGTACAGTATCCCAATCCAAAAGTTAATCATTAGGAATGTCCCAAATTCAATCTCCAAAAGCCGGACAAACCTATAATTGAAAGCATAACCCATGTAATGAAGAAACATAAAAAAGAAACAGTAACAGATGATGAACAAGATAAGGCATATGCAAGGAAACTAAAAGTTAACGATGTCTTGAACATTGATTGGCAATTTCAGACAAAGATCGATCAGGGAAATTGGCTTTGCGAGGTCAGTTTCAGGTGAAGGGGTCAGTTTCTTACAGTTCATTCCAGCGTCAGAAAGAACCCTAGTTAATGTATACATGGACTAAGAAGGCCAGGCCACTTTGTTCGCCAGACTACCTTCACAGGCCTACGTGAGGGCAACACAAAATGGTGGCACAATATAAAATGGAGTCAGTCTCGAGAATTACAGAACCTCAGCCCCTCCTTTTGCCATTATGTAGGCAATAACCTAAGACTCATGTTAATCTGAATCTAGGTCTATATCGATATTTATTAGGTCGTCAAGGTGTTGCTGTAACATCATCTTATTATTCTCTACTTCTCTCGGGACAGGTCTCCGAACACACATAGTAGCACAAAGACTCACTTCTGGTGGACCATTTTTGGATGCTAAAGGCGGAGCCACTCCATCTTCCATGGCAATTCAGTCAAATGAGAACTTAATTAACATTTACTTTATACAATTGCACTGGAACCGCTTGTGCAACTGTGCCCAAAGTCCGTTCAAAGCCTCTCTGGCAGGCTTCTATCGTCCATCAAATCTGCTTCCATTGTCTTCTTCCGCATTGGGCCTCTCGATTCAGGCCTCTTTATGAAAATAGTACTGCTTAGTTGGAGTGCCCTCCTGGCAAACACCCACGGCTCACTCGAAAGTCTCAATGTCTCATGGCAGTGCACCAATATCTTTCCTCTGCGGCAGGCACTACAGATACCATGCTCTTCGGTGGTCATGGGTGCAGATCACATCGTGCAGACCCAAGTACTATTAATCGAGAAAGAGCAACAGACTTTCCCGCTCATCAACACTTTCAGGCTCCAACACTCACTATTCAGTGTCAGAGGATGCTCGGGCCACTGTTTCATGGGTACCACAAATGTAGTGCCTTTTGCCAACCGTAGATCCTCCGGTGCACTGCCATTCCGTTGGAGCAAAGGAAAAGGGGGGTGGCCAAAACTCAGGCCAAGGGGCTCAAGGGACTGCACACTGTCAGAGGTTACCAGCACATGACAGGTAGAAAACTGAAGCCTCAAAAGAACAGGGATCCTTCTCTTTCGCTCTTTTGCACTGAAACTCATGTTCTGCGTTGAACAGGCCTCCTTCTTCTCTGGAGTCCACCGCCGTCTAATGAAGCAAGTACGATGCTCTGGAGATGCAGTTGATGAAGCACCGGCAATCACTGTCCAGCTTTGTTACTTTCTGGGTGTTGAGACTGTAGGGCCAAGACGTCCGCCTCTCATCTGTAGCTATCATTGATGGGAGTTAGGATTCGTCTTGATCACCGTTCTGCAGGGTATCATTCTTCCTTTGACTCTGGAAGATCCCGCAGAACCTAGTGATGTAGGAAATGTGACACAGTTGTTAGTTTTCTTCCAAGCAAAGAAAAACAATTCCTAGTATTTAACAAGGTGACTGCAAGCAGGTGGCCTGCAATCTTTGAGGGAGTGGCCATACGCCATGGGATTACTCTAGAATGCACTGTTACTCTCATAGGATACAAAAGCCAAGACAGTGCTTCTGGCTTTTTCAATTGGGTACTTTCTATTATCTTCTGTCATCTAAGGGTGGATAGCTACAGGGGAATTCTATCTGCATGTATGTCTTCACACACAATAGCATTGTATAATGGGGTAAACATTTCTTGAAATACTACATCTATGTGCTCCTATAATTCTTATCTAGAACATATCAAAAACAGGGAAACGTATGAAACAACTTATCAGAGGCATACAGATACCTCCCTTTAACAATGGTGTATTAGGTGCATGATGCAATACAGGCTAATGGTCAAAATGTAGGAACAAAAGACAAGAACTAGAGAGTCCTAGTATTTCCATGATTAGAACACATCTGATCCCACCAAAAATTAAAGCAGCAGGAACAAAAGGGAACTGAAAACCAAATTAAAATAGGCATTGAATTTATCATGTTGAAAAAATAAACGTAAGGTATCTCCTATTGAGGTGGAAAACTTGTCTTACTATAGTATCAAGTCAGTTAACCAGTCCATCACTACCCTGACAGTCAGACTGGAAAACATCAAAGTAGGCCTGAAGAAAATTCTTGAAAACCAGTCTGGTCATACAAAAGGGAATTATACATAATATGGGGGTCCCTGGTACATTACTGCAGTCTGGAAGTGTGAACCTGAACAATACACCAATAATAATAAATGGGCTGACTGGTGAAAGGAATACGAAAAAGGGAAATGGGACTAGGACACAGCTAAAATCCCCAATAACTAGGCACACTGCGACATCGATCAAGGGGAGAAGCGGCAAAAGAAAAATCTATAGGAAGAACAAGAAATTACTCAGGTGATAGTCAAGTTTGTGACACAACACCAAGAGTATGGGTGATACATAAAAGTCAAAATAGTACACGAATTTTAACTCTACCGCTGGCCGCTACACCATATACGGTAATCTCAGCTAATGTTCCAGTTCCTTCTTCAGGGTAAAATGAAACCTGGTTTTCTTTGAGGAACAAAGCCATACACTACTTAGGACGCAGACTAATGCAATATAAAAATTAGGTCACCTTGTACAAGAGTCACAGATCTATAATTTCATCCTTAGGTCCAATCAAGGAAACATAAATCTAGGGCTGCCTGTTCCTTGAGGGAAGGGGCAGTAACGTGACTAACTGCAGGTGACACACTTTGATCCTGTATATCTCTTTTATTTTTCTTCAATACTATTATAGCCAAATTGACATACACTGGTGAAGTGTTGTCTGTCTTGTTCAGAGCATGAAAATATCACATCTGTGAAATTTAGTATCAGAGCAAATCCACCCAACTGTTGTGCAGCGATACGCATCGTCATGCAAATCCCTTCACAACACAGGGGAACATGTAATAGTATAAAAAGCAGCAACATGAAACAAAAACATACATAAAATATAAAACACACATGTCAAGCCATCAGATATACGTGCTGTATACCAAGCACAAAAAGCATAGACAAATTACAATAGCACCTGTAAATGAGCTGTGACGCACGCACTTCATGCAGCCCAAAACCCAATATTCGGGCCTGCTTAATTTGTCAGGCTTAAAATTAAAATTACACTTTGTTTTACTTTACACACCCTCCTTTTGACAGCAGATCACCAGTTAGTGGAGATCGGCTGTCAAATACGACTTACTGTGTCGCTTCTGACACACAGGACCAACAGGAACAATTCATAGAAGGACAAAATGCAAAAACGTGAAAAACACACAAACATTTCTTTTCAAAGGAGTCATACAAAAACCACATCTTGCTTCAACATACTGCTGATACTTCACATAACACACAAAATATCAACTGTAACCAACCATCTTCTAAAACTAATGCAACATTTCTTGTTCTGTTAAATGAAAGCAACTTACATGGACATAATTTTTCAAAAACAGAAATACAAATGTATCACCCCCTTTTAGGCCCTGCTTTGAGCGAGGCCGCTCAGGAATGGACTTCTCGGAGACAAGGCCCTGATTTAATAGGCTGCAGATGTCGACATACATGAAAGCCTAGCACAGTCCTCCAAGAGCTAAGAATAACACCTCAGCAGAACATCTGTTTTCACTTACTCCTAACCCCCACCTGACAGACCATAAGGTCAAAATCTGCCTTGCGCACTCCGCGGCTCCTCACTCTGAAGCTGTCAAAGAAAAAAAAAAACTTTCCCAACTCTTTCTAACCTGCAATAACCAACCCTATCCAAAACCACATACCATATATATTACTCCCTTTAGGTGCCACAATCCACTCCTATTCCCGGACTCAAAAACATCTACTATGAATAATTCGCAGAACACAACAACACAACAGACCAGCTTTAGAACAAATGCTTGTTACCACCCTATGCAATGGTACTCATTTCATCAACCTTAAATGGATGAACGTCTCAGTAGGTCCAGCTAGAGTTAAAACCTTCAACCCTGATATTAAACTCAAACCTCTGCACCAGGCACATTGGCTTACTGAGCCATTAAGAACAACCCCAAATGAGAACAACCTGCAAATTTGTATCATACCTAAATGTATGCATTTACTGAAGCCTAAGGCACTTTAAAAGCTACTCTAAATGAAAAAAAATGCTGTTTAAATAGTCTATTTACCCAAATTCGACTTTGATATTTGTGGCACTTAAAAATAAATATCCTATAATTGTGCTACATATTAATCATCCTCAGAATGTTCTTTACAGATTGCAGAGATTGGACATTAGACATATCTCATGTAAGTCCTTAGAAAAATGAGTTGTTTACGCCTGCGCCAAGTGAAATTCCATATGCAAATGTTCTCATTTTTGCGGTTCAACACAACTTAAATTAAATGTTAATCCTAGGAAGTCATAGTATGAGTATTAAGCTTTATAAATATTAAAAAACAATTTTAAAAGGACTTATTTAAAAAAAATATTTTTTCCATAATTAGTAATTTTTCTTTTAATAAAACCATTTTCAATAATTCCACATATAATAGCAAGCTGCATCCCTTGCCTATCATATTTAGACGCATTCATTCACAAGCCTAAGCACATAAGCCTAACTTGAAACATGACAAATTTTTGCGCCACTTTTATTTAAAAGGACAGTTATTTTAATATTAGAACCAAAAATGTGCTTACAAAAAATGCTTAAAGAAAGGAAACCCTTAATTGAAATGTTTTCCTGTAATACAAAATAATGAACCTTACTTTTGTAACCTTTTTAAAACACTATTCTGAAATGCAACGGTTCACCTGTGTTTAACTGGGAAAGTCCTGACTGAGTAAACATTCCTGTCTATTCGTGGTTGCTTCGTGTTGCTTGCTTAGCGGCAGCAACAGCTGTTTCTTAGTGTTGAAAACGTGGGCACAGTGGCTGTCTATTTAAAAGTAAAACTAAGACATTTCAAGTTTCAAAATGCGTGTGCAATACAGCAAAATCCAATGTATTCAGATGATGTGTTTGCCTGTTAATATCTAATACAATGTATCTAAGGAAAATGCTGTAAGTTTATTTTTTGCAAAACACACAATTTCGTTTTTGAGGGCTTTTTTATTCCTAGTGAATGTGAATTTTAATTTTATCTTTAAAGCATTGTACATGTGCATAATTGCTTACTCTAGAAATTAAATAGCAACATATAGCTATTTTAGCATATCACATGGTTCATTTCTGGATTTTTATTTCATTTCTGATTAATATTAATTAACTAACATTTTGCATAACAGACTGAAAACATCAAGAAAAAACCACAAACACACATTGAGCTCATTTCAGACATAAACAGAAAGGGGTAAAACACTCAGGACATATAATACAGCACGCTTTTAGTCATTTATTTCATAAATAGCGCCATCGCTATTTACTTACAGAAGTAGCCCTAATGGGAAACCACATAGACATTTAAACACACATTTAACCCACAGATCAATACTCAAGATAGAAACAAAGGACAGCCCACAGACTGTACTTAAACCAAACCATTTGTAAATACTAGTTGTAAGTCATATTTACAAGAAGCGCTTCTCAATAGTGTTCCAAAAAAGTGCAAAAACAGCCCCACAGACCTTTATTTCCAAGAAGCCAAGATACACTCAATTCACTAGCTTTGGCTGGCAGAACACCAAAGATCGCTCTGCATATCTCCATTCATAAAATTGCACAGAACAGAGGATCCTTGTATGTATTATGTCCATATTTTAATTCCCTGGGGATACAGAATCACCAAGGCAGAAATATGTTTTTATACCTAAACCTATTTAGGTTTTCCCTCTAGGGGAGCCGGCTAATTTACTTCACATCACACTATGGTACCTTCCAAAAAAGCAACACATTCTCTGATGTGAGCTTGAAAACAGGTATGCAAAAAATACTGCAGAAAATGCAAATATTATAATCAAAATAGTGCTTAAGGTACTCTCCGTAAGTTGCACCGTTCAAATCTTATACAAAGTAGAGAAAAGTCTCCTCATTACCTGCCTACATGAATTGCAATTCGCATATACAAACCTATACAAATCCAAAGTTGGCCAACACAAATTCCAAAATTCCAAAGCTATACCAAACAAATAGTTGTCCAAATTCTAACTGCCAAGTTCTAAATGACCTAACGGTCTTTTTTTTTTTAAATACTCACGCCAAAAAGGTTCTCAGTCAGGAGTGACATCATGTGGAGGATCAAAATCAGGAAGATCAGAAATATACTGGGCTGCAGAGACAAAGAATCCCCAGAACCTCTGTGCACAGAGTACCTCCTTAGTAGAGTCCTGTTCTGTCCTCCTCAGTAGATTTCTGTCTTCTGACAAGATCACTCCCTCAGATAGCCACTTCTCTGATGAGGCCCGCGTTGGCCGTGCCATTTGAAGAAATCTGAACTCCTTCTCAGGGGTCTCACTGATACTTAGTCCATTCAAACCAATATTAAAGAATTTGAGCATGAAGCTGAAATACAAAAGAACATTTTTATTAACCTTAAATGAGGTGAGACTACGTCACACAGAAGCCTTCGCAACTGAAGGAGGCAGTCTCCTAGAATGGTCTTACTTCACGTCTTATATACTCTTTATCCTGCCCCAGGCATGTAAGGGAGTTGTACCAATTACATTCCTAAACAAATGGAAAATCTGGAGAGTCAGCGGGTGAGTAGCCTTTGGGATTTTAGCAGGATATGGGCAAAACATTATAATTACATAGTTCACAAAGGTTAATCTGATTTAGATGGCACTGCAGGGCATGGCATGATTACATGTACAGTATCCCAACCCAAAAGTTAATCATTAGGAATGTCCCAAATTCAATCTCCAAAAGCCGGACAAACCTATAATTGAAAGCATAACCCATGTAATGAAGAAACAAAAAAGTAACAGTAACAGATGATGAACAAGATAAGGCATATGCAAGGAAACTAAAAGTTAACGATGTCCTGAACATTGATTGGCAATCTCAGACAAAGATCGATCAGGGAAATTGGCTTTGCGAGGTCAGTTTCAGGTGAAGAGGTCAGTTTCTTACAGTTCATTCCAGAGTCAGAAAGAACCCTAGTTAATGTATACATGGACTAAGAAGGCCAGGCCACTTTGTTCGCCAGGCTACCTTCACAGGCCTACGTGAGGGCAACGCAAAATGGTGGCACAATATAAAATGGAGTCAGTCTCGAGAATTACAGAACCTCACTGTGCAATTTTATAAACCTTCCTGGCGTTCCTTTTTGTATTCAAGTTTTTGGTTCTAATGGCTCCCCCTAGAGATGTATGAGATAACCTACAATATTTATTATACCAGTTTTGATGGATTTGGGAATGCTTACCTTTGCCACTATGTGGTCTCTGAAAATGAGTCATGAATAGTGATTGTAAGTCCTACTGGTTGAGTACTAGTGCGAAGGGCCTACATCGTGGTGACCACGTCATCTACGTCCCTGCTAATAAAGGACAGTGTGTCCGGGTTTTCAATTATTTTAGACCATTTAAGCCTGCTCATGTCCTTACTAACCAGTAGATTTCTGGTAGGTGTCCAAGAGCACATCTAGGGCAGCTATGGTGTCAGATTTCCTACCGCCTGTAACGCCTCTTTCATATATGTTTTAAATGTCGTTATTGCCATGTGGACGGTTCTTCAGTCTAATGGCAATGATGTTAGGGCTCCCTGTCAGGAGCTCCAGGACTGTGAGGCCGATTCCTTGGCGAATCCAGATAGTGAGCCCCCCAGATGGACGAACCTTGCATCCAAGGATGGCCGGGCATAAAAATTTAGATATCCTGGGCCGAAAACAGGAACTACTGACCGGGTTTCCTGTACCAGCCAAACGTCATATTGGTCTATAAAGGTGTTCCAGTTATTGGAGACTATCTGGGACCTAAGCCCTGCAATATTCCATGACAGTAGGGATGTTTGATGTAATGCAAGATGAGTTGTTGGTGGAATACCAACCCCACTATCTGACTTCCCCATGGAGGATCTCATAGGACTCCACCTTGTGATATCGAATGTTTGCTTTGGACCAAGAGTTGCCCTTACTAGTGTGGCTATCTGTCTGGCTAGTGATAGGGCCTGCTTTGTTATACAAGAGGGAGAGTGTGGCTGTCAATCTATTTGCCTTAGCGGCGATGACCTACTATCTGAGGGTAGGGGGGAGGTTTAACCAATGGGGTTGTCTCAGGGAGTGACTGCTTGATGCAGATATTAGGTTTTGTTAGATGATGGGTATGTAGATCGAGTACCACCAGATTCTCAACTATGTCTTGGTGGTAAAATGTGAGTGCTTTGGCATCTGTGGATGCCCACCTTACAAGACATCTATGATCCCTGGATGTATGACATTACTGTGGTAAATAAATAATTAATTACCGGTTCTCTTTTTCAGGATACTCATATAAACAGATAGCTCAATAAATAAGAGTCAAGATTCGAGGTAGCTGGAGTCTACAGGCTTTAATCAGACATAAAGGACAGGAATAGGACAGCCTGCATGGGAATGGGATGGCAGCTGCCGGGGGCAGGATCTGGGAATTGGCTAGCTTTTTAATAACAGTCCACAATATTTATAGTTAAACAAATACATTACATTCAATACAGGGGGCGTAGCAGTAGGCGTGGTTTGTAGCAGTCGCGAAAGATAAGGGCAAAATGATGTAACAAGAAGGCGTGTACAGGGCGTATACATAGACATGTGATGTAAACGTAACAGAATATGTCATAAAAAGGGGCGGAAACATGGAGGGGGCTACCTGAGCAGCTGGGACCTCTAACCTAGTGGTGCGCGCAAACTGGCAATGACGTGTTACCAGGGAGAACTGGGGGCTATGACTTCTGCCCTAGAAGAGGAGACTAAAGTCTGGAGGGTCAGAGCGACATGTACCCAGGCATATCTAGTATCTGGTGTTTAGAGTACATGTTGATAGAATCCAAAAGTTATCAGGGCAAAGGCTAACAGACACTAAGACTGGTGCATGCATAATTCTATATGTAGTGCGTGTGCGAGGAATATTCTATGAATATTATTACAGTATTTCTCTTACATGGAGACATAAAGGCTAGACCATGACGGAAACTATTGATGTGATTCAGTAGCTTAGGAATGCAGAGAAGGAGGGCTGGACTGATAACTAGAAACATAACATACTCTTGGCAGACTGGGAGGCAGAGCCAGGCCGGGCCGGGCACTGCGTGGCATGAAGTAAGTGAAGGGTCAGGGATACAGGTGGGGGCTGTATCGCTCCTCGGAGGGTTCAGGAAACAGGAGCTGAATCTGAGTCCGGGCCCTTTTGAGGCCTAGAAACGGGGATAATTCAATGAATTAACGTGCACACTGTAAAACGTGGCAACGTAGGTTTACATAGGCCTAATATTCGTTGTTTTCACGAGGACTGGAAACTGGCATACTAGAGATGGACACAACTGTAATTGCGTCTTTAATCGATCAGAAAGGGGATACATGCATATCGATCATGCACATATGACATAACATGGGGAACACGTAGGCACATATGACATGGTAAAATTTACTTTTCCACATTACAACGCATGCTTTTACCACGCAGGCCTTTACAACGCGGTTTTTACAACGCATGCCTTTACAACGCATAGTGCTTTGGGGCGCTGGATAGTGAATAGTTTAATTTACTATTCCAACTCTAGTCCCCGTGGATAGTAGGGAAGGTGTTGGATAGTAAATTAAACCTATTCCCTATCCTAGAGCGCCCCCCAGCGCAATGCGTTGTAATGGTTTGCGTTGTAAAAGTTGCGTCGTAAAGGCCCTGCGTGGTAAAAGTTGCGTTGTAAAGGATGTTTCCCATGATCCCCTTTTAGATATTCCCTGATGTAGTGAAGTCAGGGCCTTGCTTGCACACATTGCTATGTTAGCCTAAGCTTATTAGAAGTTTAAACGCCGTTTTGCCTTTTTGCTGCTTTTGCACACGACACTGCATGTAACTGTTGTTCTAAGTTTGACTTTGTGAATATCCTCACATGAGAATGGCTTGTTTTCAACATCCCTAGACTTACATCGCAACCTTAGTCTGCACAGTGAGTTCTGAAGCCTCCAAGGTTATCATAACAATGTTAGCTGTTATTCGGGCTGATCGGCTCACACCTAGACACAGCATGCACGCAGCTGCAGCTAACTGGAATTCTGGTGCCTTTAATATTGCACTGCATACATGATTTTTAGGCACTTGGAGAAAATCTGTTTCCAGAGAGACAGAGAGCTTTTGCAGATCCTGATGTGATACACCTCTGCTGATCTTGGAGGTATGGGTCCCCTATTTAAGCCTAAGAGACCGTCTATATTTTATAAAACATAGTTCCTAGCTAGGGAGGTTGGCATACAAGGCACTATAGGACCTGTTTCCACTATTATTATAATATGATTTCTCCTTTTGTGTTTTATGGAATAGTAACAATGCTGCTTGTATTATTTTTAATCATATGCCTGCTTATGTCCACAAAAACACTGCATCTTAGAGCATGTTGTTAAAATAAACATTTTAAACTTTATCGTGTCTCTTTTTACCCATGTTGTGAACTGGTATGAGGATAACAAACAAAAGAGTGTTCTTGATTTCCACCATTCCTGAGAGTAACCTAAGTCGCATGTTCCGGGTTGTCTAATCATTAGTTCCTTTGCTATAGGACGAAGAGCTAATGTGACACTGATGCTAGTCGGTTAGGGGTTCTAGGTACTGAGGTGAGTTTTTTGGTCCATCACAATTCACTGAGGTCCTGGGTCTCTGTGCACAGTTCTGTGTCTGAGCAGAATCCCTGCAACACAGATGACCGACCGACAGCCTCTTACTTGTCAAATCCATTGAATACTCTAGTTAATTAAAGAGGCCTCCTCTTTTCTAGTTGAAATAGATAGAAGTTTGGAAACACCTGTTAAATAGACTACCTTTCCCTTATTAAGAGCCCTGGCTGTACTGTTTGTGATGTAGGGTGGTTTTACCACAGAAATGGGGAGAGCAATCCAGGGTGGTAGGGCAATGTCAAAGTTAGGACAATGTCGTAGGCCAGCTCCCTTACTTGCAGGCCTAAGGCATGAGTAGATAGCGAGGGCACATTTTTGTAGCATAGTGCTGAGTGGTGTGAACCCCCCTTTCTTTACCATGTCTAATATTCCCCTCTGATGTCCCCTCCAGAGTCACACCTGACTGTCCTGAGCAATACACTATCCCAGGCACCCCTGCAGTTCTGGCAGGTAGAATGCAATTTTTTTCTTCATATGATGAATCTCAAGGAGAGCCATAGACAGGAAGTCAGGTAGACTGTTAACCAGAGCTTTGAGATCTTTGACTTCCCGGACAAAATCCGGGATCTGGATCTTAATGCACGTTTGGGGGAGTTCTTCAACAGGTAGATCATCAGTCAAGGGGTTAAGGTGCTTATCTCTATTTATGTGCGAGGTTTGACCTGTGGGAGGGGGGCTTGTACCCTGACATTGCTCTAAGTTCTCGGTAAGCATGCTATTTTCCCAGCCCTTAACAACTACAAGGCCATCTGGACTATCCAAAGTGACCTCGGGGCTAGGATGGACCTGGGCCTGTAACACTGTGAACCTATTACTACAAGGGAAGTCATCAGAGAGTGATGCAGCAGTGTTATCATGAAAGGTTAGGGTAGAAGGGATGTATGTCGTTTCAATGCATGCTTTTACCACGCAAGCCTTTACAACGCGGGGATTACAACGCAAGTCGTTACAACGACTTGCGTTGGGGGGCGCTGGATAGTAGAATAGTTTAATTTTCTATTCCAACTCAAGTCTCCGTGGATAGTAGGGAAGGGGTTGGATAGAAAATTCAACTATTTCCTATCCAACAGCGCCCTCCAGCGAAAGTCGTTGTAACGCCTTTCGTTGTAATTCCTGCGTTGTAATGGTAGTGCGGGGTAAACGTTTTGTTGTAAACGATGTTCCCCGGGTAGAAGGATACGCAGGCAACGTTGCCAGCTGCGTTACTGTGTTTTTAGTCTTCATGAACATGGCAAGTACCTACGTGGTGTCAACAGGACTACAGGAGTCAGACTGTGCAATTGATGCTGTCAGTGTACTCATGGTAGCTGGATCAAGTAGATCCTCACATTCTGATAATAGACTGTCTATACGATCCAAAACCCCTTTGTTAACAGCCGGGCTGCAACTCGTGACTTTCTTTTTTGATTTCCTATTTTGAGCATCACTCAAACCACCCCCAGCAGTTTTCCATTTCTCCATCATGTCTAGTTAGCACCAGATCATTCTAAATCTGACAAGAGAGAGTGCCATTTGTTTATCTAATCTATCAACGTCCTTTTCTGAGCTGGGCTTCGGAAGGATGAAATCAGCCTTATCACTTTGTAGCTCCACTGGTGATGTGTCACATATACGCTGGGTGCTGAGACCTTAAACCACGGCTACCTTCTGGCCTCCCGGCAAGCTTTGTCCAAATATATATCAGGAACTCTCCCGGGGCCATGGGTGTTTTAATGAGCACTCCCTATGAGCCCTTTCTAGTCCCACCAACCAAGAGAGTGGGCCCAGCCAAGCCTCAAACGGCCACAGAGGGGTGCAGACAGGCCCGCCCTTGGCCTGGGCTTTGCCCGGGCATGCCCTGTGCTGATTAAAAGGCGAGCGGGGCTCCTCACTCTCACTGCACCAGGATGGCTTCTGGGGACCGAGTCCCACCCTAGCAGGATGAAGGCAAAAGGCGTTGTGGGCTCTTGTTCAGTGCATGAAACACTCCAGCGTGGCGGGATGCCGGCACTGATTAAAAGGCGAGCGGGGCTCCTCTCTCTCGCTGCACCAGGATGGCTTCTGGGGGTCCAAGTCCCACCCCAGCAGGATGAAGGAAAAAGGTTGGCGGTTCCACACACTTGATAACAATGCAACCGCATGTGGTTCAGTTGCAAACTCCCATTTCTCTATGGGAGCTTGTGCGATGGAGGGAACCGCCTGCAGCACAAGGTCCAATTAAGAAATGGGAGTTTGTGAAAATCCGTGCACCGTGTGGCAGGCACCATTAAAAACAAGCATTTGCAATGCAATAGGTCTCGCATTAGGAAAGTATGAGCTATTGGTATTGTAAATGACAATTTGTTTTAATATGTGTTGGCTTTGAAAATATATAAATTAATAGCATTGTTATTCACAAAGCCAATAGCTTACACTTTCCTAATGCAAGTCCTATTGGCTATGGCAAGGCTTGTTGGTAGCAAGCAAGGACTGTGCTGTTGTGGTGCTGAGTGATGCTGTTGCAGTGATGAGTGGGGATGTGGTTGGGCTGAGTGATGTGGTGGTATCCCAGAGTGATGTGGTGGTATCCCAGAGTGATGTGATGTGGTGATGTCCAAGAGTGATGTGATGTGGTGTTGTCCAAGAGTGATGTGGTGGTGTCCTAGAGTGATGTGGTGGTGTCCTAGAGTGATGTGGTGGTGCCCCTGAGTGGTGTGGTGGTGTCCCTGAGTGATGTGGTGGTGTCCCTGAGTGATGTGGTGGTGCCCCTGAGTGATGTGGTGGTGCCCCTGAGTGGTGCCCTTGAGGGATGTGGTGGTGTCCCTGAGTGATGTGGTGGTGTCCCTGAGTGATGTGGTGGTGTCCTAGAGTGATGTGGTGGTGTCCTAGAGTGATGTGGTGGTGTCCCTGAGTGATGTGGTGGTGTCCCTAAGTGATGTGGTGGTGTTGTGTGGCGTACAGCAGTGTGTGCTGTGCAGCAGTGTGAGTAATGCAGCAGTGTGCAGCGTGCAGCAGTGTGAGGCATGCAGCAGTGTGAGGCGTGCAGAAGTGTGAGGCGTGTAGCAGTGTGAGGCGTACAGCAGTGTGAGGTGTACAGCAGTGCGAGGCGTGCAGCAGTGTGTGGCGTGAAGCAGTTTGAGTAATTCAGCAGTGTGCAGCGTGCAGCAGTGTGAGGCATGCAGCAGTGTGAGGCGTGCAGCAGTGTGAGGCGTGCAGCAGTGTGTGGCGTGCAGCAGTGTGAGGCGTGCAGCAGTGTGTGGCGTGCAGCAGTGTGTGGTGTGCAGCAGTGTGTGGCGTGCAGCAGTGTGAGGCGTGCAGCAGTGTGAGGCGTGCAGCAGTGTAAGTCGTGCAGCAGTGTAAGTGCTTTGATACTAGAGTATGCATGCTGTCGTATCAGTGCGCGCACGCTCTGCGGCGACAGTGTGAGCGTTCCATTTTCAGGGTGAGTGCGCTTCGGGTTCTTAGTCACAAACAGTATGAATGAATGATGAAAACAGGAAGAAGGGCAGTCATGCGGGGTGTGGATAAAGTAGCAAAGGTCCAAGAATTCATGCGGGGTGTGCGTGTTTTCTAATCGGAAATTGTGAGCGAGTGAACCAACGCAATGGTTTGTAAACAATAAGAATAGCGGACATCAAAGGAAGGGTGGGAGGGAACGAGCATATGGGGTGTGAGCGATAACGAAAGTTAATTGTTGTAAGAGGGGAAGCAGGAAGTGAGGCAGAGCGCGCGCTGGCAAAAGCAGTCTGCTGCTTTGAAGTCCAATGCCAGATGCCAGCTTCACGCTTGAATGCCTCACATGCACTGGCCATTAACCGCATTCCAAAGGTCTTTGGGAGCATTTTCTGGTGACCCTTACTAAATCTCTCGCATATCGATCGCTTACGCGATAGCTAGGCGAGACCTAATAAATTACTGGTCACGATTGAAGTCCTATTTCAGTACTATACAGCATGAACTATAAAGATTATCTGGGATTTTCTGGCTTAGTTTTGGAGATTTAACACTACCCACGGCAAGCATGACTGCTCATACTGTTCGCATCCTTGAACCTGGGATAATAAAGTATGCACAAAACAACAGGAGTGGTAATGTTAAAACCTACATGGGACCCCAACACTTTTATTTTCAAAATTAATTTCAACACAAACCTGCTTTAAGAACCAGCAGTGCTTCTGAAGGTAAGGTGTTTACAAAGAAATACGGGCCTTCCTAACTAACCCATTTCCCTAACCTTGCAACCTTCAGCTTCCATGCCTAACAGGCACACACAAAATACATAAGTAAATAAATTGAAACCCTGAAATACTTACAGGACTCCATAAAAAAAAAAAATACTTAAAAAAAAAATACTTATAAGGTCCCAAAAGCGAGACCTATTGGCTGGCATAGTTGTGTAGCGCCTTGACATGACTAGCTATGCTGTGGGATGGCTGTGCAGCGCCTGTGCATGTGCAGGACTAGGTTAGTTATGTGGCATCTGGGCAGGACTAGCTTTGCTGTAGAGTGGCAGTGCAACACCACTGCTGGACTAGCTTTGCTGTGGGATCACACCTAAATAAAAAGAAAGAACAGTGTAAATGGCAGGATGAACCTGTGGAGAAGAGTGTCCGTTTTCGCTGGGACGTGCGCCAGTAATGCTTAAAACATGTAAGAATAAAGGATGTGCACAAGGGGCCGAGTTGTGAGGTGGGCAGCGTGCACAACAGATTATCACTTCCGAGGAGACACGCATGTATACGTGGGGTGCGGAAGTGAACAGACAGGTGCCTTGAAATATGGGACCATGAAAACAACAAGCTAAAAACACCATCCAACGCTGATAAGTAAAAAACAGTTTTTTTAATGGAGTGGTTAATTTCTAACACTCACTGAGAATAGGCAATGTAGAATGTAGATGTGCTTGATGTATGTGGACGGTTTTGAAATATATTGTGACATTATTTATTTAAGAACTACTTTAACCATAAGAGTCAGCGCAGCATTTAACGTATGGAGAGGAGAAAAATAATCTGATCTAATTAAATAACTGTACTCATCCATTAAAACTTCGCTTGCAAAGAGACAAGTCCATTTGTGGGTTGGGATGCAAGGTGTTTCATTTAATTTTAATGCTCACTGCTTCAACATGCAGTGTTCTGCAAGTAACACCTGTTAGTTCGAGAGCATATCTTTTCTTTCAAGCTCGGCTTTATTTATATCCCTTCATGCCTCCTCAAATACAAACACAGAAACATGCTAAACTATGCTGTTACCATATTTCTGTTTGGAAACTGCCTGAGAAAAGAAGCAAATAAGTTGCCTGGTGGTTTGAAATGTGCGTCTGTCAGACGTGTTTACACACTGGTGTGATGTCAGAAAGATAGTATTCATGGATGTGAAGACCACAGTGTGTCGCTGAGTGTGAATTTATGCATATTTAATCTGGGGACCACCTTTCTTTTAGGGATAACTAGTCATCATTTCCAGCAGAGTAGTGACTTCGGAACAAGAATATGTTTATCATCGGCAACTTCTTTGTTACTTTAAGAAAAAAAATGGCTCAAAGAGCATTTGTTTTCCCAAGTTAGCCTGGGGGCTTCACACTACACTTAATGAGGAATATCCTGCCACTTCTTCCCTTTGACGCTAGACAGCTGCTGGTGCAAGCCCTTATTTTGTCGCGGCTTGATTATGCCAATGCGATCTACTTGGGTGCTCCACAGGGGACTGTCAAGATCTTACAGGTGATCCAGAACTGTGCTGCTCGACTTCTTATGAATGTCCAGAGGCACACTTCAGCTAGGTCAGCACTCTGTCAGTTGCACTGGCTCCCAATGCAACAAAGAATCTGGTTTAAGGCCATGTGTACTGTGCATAAGTCCATCACCGGCAATGGACCCTCGGAGATCTGGCCAATGCTGCAGCCATATCAGGCTTCTAGGACACTCAGATCCAATGACACAAAACTTTTGACGGTTCCCAGGATTCGTCGGGCACGTATGGGTGGCCGACGTTTTTCTCTCCATGCGGCAAAACTATGGAACCAGCTCCCCGACCCCGTTCGCCTTGAACATAACTATCTCCGCTTCAGGAAACTGCTGAAGACCTTTCTCTTTCCGTGAGTAGTGGAAATGTTCTAGCTGTCCTAAATGCGCTGGGATGCCCTAGGGTAGCCATGCGCTATTGAAATGCGTATTCATTCATTCATTCACTTGCGTGGAACTGGATAAGGGAACAACCCATAATTGATTCAAAAGGAAGTCTGAGCAACTAAAGCACGTCATATGTTTGTGTTAAGCTCCTGACTGTTTTGTGTTAGTTATCTCCTTTTGTTTCAGCGAGGGGGGTCAAAGGTCTTTGCAAAGATGTTTTGGGTGGATTGAATAAATATCAGTTTGAAATGTTCCTATGAATAACAAGGAATTCTCTGCTTTGTAGGGGAATTTTGTATTTTATTCACCCAAAGCATCCGAACATACAGCCTCTTATCAGCTCTCGCATCCATGCAAGTATAATGATTGCAGGTTTTAGGCCTGGCAATACTGACAGAGGTAAAAACATCAAATTTCGGTGGTTTAGGAGTTAAGTATGAATCTATACTACTATTATAAAGAGAGAGCTGAAACGTTTGAGGTGGGTAAACTCAAGAAGTACAGCACCAATCACAACACCCAATACAGCATTGTAAAGGGGAGATGCAGCAGATGGACATAGGCTATACAGCTGGCCACCATATACATTACAAAGGTCAAACAACCTTAGGGGTAAAGTAGTCCCTTGTGGGCATTGGTGTGGGCGTGTCAAAGTACACTTGGGCGTTGGCGTGTCAAACTACACTACATTATTCCTTTGTGGGCTTGCAGCTTTGACAGAGGGGCGTAGCACAACAGCGTTGTCAGAGGGGCTTTCCACAAATAAAACAAAAAATGGCCACGTACTTCAGTAGCGCGCCTTTCACAAACAATGTGCGTGCCCATTCATGATCCACCTTCGCGTCTCACACGTCCGTCTACAAACACCAAGCTGCGCCGCATTCACGCACATTGCCATTCTGGTGCCATTATTTACATATAGTGCGGCGCAACCTTTGTGGGCATCAGCGTTGTCAGAGGGGGCTGCACCAAAATTAAAATAAAAAGGGGCGCGCCTTTCGCCAGCAATGTGCGCGCACATTCACGCTCCACCATGGCGTTCTGATGACGTGACATTAATGATATATAGTGCGGCGCAAACTTTGTGGGCGTCAGCGTTGTCACAGGGGGCTGCACTAAAATTAACAAAAAAAAGGGGCGCGGCTTTTGCCACAAATGTGCGCGCACATTCACGCTCCGCCTTGGCGTTCTGATCACTTCTCACACTGCCGTATCAAAACACCAACGGGCGCCGCATTGACCGACCTTGCCATACTGCCTACAAAATTAAACTAACAAAACAAAACTTTACTCCTATAGGAATGTAAGATTTCTCAGAAGTGGCTGCAGGAAAAAAACAAGCATTAGAAATGCAATCGGGCTCGGATTTATTTGAGTTTGAGCTAATGGCATTGTAAATGCCAATGTATTGTTGCTATGTGTTATGGAGTGTGTTCATGTGGTGTGTACTGCCAGTGATCTCCTTGTGAGTGTGCGAATATTGCACCGTTACTGCCTGTGATGTCCTTCTTGTGAGTGTGAGAAGCTTGCACCTCTGCTGCCTGTGGTCTCCTTGTGAGTGTAAGAAGCTTGCACAGCTGCTGCCTGTGATGTCCTACTCACTACTCTACTCTACTCACTACTCTACTCTACTCACTACTCTACTCTACTCACTACTCTACTCTACTCACTACTCTACTCACTACTCACTACTCTACTCACTACTCTGCACTCACTACTCACTACTCTACTCACTACTCTACTCACTACTCACTACTCTACTCTCTACTCACTACTCTACTCACTACTCACTACTCTACTCACTACTCTGCACTCACTACTCACTACTCTGCACTCACTACTCTACTCACTACTATACTCTGCACTCACTACTCACTACTCTACTCTACTCACTACTCTACTCACTACTCTACTCTACTCTACTCACTACTCTACTCACTACTCAACTCACTACTTTCTACTCACTACTCTACTCACTACTCAACTCACTACTCACTTCTCTACTCACTACTCTGCACTCACTACTCACTACTCTACTCACTACTCTGCACTCACTACTCACTACTCTACTCACTACTCTACTCACTACTCAACTCACTACTCAACTCACTACTCACTTCTCTACTCACTACTCACTACTCTGCACTCACTACTTTAGTCACCTCACTACTCTACTCACCTCACTACTCTACTCACTACTCTACTCACTACTCACTACTCTACTCACTACTCACTACTCTGCACTCACTACTCACTACTCTGCACTCACTACTCACTACTCTGCACTCACTACTCACTACTCTACTCACTACTCTACTCACTACTCACTACTCTGCACTCACTACTCACTAATCTACTCTACTCACTACTCTACTCACTACTCTGCACTCACTACTCACTACTCTGCACTCACTACTCACTACTCTGCACTCACTACTCACTACTCTGCACTCACTACTCACTACTCTGCACTCACTACTCACTACTCACTACTCACTACTCTACTCACTACTCTGCACTCACTACTCTGTGTGCCTGGTGAAAGCGTGCACTGACGGCTGGTGGTGTGTGTATGCCTGGTGAAAGTGTGCACTGATGGTTAATGGTGTGTGTGTGCGCCTGGTGAAAGCTTGCAGTGACGGCTGGTGGTGTGTGTGAGCTTGGTGAAAAGCTGATTACCCTGCATACTCACATAGTGATTACCCTGCATACTCAAACACTGCTCACCCTGCACAGTCACACACTGCTTAACCTACACACACACACACTGCTCACCCTACACACTCACACACTGCTCACCCTACACACTCACACACTGTTAACCCTGCATACTGCTCACCCTGCACGCTCACACACTGCTCACCCTGCAAAGTCACACACTGCTCACCCTGCACACTCACACACTGCTGGCGCTGGACACCAACGTACTGCTCACCCTGCATACTCACACACTGCTGACCCTGCACACTGACACACTGCTGGCCCTGGACACCAACGTACTGCTCACCCTGCATGCTCACACACTGCTGACCCTGCACACACACACACTCCTGGCCCTGGACACCCACATACTGATCACCCTGCATACTTACATACTGATCACCCTGCATACTCACACTCTGCTCACCCTGCATACTCACACTCTGCTCACCCTGCATACTCACACTCTGCTCACCCTGCATACTCACACTCTGCTCACCCTGCATACTCGCACTCTGCTCACCCTGCATACTCGCACTCTGCTCACCCTGCATACTCGCACTCTGCTCACCCTGCATACTCGCACTCTGCTCACCCTGCATACTCGCACTCTGCTCACCCTGCATACTCGCACTCTGCTCACCCTGCATACTCGCACTCTGCTCACCCTGCATACTCGCACTCTGCTCACCCTGCATACTCGCACTCTGCTCACCCTGCATACTCACACACTGCTGACCCTGCACACTGACACACTGCTGGCCCTGGACACCCGTATACTGATCACCCTGTATACTCGTATACTGATCACCCTGCATACTCAAACACTGCTCACCCTGCATACTCACACACTGCTGACCCTGCACACTGACACACTGCCGGCCCTGGACACCAACGTACTGCTCACCCTGCATGCTCACACACTGCTGACCCTGCACACTCACACACTCCTGGCCCTGGACACCCACATACTGATCACCCTGCATACTTACATACTGATCACCCTGCATACTCACACTCTGCTCACCCTGCATACTCACACTCTGCTCACCCTGCATACTCACACTCTGCTCACCCTGCATACTCACACTCTGCTCACCCTGCATACTCGCACTCTGCTCACCCTGCATACTCGCACTCTGCTCACCCTGCATACTCGCACTCTGCTCACCCTGCATACTCGCACTCTGCTCACCCTGCATACTCGCACTCTGCTCACCCTGCATACTCGCACTCTGCTCACCCTGCATACTCGCACTCTGCTCACCCTGCATACTCACACACTGCTGACCCTGCACACTGACACACTGCTGGCCCTGGACACCCGTATACTGATCACCCTGTATACTCGTATACTGATCACCCTGCATACTCAAACACTGCTCACCCTGCATACTCACACACTGCTGACCCTGCACACTGACACACTGCCGGCCCTGGACACCAACGTACTGCTCACCCTGCATGCTCACACACTGCTGACCCTGCACACTCACACACTCCTGGCCCTGGACACCCACATACTGATCACCCTGCATACTTACATACTGATCACCCTGCATACTCACACTCTGCTCACCCTGCATACTCACACTCTGCTCACCCTGCATACTCACACTCTGCTCACCCTGCATACTCACACTCTGCTCACCCTGCATACTCACACTCTGCTCACCCTGCATACTCGCACTCTGCTCACCCTGCATACTTACATACTGATCACCCTGCATACTCACACTCTGCTCACCCTGCATACTCACACTCTGCTCACCCTGCATACTCGCACTCTGCTCACCCTGCATACTCGCACTCTGCTCACCCTGCATACTCGCACTCTGCTCACCCTGCATACTCGCACTCTGCTCACCCTGCATACTCGCACTCTGCTCACCCTGCATACTCGCACTCTGCTCACCCTGCATACTCGCACTCTGCTCACCCTGCATACTCGCACTCTGCTCACCCTGCATACTCGCACTCTGCTCACCCTGCATACTCGCACTCTGCTCACCCTGCATACTCGCACTCTGCTCACCCTGCATACTCGCACTCTGCTCACCCTGCATACTCGCACTCTGCTCACCCTGCATACTCGCACTCTGCTCACCCTGCATACTCGCACTCTGCTCACCCTGCATACTCGCACTCTGCTCACCCTGCATACTCGCACTCTGCTCACCCTGCATACTCGCACTCTGCTCACCCTGCATACTCACACACTGCTGACCCTGCACACTGACACACTGCTGGCCCTGGACACCCGTATACTGATCACCCTGTATACTCGTATACTGATCACCCTGCATACTCAAACACTGCTCACCCTGCATACTCACACTCTGCTCACCCTGCATACTCGCACTCTGCTCACCCTGCATACTTACATACTGATCACCTTGCATACTCACACTCTGCTCACCCTGCATACTCACACTCTGCTCACCCTGCATACTCGCACTCTGCTCACCCTGCATACTCGCACTCTGCTCACCCTGCATACTCGCACTCTGCTCACCCTGCATACTCGCACTCTGCTCACCCTGCATACTCGCACTCTGCTCACCCTGCATACTCGCACTCTGCTCACCCTGCATACTCGCACT
The DNA here is from genome assembly GCF_964261635.1 of Lissotriton helveticus. Taxonomy (NCBI): domain Eukaryota; kingdom Metazoa; phylum Chordata; class Amphibia; order Caudata; family Salamandridae; genus Lissotriton; species Lissotriton helveticus. The sequence continues at coordinate 892,160,504 of NC_136070.1, forward strand.
CTGCTCACCCTGCATACTCGCACTCTGCTCACCCTGCATACTCGCACTCTGCTCACCCTGCATACTCGCACTCTGCTCACCCTGCATACTCGCACTCTGCTCACCCTGCATACTCGCACTCTGCTCACCCTGCATACTCGCACTCTGCTCACCCTGCATACTCGCACTCTGCTCACCCTGCATACTCGCACTCTGCTCACCCTGCATACTCGCACTCTGCTCACCCTGCATACTCGCACTCTGCTCACCCTGCATACTCGCACTCTGCTCACCCTGCATACTCGCACTCTGCTCACCCTGCATACTCACACACTGCTGACCCTGCACACTGACACACTGCTGGCCCTGGACACCCGTATACTGATCACCCTGTATACTCGTATACTGATCACCCTGCATACTCAAACACTGCTCACCCTGCATACTCACACACTGCTGACCCTGCAAACTGACACACTGCCGGCCCTGGACACCAACGTACTGCTCACCCTGCATGCTCACACACTGCTGACCCTGCACACTCACACACTCCTGGCCCTGGACACCCACATACTGATCACCCTGCATACTTACATACTGATCACCCTGCATACTCACACTCTGCTCACCCTGCAAACTCACACTCTGCTCACCCTGCATACTCGCACTCTGCTCACCCTGCATACTCGCACTCTGCTCACCCTGCATACTCGCACTCTGCTCACCCTGCATACTCGCACTCTGCTCACCCTGCATACTCGCACTCTGCTCACCCTGCATACTCGCACTCTGCTCACCCTGCATACTCGCACTCTGCTCACCCTGCATACTCGCACTCTGCTCACCCTGCATACTCGCACTCTGCTCACCCTGCATACTCGCACTCTGCTCACCCTGCATACTCGCACTCTGCTCACCCTGCATACTCGCACTCTGCTCACCCTGCATACTCGCACTCTGCTCACCCTGCATACTCGCACTCTGCTCACCCTGCATACTCACACACTGCTGACCCTGCACACTGACACACTGCTGGCCCTGGACACCCGTATACTGATCACCCTGTATACTCGTATACTGATCACCCTGCATACTCAAACACTGCTCACCCTGCATACTCACACACTGCTGACCCTGCACACTGACACACTGCCGGCCCTGGACACCAACATACTGCTCACCCTGCATGCTCACACACTGCTGACCCTGCACACTCACACACTCCTGGCCCTGGACACCCACATACTGATCACCCTGCATACTTACATACTGATCACCCTGCAAACTCACACTCTGCTCACCCTGCATACTCGCACTCTGCTCACCCTGCATACTCGCACTCTGCTCACCCTGCATACTCGCACTCTGCTCACCCTGCATACTCGCACTCTGCTCACCCTGCATACTCGCACTCTGCTCACCCTGCATACTCGCACTCTGCTCACCCTGCATACTCGCACTCTGCTCACCCTGCATACTCGCACTCTGCTCACCCTGCATACTCGCACTCTGCTCACCCTGCATACTCGCACTCTGCTCACCCTGCATACTCGCACTCTGCTCACCCTGCATACTCGCACTCTGCTCACCCTGCATACTCGCACTCTGCTCACCCTGCATACTCGCACTCTGCTCACCCTGCATACTCACACACTGCTGACCCTGCACACTGACACACTGCTGGCCCTGGACACCCGTATACTGATCACCCTGTATACTCGTATACTGATCACCCTGCATACTCAAACACTGCTCACCCTGCATACTCACACACTGCTGACCCTGCACACTGACACACTGCCGGCCCTGGACACCAACGTACTGCTCACCCTGCATGCTCACACACTGCTGACCCTGCACGCTCACACACTCCTGGCCCTGGACACCCACATACTGATCACCCTGCATACTTACATACTGATCACCCTGCAAACTCACACTCTGCTCACCCTGCATACTCGCACTCTGCTCACCCTGCATACTCGCACTCTGCTCACCCTGCATACTCGCACTCTGCTCACCCTGCATACTCGCACTCTGCTCACCCTGCATACTCGCACTCTGCTCACCCTGCATACTCGCACTCTGCTCACCCTGCATACTCGCACTCTGCTCACCCTGCATACTCGCACTCTGCTCACCCTGCATACTCACACTCTGCTCACCCTGCATACTCGCACTCTGCTCACCCTGCATACTCGCACTCTGCTCACCCTGCATACTCGCACTCTGCTCACCCTGCATACTCGCACTCTGCTCACCCTGCATACTCGCACTCTGCTCACCCTGCATACTCGCACTCTGCTCACCCTGCATACTCACACACTGCTGACCCTGCACACTGACACACTGCTGGCCCTGGACACCCGTATACTGATCACCCTGTATACTCGTATACTGATCACCCTGCATACTCAAACACTGCTCACCCTGCATACTCACACACTGCTGACCCTGCACACTGACACACTGCCGGCCCTGGACACCAACGTACTGCTCACCCTGCATGCTCACACACTGCTGACCCTGCACACTCACACACTCCTGGCCCTGGACACCCACATACTGATCACCCTGCATACTTACATACTGATTACCCTGCAAACTCACACTCTGCTCACCCTGCATACTCGCACTCTGCTCACCCTGCATACTCGCACTCTGCTCACCCTGCATACTCGCACTCTGCTCACCCTGCATACTCGCACTCTGCTCACCCTGCATACTCGCACTCTGCTCACCCTGCATACTCGCACTCTGCTCACCCTGCATACTCGCACTCTGCTCACCCTGCATACTCGCACTCTGCTCACCCTGCATACTCGCACTCTGCTCACCCTGCATACTCGCACTCTGCTCACCCTGCATACTCGCACTCTGCTCACCCTGCATACTCGCACTCTGCTCACCCTGCATACTCGCACTCTGCTCACCCTGCATACTCGCACTCTGCTCACCCTGCATACTCACACACTGCTGACCCTGCACACTGACACACTGCTGGCCCTGGACACCCGTATACTGATCACCCTGTATACTCGTATACTGATCACCCTGCATACTCAAACACTGCTCACCCTGCATACTCACACACTGCTGACCCTGCACACTGACACACTGCCGGCCCTGGACACCAACGTACTGCTCACCCTGCATGCTCACACACTGCTGACCCTGCACACTCACACACTCCTGGCCCTGGACACCCACATACTGATCACCCTGCATACTTACATACTGATCACCCTGCATACTCACACTCTGCTCACCCTGCAAACTCACACTCTGCTCACCCTGCATACTCGCACTCTGCTCACCCTGCATACTCGCACTCTGCTCACCCTGCATACTCGCACTCTGCTCACCCTGCATACTCGCACTCTGCTCACCCTGCATACTCGCACTCTGCTCACCCTGCATACTCGCACTCTGCTCACCCTGCATACTCGCACTCTGCTCACCCTGCATACTCGCACTCTGCTCACCCTGCATACTCGCACTCTGCTCACCCTGCATACTCGCACTCTGCTCACCCTGCATACTCGCACTCTGCTCACCCTGCATACTCACACACTGCTGACCCTGCACACTGACACACTGCTGGCCCTGGACACCCGTATACTGATCACCCTGTATACTCGTATACTGATCACCCTGCATACTCAAACACTGCTCACCCTGCATACTCACACACTGCTGACCCTGCACACTGACACACTGCCGGCCCTGGACACCAACGTACTGCTCACCCTGCATGCTCACACACTGCTGACCCTGCACACTCACACACTCCTGGCCCTGGACACCCACATACTGATCACCCTGCATACTTACATACTGATCACCCTGCATACTCACACTCTGCTCACCCTGCAAACTCACACTCTGCTCACCCTGCATACTCGCACTCTGCTCACCCTGCATACTCGCACTCTGCTCACCCTGCATACTCGCACTCTGCTCACCCTGCATACTCGCACTCTGCTCACCCTGCATACTCGCACTCTGCTCACCCTGCATACTCGCACTCTGCTCACCCTGCATACTCGCACTCTGCTCACCCTGCATACTCGCACTCTGCTCACCCTGCATACTCGCACTCTGCTCACCCTGCATACTCGCACTCTGCTCACCCTGCATACTCGCACTCTGCTCACCCTGCATACTCACACACTGCTGACCCTGCACACTGACACACTGCTGGCCCTGGACACCCGTATACTGATCACCCTGTATACTCGTATACTGATCACCCTGCATACTCAAACACTGCTCACCCTGCATACTCACACACTGCTGACCCTGCACACTGACACACTGCCGGCCCTGGACACCAACGTACTGCTCACCCTGCATGCTCACACACTGCTGACCCTGCACACTCACACACTCCTGGCCCTGGACACCCACATACTGATCACCCTGCATACTTACATACTGATCACCCTGCATACTCACACTCTGCTCACCCTGCAAACTCACACTCTGCTCACCCTGCATACTCGCACTCTGCTCACCCTGCATACTCGCACTCTGCTCACCCTGCATACTCGCACTCTGCTCACCCTGCATACTCGCACTCTGCTCACCCTGCATACTCGCACTCTGCTCACCCTGCATACTCGCACTCTGCTCACCCTGCATACTCGCACTCTGCTCACCCTGCATACTCGCACTCTGCTCACCCTGCATACTCGCACTCTGCTCACCCTGCATACTCGCACTCTGCTCACCCTGCATACTCGCACTCTGCTCACCCTGCATACTCGCACTCTGCTCACCCTGCATACTCGCACTCTGCTCACCCTGCATACTCGCACTCTGCTCACCCTGCATACTCGCACTCTGCTCACCCTGCATACTCACACACTGCTGACCCTGCACACTGACACACTGCTGGCCCTGGACACCCGTATACTGATCACCCTGTATACTCGTATACTGATCACCCTGCATACTCAAACACTGCTCACCCTGCATACTCACACACTGCTGACCCTGCACACTGACACACTGCCGGCCCTGGACACCAACGTACTGCTCACCCTGCATGCTCACACACTGCTGACCCTGCACACTCACACACTCCTGGCCCTGGACACCCACATACTGATCACCCTGCATACTTACATACTGATCACCCTGCATACTCGCACTCTGCTCACCCTGCAAACTCACACTCTGCTCACCCTGCATACTCGCACTCTGCTCACCCTGCATACTCGCACTCTGCTCACCCTGCATACTCGCACTCTGCTCACCCTGCATACTCGCACTCTGCTCACCCTGCATACTCGCACTCTGCTCACCCTGCATACTCGCACTCTGCTCACCCTGCATACTCACACACTGCTGACCCTGCACACTGACACACTGCCGGCCCTGGACACCAACGTACTGCTCACCCTGCATACTTACATACTGCTCACCCTGCATACTCACACTCTGCTCACCCTGCAAACTCACACTCTGCTCACCCTGCATACTCGCACTCTGCTCACCTGCCCTCAGCGAACTAGCATCCACCTGGAAACCTTTCCAGAGAGGCCATGGACTGTATGGGCTTGGAACCATTTGGCGGTTATACAGCAGCGAGGGAAACTGTGCCTGTTCTGTTATGTATTAGTGAAGTGGCTGCATCAGACAGGGTTCAGAAAGTTCAAAATGCCTAAACTTCATTAGAAATTACGGAAGTCTGGGAATGTGCATCAGTCTTGCAGTCAACAGCCTGTTCTAGAAACTGTGGGGCAGTGAAGTTTTTAAAAATCTGATCACGTAGACAACGTCTCTCTCCTCCGTGTTCTGGATCATTGAACTGAAACCTACACACATTCAAACAACGGACGGACACACTCCCCTTCCCAGACCCTAAAAATAAACAGTCAGCACACAATCGCTCATTATTCTTACAGACTGTCACGCAGAGGCAGAAAAAAGACACCCCGTAGCAACTTAAAACAAGAACTACAGCGTGGACGAGCATGTATGAGTCATCTTCTGTGAGCCTCGCCTGCTGCCTCTCGTCATTTAACATTGAACGCGCTCACCGCTGTGAACGCGTTCGCATCATCTGGCTTGCATTACACGGGCACTCTGACAGCTCGTAATTAAGATTAATCACTCTGCCATGCTCGCTCTCGCAGACAAAATGCCACATCGGGCACGCGTACATTACTTACAGCCTATCACTTCAAGGCTACTACATACACAGCACAGGGAAGACGAATCACTGACCAGATGCCAGAAAAAGCAAAGGAATGTGTGGAATTCCTCTCACCAAGGCCCTTCTTCTTCTTCTTCTTTTTTTTTCTTATAACATTAGGATCTCTTAACTCCTCCCCCAGGAGGGGGAGGAGTCCGAGCCCTAAAAAGGGGCGCACAAGCACGCCATTCACTCACCGCCACATTCATGCTCCAACGGCTCCAGTGGACACTGAAGGCAGGCAGCGTACCACACGATCTAAGCCACTTCACAATTAAAATTTAGTCCGGAGCTCAGGCGGGGCCTCAAACTAGCCCTCGCAAACACGGGGTCACGCAGGGCACTGTCAGCGTACACACATTAACGTTTACTATTACAAACATTACACACATAACATTTCATACCCGGACAACGTCGGGATGGGCTGCTAGTCTATTATGTACAGCGATGGGAGAGGTGGGAAATAAAGTGCGTTTTAGTTTCCCCACAACCTTTTTCACTTAGTCACTTGCTTTAGTGGTAATGTGGTCTAGTGACTGACGCACCAGCGGCTTAGTTTTGTCTATGATTTGAAAATTTAAATCCAGGCAGGGCCAACTGAAACTTTAATATTTCTAAGATCATAAAAAGAGTACCGCTTTCATGTGAAATGGAAATAGTTATGAACGAACAACTAACACCTGACATTGGGCAACTATTGCATGTCTTCACAAGATCCCTTTCATCAAGTTCTGTTCACTCAGCTCAATTTCTGCCGCAAATAGTTCTCTACGATTGAAACCATGTGTCCGCTGGGGGCTCTTCGTGCTGGTAAAGTGGCTAGGGTTCCCCCTTCCAACAGGTATGTCTCTCCCCTTGTCAGCAACGCATTTCCATGCGCAGAGCCTGACTGACATCACAGCACCTTTTGTTGGCGAAAGCCTTAGCTGGTGGACGGACAGTGTGAGAAGTCATGGGAAGAAGGGAGAGTCCATTTCACGAGGAAGGGGATTCTCTAAAGTGCTTCTTGCTACCTCTTAGCTTTCATCTCGCCAGCACTCCTTGTGCAAAGCTGGCTGTTTTGAAATATATTTTTGTCGGGGGTGTTGCGTTTTGCAAAGCCTTCCAGGAGACTGAGTCATATGTTCACCGTTAAAGTCTCCCCTGGTGCTCCCCTCTGTGGTGCAGTCCAGCCTTCACCTGGAGTGTGCCTGTAGCAGCCTCGTCTAGCTATGAAAAGTTTTCGAAGGAATGTCAACACCAGCACTCGGCAGCCTGCAGGATCCTGGAGACCCCGGGGGGATTCGCAATGAGGGAATGGGACCCGACCTGCCCAATGCCCACCGTGCCAAGGGACAATTCAGTGGCTCCCCTTTGAGGTGGATTAAGCAGAGATTAAGCAGGGATAACCATTATCTAGAAAAATACAGTTTGCAGTGGCAGGTTGCAGGAGACACTGCCTTGCTTCCCTGTGAAATGGATCCAAAAAGAAGCAGCCCGTGAGTGGTGCGCGCGTGCCACTGCAGGCATATGTCTTCAATTATCGCGCTCCTGTCGGCACAATAATTGAAGACATATGGGCTTTGGTGCGCGTAACAGACACCAATAGGCCATAGGCGGAGCTAGGCTCCCGCCTATGGCCAATTGCGTGTTCTGTTAAAAAACAGCACGCACCCAAAGCCCAATTAAAATGGACCTAGGAAATCACATGAATATGAGGTGTGTATCAAACAGTTAGATGTACATTATATACCTAAAGTGAGCTCCATCATGGAAAGATATTATTTTGGATTAAGAGAGCAAGGGGAAGAAGAAACAGTCTTTCCAGTCCAGGTAGAACCTGGCTTGGCAGTTCGGGCTGGACTGTTCCCATAAGGACCAAGGTCAAGACTGATTTACATATGGCTGGCTCTAAACTTGGGTGGCATGGTGAATAAAAGAACAATGGATTTAACCCAGATCTCTTGACTGGGGATGAATGTAAGATTTATTCAGCATTCCATCCATCATTTGTTTGCGTAGCACTTTTCGCCCTAAATTTTATGGGTATGCCCAGACGTGGGTCCCTTGCTCACAGTGCCACTGGAGACAAGCTAGCCTGGCTGATGAGGGGTGGTAACCCTAAAGAAAGAAAGGGCGGGTTTGTTGAGCAAACATTGGCACTATTTATAAAGACAAGGGAGAAGGTTACACATGTAAACAATATCGGACATGCACAGGAATGTAATATACGAGATTACAAAAAGTGAAGAATAGGGAGTACTAGCAGTGCATAGAGCATGTTTTATGTATTTTTAATTAGGACAAGCAAACACTAGTTGATTCATTCTTTTGTATTATAGGCATACCCCCGAAGAAGGGAAATTTTCCCGAAATGCATTGGGTAACCAATAAATGTGACATGAGGAAACAACTGGCATTTCTGGACCTTTTTTGAATTGGAAAGAATGGCAAACAAATGAGTAAAATGAATTGATGAGAAGCAAAAAGTAAAACAGATTAAATATGTTGAAGAAAATGGTGAAAAAATTAAGAGGTTTAATGAATTGATTCATTGAATTCGTTTCTGGCTGTGCAGCTTTAAGGGTACCGAAATGTGGTGCCCACGTGTTCAGTTTTCAATTGCAGCGCATTGGGACAGAGCGCATAACGAGCTTGCACGCCTACAAAGACTAATTGATAGAGTACATAGACGACAAACATTTACACAGAACAAGGGAACTTTCTAAGAGAAGGTGTGCATCCCACTATCCTGAATCTGACCCTAAACTGGTGCCAGGATGCTTCTTTCCGGTCCAGAGAAGACCTGGCTTGGCAGTTCGGGCTGGATTTGCATATGGCTGGGTCTAAACTGGGGTGGCATGGTGAGAAAAAGAACAATTGATTTTACCCAGATCTCTTGACTGGGGGTGAATGTGTGATTTATTCAGCATTCCGTCCATAATTTGCTTGCATAGCACTTGTCGCCCCAAGTTTGATGGGTATGCCCAGATGTGGGTCCCTTGCTCACTGTGCTACTGGATTAAAGCTAGCCTGGCTGATGAGGGGTAATACCCTGAAACTGGTCCCAGGATGATTCTTTCTGCTCCAGGGAGGCCTGGCATGGCAATTCAGGCTGGACTGTTCCCATAAGCAACAGGGTCAAGACTGATGTGCATATGGCTGGGTCTCAACTGGGGTGGCATGGTGAGCAAAAGAATGATGGATTTAACCCAGTTCTCTTAACTGGGGGTGAATGTATGATTTATTCAGTATTCTGTCCATCATTTTTTGCGTAGATCGTTTTGCCCTAAGTAGGATGGGTATGCCCAGAGGTGGGCCCTTTGCTCACTGTGCCACTTGTTTCAAGCTATCCTGGCAGATGAAAGGTAATACCCTGAAACCGGTCCCAGGATGCTTCTTTCCGGTCCAGGGAGCACCTGGCTTGGCAGTTCGGGCTGGACTGTTCCCATAAGGAACAGGGTCAAGACTGATTTGCATATGGCAGGGTCTAAACTGGGGTGGCATGATGAGCAAAAGAACAATGGATTTAACCCAGTTCTTTTGACTGGGGGTGAAGGTATGATTTATTCAGCATTCTGTCAATCATTTGTTTGCGTAGCACTTTTTGCCTTAAGTGGGATGGGTTTGCCCAGAAGTGGGTCCCTTGCTCACTGTATCACTGGATTAAATCTATCCTGGCTGGTGAGAGGTAATAACCTGCAACTGGTCCCATGATGCTTCTTTCCAGTCCAGGAAGGACCTGGCTTTGCAGTTTGGGCCAGACTGTTCTCATAAGGAATAGGGTCAAGACTGATTTGCATATGGCTGATCTAAACTGGGGTGGCATGGTGAGCAAAAGAACAATAGATTTAATCCAGATCTCTTGATTGGGGGTGAATGTATGATTTATTCAGCATCGCGTCGATCATTTATTTGGGTAGATGGTATACCACTCTACAGGGGACTTATAAGTAAATGAAATATGTCAATCAGATGTAAAACAATGTTGCCATGTTTAGAGAAGAGAGCCCAATAACTTTAGCACTGGCTAGCAGTGGTAAAGTGCTCAGAATCTTAAAGCCCCCAAAAAACGAATTCAGCAAAAATAAAAATGGTGGATAACGGCAAAAGTATGTGGGTGACCTTGTTAGGAGGACCAGGTCCAATAATTTTCATTTCTTCAGATTTTGTCTTTGTATCCAGGAGTCAACCCAGCTGACCTGCACTGATGTGGGAGCCGCAAGTAGGCCTTGTTCTTTTCACATCCAATTTGCTTTAATAATTGAGCATCAAAGCCCTGCCCACTTCTTGAGTATGTGAAGGACTAATGGCAGGACAACCGCTGGTGCTCAAAGCCTCATTAGGAGGTTTCACATAGACACCAGCCATTGCTTAAATTGAGACAGACATTGCAGGAGGAGCCCACCAGCATTCATTTTTGGGAATTGCCACTTATTTTTCCGTATCAGACTTTGACCCAGAGCAAGGTAGTGAAAGGGGGAAAGAAGGAGGAAAAGAAAGATGCAGAAAAGAAGCAAAACCGTGCCAGAGGGAGAACGCAGGATTATGCAAGAGTGAGATAAAGGGTCTGGGAGTGTCTTGTGGTGAATTAATGAGATATATGCCGGAATCAAGACTTCACAGCCTTGGTATTGGGTATGCGAACATTCACCAGTGTCATTCGCAGGCTTCTCAGAAAAACACTGGGCCCAGGCACTTATTATTTTACAAATGATCAGAAAGCACTGACACCAGGTGTGCAATGCCCATTGGGCTGAATGGAATTCAGCCCCCCCTTCTCCCTCTGCATATTCCTATGTTTCGGCTGAAGTTGTGTGGGTGTATAACCCATGGAGAGTCTGGGCAAAGTACGACAGGAGGAGAGTACGTTGGAATAAAAATGTTCTTGTCTCCTACAGACAGGCTCATCTTCCTGCCTGCTGTGTCCTTAAAGTAGGCGATGGGGGGAGGGGGCACAGGTGATTCACAACATCCAGAACAAAACCTCCACAGTGGGGGTTTTAATTGTGCAAGGCAGTGAGCTTATCTGATCACCCTTTGTTTTGAATAGAGACAATGCTTGCCAATTGATGCTGTCATGTGAGCCCACATCTGCTCTTTGAATCCAGTCTTTGCATTGTTTTATTTTACTTGCCTGGTATAGTAATGTGCTTTATTTCCCTGCATCTTCATTGGCCTGACATGCAGTGTATTCTTTTGAGTAGCACCATGGTGATGGAACCTGGTGCTCTGAGCTTTCTGTATGAGGGTTGTTAGTTGTACCTGACACAACCTATTGGGTGGCTGGGACCTTTTATACTTGGAATAAGGTTTCTTCTTTCTCCACTCTGGATCCTCTTTACTTGACTTTACACTGGTGAGGAGGATAGGATGATATAGGGAACATCTATTGTGCTTGATGGAACAGCTTCGTAAAAACTCTTCTAAGTCATTGGAGACCAACTGGACTTCATTGTATGTTAACAAGACCCCAGGTAGACCTTCTCGTCCAAACACCTCTTTAACAAACAAGATGACATGTCTTGTGTCAATCTCCTTGGCGAGTTTAATTTCTGGCCACATGGAATACATACCAATGAGCACAAACACGTAATTATTACATCCATTTCCTTGTACAGGTCCCAAAATGTCGGGAGCGATCTCTTCCCATGGTACTTTGGGATGCTCTCTGACGACCATGGGTGTACTCCGGGCTTAGGACACTTTTCACTCAAGATACAAGATACACACTCTCTCACTAGACCTTCGACTTGCAAATTCATTCCAGGCCACCAGTAGTTAAGCCTAAACCTGTCCTTTATTTTTGACATCCCTTGATGTCCTTGATGGGCCAATTCCAACAACTCATGATGAAGTAAAACAGGAGGGACCACCCTGGTTCCTCTTAATATTAGTCCCTCACACTCAGAAAGAACATGCCTTAAGTTTCAATACGTTTCACAATGACCCTTGACTTTTGTTGTTCTACCCTTCCTTGAGCAACAAAGATAGCTCTTGAAATTCTTTGTCTGAGGCGCACTCTTCACGCCATCTGTTTTCTTTCACGCCGTCACTCTCAACACTGCACACCCATTCGTTTAGTTTGTCATCCTTACGTCTTGAGGTGGGTCTAGTGGCCTTCCTAAATTCTGCCCATAATAACGCCAGGGCAGTGATTAGGTATAAAAAGGATGGCTGTGTGTCAGCTTCACGGGCTGGCAAGCGAGGGGTCAGGCAGGGGTGTATCTCGGCCCTCATACTGTTTACACTATATATTAATAAGTTAGGGGACATTCTCTCGGGCACCGGTAGAGACATCCCGAGAGCTGGCGCTAAACTCTTACCCGCACTTCTGTATGAAGATGATGCGGTGTTGTTTGCAAGGACTGGCGTAGGATTACAAAAACTTTTAGATGCTTTTATAGATTTTATGAATTCGCTTGATCTAACAACCAACTTTTCTAAATCATATACCATGACAAATAGCTGTAAGAAGGCCAGGAGGTGCAAGTTCTTCGTGCTGGGGGTCCGAACTTACTAAAGTCCAAACTTTCCCCTATCTGGGCATGCTGTTTGAAGATAATGGGACGTGGGTCACGCAGAGAGCAAACAAAAAGAACATCTTGGCAAGGGTGGTGGGGGCTACCAAGGACTGTGCAAAAAGGCCGGGTCCAAAGCCCTTCCCTGCACTGTTAAAAATGTATAGGGAAAAATGTCTTCCAATAGCTTTCTATGGCTGTGACATGTAGGGATACAAGGGTGTGAAAGATCTACAAGTGATGGAAAATATATTTTTGCATAGACTCCTCACTGTCACCCAGTGTATCCCTGCTTTTACATTGCATAAAGACCTTGGCATGGGATACATTTCTGATTATACTGCAGTTGCAACTTTAGTACTATGGATGAGAATTCGGTCCTCCCCAGTCCCCACTTTGAATCAACTTGTTATAGATGTCTGTATGGCACTTGAAGGGTGCACTGCGTATTCCCTGGCTCGGGTACATAGCAGAGCAGATAAGAGGACTGGGTTGTCCCGATCATTTACAAACACCACATTTCTACGTTCTATTGACATCAGGATGATCAAGTCTCTGTTTCGGGTCCGGGGACAGGAGTACAGGGAAGGTCTGGAAATGTTAAGCCTATAGTGAGAGCTTACATTCCACTTAGTCCATGCCCACGGGCACACCCACACCTGTCTCTTGTCAATAACATCCATCATCGTTTCCTGTTAACCAGATTCAAACTAAATCTTACCTATTGGCTACTAGCCTTTCCAACAGGCTTCTTGAAGCCCAGGGACTCAAGGCCATGTCCATGTTACAATTTTTCTGATCAGGACACTTTCCACTTTACTCTTTTTTGTGAATTTTATGTCCATCTGCGTAAAAAATATATTCTTTTGTGTTTGAGCCCATGCCAATTTGTCCAAGCAAGACCAGCAATAGTATACCTGCAGATGCTTGCCTCACCCACTGTGTGATTTGGAATTGCTAGCTATTTTTCGAGTGCTGTAAGAATTAGGAAAAAGTTGTCTCCTGCCTAGATTAATTTGCACTCTCTTTGATTAAATGTATATGACACTTTTTACTGATGAATTTTATATGTTGAAAATTTTTATAGTCTGTGAGTCACACACTTATTTTTATTCTCTATTTTTATATGTTTTAGGGAAAATTATATGTTTAACCTGTATTTGCAGTGTATTTATGGTATTCCTTCGTCTTGTCCCACTAATTGCTGCTGGTGTATTTATCATGTGCTTTTATGGCTTTTATAAGCCGATTAAAGAATTTTTGACTGACTGACTGTAGGGACACTTTATTGGACACATTAAAAGATTCAGACACACATCTAACAGCTACAGAGGAAATTAGATCATCCCTGGATAAGGGAGGCAACGCAGTACTGATTCTGCTTGATCTATATGCAGCCTTCGATACAGTCAACCACGAGACTCTTATTGACCGTCTGCAGAATTTGGGCTTTCACGATTCAGCATTATTGTTGATCAAATCCTACCTGTCAGGATGTAGTCAAGGGGTGGCAAATGGGATTTTCAACTCTGAAACCTTGTGTCTGCCTTGTGGGGTACCTCAGGGATCTTCCCTTTCTCCAACCTTATTTTACGTTTACGTTAACCCACTGGCCATTTTGATTAGATCTTTTGGGCTGTCCCTGGCATCATATGCCGATGACACTCAAATCATTGTATCAATGGCAAAGGGCAAGAGTGGGGCTGGTGATACAGTTAATGAATGTATGAGCTCAGTGAATAGCTGGATGGCCAGCACTTACTTAATGTTGAATTCCACAAAAATGGAGGTCATCCAATTTGATAACAATCCCTCTATATGGGCCCCTCACTGGTGACCATCTGCTTTAAATCAGGCACCCAAACCTACCTCTAAAGTAAAAAAAATTGGGGGTTTTGCTCGATAACAAGTTAAATTTTAAAAATCAAGTTAATCTAACTATCTCCTCCTCTTTCCATTGGCTAAGAATCAGTAACAAAAATTGAGACATTTTTGCTGGCTGACACTTTGTAAACTGTAGTTATAACAGTAGTACTCTCTCGATTAGATTATTGTAATAGCCTCTACACCAGCCTCTCTAAAGACCTACTTAGAAAACTTCAAACTATCCAAAATGCTACATCCTCGGTTTCTACTCAAAATTCCCAAATATCAGTCGGCCAAGGCCGCAATTAGACAATTGCACTGGCTTCCGGTCCACCTTTGCATTTCCTTAAAGGCTCTATGCCTACCCATCAAGGGAAATGCCTATTTGAGGGCAAATGGGATATGGTATAAACCCAGCAGAACTCTTTGATAAAGTACAGCGAACCTGTTAATGGTCGCTCCCTTCAGACGGGTCACCTTGGGAGGCCGTAGTTTCTTCAGAACCACAGCCTTATTGTGGAATCGTCTGCCTCCGGAGCTTAAAGATGCACCTACCCTTTTAGTGTTCAGAGAGAACCTTACTTAGGGCCATATTATCAAGAACGGCGATAATGTTATTGCTGCTTTAGCGGCAAGAAACTGCTGCTAAAACAGCGATAAGGGGCTTGATAATATGCCGTATAGAATTCCAATAGAAGCCCAGGTTTGATGTCCTTCACACCAGAACCTGGGCTTCTATGGGAATTCTATACGGCATATTATCAGGCCCCTTATCGCCGCTTTAGCAGCAGTGTCTTGCCGCTAAAGCGTTGATAATGTTATCGCCATTTGTGATAATATGGCCCTTGGTTGTTTAACCAATGAACCATAAGGACTTGGGGCCAGAAACATGATAGTTTCCAACTAAGGGGTGAACTTAATGGCGTAATGAGAAAAATTAAACTTCAAAAATTCTTCGAGGGGAAAGATAAAACATTCACCGACATGACGTTCTGTACAGACTTACGTCGACCGTTTAACTTCACGCCCCTTAACCAGCAGGTGGGCCCGGAAGTGGCGGTGTTTGAGCAAAAAGTCTTGCAAGATATCACAGACCTGGAACGCAAACAAAATACCCCGACACACAGCAATATGTCCAAAGCTGATTGGACGGCTGTTAAGTCTCTACAAGATAACGATTCCATCACCATCAAACCGGCCGACAAGGGCGGGGCAGTGGTGGTGATGAACACCACCGATTATAAAAATGAAATACACAGACTCTTAGGAGTCAGAGAACATTACCAACCACTCGCCAGAGACCCCACGGCGGAGTTGCAAACCATTATACAAACCATGGTAGCAACTGCGAGGGAAACGAAATGGCTAACAGCCAAGGAAGCTGAGTTCCTGATTAATCCATCACCCAGGGTACCAGCATTCTATATTGTGCCCAAAATTCACAAAGCACAACGGCCCCCTCCCGGACGGCCGATAGTTGCAGGCATTAATTCCATACTTGAGCCACTTTCACAGTTTTCAGACTTTTTCCTACGGGAATGTGTGGTTACACAACCATCCTATGTGCAGGATACCACTGATATCCTGAGGCATTTACAGACAGTAACATATGATCCTGATGAGCAATTTCTAGTGACGATCGACATCGAGTCACTATACACGAACATACCCCAGGAGGCGACGCTGGGGGCAGCAGCTTGCTCCCTGGGGGCAGGTGAGTGGTTGTATGACACTGCACTGACTTTTGTGTTGCAGTGCATTGAGATTGCGTTGATGCGCATTTTTTTTGCGTACAAAGAACAGCTGTACCTGCAGACCTCGGGGACCTCGATGGGGGCAACTTTTTCCCCCAGCCTGCCATGTATTTATGTCGGCCAGTTCGAAACCAATTACATCTACCATGCATCCAATCTCTTCCAGGGGAATATTGCCCTCTGGAAGAGGTATATAGATGACATTCTGTTCATCTGGAGGGGGTCCTCAGATGTGCTGGACCAATTCCTCACATGGTTGAATAGTCTCGACCGGTGCCTTAGATTCACATGGACTGTGGATCGGCACAAAGCGACATATTTATACCTGGATATACAGGCCAGAGATAACAAACTCATGACAACAGTCCACCAAAAACCCACAGACAAGAACTCCCTGTTGCACTATAAGTCGTTCCATCCCAGGGCCCTGCGGGACAATCTCCCGGTGGGGCAATTTATGAGATACCGGAGGAATTGTACTTCAGCAGCAAGCTTCTTGGATCAGACTGAAGAACTAGCGAACAAACTTACTGCCAGAGCCTATCCACAAAAAATTGTGAAACAAGCTAAAAAGCGGGCACTTAACACCCCGAGAGAAGCCCTCCTTGACCGACAGATCAAAGAGCAGCAGGAGTGCATCCCGGTAGTAACCACCTTCGGGCCCCATTTCACCAAGATTTGCCAAATAATCAGAAAACACTGGCATCTACTAAGAACCAACTCTATGCAAATGCCACAACCGCGATTTGCTTTCAAGTGATCTTCCAGTCTGTAGGACCGGCTGGTCCACTCACGTCCACAAGTAAGAGTAACAGACTCGAATATTCCGCCGGGTCACTACCCATGTGGGGGAGGTACCATCTGTGCCCTCACTACGAAGACTAGATCGATCACCAGAGCCAACGGTAAGATCTGGCATTTAAACAGTTTCAGTACCTGCAACACATGCAATGTGATTTACAGGCTCTTGTGTCCCTGTGGACTGTACTACATTGGATTAACGACTAGAAAGATCAAAGTCAGAATCCAGGAACATCTTAGTACACTTAAAGCAGCGAAACTTACTACCAAACTGGTGCAACACTTCACCAGTCAAAAACATCAGCCTAGGGATCTCCGTTGGCTGGTGATTGAAAGAGTGAAGGGTGATCAGTATAACGTGGGGAACAGACTACTCAGGAAAGAGGCACGCTGGATCTTTGAAGAGGCCACGGACCAGCAGGGCCTCAACGAAATTATTGAATGGAATAGGTTATCAGCATTGTAGGGGTCTTCATTGTAGGACACCAACATATAGTTTTTCAGTACATATGGATAAGATACCCAAAAGGTTGAGGGAAGATACCTGATAGCCTATGGACCAGAATAAGAAATGATCAAAGAATACAAGGGTCTGGCATCACATCCGACAGCGGCTATGAAAACGTGGATCTATGGACAGGGACCACAGCTAGGGCACTGCCCCTCCAGTCACATAGATATAAGGTATGAGTAGCTAGGATATGTGGATACATATATAGAGACCTACAACCACAGTTACACACACAAAAAACCCCGATGTAAATGCACGGTTGCCTAGTGACAAATCCACATGCCGATTAAATGTTTATAATAATCACCTCCCCGTAGGAATACTATCAATACAGGTCGTAATCATTATTGAGCAACATATGATGTACTTATAATCGATTACGATGAATAACATATGTAGGAAAATAACCCATTCAAAGATGGCCGCCAAGTATTGCGTATACGTTGACTACGTCATGCCGACGTAGCGTAGCACGTCACCATCACATGACCGGGACTCCCAGGTTGAAAATTGCACACCGGGAGAATCGGGCTAGACGCAGGGTGAGCGGAGGCCACATGATTGCGCAGTAACGGTAAGGAGGATACTAACTAATAGCAGAGTGCTTGCACGGGGTGGCAGGTTTAACGAGGCCGTAACAAATAACGTCGGGATAATGGGCGCCAAGGGGCTTTGGCGTTATGCGGGTCTATGGGTCTATGGAGACAATCACGATATGCTCTCAGGGAGCGAGTTTCTAAACAAGACACGGGGTTACCGTGCACCAGCAGCAATGGGGCCAGTTGGGCATCACAGCTTAAGGCCAAAACTCCAATTATCTCTATCCATGTGCAAGCAAGACAGGAATCGGATATGCGGGATATGAGGAACAAGCCACACCCAGGGGCATACAATAGCCCGTAAATACATATAAACTTAGATCGCAAGGTGCAGGGTAAAAGACCTTTGCTGGCGAATTGCAAATGAGGTATTATCAAAACACAGCAGACACATTTTTTTGTTTCTCTTTGCAGAGACCGACCGATAGGCGGTAGACGGAACCCACTAACGGTTTAGTGGTGTCCGATAGTCTCAGATCCTTCTACGGGGGCCGGGTAGGCTCAAACAAAGAGGCCACATGGTAATGAATGATGAATACTATTAGAAACCAGATGCAGAGATGCCATTTATTAGCTTGAATTTTAATTTGTACTCCTACCGAGACACAGTGAGTGCAATATATGTATGTGTGTGTTTATGTTCCATGTCTGACTACAGGTACAATAAATGGAGAATCTAGACGTGCAAGACTTACGCTGACCCAAAAAAACCCTGAAGAAATCGCCGGTAAAGTATATGCCGGTGATGAAACATGTTGGTTGTTTTTAATAGAGTGGGCAAACAGCACAGAATAAAGTTGTAGTTGCCAGTTTAGCTCAGCTCTTTTTTAAACGTGGTGTTTTCAGATCTCGAACCCAAGAGGTTTGACATACCACATTGGGTCATTTAACACGTGTAACACACAATGGTTTTTGGTTTCATTGCACATCCTTTATCCCCTTTTCTTTTCTGGTTAACAGTAGCTGATGATGAGAAGTGAGGATTCAGGCGAGTACCAGCCTGTCATATCCTCCCCTGGGTGTTGCTTCCGTGAGGCTCTGTCAACCCTTCCTCCCCCTTTTTCACAGTAGAAAGGTGTAGTGAGGTAATAGTATTAGCTTGGGGCTACATACACACACATATATGGTTTTTAAGCTTGTAAGTAGTGAAGATAGTGACTGTGATCAGCACATGCAGAGAGAAGGTTGAAGAGCACCCTCTGTCTGACTGAATAAAATTCAGAATTAACCTGGGGTCCTTGACCTCAGAGTACACAAGGGCAGGCCATTGCTTGTTGATGAAGATATGAGTGGGGGGCGGCCCGTTTCCCTTGTTCCTTCCCCCTTAGGCTCCTGATAGTATAGAGTGGCCAGATGTAGGAGAGCAAATACCGGTCGGTAACGGCCGAATTCGGCCGTTACCGACCGGTATTTGGTGTTTGACATGTAGGGGCCATCATTTTACAGAATCGGTAAATTTACCGAATCGGTAAATTTACGATTCTGTAAAATACAGAATCGGTAATTTTACCGATTCGGTAAATCCATATGTAGGTGACACTCCTAAGAGTGCCACAGGCCCTTAAGAGTCGGTATTTTACCACCAAATCCAATTGGGTGGTAAAATACCGAATTAAGGTGTGCATGCCACGTGTGCCACGTGTGCCACATGTTACACATGCCTGTATTTGGGGTGCTAGAGGGTGTCAAAGTGACACCCCCTGCACCCTTGTCGGATTCGGTATCGGTATTGCCCATTGATTCCTATGGGCTTCAACGCCCATAGGAATCAATGGGCAATACCGATTCAGTATTTACCGAATCGGTAAATACCGAATGTTACCGATTCGGTAATTGAAAATTAAAATGTACCTACATCTCCCACCTTCTAATTTACCGATTCATAAATACCGAATCTGTAAAATTCGGTATTTATGAATCGGTAAATTAGAATTACCTACATCTGGCCCTTGGCCCTCAAATGCTCCCTTCTTATTCACTTAGCACCTAGACGCCTTCGGGTATTTGTGCTCTTTATAAGATTTAAATTCATTCATTCACACATCTTCTTCTTTCCTGGAAGCATGTTGTCATTTTGTAGTTCATACTACTTATAATCAGAAAAGACACTTTTCCAGTAAGCCTTCAGTGCTTTCATTTCTGACATGCACAGGACTCGCTTGGTACCAACCATCTTGCGGACATCCGATGCTCGCAGATCTGGTGGACACTCTCTGAGCTCCAGCAGTTCTCAGTGTCACAGGGGAACCCATTGGTGAATACAAAAGATCTGACTTTAATGTGCTACTGCTGGAAAGAAAAGGCATGGCAAATGTCTTTTCCATGCGTTAGTGCATTAAACCGGGACATACTGGCCTTCCAAACGTGTATTCTGCTACTATCTCAGCCCCCTTGTGTGCGAAATGGTAGCCCCAACAACACTGTTTAATACTAGCCCCCCACGTAGTTCGGGTCTAGATGCACCCCTGACTGACACCAACCATGCAAAATGCATGTGGATTCCTTGAGGACTGCACCTCCCAGGATCAACTGTTCTGCCACAAAATGGGTGTACCATTAGACTGCATAGAAATCATGGACTCAGTCTAAAGCAGTATATATTTTTCCCAGGGCTCGCAAGGGCTGGGTAGAAGTGGCGAGAATAGTGAGGGTGCTTTTCCATCTTATCTCTTGTTTTTTGGTCTGTTTATCTGAGGCTGGAACGTATAATCAGAAGCACCTGTTTAGTAATGTTTTTGTCGTTTTCACATGTGCAGCAGCATAAGTGGAACAGCCTGTATCTGCCTGTTTGGACATGGGCATTGGAAGCAGATGGGGACAGCCCGAGCCCCGTATTTAGGCCCCCAGTGGTCCAATAATAGTCATTCGCACCATCTCGAATGTTCTGGAAAAAATTAGGAATCTGCCGCCTCCTCCTTCATAACTACCGCTATAGCCACATCCTTGCCCCGCTCCCCTGCCTGGGGGCGGGTGGAAAATAGGTCTTATAGTTCGAACTGCTCACGACACCACATACCGAGTCACGAACTTTTATGAACAGCGTCTCTCTATCCTGAGCCTCACCATTTTGTCATGAGATTTTGAAAGCCTCAGCCACGCGGCGCGCCTGCACCGTTTTTCCGTGGCCCATTTCCGTGCGTGAACTGCTGTATTGCAGCAAGGTTTGCCGTTTCTGAAAGTTATTCTTTCTTGAGACTGCCTTGGGACCTGGGCTGTATACATGGATGTCTCTGTGGCGTAACGTAAAATGATGGCTACCCTTCAGAATATGATGTGGGGCCCTTGTCTGCCAACTCCCACCGACATTCGTTTGGCCTGGGCTGAACGGGGCCCTCTTGAATGGTTGGAGCCCCTGAAGGGCAGGGCGCCCCCTGCTCCACAGGGGCGGTGGGCCCGAGAATTACGCCCCTGTGTTCACTTCTGCAAAGTGCGTCACACAATTTCAAGTGGGTCTGGACTGGTCCTTGGCCTCTGTGGTTCAGAATGTCAGTGCACACGTGGGTATTCTCACAATAAGTCTTTGGTCTGTATTGTTTTGCTTGGGGTGGGGGAGTACACTTTCTCTATAGTCTGGCCAACACGACATAGATCTTCCATTAAGTTAGTCGAGCGTGACATTTTATGCGACAGACTCTGTCCTGCACAGTATGAGGAGGATACTTGAAAGGGTCCATTACTTCAGTCTGTAGATCTGAACTGTGGGCAGCATATACCAGAGTCTTCTAAAAAGATAATGACTACCACCCAATACTATTTTGTGATTTTATTGCTTCTTTACAAATGCACTTGCCAAAATCAAACTACCTTATGCATGTTGTTAGGTGTGTTCTGAATGAGCCAATGGCTTCACCATGATTCTGTTGCGTAGAAGGCACCACATAACCTTCCTATTAGTAATACATGTGCTTCGGTGGTGAAAAATAAGACAAACTCCCTTTTAGTCCATGAAAGGAACCTCAAAGATGATGCCCCTGGTGTCAGAACCAAGGCAGTGCATTAGGAACCTTCTCTTCCTGTCCTCATTTATTTCACACCTAGCTCCTTTATGTGTCTGTGCCATCAAGAACCCAGATTCCTGAACGTATTGGCATCACAAGGAGGCTGCATACCCAACACCAGGGCATCTGGTGCTTCCACGCAGGCAGGTTGTTTCATGCTTGGGTCAAGCCACTCCTGCATCGCTATTGAAGACTCATAGACAAAATGTAGACAGTGGTCAATTGGGAACATACAACAGTGGTACGGACCAGGCAGACCTAGCTCAGGGCCCAGGGTAGTGACTCATGCACGTTTCAGAAGAGTATCTCACCACCAATGCATCATTTTCAATGGCACTGACATTCACAATGACTTCCAGGAACTCACATGTATTTAAATACCTATGTGCAGACAACATGACAAGCATTTTACTATCAGGTGATGAACTTAGGTAGGAGCAAGACTGGAAAGGTTTTTTGGAACTTTTCTTACAGCGTGAAACTGACCCAAGGGAATTAGACCACATTACAACCGTCAGACTATGGTGTATATTGTTTCATTTTTTAGGGACAGGTACATTATGTGATTTGCCCAGAATGACAGGATGCTGACCCAACAGTGGGATTCACATCTAGATTCCCATCTTCCCTAGTCACCAGTATTAGCTATTTGGCCACATCTCCTCTCTGCTCATGCTTATGCTCCTCCTGCAGGTCTGGCCTTGCTCTGCCTCTTCACAGCCACCTTGTTAATTCCTTCATTGCTTGGGCTGGAAGAGGTGTCAACATTCGTGCATCAGGGACAAAGCTAGAGATTGATGACCGCAAACACTACAGCGAGTGTCCAGATAAAAGAAGGGCCAGTGTTTTGTAAGAGACCCTGAAGATGAGTAGCCAGTTGTAGTTTGATCATTTTTAGAGTGGTACCTCCTGTGATGGATGGTTAATGCTGTTTGCCCCCTTCTTTTTACTGAGTGTGCCATAAGTGTGCCGTGCCGCCCATTGCATAACCTAAGTCTCAGCGGGTGCCCCGGGAGGCTTGTGGCAATGTTGTCATGAAATCAAGTGCAGTGAGTCTGTCCTTTGGCTGGAGGCTTGGTGTTCATATACTGTGTACAGAACCTATGCAGAATGTCAAATGGGTACAGAACATTATAGCTCCTTGGACCACTTAAATTATCAAAATCCTAGAGGAATTTATTAATGGGATCCTCGTCCTAAGACATTATGCTGCTAGTGTGCCAGGTATGCTGTCCTGCTGGATCAAGAATAGGTCCCAGATGCAGTGGCGGTCTCTTTCCTTGGCATTACTGGGACATTCTCCACTGGGATAAATCATGGCGAAGATTGCAGAGGACATATCATAATATCTCAGCGCTGCACACCTAGCGCCAGATGTACCAAAACCATTGACAAAACAGGATGAACAATTGCACACTGGCTGTTTGCGAATGCTATGCACATACTAGGAGCCCATCTTCGTTAAATGGAAAGGTGCTGCTTTAAAAAAAAGAAATCCTGTTTGGGAAGACATTGGTGTGGGGAGAAGAAATTGGTGGCCATCGCTACTCACTGTTGTTAACTGATCAATGGTTTGTGACTGCAATTACTCCCACAAACCACTGATGTCCCCTCTTATTTGAGGTTCAGAAAGGCCTGCAGACCCCCTACTATGAGTCAGGAAGACTTTTCCAATTCATAAGAGGTCTTTTGTAAATTGTAAAAAAAATAACGTTTGTGCACACGTCACTTCTAGGGGTCGATTCCGATTCGGGAAAAAACACTCCGAATAGCCGTTCGGAGCGTTTTTCCCGTACGAATCGTACCCTGCAACGTCCCCCGTACGTATGACGAAGTACGATTCGTACCAGGAGCCGTACTCTGTACGAGTCGTACAAGACACCGTACGACTCTAATCTACGTACGAATCTCCCTCAGAACCCACTGTACGCGACATCTGTACGGTTCGCGGCTGGTTTTTACAACCCAGCAAGTACGATACGTGTCCGGTACGCACCGTACGACCCTTTTTCTACGGGGACTGAAAACAGCCGTAAAAGCAGAGTTCGCGCCGAAACAGGTACGGAACGCCCCCCCCGGGTACGGTGCGTACCCCCCATCATCACAGGGGTACACACCGTACCCCTGCGATCATGGGGTGTACGAGCCATACCCCCATTGTACGATCGGTGTACGAGCCGTACCCCCATTGTATGATCGGTGTACGAGCCGTACCCCCATTGTACGATCGGTGTACGAGCCGTACCCCCATTGTACGATCGGTGTACGAGCCGTACCCCCATTGTACGATGGGAGTACGAGCCGTACCCCATGTACGATGGGTGTACAAGCCGTACCCCCATCGTACAATGGGGGTATGGCTCATACACCGATCGTACAATGGGGGTACGGCTCGTGCACCGATCGTACAATGGGGGTACAGCTCGTACACCGATCGTACAATGGGGGTACGGCTCATACACCCATCGTACAATGGGGGTACGGCTCGTACACCCCATGATCGCAGGGGTACGGTGCGTACCCCTGCCATCATGGGGGGTACGGACCGTACGGTGTGTATGTGTTTGTGTGCTTTTCCGTACGACTCGCCCTTACCTGACGTGGACTGTACGAATCGCGTCTTCATACCCCGGTCCGGATCGTACTCGTTGGGTCGTACGGCATGTGTACAAGTCGTACAGTATGTGTACGAGTCGTACGGTTCACGGTTTCAGCCTTGCAATACGTACGGATCGCGACGATTCGGACGGATTCACGGAATACGGATCGTACTTCGCGACTCGGACGGACGGGTACGATTCGTACGGAGAGTGCTCCGGATACAAATCGTACGGACGTTTTTTTTCCCGAATTGGAATCGACCCCCTAGTGTTAATGATACCGATGATGCCACAAGGAGCCAAATTATGTCACCCACTGGCACACAGGGGTACTATTCATGAAAGATATCCGGATCCAGTTTCACATCTTGGGATAATTCTAAGGTAAGGAATCTGCTGCTTTATAGAGTCTCTACCAGATAAGTTGTTACCGTAGATAAATAACTTGTTCTTTGTGCGCCTACAAATTGACGCTGGTTCCCTTATTTATTTACTGATCTCAGATGGATCGGTAGATTAAAAAAAATGACATTTCACTGCCACGAATGTACTTTTTTATGGCAAGGGGATGCAATACTTTGCTGCCTGGGTTTCGAAAACAAATTAAAGCAATTTAGAAAGTACTGCATGAGTAAGGAGGGGCAACATTGGAGTGGGTGGGTGAGCAGGGACAGGTAAACAACGAGAAATGGTCGAGGGTAATAAAATCAAATGTAGGCAAGGTGGGGAGGGGGGCAAAAGCAACACATGATGGAGAGAGCAACACAGGGATTGAGGGAGAAGCACATGAGGGGCAAACAACCTAGAGCCCAGACGAGCTGTGGAGTTTGAAGGGGTGACGCACATAAGAGAGAGAGTTTGTCGTTGGGGGGTTTTGGTTGGAATTAGAAGTACACAAGAGAGCTGGAAACACATACGCTCAGAAAGTGCTCAACCAAAAAGGAAAAATGTAGTTCCCCAAGAGTGAGCAGTGGAGGGTTAGAAGTCGGCCAACATCATAGATGTTAAAGAGGCTATGCTTCAGGGAAGGGACAAACACAAGAAGTGGGATGTAAGCTATCGAATAAGAAGCAACCAAATGTGAGTGACAATAAATCCAATTAATGGTAAGCTATGGACGGATTCTAAGCACACTGTAAAGGTTTGGTAAGCGCAAAAAGGCCCTTTCCAACCAGATAGCGTGCGTTCTCTGGTCGGTGAGACCTAAAAATGAGTGCCAGTGTCCACCGTCCACTATCACCTGCATGAAGTAAGCACTGCTCATCGTGAGCAGTAAAGCCAATTATCTTTGTCAAAAGCGCATCATGCATTGTTCCATCCGTTTCCATGATAATCCATTCACAGAGAGCAGAAGCATCTCATCAGTTTCACCTATCAAGCTACTTTTGTGGGTAATATTGCAGAAACGCCTTATTATCAACTTCCTTTAAATGTGTCACTCACTGGAGCTGCTCTGCTAACTCAATTGTCCAGAGCATTACCAAAATTTAATGAATAATTAATGTATTCATTGTTCTTGTTACTTTTCTTCCAGGTTTTGTAGGTAGGCAGCTGTAAGCTACCAAGGAATGCACTATTGATTAACTGTGGATCACTGAGTTCCACCTATTGTTCAGTACATCCTAAATAAATATTCAAAACTGTAAATATTATGTTAACGTTGTACACTGGAATGCTCTATGAATACACTTTCTGAGGATTTTGATAATGTAATGACAAGAAAAGGTCGAGTCAACAATGTTCCAAGAGGTTTCTGCAATTGACAACATGGGTAGTATTTCAAGAAAAACTATTATAAAATTGCACTGGAATATGTAGATTTTCATCAGTATTTGTAAACAGAAAATTTGGATTTTATTGGACACAGATAAAATATTGTGCAATTTCCTTTATTGCTCCACTCACAGAAGGAAAGCAACAGAAGAAAGAAATTTGAACCTTCCTAAAATCTAAGAACGTAAAAACCCGGAGCAACCAGCCATCTTCCTTCTTTTGTTGTTGCTGCTCACAAGAGAAGTATCTTTTGTGGATCTCCTTTTATCAAGATAAACGATGAATTAATTAAAACCAGCTGAATTGTGATGATTTAACATTTATGAGAATGGTGCACAATGTTTACATTTTATGTGAATAGGAGAATGAGAATGATTTTTTTGTAACAAACAAACCATTACTTCTTTGAGTGTGTTAGTTTTATTAGGTACCATGTCTTATTGAAGATCAGTTAGGGTAAAAACTGTATCCATTTGGGGGCGGGCCTCAGAATACTGAGCTCTGCCTCTGGCCCCGTGCAATCTGGCATAATCCTGTGCTGGTTGACACAGGCTGGGGTAGAGGTGCGAAAAATAGTATTTTCTCCCCCAGCCTTAAAACAGACCCTTGCCTCTGATCGAGAGGCACTGTGAGAAGCACAACAGTACGGCTGTGCTTGGGTGTTGTGCAGGCGGGTGACAAGGAGGCCAGTCAGTGAGAGGAGCGGGCACTGCCGCCATAAAACTACCAGCCATCCGGAGTAACGCAAGGGGCCTGAAGCTAGGGCCCCAGACGATGCAGTAACACTGAGGCCTCAGGTAGCTGGGAAGCTTGAGTGAGAATGGTAAGCCCCTCAGGTGACAGAGGAGTGGGGCAAGTGGTGCTTCGTCAACACAACAGTTAGGAGTGCAGCAGGCGGTGACATTAACTTGTAATTGAACTAGGCCCTGGAGAGCCTGAGTCGCTGGTGTGCCTGACCGCATCGGAGAGACAACATGATAGGAGATGGAGGCCCCCCCCCTTTGTACACGCAGAAAGTGCAAATTGGACTAGTGAGGGTGGTCCCCTATTAAGCCCCTACAAATTGGTTTCAGCTGATCTTATTAGACGGCCAAGACACGATGGGCAAGGATAAGGCGGCAGCCCCAACCCAGAGGAAGATAGAGAAGTATACCTGACCCACGGCTGACAAACAAGAGAGTCAGGAGTGTGGGTCATTGCCTGCAGGTGCTCTACCAGACTCTACTACCTCCATACTTCAGGCTATATATGACTCTAGAACATCACTGGAGTGCTAGACTGGAGAAGTTAGTCTCGTCCTGTCCCTGCTCCAACAGAAACTCGGCAACACGGTTGAGCGGGTAACTGAGACAATTGGGCGGTTCTCAGAGATTGAAGATACAACCAAAACCTCCAACACAAAGAGGGGCCATTGGAGGCAAAGGCGGGGGATGTGGAGAGCAAGCCGATAAGGAACAATATCCACATAGTTGGAGTCCCTAAGGGTACTGAAGGGCCCTGGGCAACCAGCTTAATAATGGACTGGCTCCAATTGTGGTTTCCAAAAAAGGAATTATCCAAATGTTTTGCGATGGATCATGCACATAGGTCATTGGCAGCCAGGCTAGCCCCTGACCCCCCCGCCCCCCCCCCCCCACAGAACGATTTTGCAAAGATCTGAAACTTTGTGGGCAGAGTTTTCATCCTTAGAGAATCCCGGAAATTGGGCAAGCTGCGCTGTGGGGGGTGAGGCTCAAGTCATGCTATACCCGGACTATACATTGAAAGTTCGGTAACAGCGCTGCACATTCCAAGCAGTTAAGGAGAAATAGAGAGCCATGCAATTGAAGTACTTGGTGCAATACCCAGCATACCTTAAAGCAATTTAAAATGACCGGACATTGTTCTTTGGCACCTCTATAGTTGAATTTGATTAGTACTTATGAGGTTAAATATTTGCCCAGACAGTATTACCATGTGTAAGAGTTACAAAATAATGAAGTAATATTATCAAAACGTGTGTTGCATTATGAAGCATAATCTTCCTTTTTTTTGCTGCATAATTTAGTAAAACCTGACGCAAATTCGGTACTCTCCTAGTGCATAATTCCAGTGACTCTGGGTGTAGGCTGTCGGCGTAGTCAAGCTTGGAGATCACGAGCGTGGGAATGGCTGCATTTTCTGCTGCCATTTAATGTATGGCAGGATGCCACATAGTGTTTTCATTATGTAGAAGGCAATCTGTATGACATTATTAAAATGTGGAATCAAATATAGCTCTGAATCCATGATTATTGCTAGATTTCTGGCTAATTTTTAAATTGTTGGAGGGGCCTCATATTCCTTAGGCAATATTTCGGTAGGCTGGTATTTTTGCCATTGTCAGTTGGTCATAATCTCTGTCTATGCTGAATTTAGCTTTAGACGGTTGTTCATCATCCATGTGTTTATGGCTCGAAAGCAGTCATGAAGTTTTAAATTGTAGAGATCTTCCACACCATCCATTTTATATATGATATGGGTATCATCAGCATAGTTGTAACAGGTGAGGTTGAATTAGTTAATCAGGGTTGCTAAGGGTGTTAAGTAGATGTTGAATAATAGAGGGGATATGATGGAACCCTGAGGGACACCACAGTGTTGTGTGAGAGAAGCCGATGTGAAAGTTGGTACCAACACTATTTCACATTCACAGCTGAGAGGCCAAGAATTCAATGAACATTAATGGAACTTCCTCCTCACTTTCACATATGGTATGTCGAGAAGAATTTTCTGTTTGAAAAAAATTGCAAAAATGTAAACGGCATTGAGACATGTTATTCTTGAGCCAGTAACTTTCATGACCCTTCCTTTTCCTGATACAATGGTTGAACCTACCAGCCATTTAGAAGGAACGTCCAATAAGGAAACTCCAGATTCCAATGTGGCATAGAGCATGAATTAGCCTATTGTGCTGGGGCAGAGACATCACAAGTCAGGCTTGACTTATATTTGACTAGCATAGGTCCAGCCTACACTGGCCTGCTGTGAAATATAGCCAGGTGAGATAATGTATTGATTTTTTTCAAGAGCCAGATAGTTTGTTAGGCTAATATGCCTGCTGCAGAGGGCTGCAATACCCTAACTAGTAGTAGTGGGAATCTGAATAACTCAATATGACCTGCTGTGTCACAATGGGCTGCTATAACAGACCATCTACTTTTCAAAAATGGTTTAATAGCTAGATAACCCTTCAGGGGTCAGCACGCTGAGGATTCATCTTCTTTAACCAAATATTGTGGAAGCCACAATCAGGGTTTCTGAGGCTGAAAGCAGTTGTATTATCCTTGAACTCTCAGGACATCTCCACAAATAATCTATTAACATTTTCTGATTATTATATTTTGTAATTCAGGATCTGTGTAGTATAAATCTGCTTTTTGAAATGTATGTATTCCTTCAAGATTCTGCTGCTTTATCTTTATCTAATTAATTACCACACCAAATAAATTGGGGCTATGAGGTTATGTGTAATTAATGTTCTAAATGCATAATACTTATTTAATATTTAGGGTAGTATTTTAATTGGGAGAAGTGTGGTTAGGTGGGGTAGTAGGAATTATAAGGATCCTCACAGATTCTGGACGTTTCGTTCACAGAAATATGAGGGAGAGGTGTGGCGCCGCGGCCAGGCGGACTGGCGCTGGAATCTGGGTATCACGCTTCGATCCCTGGCTCCGGTGGCAGGTTAGTCCAGCACCATGTGACTCTGGGCAATAGCTTGCTTAATATTCCCAATGGCCTCCAGCGCCTAGAGACCCTTACAGGTGATTGTTTGCGCTTTACAAATGTGGATTATTATATGTGCTTTAGCCAAAGTAAGAAAATATATTGGGATCCATGTAAGCCACGCCTGCCCAAATTACCCTAAGTGCTTTGTTTTCAGAAATGCCTGGACCTCAAAGGTTTCCCTGGATGCTGACAGAGCCCTGGCCTAAATATTATAGCTACACTCAGTGCCAGAATAGGTAAATTTGCAAGGCAAAATCTTTTTTTTTTAGTACAAATAACTTTTATTGAAAAGAATTTGAAGTGACTTACACACAATATGCAGTATAAATTATACAATTTTTACATTCCAAGCTCATTACATACAAAATAAAGAAATCAGACTAATAAAGTAAAATTGAGACAGAAAAATGCAAAATCAATGAAATACACGTCAACTAGGTTTGTGACAATGGCTAGCCTGATGGCCATAAGTCTTACATGGCTTACTGGTCTTTTTAGTAAATATTATTGCTGGTATGCAGACAAAATATCGATATTTAAATATCGATATACAATTATATCGAAGTTTAAATATCGAAGGGACATAATATAGAAGGTAAGTAATATCGATAGATTTAATATCGATATTAGTAATATCGAAGTTTGAAATATCGATGTCAGTAATATCGATGTTAATAATTTCGATGTTACTAATATCGATTTTTAAATTATTTTTGTGTATATTATTATGTATTTATTATGTTTTTAATTTATTTTTATGTAATTTAATTACATTTTGTATTTTAGTACTGTAGCGGGTTGTGGGTTTATAGGGGAATAGGGTGGGAAGTAATTTAATTATGTTAAATTAATTATTAATGAGTAGGAATTATAAATTAATTTTAATTAATTGGTAATTATTTTTTATTAATTGGTAATTAATTTTAATTAATTGATTAATTGATAAATATGTTCTGTAGCGGGTTGTGGGTTTATAGGGTAATAGGGTGGGAAGTAATTTAATTATGTTAAATTGATTATTAATTAATAGGAATTATCAATTAATTTTAATTAATTGATAAATATTTTTAATTAATTGATAATTATTTTAATTAATTGATTAATTGATAATTATGTTCTGTAGCGGGTTGTGGGTTTATAGGGGAATAGGGTGGGAAGTAATTTAAATGTAATTAAGTAATAATGTTCTTTAATTAATTGTTTTGTTAATTATATAATTGTTAATTAATTATTAATTGGTAATGAAATATTATTATATGGAATTTTTTTATTTTTTTGGTAAAAATATTTTGCTAATCATGTTTTTAATAATTATGTATTGGTATTTGTAAATGGTTTATATTTATTTAATAGTTAATATTTTTATTATTTGAAAAAATACATTTATTTATAGGTTTGTTATTTTTACCCCTACGTTTTCCAACACTTTCCCTACTGTTCCACTCTCTGGAGTTGGAATAGTAATTGTTACCCCTACGCTATCCAACACTTTCCCTACTGTTGCACTCTCTGGAGTGGGAATAGTAATTTTTACCCCTACGCTATCCAACACTTCCCCTACTGTTGCACTCTCCAGAGTGGGAATAGTAATTTTTACCTCTACGCTATCCAACACTTTCCCTACTGTTGCACTCTCTGGAGTGGGAATAGTAATTTTTACCCCTACGCTATCCAACACTTTCCCTACTGTTGCACTCTCTGGAGTTGGAATAGTAATTGTTACCCCTATGCTATCCAACACTTTCCCTATTGTTGCACTCTCTGGAGTTGGAATAGTAATTGTTACCCCTACGCTACCAACACTTTCCCTACTGTTGCACTCTCTGGAGTTGGAATAGTAATTGTTACCCCTACGCTATCCAACACTTTCCCTACTGTTGCACTCTCTGGAGTGGGAATAGTAATTTTTACCCGTACGTTATTCAAAATGTATTACATTTTTTTTATCAGTTTAACTTTGTTATTAATTGTAATTTATATTATTATTTTATGTATATAAATTTATTTGTAATTTATTATATTTTCATTTATTTATAAGTTATTAAAATAATTATTTTAGAGTTATTAATAATGAAGTATATACTATGTATTATATCTTTATTATTATTCGTTTTTATTACATTATTTATTAATTTTAAATATTATAATATATTTTTAACTATGTTTATTACATTTATAAGTATTATTTTGTTAATATTACATTGTTTTTTTATTAAAATAAAACGATATTTCCTAAAAAATGATACTTTTGACATCGATATATTTTTTTCGATATTTTTGTACTTACCTTGTTAGAGATAGGATCTCGATATTATTGAGCCCTTACCTGCACTTTAAAATTGTTGGAAACCCACCGCAGTTTTTGCGGGTCCGGTTCCGGGGAGGTTTTCTGGTGGGGAGTGACATCTTGGGTTGGGCTGGGAGCTGGGAGTAGCGGTCGCCATCTTGGAGCGTCCCTGTGTCCGGCCACGCTGAGAGCTGGCTATTTATGGCGAGCTTTCCAAGGGAGCAGTCTTGTGCTTTGGACTGACCACTTCCTAATTGATTTCTGTATTCTTTTTTCCGCTCCGGCTGGTTTCAGAGTGCAGAAAGAGGGGAAGCGGTCGGGCGGTCTTTCCATCTTGTCACCATGGAAATGCTGTCCGAGGCCTTGTGCTGTCATCCTTGTCGGCTATTGGGCAATCTGGAGGACAAGTTAGATTCTGTCCAGAAGTGGCTGGTAGCTAGATTTGATGAGCTGGCCCCAAGGAAACCAGATAAATCAGTGGCCAGATTTCTCTCGGCCCCGTGGTTTACTCCTTCTATGGGGAAAATGCGCCAGGATTGCAAGATAGCAGAAAGAAGGTGGCGGCGTAAGTACGACCCGGATGACAAATCCAAATATCGGGAGGTAATTAAGAGCTACCGTAAGCTCATTCTTGAGGGTAAAAAAGTCTTCCTGGAGCGCAGAATTGACGAGGCGGAAAATAGGAGTAAAGAGCTCTTTAGGATTGTAAAGGAGTTTACTTCCCCTCTTGTAAGCACTCCCCTCCATTCTAATTCTGAGGCCTGGATCAGCCAGCTGGGGGACTTTTTTACTAACAAGATTAAGTCCATTCAAGACTCCTTCCCTGATGCCGAATGCAGTTCTTCTGCTAGCCATCCGGCCAGTCTCTGCTCGTTACCTGAGGATAGGAGTATTGTCCTTGCGGACTTTCCTTCCCTATCAGTAACTTCTTCCCTCAACCTTCTTTCCCGGCTCCAATCTGGCTCGCCGCTGGATCCGTGCCCAGCGAAATGTCTATGAGTGGGGTTCCCTTGTGTTAATTTATAAACAGCGAAATGTCTAGGCAAGATTGCGCCTGCACTGAACAGTCTGCTTAATCCGCTGCTTAATCTTTCCTTGACTACGGGTGAAGTCCCGCCAGCCTGGAAGCATGCGCTGATCTTGCCGCTACTCAAAAAGCCCACTCTGGATCATTTTGTCCATGCTAACTACAGGCCAATCTCCCTTCTCCCTGCTCTGGCTAAGGTGATCGAGAAACATGTACAGCTCTCTATTTCCAACTTCATAGAGAGCAATAACATCTTACATGACTCCCAATCGGGCTTCCGTGCTAATTATAGCACGGAGACAGCTTTGCTCGAGATCACCGATGCCATCAGGGAGACGCTCGATCTGGGGGGGAAGGCAATTCTGGTTATGCTGGACCTGTCGGCGGCGTTTGACACCGTCCCGCACGCCGGTCTCCTTTCTAGACTCTGGGAGATCGGTTTTCGCGGGACGGTGTGGAACTGGTTTAAATCCTTTCTGACCGGCCGTCGACAAGTGGTCTGGGCACCTCCGTTCTCCGCGGAAATGCCGCCGCTCGAGGTGGGGGTCCCTCAGGGGTCTATCCTGAGCCCCACCCTTTTTAATATCTATATGGCCCCTCTGGCGGCGGTTGCGGAGTCCTTCGGTGCCCGGATCATATCCTATGCTGATGACACCCAGCTCCTTTTTTCATTTAAAAAGGGAGAGGCTTTTGATGGCGGCCTGATCCGAGAGTGCTTGGGAGCGGTTTTCGACTGGTTCAGTCGGCATAGTCTTAAATGCAACTCCGACAAGTCGGAGCGGATGTATGACGTTACAACGCATACTTTTACAACGCATACCTTTACAACGAATTTTTTACAACGCAAAAACTTTTACAACGCATACCATTACAACGCATGGTTTTACAACGCAAGTACCTTTACAACGCATACCATTACAACGTAAGTATTTGTAAGTATATATTATTTTTTTTATTTTAAATTAATTAAAATTAATATAATTTATTTTAATTTAAGTTAATTTCATTTTATTTTTACCCTGTACCCCAAATTTAATTTAATTAAATTAATTTAATTTTTTTTACCCTGTCCCCCAAAATGACCCTGAACCCTAAAAATACCCCTGTATCCCAAAAACTCAAAACTGTCCCTGAACCCTAAAAATACCCCTGTACCCCAAAAACCCAAAACTGACCCTGAACCCTAAAAATACCCCTGTACCCAAAAACTGAAAACTGACCCTGAACCCTAAAAATACCCCTTTACCCAAAAACTGAAAACTGACCCTGAACCCTAAAAATACCCCTTTACCCAAAAACTGAAAACTGACCCTGAACCCTAAAAATACCCCTTTACCCAAAAACTGAAAACTGACCCTGAACCCTAAAAATACCCCTTTACCCAAAAACTGAAAACTGACCCTGAACCCTAAAAATACCCCTTTACCCAAAAACTAAAAACTGACCCTGAACCCTAAAAATACCCCTTAAAAAAACCCAAACATATAAAATTTTAAATATAATTATATACTTACCAATACTTACGTTGTAATGGTATGCGTTGTAAAGGTACTTGCGTTGTAAAAACATGCGTTGTAATGGTATGCGTTGTAAAAGTTTTTGCGTTGTAAAAGTTTCGTTGTAATGGTAGTGCGTTGTAAAAGTTGCGTTGTAAAGGTTGTTTCCCGTCGGAGCTGCTTTTTTTTGGATGTCAGCCGGATTCCAACTGGAGGACCTGGTGGCCCCAGGACATGTCTGAAGTGACCTCTGTGAAGGCAAAAAATCTTGGGGTGCAATGTGACGACAGCCTTTCGTTTGGACCCCAGATCTTGGTCTATCGGGGAAATGTTTCGGCATTTTGAAAATGCTCCGGAAATTTCTTCCCTTGCTGTCTCTTCAGCATAAAAAAATCATTGTGCAGTCTCTGATTGGCTCGCGTTTAGACTATGCGAATGCCCTGTATATCGGGCTGTCTAAATATCTGCTGGCCCGGTTGCAGATTGTGCAGAATTCAGCTGCAAGAGCCATTTTTGGTCTCCCTCGCAGGGCCAAAGCCTCTGAACTTTTAAGGAGACTGCACTGGCTGCCCATTGCCAAAAGAATCACCTTTAAGGTGCTGACCCTGGCATTTAAGGCCCTCCACTCTATTGGCCCAAAGTATTTGGAGAAGCGCCTGGCTTTTTATGTCCCGAGGAGGTCGCTTCGGTCGGCCTTGCTGGCCAAAACCGTCGTCCCCTCAATTAAACTTGCCCGGATCGGAGGGCGTTCCTTCCGATATCTGGTCCCGCGCTGCTGGAATGAGCTTCCTGTTTCTTTAAGAAAGTTAAACTGTCTCCTTGTTTTTAGAAAGGAGCTGAAAACTTGGCTCTTCTCAGTATGATTTGTTGGTGGGACCGCCGTGAGCTGCTGTGTTGTGTTTCTTTTTCCGCATGTCTCTTTGCCAAAGCGCCGGGACACCCCTTGGGGTAGCCGTGCGCTATAAAAGAGCCCTAAACATAACATAACATAACATTGTCCTCGATATTTTTGTTGCGATATTTTGGTAGGTAGATATTTTTGTAGTCGATATTTTGTCATAGATTCATTATTGTTATATGCTTTCCTTATCCTGAACCTCTCTTTATGATTATTCTGAGAACATTTCAAATGTTTTCATAATTTTCCTCAACATATTATTTGTCAATACAACGGGGCAGATTTACAAGCCCCATGCGCTGCCGGTGCATCACGTTGCGTGATGCACCGGTGGCGCAGCCTGCTAAGGGATATTTACAAGCACAGGTAAAGTCATCCTGCGTGACTTAACCTGTGCTTGTAAATATCGCCCCTGTTCACGCAGCACTTTGCTTGTTAGGGGCGGGACATGGGTGTTGCTGTGGGTGTTCTCATGCAACACCTATGTCCACTGATGCATTTCCAGAATTACAAGAAATTGTAAACCTGGAAATGCGTCAGTTTGCTGCGCCACCATAGGGGTGACGTAGCCAAGCGAAACGAGGAGAAATGTTTTCATTTCTCCTCGTTTTTTCCTCTTTCAATGCGTGCTGCATTCTACAGCACGCATTGAAAGAGGAAAATACCTGCAGTGATTGCTTTTGTGCAGGATGAGGCCCCTTCCTTCACAAAAGCAATCTCTCCATGGCGCAGGCACCCTTGCACCATGGTGCAAGGGTGCCTGCGCCGGTGCATGGCAGCTGTTTCTGTGCCAGCGCTGGGGAGAGCACAGGAATGCAACATATCATTGTAGATATGTCGTATTCCTGTGCTGTGAAAGTGCCACAGCGTGGTGCAGCCGAAGGGCTTGCGGTGCTGCGCTGCTGCACTTTCTTGTAGATCTGACCCCACATGTGGCACAACACTGGCATCGTCATGGAAAATTAATTTCATAGTTAGTCTATGGGCCACAGATAGTGACCTGTGGCCTTTTGAAAGAGTTGTGTGGTCTTACTTGTTGACTCTGCTGTCCAAGTGTTGGCTGTATGAAATCAATCCTAAACGAATTGTTAAAAAAAAGCTAGAAAGGATTTTACGAGAGAATAATCAATGACCCCTTGTTTATGGGACATCAACTATATCAACAAGTTTGTAAAGGTAATGCACGAAGACAGCCTATAGAATCACATATCTGGAAAGCGGATTACACAGGATATATTCTCGAATCACTGTCCATGTCACTTCTTTTTAAATAAATTATACTTTAATGATGATGGCATTACCAACTACACAGTCATTTAGTCATATTTAATACTTGTCAAATGTATTGACACAAGAATCTAACAAAAACATGGACTAACATTTGACTTGGTACATAGCGTCTATTTCTTTAAGATATAATGTTTTCCTCCTTCTGTCATGGGATAGGAATGAAACCTCTCAAAATTGTTTTGGCGAATTGCATAAGAGGCCCTATGCAACTTTTTCTATTTTGATAAGATAACCGTAAATAGCAGATGGCACCATGTCACTGGGATACAGCTTTTACACATCAGACCTTTGATTTTTCAAATCATTAGGCATGATTCTCAAAGGTAGGGAAACACTTTTGTGTACCTTTATGATTGCTTGCTAATCATAAAGGTATTTTCCTAGTAGTATCTTTTCGACTGCAGAGTGTCCACACATAAAAGATAGGTTTGTCCTATCTTTTTATGTGCCGCAACTTTGCAGCTGTAAAGACATTTACTAATAAAATACTTTTCTTAGTAGCAGGCAATCGTAAACTTCCACAAAAGTGTAAGTTTACCTATGTGAATCAAGTCCATTGTGTTTAGGTGTTTTAGTCTGACTTGTTTAACTGAAGTGAACTAGAATTTATAATTCCTCAAGGAACTGATTTTGCTGCACATAAAGTGGTGTTATGATACCATGGAGCCTTTTGGTATTCCTATATCTGGCCCTGGTACATTGCCATGAGTTTGTTAGGAAGAACGAGTACATAGCTGTAGAAAAGTAAACAGCTTAACCTAATATTTTAAAAGTTGTAATCATCTGTATCAATAACTATCTGTACAGTGAAACTTAAATCAGATGGTGCATGTGTTGCATTTCCATAAAAGGCCATCCAAGTTTGTGCCTTGGCCCTTAGCGTAATACAGTGGAATACTGCTCCATGCCTTTCAAAATAACTTGGAGCATTCAATCATTTTGGCCCTTTAAAGTTATGAGCTGGTGTATAGGATGCAAATTGCATTAAGCCAGTTTTAGCACTGAGGGGCTCTTGTTGAAAACATCTCAGGCTTTGTGACCATAAATGTGCTTATCATTATGTAAAACTGCCCTTTTATGAGTTGGAAAATTCTTCTGACACATGGCGGGACTTTTGTGATCCTTTCCAAATTGCAAATGGGAAGCCATCATGGCACACATTATAGATGAAAACCATCCCAACTATTGTTATTTTTAGCTTACTTTTTTAAATTTCTTTTTATTTCAAGAATTAGTTTCGTTTGGAAACCATGTGCAATAGCCACAAATAACCTTTTTATGAATATTGAATTGTGTCTCATTTTCTGAAATGTATAGATTTCCGAGTTCACCTGGTATTTCACACCCGTGTCCACCACTGTGAGAATAGTGAATTATTAGCTGGAGTAGCTGTGAGCATTCACCATGTAATAATGGCACTATTCTGTATCAGGTCCAGTAACGTTAATTATAGTTAAATCTTAGCTCAGTCATGCATAGCTGTAACACAGAGCAGACAGGCTTTAATCAAAGGAAACAGGTGTAAAGCATTTATCTGACCCAAAACAGTCAATAAGTGAGAATCAGAATCAGATGCATGGGCCGGGTTGGTCCTGGCCAAGATTTTATCATCGCACTTATAAACTTGTCTTGTTCTTTTTTTGCAACAACCATGAGGTCGGTGGGGTCTTCTGTAGTTTGAGTCTGGCATTGGGTTCCATGTTGATGGGCATAGTCTGGTGAAAGCCTTGGTCTCGCCAGGCATTCAAGGTTACCCAAAAGCAAGAAGCGATAGACCATGAGTTTCAGGCTCTGGGCTAAAACATTTTTATCTATGGGTCTAGAAATGTGAAGTTCTGGGAGAGAAAGAGTACACTCCAGCACTAGCCAAGTTTCCAGGACCTGGGAGGCACCGCTTAGAGGCTAGGACTCGATCTCACGGGCTACACCAGTGGAGTCTAAGTCAAATCTCGTGCAAATCGGTCAGCTGTGCACTCTGCAGCTGCAGGCTTCTTTACCTTTTGTGTCCCTGATGATTAACAGGATGATAGCCAACTAGTACTTGGTGTTCACTCACTGGTCCTTAGCACAAGTGGGAGATTGTCCAGCCTTTGGGGTCTCTCGCCACGGGTTCAACAGCAGGATTTAATTGTTTCATGTATCCATTGCATCATTTGCACATTACTTAGTATGTATATAAGAAATTTTATTGGCCGGTTATGTGATTGTTTTACGTATTATAGCATTATTTGCACATTTCACATTATGTTTGATATCATGTTATAGTAATGTATAAGGAAGGAATTTTGTACTGTATGCAATGTTTGTCTTTTTAAATTGTTCGTCTGTTTTTGTGGACCTCCGTTGGAGTTCCAAAACAAAATAAATAAATTGAATTGAATTGACAGCAGGATCAGCCCCTTTCTTTCTGAAGTCCTGTCTTGGTTCAATAAGTGTAGTAGGTGCAGTCTCCCTGGGTGCAGCCTTTCTTTCTGAGGTCCACAGGTTCAGCTGGTGCAGTCCTTCTTCTCTTCTTTCTGAGTCCAGTAGTGTTCTGTGGCTGGTGGTCAGGGCTGCACCTTGTATGTCAATTGCAAGTTTGTGGGTGGGAAGGATTCACTAGCCAATGGGACTATAATTCCCATGGGGTAACCCTACCCACCCATACATAATTCTGTGTAGGATTGGCATTAAACAATCCCACAGTGCATCTTCACTGGGACAAAGCCACGGGCACACCCCCGAGATGTGTAAAGCAAAATGAGCCACACCTCTTGGAAAATCGGTTCTGCAAGGGATTTCCCCCATCTTGGGGGAGATACCAGCCTGTCTAACTACACAAAGTGAAAGGGCAGTCTACAGTATGGCTCGTATTTGTCTCTTAGGGGATGTAGCCTATTTGAAGCTGGGCCATCTGTGGCACAGTCCTCTGCCCATCTTGGGTTTTTTTTGTTTTTTTTTTTTGATGAGTTTTATATAGCGCGAACTAGACCCGAACCGAATCAGGTATCAGAGCGCTTTACATAGCACCAGTTACGTTACATGAGGACGGACACACATTCATTTTTAGGCACGGGGAGATTGGGGCTTTGCGGGGGGTGGCCGACCGGAGAGAGGCTCGCCCCCCCGGGGATTTTGGGGCTCCGGGAGGAAGGGGAGGGGAGGAAAATAAATGGGACACAGGAAGGGACGTTGGGCTGGTTGGGCTGGGCGGCGGTTTTTGGGCTTCTTTTGGGCTGGGAGGGTTCATAAACGGCCATTTTGGGTCACTGTGCACCATTTCATGGGACAGTGACCCAGCAGCCGGGGAGGTTCAGGGTTTTTTTGTGGTGAGCGGTTAGTGTAGTCAGAGGGCGTTAGCGGGAGCATTGAGTTGTAGAGAGACTGCGTTTTGCTCACTTGTAGGCAGACTTGCTGGTCGGTTGCCGTGCGAGCTGACAGGCGGTGGCGCGCAGAAGCGGCGGGCCGACGCGAAGAGCGGAGAAGATGGCGGCGGACGCCTTGGCGGATCCTCGGGTGCAAGAAGCGCTGCGCCTTCTTGGGGAGGCAGGCAGGACTGATCTCCTCCGCAGTGATTTGCGGGTAAGGCCACGGCGGCGCGCTGCTGTTGGCGCCGCGGCGGCTGTTGCGGCGTGTGACCCGCCGAGGTCACGTGCGCGGAAGGGGGAGGGGGCGGGAGCGGTGAAGAGGGCGGCGCGCGGAGGCGGCCATCAAGCGGCTGGGGCGGCGAAGAGAGGAAAGGGGCCGGGGAGGAAGCGCGGTGCGAGGAAGAAGGCGCCCTTGGCTTTTGTAGGAAATACCGAGGGTCTGGGGGGGACAGGGGGTGGCGGGGGGGCGGGGGGGGAATGGCTCAAGAGGATCGGGCATGGCTGTGGAGGCAGAGATGACGCTACCCGGGGACGCGCGTGGGGGGGTGGGAGGAGGACACGAGGGAGGAGGGGACGGGGGGCGGGGCCAGGCGGACGAAGCGGTGGGGGGGGTCCGGAGGGGGAGGGGAGAGAGGGGCTTGTAGATGGGGCGGGTGGGGGACCAGGGGGGGAGGAGCAAGGAGGGCTGGATGGGGCAGGGGGGGAATCTCCATTGCTGATTGAGGACACTGAAGGGGAAGACGAAGAGGGTGTAGGGGGCGAGAGCGAGCAGGGGGGGGAGGAGTCCGAGGATGAGAATATCATTCCGCCCAGCAGTAGGGGTTCTCCGCGGGGCGGGGGGCGGGGGGTGCAGTGGGGAGGGGGTGTGAAGGGGGGCAGACGGGGGCAGGCGGGGGGGTGGGGGATGCATCATGGGGTGGGGGCGGACGGAGGAGGGGGGAGGTTTTTGGGGGGGCCCAGCGGGGGAGGGTTCGGGTTTGAGGGAGCGGTAGGGAGTAGCGGGGGGGAGATGCGAGGTTGGGATGGGTGGGGGGGTTCGGGAGGGGGCGCGTGGGGAAGTTCGGGCGGGGTGGGGAGCAGGGGGTGGGGGGAGAGCGGGTGGGGGGGTCGTCCGGCGTGGCGGGGAGGACATTCTGCGGCAGGGGGGAGAGGCGGCTGGGGAGGTAGTGGAGAAAGTTTTGCCCCGGCATGCTGGACTTCCCCGTTTTTCTCTTGGCAGGAGCAGTGGGGTAGGGGCTCGGGTGAGCAGCATGCGGCTCCACCCCGCCGAGTGGATGGGCCGGCTCTGCCTAGTACGGGCGGTCGCGCTCCAACGAGGGACCTGGGGTGGTCAGAAAGAAGATGGGGGGATGGAGCAACGAGGCAGCGGTTTCCTCTGATTACCAACAGGAGGGTAGACGGAGAGTGAGTGTGGACTTAGGTGCATTGATGACGGAGTGTAGGGCCAGGGCGGGGCTGAGCAGAGTATCCACAGGCAGGATTTTGGTTGATGGGGCAGGGAGTGTTGAGCTGGAGTCGGAAGAAGAGGGGGAGCTGAGGGAGGCCGGGGGTGAGGTTTGTAACGTTGTTGGCAGTGTTTTACAGGAATGCCCCCGGCAAGTGGTGCCGTGAGTGACGGCCCCCCCAGCAGACCTGGTTAGGCGGTGGGATCCGGTGAGGACGCCAGCCTTGACGCCAGGTAAGACCAGTACGGGGTCTGGGAGTGGCTTGGGCATGCCTCAGGGGGGTCACCACGTGTCGGTGGGGACGGATGCGGTGGGAGGGGATGAGGTGAGACTGGTGAAGGGTAGGTATGTGATGGATGCAGGTATGTGTACGGAAGCGGAAAGCGGGGTGTCGAGGAGTACGGGGACGGGCGTGGCGTCTGGCGGGTTGGCGGCGACATGCGCCGGAGCGAAGGGGAGCTGCGAGGGACCGGTCACGAGCGCAGCGTCGGGGACTGCTGGGACGGACGTGGCGTCCGGCGGGTCGGCGGCGTCGAGTGCCGGGGCGAAGGAGAGCTGCGAAGTACCGGTTAGGAAGCTGCCGTACATGGGGGTGGCGAAGCCGCTGGGGGCGCATTTGTCGATGGCGACCAGGGAGAAAATCTGGAAGGGGGAGTATGTCGAGATCTTGAAGTTGCTACACCGGGAATTGATGGCCAAGGAGGGGTCGAAGGAAGAAGAACAGGAATTGGCGAGGCGGCCGAGAGTGCCGGTTACTATTGAGAATTGGTCGGCGGCATTCTTAATATATGCGAGCGTGTACTGTGAAAAGTACACTGACAGGGCAGTCGCGCTGTTCAAATACATGGACGTGGTGCGGCGGGCGCAAGTGACTTACGGGGGCAATGCTTGGTCGCATTACGACAAGGAGTTTAGGGCGCGCATGGCGTCGGACCCGGAGGCTAAGTGGGGGGAGTTGGATGCGGACCTTTATCAGCAGACGATGAGTGGAGCAAAATTTGGCCACACTATCTACACGGCCAGTGGTTTGCCATTGGCTCCCCCACCCTTTTCGGCTCGCCCCACCCGTGGGGGGGTGGGACCGGGGGGGGCAACCAAAGCGGGGGGGCCTGCTGGGATTTTAACAGGGGTTCCTGTCTCCGGCAGACGTGCAAATTTAGGCACGAGTGCTCCTCTTGTGGAAAAAGCCATCCAGAATCACGATGCTGGGGGCTTTGGGGAGGCCCCACGCAGGGCCAATATCCGGCTCCCGTGCCCGGCAGGGGGAGGGGAGGGGAAGGGGGGGTGCGAGTACCTTGGGAAAAGGCTCGTACACCGGTTAGGCTAGATCGGTTGGAACCTTTCTTGGAAGTTTATCCGCGGGCGGATGATGCGACGGTGCTGCGTCGGGGTTTCAGGGAGGGTTTCCGGTTGGGGTACGAGGGTCCGCGGATCGTTCGATGGGCGGAGAACCTGAAGTCCGTGAACGCACACAAGGGCATCGTCCGGGAGAAGCTCTTCAAGGAAGTGAAAGAGGGGAGGATGGTGGGACCTTTCGAGGTAGCGCCATTGGAAGATCTGATCATTTCACCCATTGGAGTGGTCCCTAAGAAAGAGCAGGGTCAATTTCGCCTGATTCAACATCTCTCATGGCTGGAGGGCGCGTCGGTGAACGATTTTATCTCAGCAGAGTTGGCGTCGGTGTCGTACTCGTCCGTGGACGTCGCGAGAAAATTGGTGACGACGGCGGGGCGGGGGGGCGCTCATGGCAAAATGCGATGTAAAATCAGCATTCAGATTGCTGCCGGTTCACCCAGCTGATCATCAGTTGCTGGGGATACAGCTCGACGGGTTAATTTTTGTTGACAGAGCGCTTCCAATGGGGTGCTCCGTGTCGTGTGCCTTGTTCGAGCGATTCAGTTCTTTCTTGCAGTGGGCTTTTTCCTGGCGCACAGGCTCTGAGGCGATTACGCATTATCTGGACGACTTCTTCCTGGTGGGCAGCCCCGGTTCAACGGACTGCCAGCAGCAGCTGAGTAGTTTTACCGGACCTGATGAATTACCTGGGGGTTCCTTTGGCGCCAGAGAAGACACAGGGGCCCAGCATGGTGCTGTCGTTCCTCGGGAT
The DNA here is from genome assembly GCF_964261635.1 of Lissotriton helveticus. Classification (NCBI taxonomy): domain Eukaryota; kingdom Metazoa; phylum Chordata; class Amphibia; order Caudata; family Salamandridae; genus Lissotriton; species Lissotriton helveticus. Next base: position 892,204,734 of record NC_136070.1, read on the forward strand.
AGAGCTCGACTCAGCGGCTATGGAAGCACGCCTACCGGAAGACAAGCGGTCGGCGATGGTGGTTTTGGTGAGGGGCATGTTGGCCAAGCGGAAGGTGTTGGTGCGAGAGGTGCAGGTGTTGCTGGGGCACTTGAATTTCGCGTGCCACGTGGTGCGGGCGGGGCGGACTTTTTGTCGACGGTTGGGAATGGCCTTGTCTGGTTTGTCGATGCCTCATCATCACGTACGGCTACCGGCGGGCGCGAGAGAAGATCTGTGCATGTGGTTGGCCTTTTTGGAGCGATTCAACGGTGTTCCCATGGCGCCGCCGGAGGAGTGGGAGTGGGACGTGACGATGTCATCGGATGTGGCGGGAGTCGGCGGTTTCGGACTCTACTGGGCGGGCCGGTGGTGCGCCGAACAGTGGCCGGAGCAGTGGCAGGCGGGGGGGAGAAGCATTGCTTTCTTGGAATTGTTCCCGCTGGTGGTGGCTGTGACAGTGTGGGCGCGTGAGTTGGCGCACAGGTGCGTGTTGTTCAAGGTGGACAATATATCGGTGGTGCAGGTGGTGAACCGGCAGTCTGCGAGGGAGCCCCAGGTGCTAAAGCTGATGCGCGTGTTCGTGTTGAGGTGCCTGGAAAACAATATCTTGTTTCGGGCGCAGCATGTGCCGGGAGTGGACAATGACATTGCGGATGCTTTGTCTCGTCAACAGTGGCAGAGGTTCCATGGGCTAGCCACGGAGGCGGCGGCGGTGAAGACAGAGGTGCCGGAGGAGATGTGGTTAGTGGGAGAGCGCGGGTCGTTCGATTGGTGAGGTCGTCCATGGCAGTGTCCACGTGGAAGAGTTACGAACAGGCCTGGCTGGAGTTTCTGCATTTTGGAGCGGTAAGGCAGCGGGACAAGTGGCGTCGGGAGGAGCAGGTGGTGCAATTCATGCTGGGGTTAATGGACAGAGGTCTGGCGAGAGAGACCATTGCGGGTAAACTGGCGGGTGTGGCGTTTATGGGCAAGCTTTGGTGGGGCTATGCTCCCTCGGCGGGGGAATTGGGAGGGCGTCTTTTGGAGGGTTGGGAGAGAGAGAAGGGGGCCCGGGTGCGGCAGAGACGGCCCATTACGGAGGCAATGTTGGAGGGGTTGTTGAGTCGGTTACCGGTGGTGTGTAGAGATCAGGAGGAGTCTGTGCGGTTTTCCACATTGATGTCGTGGATGTATTTCGGGGCCTTTCGGGTGTCGGAGCTGGTGGGTTTGAAGGGGCGGGCGGGGTTGACGTGGGGGGACGTGGAGTTTCGGGGAAGGGAGGTCGCCGTGCGGCTTCGACGTTCCAAGACTGATCAGCGAGAGAGGGGCACTTGGGTGTTACTGGGTCCTGGGGGAACGGAGGCGGTGTGTCCAGTGGAGTGGGGGAGGCGGTTGGCGGCCGGAGGAGCGCAGGCTGGTGCGGCGGTTTTTGACAGGAGAGAGGCGGGACGTGTGACGGCCGCGCAGTTGTTATGGGTCCTGCGGCACGCCCTGCGGTCTATGGGTGAGGATCCTAAAGACTTCGGGACGCATTCATTCCGCATCGGGGCGGCGACGGAGGCAGCGCGACGGGGTTGGGGAAAGGAGGACATAAAACGGTTGGGGCGCTGGAAATCGGATTGTTATAAGACGTACGTCAGGCTGCGAGGGGTAGTGGTGGACTGAGTGGGTGTGTGGACTTGCTGCTTACATGTGTCTCTTTACAGGTGCGGTGGCGGGGCCTACAGCGGCAGCAGTGTCCATTTACGTGGTGGGACATTCTTTTGTAAAAAGAGCAGAGAAGGCCGAATGGGAAAAATACAGGAACCTTAACCTTGAATTGGATGAACAGTTGTTTCGGTGTCATTGGAGAGGCAAAGGGGGTATGCGTTGGCACGAGTTGATGCCGGTTTTGAATAACGTTGTACGGGGAGGGGTGTGCCCGGATGTTTTGGTGGTTCATCTGGGAGAAAACGACCTGGTGCAATGTAAGGGATTGGCTCTGGTGAAGCAAATGAGGAGGGATTTATTGGAGATCAAGAGGCAGTGGGCAGGGTGTTACGTTATCTGGTCGGAGTTTATACCGAGGAGATGCTGGAGGGGGGCAGAGAGGCCAGGGGCGATTGACAGAACTAGGAGGAAGATCAACAGGGAGATGAGGGCCTTTTGTGATAAAGAAGGGGTGGGTAGAATGGAGCACCCGGAACTGACGTATGGAGCGGTGTATTTTTTCTTGGAGGATGGGGTACATTTGTCCAGATATGGGATGGAACTTTATGTTGTACAGTTGAAGGAGGTGTTGGACCGGGCGATAGGGGTGAAAAGGTATCCGAAGGTACAGAGGTCCTAGGGGGGGGGGGGTCGAAAGCGGTTAGGGCTTTCGAGTGGCGCTTTTCCCTAGTTATAATGGGGGGGGTAGGATAGGAGGAAGGAGCTTTACTGGTTGAAAGGGAGGGAGTGTACATAGGGCAGAGGTTAAAACAGTTGAGCCAGGCGTTTGGGTAAATGATAAGGAGGTTTATGATGTTGTCGGGGAACTGTTTAGGGGTGGGGGTGGGGGGATTGGCAGGTATGTGTATATTTAGTTAGGCCTAGTTTTGTACGGCAAAGGCCAAGGTTGGGGTATGTTCAGGATGCACCTGTTTTCCAATAAAAGCGGCCTTTATCACACCTTATACCTGTATCCGGTCGGTTCTTCCCCTCCCCGTCTCCCGATGGGCCCCAATGGGGCTTTGCGGGGGTGGCCGACCGGAGGGAGGCTCGCCCCCCCGGGGATTTTGGGGCTCCGGGAGGAAGGGGAGGGGAGGAAAATAAATGAGACACAGGAAGGGACGTTGGGCTGGTTGGGCTGGGCGGCGGTTTTTGGGCTTCTTTTGGGCTGGGAGGGTTCATAAACGGCCATTTTGGGTCACTGTGCACCATTTCATGGGACAGTGACCCAGCAGCCGGGGAGGTTCAGGGGTTTTTTGTCCCACCCGCCCTCCCTTTTTTCTGCTAGCTAAGGTTGGGGGGACTGTAAAAGGGTTTTTGTTGGTCGCAGGTGCTTTCTGTGTTAGGGTTGACAAGTGTGTCGCTGGGAGCAGGTGCAGGAGTGGTTTTATGTGGGTTGGCGCTTTTCCCTAGTTATAATGGGGTAGGATAGGAGGAAGGAGCTTTACTGGTTGAAAGGGAGGGAGTGAACATAGGGCAGAGGTTAAAACAGTTGAGCCAGGCGTTTGGGTAAATGATAAGGAGGTTTATGATGTTGTCGGGGAACTGTTTAGGGGTGGGGGGATTGGCAGGTATGTGTATATTTAGTTAGGCCTAGTTTTGTACGGCAAAGGCCAAGGTTGGGGTATGTTCAGGATGCACCTGTTTTCCAATAAAAGCGGCCTTTATCACACCTTATACCTGTGTCCGGTCGGTTCTTCCCCTCCCCGTCTCCCGATGGGCCCCAATAAGTGATTTGCCCAGAATCACAGGAGGTTTTGGCGTCGTTACCGAGACTCGAACCCAGATTCCGAGGTCGAGCGCCCTAGCCGTTAGTCCAACGGAGAGGAAACACCTCCTCTCACTATCAGACCTTTTGTTCCGCCTTCCTAGAAGCACTTCACACCTCAAGGCAGAGGGCAGCAGGCTTCCTCAGGTGACAACTGCTGTAATTAATCAGAAACAGCTTGGGGCAAGAAAGAGGTCTTTCAAAGTCACCTTTGCATTAAAGGTTATTTTAAATCCGACTTCAGCATTATGTCGGGTTTAATATAACAATTAATTTGATACCTTGGATTAAAATATTGTGTGGTCCCAAATGGAAATTAACACTTAGCGGTTTGACTAGTGTAACTCCATGTTAGACAATGAGGCTACGACGTTGCAACTGTGAAATTGACAATTTCAAATTTCACTGTCATTATATGTAAAACATAAAACAGACATGTCCTTCTTTTTACTATTTAGTATCTTGCCTTATGGGCATCTAAGGCCTTCCCAAGGGGTGTTTCATAAATATTAATCAGGGAATGTTTTTACTAGGCAAAAGGATTTATGTTGCTATTTCGGTTTGGTAGTTTAAAAGCTGCTCGACTAGGCTGTGATGTCAGACTTGGAGCCATGTTTTCACTTTGCCATTGCAGTGGTGGCAGAATAAGTGTTGCAAGTAGCATTTAACTTACTAGCCCTGTGTACAGTTTCTATCATATACTAGGGACTTATAGGTCAGTTAACTATGCCAATCGGGTATTAGCCAATTGCACATACACTTTTAGGGGCAAGGGTACATGCACTGGGGCCTGATCAGCAGGGCACTGTGCCGTTCAGAGTCAGAAAACCAGAAGCACCAGTCCTAAAATCTGGGGAGTGATCACACAAAAAGAGAAACATTGCTACAACCACACATTTCAAACAGGGTGAAACTGCAAAATATAAGAAAAACTAACGACCAGTTAGAAAAATGTGAAAACTGAAGTTTAAAAATTGATTTCTCTTACAACTCTGCTTGTTCCTGAAAGCTGGAAAGATGGTGATATTAGCACAGCAAACCATTTGTTCGTGCAAAATTTAGGAAAAATATGCTTTCCTGCAAACCAATTTTTTCACATTTTCGCACAAAAAACCCCAAAGCTTTTGCTATATTTTGGCTACTTTTCTCAGTTCCCTCAGGGGGAATCCCCAAACCGGGGGCACCTTTAAAATCCCCAAGATTTGGGAAAAAAGGCCGCACATTAATCCTGGATACCTTTTGCAGAAAGAAAATTATGAAGGCTTAAGCACGAAGAGGCCTAGAAAGGAGCTTAGCACTGGGGTTAGAAAGGCCTCGGCAGCTAAGGAGTTAAAACACAAAACAAACATATTGTGCCAGCTTCAGTTAGTTTACTATTGGTCTTGCTCTGCTGCACTCTGCAGGCTAACAGAACCCATATCAAACAATCCAAGGGGAGTCCTGATCAATGCACTCTGCCTGTCCTTGGGAATTAACATTTAGCTTTTGATGCCTGCTAATGAGCCCCTTTGAGCCCTTTAATATCACGGGGTGAGTGAGCATACATTACTGGAAGTTCTTGTTCAAGGTTAATCAGGAGCCGGTCACTGGCCTTATTCCCATCAGGGCACAATAAGGGGCCGTGATTACCACACAGGGTTCCTATAACGCTTGACTGAACAGTATCGGATGGCTTTGTCAAACTCCAGGGGCTCAAATACATATTTTTAGGGTTTAAAAAGGCTTCAGTGCTTAAACAAACTTGGTTTTCTAGTAAATTGCGTCCTGAGCAATGCTGCACAGCTTTGAAGTTGCCATCTGCTGTCTAGATGTTCAGCCAGAAGCCTTCATCCTTCACTGCAAGGGGCAGTTATTAGTGCAGCAGATGCATAGGGCTGGGACCCCTGTAGCCAAGTTATAGGTGCCATTCACAGGGGAATAGCTTGGTCAGTATCATTGGGGTGGGGAGGCGTTGTGAGCTTCAGATTTCCCAACATTCATGCTGGGACATCTTGTTAAAACACATTATATGAGGAGCCGGACATGAGGGGGCTTAAGGGGCAGTGGAAAGAGAGACGAGTGCAAATTGTTAGGGGAACTTAAAACGCAATATTTTTCAAATTAATCAACATTTTTAAGGCCCTTAATACATGGACAAGAGAGAGTGCGTGTGTTTTTGCCTTTGTGGGCATGTAAAAATCCCAGGTGAAATCCGACAGACACTTCACATTCCCCTACTGAAAGCACTGGTACCCAACTGTTTACTGAAGAATACATTTTTTAAGGGGGTGGAAAACCTCAAACGACCCCCCCTACCTCGAGGCAACGCCCCTGGTCATTCACTTCCTAACCAGGAAGTAAAGGGATAATTTTCTTTGCTCGCATTATAGTGTGGAAAAGTAAATTTCGCCATGTTCTGTGTCCCTACGCCCCATCCATCATATGTTATATGTGCATGATCAATATGCATATGTTATTCCCCATTCTGATTAAAGACGCAATTACAGTTGTGTCCACCTCTGGTATGTTAATTTCCAGTCCTCGTGAATACTACGAATATCAGGCCTATGTAAGTAATGTTGCCACGTTTCTCAGTGTGCACGTTATTCAATTATAAAGTCCCCGTTTCTAGGCCTCAAAAGGGCCCGGACCACAGATTCAGCCCCTGTCTCCTGAAAGCCTCGCTGAGGAGCGATACAGCCCCCACCTGTATCCTCGACCTTTCACTTACTTCCTGCCTAGCAGTGCCCGGTGCAGCCCGGCTCTGCCTCTGAGTCTGCCAAAAGTATGTTATAGTTCCTGCTATCAGTTCAGTCCTCCTCTTCTGCATTCCTAAGCTACTGAACTGCATCAATAGTTTCCGTCATTGTCTAGCCTTCTCGTCTCCACGTTAGAGAAACACTGTATTTAATGGTCATTTAATATTCTTCACGCACTACATGTAGAATAATGCATGGTCCAGTCTTAGAGTCAAGTTAGCTTTTCCCCTCATGACTTCTAGTTTATATCAACATGTTCCCTAAACATTAGATACCAGATAGGATTAGGTACATGTCGCTCCGACCCTCCAGACTCTAGTCTCTGCTCCTAGCACAGAGTTCGTAGCCCCAGCTTCTCCTAGTAATACGTCATCGCTAGTTTTCGCGCACCATTAGGTTAGAGGTCCCGGCTCCTAAGGTAGCCCCCTCCTATGTGTCCGCCCATTCATGACATATTCTGTTACGTTTGCATCACATGTCTATGTAAACTCCCAGTTACACCCACTTTTACTGTTATCTTTCGCGACTGCTACACGTCACGCCTTCTACTCCACCCACTGTTACGCCTACTGCAATGTACTGCTATGTGTTTGCGCTATGTATATATGCCTGTATCTTGTTATTGAATGCTAGCGCGCTCATTCCAAGCTCATCCCAGACCTAGCCCCAGCAGCTGCTGGGCATCCTTTTCCCCTACTGGGTCCCAGTTGTCCTGCTGGGCCCTGTCATTCTGCTCTTCCTATGCAGGTTGTCCTGATCCTGTCCTTATGCTGTAATAAACCTGCAAAAACTCCTACTACCTCGAATCTTGACTCTTATTTATTGAGCTATCTGTTATTCATTTAAGCATTCAAAAATAGGGTATTATTTATTTATTTACCACATAATGGCGCCCGAATAGGGACTTGCCCTTTCCCCACGCGTCGGTGAAGCCACGCCGACCCCCTGACCCTCTGCAGTCGTGACGGAACTCTTCTGGCCAAGTGCAGATATTTCTGCTCAAGTATCCCTCAGGCCCACGGAGGAGACGGAGGAGGCGGTCTAGCATCCGAACGAGACGGTGGAGGAACGCGGCGAGTCCCGACCAGAGCCCAAGCCGAGAGTCCAAGGTCCGAGGTATCCGGAGGTCCACCCGTAACTGAAGTCCGAAGTCCGAAGTTCGTCGTCATAGTCCAGTCCCGTCCGAGGCCTTCCGTTCCGTGCTGCCCGGTGAGTACCATTGCTGGGGTAGTGTCTCGACAGGGTCAGTCTAAATTGACTCTGGTCTGTGGGTTGGTGGTACCCAAGCCCGCAAACGAAGTGTTCACCTAGGTGGATACGGGTCTTGATGCGTTCCTTTATGGGACCGGTATGTTCCGTACTGTTACAGCAGTGCATCCAGTAACTCTAGTCTGTTCCGTTCTCGAGAATTCTGTTCTGTTTCTGTTTTCAGTATTTTCAGGTAGTATTCTGTTCGAATTGTTATGTTATGATATTGTTTAATGTATTCCTAATGTCGTGGTATGCCTGAATTGTTTTCCCAATTGTTATTGTTTTTCGTGTATTGTATTGTGTTCCGATTCCGAGTTTAGAATGCCGCTCTTTTCAAAATTACGTCAGTTAAAAACTAGAAAGGGTCTGCTGGAAGCAGCCGTTCCTGTTCCGCCTAGGGACAGTCCAGGTCACTTTATGTATCAGAAACATGGCATAAGCGCCATCCTGTATCTAGATTTATGGGTAGAGTATACCAAACAGTTAGAAGAAAAGTATAGATGGCCCGTGTCGGGTACATGGGATGCCGAATGTATCATGCGAGTAGAAGAAGTATTATGGAAAAAGAAAGCCAGACAGTCACAGAAAGATGCCATCGAGTTATGGCGTAAGGAAGCGCATAGAAGAACGGAAAAGGAAGTCAGAAAGTCAGAGTTATGTAGAGAATCCCAAGAACGAGCCCAAGAAAGAGAATTGATCGAGATAGGTGAACGAGTCAAAACCGAACAGTCAGACAGACAGAGGCATGCCCTTATTAAGGGTATGTATCCTCTCCTTGCCGAGGGTTTGCCAAAAGCGACCCCAGAGGCACCCAGTAATTTCCCGCCACCATTAGTTCCGACCAAGCTACGTCATAAACCGACCGCAGCTGATATTTTCATTTCGTCCTATTTGGACGACACAGTCCCAGAATATGCAAATCCAGTTCGCGCTCCACCAGTCCCTGTAAATCAGGCACTTCCCGCTCTTCCAGGCACCGGAGTACCTGTTACGGTACCCCCGGGTCAGCCCGCCATACAAGTTCAGCCCACGTTACAATTACCGACCCTGCAAGCACGAAGAATGTCAGTCGACGATTCTAGTTTAGGGGCCGCAGGAGGAGGTCCTCCTCAAACCCCGCCGCCACACAAGCGTTTATCAGCACTCGAGTTACATGCTCAAGCATCACAGCGTACTCCCAAGAGTAATAAATCTGTCGCAGAAATCAGGCAAGCCCTTAACGAATGTGTTTATGATCCAGTTCCAGGCGAAAATACTATGGTTTTATATTCCTTACGTGTAAGAAGGGTGACCGAGTATCTAGTCACCTTGCCGAATATGAAAGAAGATCTAGACAGAATATATCGTTTCATCCGTACAGGGGATGATCCAGAAAGTATTGGCGAGATTATGTCCCAAAGGAAAGCCGAGATTCAGCTTATGATATTAAAGTTCCTGATCAATTGTCTAATAAGAGAACAAGATTACCAGTCTAAAGATCCCGCCGAAATGAGAACCCTGACAAGGTGGAGTGATAATATAGCCGAGGGTAAGCACAAGACAATTAGTGCCATGGAAAGTATGTACAAGAAAATTCGTAAAGAAATAATAAGGTTACACGAACAGCGTAAAGCAGCACAAGTAAGCGAGAAAGAAAGTGCCTCTGATCCTGAAGAGGAAGACGAGACTCCCGTCAGAATAGCGTATGTAGGAAAATCCAGATTTCCAGATCGCCATTTACGTCCAGAACCCAAGTCCATTTTTCATCATCCAGTATCAGAACGAGAGCCTCGTTCTCTAGAACAAGTATTTCAAGCTATCGATCACATTCTGAAATCACGAGTCGGTTATAGCGAATTAAGTACTATGCACGAACAAGAACTAGCCCGATCAGCAGTCCGATGGATTACTGATTCTACCACTTTTCCAGACGAAATAGTGGCACAAATGTTTCTGAAACTGCCCCCAGCCGAGCAACGACTGGTGGGTACGTATATGATCCAGCACCTCATTATTCTGTATGAGGGTCAACATTCTGATCCAGGCCCGTTACATGATATCCTGAACGAGTTACTCCAGTACAGATGGAGAGGTCTAGGTACCGATTTAATTAGTGTCATTCTAGAACAGCGTCACAAGTATAGAACGTTCCTGAACCCGCATTTTGTTCATGTCTCACCCCCAGAAAGTAAACCATTCTATATAGACAGACAGAATCCGTTACGAGAAGTCCACCCAGTCCAGGGGGCGGGTGGCGACATGCAACGAGTGTTTGTATACACTCCGATATCAAAGATGGAACTCCTCGAGATGAAGAAATTAATTCCCTGTCATGACAAAGATCCAGCAGGGTTCCATAGAGAATTAAAAGACATGCTCCGTATGGGAGAATACACGTACCCAGATATCATTAAAATGTTAAAGGTTCTGCTACCCGCAGGGGTGTATGAAAAGTTAAAGGAAAAAGAATGGGAGGTGGGAGAGAAAAAGATCGATTGGACAGCTCTAGAAGCTGAAGACAAGGCACGAGTACCAGGTACCGGTCTTGGAGATAAATGTAAAGAATTACCAGAATTATTGATTCAAGTTTTACCCAGATTATTGACAACTAGAAAAGAAGACTGGGATGCAATCTCAGCCTGTAAACAGAAACAAGAAGAAGATATTAGTGATTTTTATTCTAGATTCGAGAAATGTTTCAGTATTAATAGTGGTCTCAAGACAAGTAGTGAGTCATACCCTCACCTTTTCGTTACGAAATTAGTCGAGAATTCAAGTCCACAAATTAAAAACCGAGTTTTGAAAGTCGAAAGCACCTGGCAAGCAAATACTCCGTCCCAGATGCTCCAGATGCTTCAGTATCACCAGAATAGAATCAGAGAAGAGCAAGAACACGAGAGAAAACGTATGAAAGACACGAAAATGAAAGTGCTAGTTGCACAATCTATTCCCCAAGACAGTCAGAAGAGGGGTCCGAATCAAGCCAGTCATCCTGCAGCTCCCGTTAAAGGGAACTGTAATTATTGTAAACAGCCAGGTCATTTTATAAACGAGTGTGCAGTTCTGAAGCACAACATAGCTACTGGTAAGACTAAAGAAAGACCACGTCCGCCAAGACAAGAACAAGTTTCACAGATTCCTCAGTCACAGAATGCACAACAGACAGTTACAGTACCGCAGCCTATTGCTGCAACACAGCACGTTACATCGCAGATGTACCAGTATGCACAGTCTGAGTATCCAGAATACCAGTCATATTCATGAAACAGCCTAGAGAGGGAGGTAGGCTTGCCTCTCATCGAGATACCTGTAGACCAAGAAGGTCCCTATGTTCATAGTCAAGTATTAGGGAAAGACAGAAAATTTCTGATCGATACAGGGGCAAGTAGGACCACAATTAGTCATGCCGAAGTTCCAGGGGCTCCGCTCTCAGGCTCAAGAAATGTTTCCCTTGGATTTTCAGGAAAACCCATAGTTAATGAAATATCTCAGCCAGTTACTCTAGAAGTAGGTCCATTGTCCCGTACTACTGATCTGTTACTCACTAAGTCATGTCCAGAGAATCTGTTAGGTATTAAGACACTGAAAGAATTAGGTGCAGTTATTTGTTGTTCCCCAGAGGGAATACGTCTGTTCCTACGTGACTTTAAGGGTCACTATGTATTACGAGATTTTGATTCAAGATTGTCTAATGTTCCGCAACATTTATGGGCGCAAGGTCCAACTGATGTAGGTTACATGCAAATCACACCCTATCGTGTGACTCTCAAACCAGGTGTAGTGTTACCCCGAATCAGACAGTACAGATTGCCACCTGAGGCTGTAGCAGCCTTATCCAAAATTATTGACGAGCTCATGGCTCAAGGAGTAGTTGTAGAAACTGACTCCAATGTATGTAATTCTCCGATCATTCCTGTTATGAAACGTACTGATCCGAATGCACCCCCAGTATATCGATTAGTGATTGATTTACGAGAGCTTAATAAATGTATTATTCCTCAGTATCCAGTTGTTCCAGACATTTCTTCCCTGTTGACTGCCATTGATTCCGAAGCCATGTTTTTCACTGTTATTGATCTCAAGAATGCATTTTTCAGTGTTCCAATTCATCCAGACAGCCAGTTTCTTTTCGGATTTTGTTTAAATGGAAGGAGCTATATGTTTACACGCGCTCCTCAAGGTTTCACAGAAAGCCCTAGTATTTACAGTCAAGCACTTAAGAGACAACTAGACAACATTCACATGCCAACTGACACTGCCCTGCTCCAGTATGTCGATGATCTACTGATCACAGCCCGTTCTGAACGTGCTTGCGAGCGAGCATCACTTACAGTTCTGTATTTTCTAGCCGAGATGGGGCACAAGGTGTCACCTTCGAAGCTTCAATTCTGTGTCCAGCAAGTGGTATACTTAGGACACTTGCTGTCCAAGAGGGGTAGGCAGTTGACACCCGACCGTATCCAGTTAATAGCGAGTCTTCCCCAGCCCAGAACCCAGAAGGAGGTACGTGCTTTTATCGGCCTTACTTCTTATTGTAGACAATGGATTCCCCAGTATGCATTTCTAGCCAAGCCACTGATACAGTTAACGACACAGGAGGCAGCCGTATCGACTGTCCTCCCTTGGACACCTGATCATACACTTAGTTTCAACGAGTTAAAGAAAGCCCTATGTCAAGCTCCAGTTCTAGCTACACCGAACTACAGTAAGCCTTTTACACTTTTCGTTACAGAACGCGAAGGTACAGCATTATCTGTTCTCACACAAGATCAAGCAGGTCAATACAAGCCCTGTGCTTATTTTTCGAGCACATTAGATCCAGTCGCCCAGGCGTTACCTGCGTGCCTGAAGTCAGTTGCAGCCACAGCACTAGCTATCAGACAAAGTGATTCCATAGTTTTAGGACATTCCCTGACAGTACAAGTACCACATTCAGTAGAAGTTCTTTTAAACCGAACACAGACTCAGCACTTGACGATTGCACGTTTGACAGGTTATGAATTGACATTGTTCCAGCCACACATAGAAATTAGACGCTGCAACGTCCTGAATCCTGCTACACTGTTACCATCAGTTAGTTCAAATCCAGACACACATGATTGTGTGGAAGTAGTTAACATTACGACAAAGCCAAGACAAGATCTGACAGACATTCCGTTACTAGATCCTGACCTGACACTTTATGTGGATGGTTCATGTATGAGAACTAGTACAGGAGAACTAGTCGCCGCGTATGCAGTGACTACTGACACTGAAGTTATTGAAACACAACGTATTGATACTCTGTCCGCTCAAGCAGCAGAGCTAGTCGCTCTAACACAAGCCTGTATACACGCTAAGAACCTGAAAGTTAATGTTTACACAGATTCACGTTACGCATTCGGAGTTGTACACGACTTCGGAGTGCTCTGGCAAGAAAGAGGTTTTATGACGTCTCATGGAACCAAGATTCAGCATGGTCTCCTTATTCAAGCTCTGTTAGATGCCATACATTTACCGACATCTATTGCTATCATGAAGTGCAAAGCACACACGAAAGTTACAGACATTATTTCCCAAGGTAATGATTTAGCAGACCGCACAGCCAAGCTTACAGCACAGACACCAGACATTCCAGTTAATCAGACACATACTCCAGATCTGATTACATGCATGACAGTTAAGGACCCTACACAAGATGTCATAGATATCCAGTCACATGCTACTCCCGATGAAATCAAGAAATGGTCTGTACAAGGAGGGGTCCAGACAGATCAAGGATGGTTAACGAAGGGTAGAGCCACATGGTTTCTCCCCGATTCTATGGTTCAAGTCATTATCAATACCGCACATAGTCCAGCACATTTAGGAGAAAAAGCTATGTTAGACAGTATCCAGAACATTTGGTTCAACAAGCATTTACGAGCTGCAGCCAAGCAGAAAGTCCGTACCTGTATGATATGTTGTCAGTTTAATCCAGGTAAAAGTGTCCCGGTGGAACAAGGTGGTTTCCAGCCCCCTGACCACCCTTTTGAGGTCCTCCAGATGGATTATATTCAAATGGAGCGATGTCGAGGTTTCAAGTATGTCCTTGTAGTAGTATGCGCTTTGTCCAGATGGACAGAGGCATATCCAGTCCCAGATTACACAGCTGCGACCACTGCCAAGCAGTTGGTTCGTGAATTTTTCCCTAGATACGGACTCCCTAGAGTCGTATATTCTGATAACGGTCAGCCATTCTCATCAGAACTCATGAAGCACGTTTCCCTGTTGTTAGGGTACCAGTGGAAGTTTCATTGTGTACGCCATCCAGAAGCAGCTGGTCTAGTCGAGAGACATAATCAGACTCTGAAAATCCGTATAGCAAAAGTCTGTAAAGACAAAGGTGTAGACTGGTTAGTAGCTTTGCCAGTCGCTCTGTTCTACATGCGCATGGTCGCACATTCCAGATCAGGTCTGTCCCCGTATGAGGTCGTTTTCGGCCGTCCCCCTAACATGTGGGGTACTCCTAGACCCCGAAGTATTACCGATGTTTCATGTAATATGCTGACAGATTACCTAGCTTCCTTGATGTCTGCCCTCAACTCATGTCGTTCACAGGTTGCCGCCGCATTTCCAGACAATACCGAGGTGGCACCGCACGAGATCGTTCCAGGATCGATGGTTCTTGTCCGCAACTTTGACCGATCAAGTCCGCTGGAACCACGTTGGAAAGAGCCACGTCAAGTCCTTTTGACCACCCGAACTGCCGTCAAGCTAGAAGGCAGGAAGGGGTGGGTGCACCTCTCCCATGTAAAACTTTTTAAAGGATCAAAGCCAGTCGTCAAAGACATTGCCAAGAACATTTCCCAGGATTCGAAGGATTGCCAGAACATTGTTTTAAAGGACTGTCCCGCACCAGACTTTGTTACAACCCCTCCCTTGTTAGAGAAAACTCCGCAACAGGAGTATAAGTTAAAGCTCAGGTCTAATAAGTCAGCCAGTTTGATTGTATAAGTCCTCCCCTAGGTGAAACGGTTAGACTGTTTCTGACATGTATAAAATAGACCCCCATAGTGAGAGAGTTAGTCGCAGTTCACTACAATGTATCGTTTTTCTGAGTTTCATATTATTTCTCAGCATAATGATTTCCTGCACCAGCTACGCATTTTTCCTGTATTTACCTGTTCCTCATGTAAATATGTCTGCTAATGCTACAGTAGAGCACACGTTTAGTGATCTGCCTCCTCACGAATATTCATACCGCCTTGCCATGCGTAATAACACATTCATCCGTATGTTACATTATTCACACCAGACCAGCAATGCCACTAATTGTTGGGTGTGTGGTCGACTCCCCCCTTTCCAGACATCGAAGGGAGTTCTGCCACTCTTTCCTTATCCATTCTCACACAATGGTTCGTGTGGAGCATGGTCCACGTTAACGTCATCCTCAACAGATATGTCTTTTCTTAACAGTACATGTTTTCCAGACAAGCAAGGTTTCCCCCACAGAACAGGTTTAGATTTAGAAAATGAGGTATATAATTTAGGAAATTATTCGTCGAATTTCATGGTCCTGAATGTTCAGTCTGATACTACTCCAGACTTACCTGCTATTTCAGTACTACCAGTTAAAGGCGAATTATGTGTCCGTAGTTATGGTTCTGTACATATAGGACATAGTGAATGTACTACTGTTATCCAGTATAGTGACAGTGGGAAATCTATTTTTAAAGCTTCACGTCATTCTTATTTTGTTTGTGGTCAAACTGCATATGTCCGTCTGCCCCTCGATTGGGAGGGAACCTGTTACATTGCCTTCCTACTGCCACCTGTTTTTCTAGCCCCACCTGATTATCATAGGAATTCTTTCTTAGTACACACTAGACATCGAAGAGAGTCCCCAATTGTCGATCAAACTGAAACTACTCTAGAACAGTATACAGATTTCAATAAGGGTTTCTTCTTTTTCATAGGACCTGTCCAGAATAGTAAACTGATCCGTAGGCTAACAAGAACCCTTGAAGCTGTAGTAAATGAGACTGCCTCTGCTCTAGGTAACCTCACCGAAGAACAATCTGCTATGAGATTTGTCGTTTTACAGAATCGTCTCGTCCTTGACGTCATACTGGCCGATAGGGGCGGGGCCTGTAGAATTCTCGGATCCAGTTGTTGCATTTTCATTCCAAATAACGCGCCGTCTGTTTATTCAGCTATAACCAGACTCCATAAAATTGCCCACCTGTTACATCAAGATCCAGGCACCTGGACATGGTCCGGTTGGTTCTGGAATGTAATTTCCGCATGGGGATGGAAAGTCCTGTCCTTTCTAGGTATTGCAGTAGCGATTATATTTAGCTGCTGCCTCTGTATACAATGTGGCCCTGCGATTTGCAGCATGTGTGCTACCTCTTGTATTCCTAGTCCCAAGCCCCGTTCTAAATCCCGTTCTAAGACAATTCGAGACGAGCAAATGGTACTGTATGAAATGATAGACGGTATCATGAATATTGATGTTTCCTGATGAAAACGTAGTGACAAGGAGGGAATGTGGAAAAGTAAATTTCGCCATGTTCTGTGTCCCTACGCCCCATCCATCATATGTTATATGTGCATGATCAATATGCATATGTTATTCCCCATTCTGATTAAAGACGCAATTACAGTTGTGTCCACCTCTGGTATGTTAATTTCCAGTCCTCGTGAATACTACGAATATCAGGCCTATGTAAGTAATGTTGCCACGTTTCTCAGTGTGCACGTTATTCAATTATAAAGTCCCCGTTTCTAGGCCTCAAAAGGGCCCGGACCACAGATTCAGCCCCTGTCTCCTGAAAGCCTCGCTGAGGAGCGATACAGCCCCCACCTGTATCCTCGACCTTTCACTTACTTCCTGCCTAGCAGTGCCCGGTGCAGCCCGGCTCTGCCTCTGAGTCTGCCAAAAGTATGTTATAGTTCCTGCTATCAGTTCAGTCCTCCTCTTCTGCATTCCTAAGCTACTGAACTGCATCAATAGTTTCCGTCATTGTCTAGCCTTCTCGTCTCCACGTTAGAGAAACACTGTATTTAATGGTCATTTAATATTCTTCACGCACTACATGTAGAATAATGCATGGTCCAGTCTTAGAGTCAAGTTAGCTTTTCCCCTCATGACTTCTAGTTTATATCAACATGTTCCCTAAACATTAGATACCAGATAGGATTAGGTACATGTCGCTCCGACCCTCCAGACTCTAGTCTCTGCTCCTAGCACAGAGTTCGTAGCCCCAGCTTCTCCTAGTAATACGTCATCGCTAGTTTTCGCGCACCATTAGGTTAGAGGTCCCGGCTCCTAAGGTAGCCCCCTCCTATGTGTCCGCCCATTCATGACATATTCTGTTACGTTTGCATCACATGTCTATGTAAACTCCCAGTTACACCCACTTTTACTGTTATCTTTCGCGACTGCTACACGTCACGCCTTCTACTCCACCCACTGTTACGCCTACTGCAATGTACTGCTATGTGTTTGCGCTATGTATATATGCCTGTATCTTGTTATTGAATGCTAGCGCGCTCATTCCAAGCTCATCCCAGACCTAGCCCCAGCAGCTGCTGGGCATCCTTTTCCCCTACTGGGTCCCAGTTGTCCTGCTGGGCCCTGTCATTCTGCTCTTCCTATGCAGGTTGTCCTGATCCTGTCCTTATGCTGTAATAAACCTGCAAAAACTCCTACTACCTCGAATCTTGACTCTTATTTATTGAGCTATCTGTTATTCATTTAAGCATTCAAAAATAGGGTATTATTTATTTATTTACCACAATAGCCCATTGAGTCCTGGATACGTCACTGTTCACAAAAATTTACTTTGACCCAACTATCCAACGCTCTTTAGTTCTTCCTATTTGTGGGATCTTTGGGCCCTTGTATTTGCCATAAGAGAATTTTTGGCAGGAACATGCAGATGAGAAGTTTTTTAATTAAGGAATTGGTGAGGTCCACACCTGACGTGGGATTAATGCACAAAAATGACAAGAATGAATTGGTGTGAGTGACATGGTCATGTTTAAACACTATGCTATCGCTCAGTTGAGTTATTTTGAATATTTGTTCAAAACATTTTTTTTCAATTTTTAAGCTTAATAAATCACCACATATGACAATTAATCTACATATATTTACTTCACAAGGTCACACATGATCACAGTACATTTATATACATTAACGCTAATGACGTTGGTCAAAATATTGCCAATTTCTGGTATTCCAAGTTTTTTGCCTCGTGCAGAGCCCTCAAGGCAGCAATGCATCATTCCTACTGTTAGCCCTTTCTTAAGAGACTTGGAGGATTTTGACTTTTTCAGAAAATACTAGACCATCTTCCACTCTTCCCAGGCCAGTGCACCAGTCGAACACTGTTAAGAATCCCTGAAAATGTTTTCAGAAATTGTCAGAATAGTGACCTCTGCAAATGGGAGTTCCTTGAATACACACACGTTTATATTGTCCAAGAAGTGAAGTGACTTGGGAATATAAACAGAAAAAGGGTATTGCAGCAGTAATTGGGACCTCATACTGTTTGGGTGCTCACTGAAAATCCTCAGATTTCTGGAAGAAATGCTAAATCCAGAAGATAGTCTGCAACTCAAACCCATTAGCAAGATAAAGGTGTTTGAATGGACCTGCCAGATCTATTTCACTTCATGGGAGATTAAAGGTTTGGTTTCCAGACTACCCAGCTTAGACTTTGGCGTGCTCTATTCAAGGGAGTAACCAGAAAGTTAAAATACTACCCACTTTGAAACAAATCTTTAATTACACTGATTGGGTGAAGCAGGTAGCCTGACCCAGCCTAGAATTGTTCTCTTCAGCTGCACATCTCCCTGTCTTTCCCTTAACTGTCTCAGCCTTCCATTCATCCATTCTTTGATCCTTCACCCCGTCCTTTCGTTATTCCAACAATCTAGTGATATTCAATCAATCCATCAGTTCACTGACTCATTAATTTATCCTTTCACTCATAGACCCGCCCTTTCACTTTTCCATCCAGGTACCCATACATCCTTTCATCATTCCATCCATCCACGACCATTTCCTTCACCCATTGATCCATCTTTTTACACTTCCATCGGATGTATGACGTTACAACGCAAGCTATTACAACGCCTGCCTTTACAACGCGGTTTTTACATCGCATACCATTACAACGCATAGTGCTTTTAGGCGCTGGATAGTGATTTATTTAATTTACTATTCCAACTCCAGTCCCCGTGGATAGTAGGGAAGGTGTTGGATAGTAAATTAAATATATTCCCTATCCTAGAGCGCCCCCCAGCGCAATGCGTTGTAATGGTTTGCGTTGTAATGACCGCGTTGTAATGGTAGTGCGTTGTAAAAGTTTCGTTGTAAAGGTTGTTCACCCTTCCATCCTTGTGTCCTTACATCCTTTCATCCACCCCTTCACCAATTGATTCTTTCACCTCTCCATTAACACTTTCATCCTTCCAGCCCCCTTTCCCTGCATCATTTATTTGTTTTCAATCTCCCTTTCTTTACCTTTTGTTTTCCAATTCTATCTACCATAAATTTTTCATTTTCTCATATTTTTCTCTCATTGTCTTTCATCTCCCACTCACTCTGTTTGCTCCTCTTTATGTTTTTTTTTTTAAATGTGTTCATCATTTCCTTTTCCTTACCTGGGGCTCACTTCACAGTACTTGACCTCCACCTCTTAGCCCTGCCCTGCTCTTGCCTTGGAATGTTTAATGGCACGTGGTAAGCCCGCCTCCAAAATAGGCCTAATATAAAACAAATCAACTTTTAATGAGACAGATTACTGTGCCATGTGTGCAGTGGCGACCCGCACCTAAGCTTCTAACGTGGGAGATTCCCTACGCCACTGGCTCTATTAAAAGCCTGACTCTGACTTCAGCACTTCAGGCTCTCTCCAATCTCCTGTTGTGCCTCCTTAAATCACAGCCCAAACTGGTATCCTCAGGGTGAAGGATGAGGGGAGACGTGTTCTGGTGATCTTCTTGAGTGATGGTGAAGGCAGATGTGTATCAAAGTGCTTTGTGAATTTGCAGCAGTGTCAATGATGGTCTTTCAGGATTGGTTTAATATATTTAATGCAATTGGCATTAATGATGAATCTAGCAGTGGCACATGGATGTTATTGAGGGGTCACCAGAGGTTGCTGCTGCCAAAACAAAGGTGCCTCTCATCCTTATGGGTTTCAGGTCTCCAACCTCCTTGATTTTTGGCTATTATTCTTATTATACGAATAATGACTAATGTTCTATTAGTTGCCTTTAATGTAATTGAAGGAACAAGGTCAAGACTGATTCCCATATGGCTGGGTCCAAACTGGGGTGGTGTGGTGAGCAAAAGAATGATGGATTTAACCCAGATCCTTGTGACTTGGGGTGAATGTTTGCATTGTCCAGCATTCCGTCCAAAAATTGTTTCTTTTGCATTGAAGATGAGGCACCAGAAGCAGGGAATGGACCTTTGCTAAGGTAAATAATACAACATTTTTGAATGTATATTTATCTGATTGTGTGCAGGTGAGAATGTGTTCCTGTGAGCGTGGGCATGTGTAAGTGTGTGTATGTCTCTATATAGGACCACAGGTCTGTGAGTGAGGGTGACAGATATTGAGTGATATTCAGTGTTAGTGAGTATGAACAAGTTAAAAAGAATGAACAAGTGAGCGAATTAGTGACTGCAAGTGAGTAAAAGCAAGTGAGAGTTAATGAGTAGGAGTAAGTGTGAGGGGGTGTTAGAGAATGTGAAAGTGTGTGAAATAGAGTGAATGTAAAACAACTGAGACAGAGTGAGTGAGAGCAAGAATGAGTGCAAGAGAGTGTTACTGAGAAAGTAAGAGTGAGTCAGAGTAAGAGAGAGTGTGAATGAGTGAGAATAAGTGTGTTCAATACATTGAGAATGAGTGAGAGACAGTGGAACTGAGAGTGAGTGTAAGAGAGTGAATACAATTGAGCGTGACTGAGTCTGTAGTGTTATGCTTGCAAGTCTGCAGTTGGCCCTGGCATACTAATGGTAATTCTTGGCTTACAGAGGCACCCTGTGCAAAATGCTTATTCTGGCGTTCAGGAGGCAATTTGTACAGAAGGAGCCTGTGACAAAATACTGGCACCGGTATACCAGAGGTAATACATGGCATAAGGGATACCCATGGCAAAATGCTGGTGCTGACATACTGATGATAAGTCTTGATGCATGGAAAAGTGCTGTCATTGGCATACTGGACTAAATTCCTAACATGGGGGTGGGGAGGGGAGCACCGAAAAACTCTGGTGCTGGAAAAGTGGCGGTATGTCTTATCATACGAAGAACAACTATGGCATATTGGAGGGGGCAACAGTGACAAAATCCCGGACCTGACATATTAGAGGAAAATTTTCTGACATAAGGGTCACTCATGTTATATGGACGGTACTAACGACAAAATTCTGGCACAGGTATATTGCTGATTATTTTTGACTTAGACCAGTGGTGGCCAGTAACTTTAGCAGGGACTGGAGCAGGGGGTCACACATGCACTCTCACCCATGCATTCACACACCCACAATATTTCACAACACTCAGTCACAAATACACATACAATCATCAATACACGCATGCATGCACCAAACATTAAAAAGCATAAAACATAAAATGTACCTTCGCTGCAGTTGCTGGCAGGGAAGCCTCAGACGTCCCAGGAGGGCCGGAACTGCTGCCTTCCCTCATTGGCTGACCTTCGGTCACTCACTTCTCTCAGAGTAGGATGGGGTCATTGAGGCTGTGACACTTGGCCCTGGACATTTTAGGACTTAAACCTCAAGCACCAAGGTCAGTGATGCTTCCCTTCATCACAAGAGGGAGGGCGTCAGACACTTTTGCCTCAAGGCCCTTCCCCTGGCAGCCTTGCAAAGTTCAACTCAGGCAGTGAGTCCTGAGCTGGGTGCATCTTGCCATCTTGAGATGGTTTCCATCGATGCTCACTACCCGGGTCCGCCATTTTGTGGATTCTTGTCCTCTCCTTTGGTCCATTGGATTCCATCTTGCCGGTCTTCAGTCATTTCTCTTTTGCTGGAATGCCTTATCTCTTTCTCCTCCTCAGGTCCCCCTCTCTCCTCTCACCAATCTCAGCCTCCGACTCTTCTCCCCCACCTACCGCTCTCTACCCCTTTTGATTTTTTTATTGCCCCATTAACTCTGTAAATATGTGATATATACTTGTCCAGCCTAATCGCTAGTAAAATGTAATCCTGAGCAAATCTACTATTTGCATATATATGTATATAGAGATAACTCTAACCAATAGTATATGTAGTAGACCTTTGTAATTTTCTGTTTGTATCTCTTCCTTGTGTGACTTTACAACGTGTAAACTTGCAATCTTTTCTGTTTGTATCTTTTCTGTAACTCATGTAATCCTAAGTCCTTATGTATAGCAACTGGTTCTTTTGCAAAGCGCCCTGACACCTTCGGGTAATGTTCGCGCTATATAAAATCGCATTAAATAAATAAATAAAAAATAAATGATAGACACTCTTCTTGTTGGGGACAAAGGCGGGGGCGTGTCCCCTCTGTCCATACAGACACGCTGTGGCTGACTTAGATCCTGATTTTGAGTGCTGTTACTCCATCAGGGCGAAGGAGTATTTTACACCATCCTCCCAGAGTAACCGTACTCCTAATTTAGAGATGGCCCCTGCCCCAGGAGACATCTCTTCAATTGGCAAGAACCACTGTCATTGAGGTTCTGGTTGATGCACTGGAATTGTGGTGTCTGGCTCTGTCAACATATTGTAAAGCACAGTTCCAATTTATTTCCTAATTTTCAAAAAGACAATCTCAAAAAAAGATTTTCTTTGGCCTGTGGTTCTTTGAAATGTTTTTACTTTCCCTTATCACCATGTTTAGAATGGAGATATACAAAAGCTATTTACATTCTCAGAAAGTAGTCCAAATATCTCACAACACCCCGCCAGAAAACTTAAAAAAAGAATACTCAATTTATAGTTTGTTTCCCAAATTTCATAACCTACCTCTTATTATAATTATAACCCCTCGAACATTCTTAACATTTCCAACATCCCATTTATCAACAGTCACCTTTAGCCGATAAAAAGAGGTGGCAACACGCTGACAGAATAGCGGCGGACTAGATAGGCAACTGCAACTCTGGGAAGGGGTAGGTTCATAACAGCCTGGGTATCGGACCAATCACAATTGAGTCCCAGTAGGCGCAAAAAGCAAATACTCCGGCTCCGGGCTTCCATCTCTTGATTGGCCCAACTTTACTACTCTGGTCCAATGAGGAGCTGCCAATTCATGCTTAAAGACCGACGGGAAACCGTGTCCTCTGCATTCAATACGGAACCCCTATTAGCAGCGGGAGCGGCGTCCTTTCAGAGGTAAGACTTTAGTCAGGACCCTTAAAAAAGAAACTAGAGCAGTTAGCCCGTACTTTTAAACTTCAGAAAAACTTTGTATAATGCCATATCCTTTTTTCTCTTTTTTTATATACATCAGGCTATCACGTCCTGATCGAATTGACAGCTACAGCTAACCTAGCCTAAGCACTAAAGGAGAGGATTATTTCAAGCCCTGCATTTTCAGGTATGAATTCGCCCTAACCCAGGAAGCCTTTAAGCCTAACTTTTATCTGCCCAAGAGTTTAGAACAAAATTCTTTATCAGTACACGGTCCTTCTTGTTTTAACTCCGTTAGGCTTTGCTATTCACAAGAAGGAGGAGAAGTTACCCTATGCCCTCTTAAACCCCGGGAGATTTTCATTGAGCACTGTGAAGAGCAGGTATGTTACCGTAGGCCTTACGGTGTTTATTAGCGAAATTAGGCTAGTATAAACCGTTTATGATTATATGGCCCTCTTACTTATACCCTGCCAGGCACATCTCTCCACCAAAAGGAAGGATAACTTCACCATTCCGCTACATTTTAATCTTGCGAGACCCCCGGTAAACCCCGGCTAGAGCAGGTATGTTAACTTAAGCACTGGGGTTAAACACATAGTGCAAATGCACCCCAAGCTGTTGTATAACTCATGCAATTTTTAATTCAATGCTTCTCATAACTAATAGGAGAAGATACGGACCAGCGCTGACATATAAGTCCATGAGACCAACTTCTGGTGACCGTGATTCTTAAGAAATCCGTCTCCTCTGAGGGAGTAAACTAGGAACAGGTATTAGCCCATATAGCACTGCCACTTAAAATTAGCAGGGCACACATGAGGATTAGGAAGCTCATCATTCTAAGTACTCTCCTTTAACAATTCACAAGATCGACTTTGAGATACCCCGAGTTCTTTGATTTCTGCATCTACAAGGACGCGTGCACACTCACAGCAGTAGCCGCAGTCCCCTTAAACATAATCCTAAGGGTACGAAAACTAATAGAATGTTTCTATAGCTGGGAAGACCTGAAAGTTATAGGTAATAATGATTTAAGGTGTACGCTTCAATGAAGGATGGAACAACATAGTGACTGTCAAATCAGTATAGAATTGTACCGTAGATAAATATATAGAGACCACTGTACAATGTATGTATAGATGCATAGTTTAATCCAGTGCACTTTTATCTATTGTGATGTCACTCAACTTAACATAGGACATGTGGACTAAGACGACATAATTATAATTGAGTCTGAATGTTGTGTATTTTAGGTATCGTGCGTAACCTAAAATGTATAGCTCTGAGGATGTTATCCAAAGACGTAACAAGACAATTATTGTTACAATGTATAATTAATAACATGTATAAATATATAATTAAATGTATATTTATTGTAGGGAAAGTGTAAAGACCTCTCAGTACGACAGACTACAAAGACAAGTCTTGATAAAGGTGGACCCCATTTGTACTGAACCACCGAAACGCGTCGACGCTCTTCACTATAGTACAATTTTAGTCTCTTTCATCTATGTTTATATACAGAATTAACAGTGGTAAAACATAGATGTTACTAC
This sequence comes from Lissotriton helveticus, assembly GCF_964261635.1. Lineage (NCBI taxonomy): Eukaryota > Metazoa > Chordata > Amphibia > Caudata > Salamandridae > Lissotriton > Lissotriton helveticus. Next base: position 892,229,102 of record NC_136070.1, read on the forward strand.
CTGGGAGCTCCGAATGTACTAATTGTATTTTACAAATGTTTATGTTTTACAATTTTTGTCTGTCTTTTCAATTGTGCAGGTCATAATTGTCTCCGTTATTATTAATTTGTTCTTTTACCAATTAATTAGGGAACCAAGTTATGTGTAGATATGTAATTATCTGTTTTGAATTTTTTGATGCATAATAAATGTTATAACCTATATATTTGTGCAATTGTAACAGTTTTTGACTGTTTTATGAATTTGTGAGACTATGTTTTAGCCTTTTGTTATACCAATCTCAAGGGGATAATTCCTTTCTTCATATTGGAGGGGGAAACAGTGACAAAATCCCGGACCTGACATACTAGAGGAAAATTTTCTGACATAAGGGTCACTCATGTTATATGGACGGTACTAAAGACAAAATTCTGGCACAGGCATATTGCTGATTATTTTTTACTTAGACCAGCGGTTGCCAGTAACTTTAGCAGGGACTGGAGCAGGGGGTCACACATGCACTCCCACCCATGCATTCACACACCCACAATATTTCACAACACTCAATCACAAATACACATACAATCATCAATACACGCATGCATGCACCAAGCATAAAACATAAAATGTACCTTCGCTGCAGCTGCTGGCAGGGAAGCCTCAGACGTCCCAGGAGGGCCGGGACTGCTGCCTTCCCTCATTGGCAGACCTTCGCTCACTCACTTCTCTCAGAGTAGGATGGGGTCATTGAGGCTGTGACACTTGGCCCTGGACATTTTAGGACTTAAACCTGAAGCACCAAGGTCAGTGATGCTTCCCTTGATCACAAGAGGGAGGGCGTCGGGCACTTTTGCCTCAAGGCCCTTCCCCTGGCAGCCTTGCAAAGTTCAACTCAGGCAGTGAGTCCTGAGCTGGGTGCATCTTGCCATCTTGAGATGGTTTCCATCGATGCTCACTACCCGGGTCCGCCATTTTGTGGATTCTTGTCCTTTCCTTTGGTCCATTGGATTCCATCTTGCCGGTCTTCAGTCATTTCTCTTTTGCTGGACTGCCTTATCTCTTTCTCCTCCTCAGGTCCCCCTCTCTCCTCTCACCAATCTCAGCCTCCGACTCTTCTCCCCCCACCTACCGCTCTCTACCCCTTTTGATTTTTTTATTGCCCCATTAATTCTGTAAATATGTGATATATACTTGTCCAGCCTAATCGCTAGTAAAATGTAATCCTGAGCAAATCTACTATTTGCATATATATGTATATAGAGATAACTCTAACCAATAGTATATGTAGTAGACCTTTGTAATTTTCTGTTTGTATCTCTTCCTTGTGTGACTTTACAACGTGTAAACTTGCAATCTTTTCTGTAACTCATGTAATCCTAAATCCTTATGTATCGCAACTGGTTCTTTTGTAAAGCGCCCTGACACCTTCGGGTAATGTTCGCGCTATATAAAATCTCATTAAATAAATAAATAAATAAATGATAGACACTCTTCTTGTTGGGGACATAGGCGGGGGCATGTCCCCTCTGTCCATACAGACACGCTGTGGCTGACTTAGATCGTGATTTTGAGTGCTGTTACTCCATCAGGGCGAAGGAGTATTTGACACCATCGTCCCAGAGTAACCGTACTCCTAATTTAGAGATGGCCCCTGCCCCAGGAGACATCTCTTCAATTGGCAAGAACCACTGTCATTGAGGTTCTGGTTGATGCATTGAAATTGTGCTGTCTGGCTCTGTCAACATAATGGCGCTGTAAAGCACAGTCCCAATTTCTTTGCTAATTTTGAAAAAGAAAATCTCAAAGAAAGATTTTCTTTTAGAAAATAAAACAAGCAGTAACATTTCTCCTATGGCCTGTGGTTCTTTGAAATGTTTTTACTTTCCCTTATTACCATGTTTAGAATGGAGATATACAAAAGCTATTTACATTCTCAGAAAGTAGTCCAAATATCTCACAACACCCCAACTGTTACGCCTGTTGAGGTGCAATTGGAATCCTTGATGAAGGGAGATTGTGGCTTCAAAGATGACGAGATTTGCAAGACTTCCAGATTCCTGAAGTGACAAGTGCCTGGAAGGTAACGGCTGCATATCTATGCTGAAGTCGCAAACCGGTAGTCCCTTTTGAGATATGACCCAAACTGGAAGAAGGAAGTGGAGAATGGAGATGTACTTCTTAGAGGCATAATTCAATTTTGGTTTTCTTTGTAAAGTCTTATATTTATTGTACACCAGCTTTGAAGGGGTTTACAACATATGCATATTTCTTTTACAAAGTAAAAATCCCTGATATCTAGCCAAAAACATCTACTTTGTAAAGTGAATATTTGGTTCATTTCACCACACAAGTGCTGTACATTGAAAAGGTAGGTACAGAAGGGAACCATAAATCTCTATAGCTCGTATGAGCATTCATGCCTAACCAGTACATCTACAGGTTCTTGCTTTATCCTGATTGTTTGGGGCATACATCGAAAACTGTTACTCCAAGAGACCTATGGTTTTCTTCCATGGGGATCTAATTATCACTTTGATCCTGCTTGTCTGGTGAGTTAACAAGCATATTCCTTTTACAAAGCCAGAGCCTCTAACTAGCCAGAATGATACTTTCATAAACCAGCTGCACTAATGATCTGTACAATTGCAAATTAGGAAAACTTAAAAAATATATTTTTGTTACTGTTTAAGTTTTGATGAACATTGCTGTTGCAGGTAAAGTCTTTCTTTCCACCACAATCACAGTGAAAATAGAGATATTGGTACACTTTCCCACACTGTAGTTCTGATTATGAGAGCATCAGAGTTTTCCAGCCCCTGCAGAAACACCTGTTTGCCTTGGGGCTAGAATTCTAGGTTGTGTGGAATTTGCAGCACCAAATAATTACTGTGTGTGATAAAGTCAAACCTGCCGGCATTTAAAAGGGGAAAAGAGTACGGTACATACCATGACATGTGAATTTTGGTGCAGAAAGCACAAAAACCTGAATGTTATCTCCCTAAAACTCGGATTAGGTGCAATTAACTGCATCTGATCACGCTAGCGCCTTCAGTTTAGTATGCATACCCATGAAGGAGTGACTTCTGTGCTAAATTCAGAATTTTCTATGTGTATCTTAGTACTAGGTAAGGGTTCATAGTTCCTACCTTGCTGTTGAAGTGGTACAGTGATACTGGACTATTGATTCCAGTAGCTTCAGGTAAAAAGGAGCCAAGTCGATAACTATCTGGAATTTGGGACAATGGAGAAGACTTGGCCATACATGGAACAGAACGTGCTCTAGAGCATTGACAGAACTTGTCCATTTGCTTTTTTGTCATGTGAAAGAACTAGGGGGCATATAATCAAGGACCGGTGTTAAAATTATCGCCGTTTTATCTGCAGGAAACTGCTGATAAAACGGCGATAATGGGCTTGATAATACGCCCTTGTTAATTTCCATAGAAGCCCATGTTCTGATGTTAACATGGGCTTCTATGGGAATTCACAAGGGCGTATTATCAAGCCCATTATCGCCGTTTTATCGGCAGTTTCCTGCCGATAAAACAGCGATAATTTTAACACCGGTCCTTGATAATATGCCCCTAGATTTATTCAATTCTTCTATCTAAAGTAAGTCATCTCAAACACGCTGTATATGCATTTTACCAACAGAAAATACTAATATCCAACAGAAAACAGTAAACAGGACCAATAAAGCACAGATATGCAAATGTATCAATCAGTAACAAATGATATTGCTCCCAGCAGCACTATCACCCAAACGTCTGCATACAAATTATCACACGTGATAGAATATCTCATGTACATTCAATGAAGCATATATATGCTGTACACAATTCTGTCATGTTCACAACAACATTTGCAACTAAGACATCCCACACTAAAACCCAACAGATCATGTAGACAAACCATCTGACATACTTATGCTAGAGCAGAGATGAGCCCTATGCCGGGCATGTATGGAAATTGAAAGGGACAACTGAACCAGTTGCGCACAGGAGGTCGGATGAGGTGCCTAGTGCCATTGGAAGCAATGTGAGGGCCAACTATATGGCTCATCTCTGCTGTAGCATAGGTATGTCACATATTGTTTCTACATGAGCATTGTTTACAGCATATATAAGCTTCATTGACTGTACATGAGATGTTCTGTCAGTGTGATCATTTGAATATGAGTATGGGGACCTTTGGGTGATAGTGCTGCTGGGAGAAATATGATTTGTGGCTGATTGGGGCATTTGCATATCTGTGCTTTGTTGGTTCTGTTTACTATTTTCTGTTGAATATTAGTGTTTTTCTGTTGGTAAAATGCATATCCACCTTATATGAGATACCTTGTACACAAAAAACTACAATCTTATTTAGGTCTTCACTCAATGCAGCAATCACTTTAGGAGCAGCATCTCACATATACCACACACTGCACATGTATGCCAGTTAGACTTCTACTACGTTGCTCCTAACACTCCAGCTACAAAGGAAACAAACTCAAGAAAAATTGCAACCATTGGCAAACCACACTTTAATGTGCTAATGCATATAAACACTGCCTTCACAAAGGATGTTACCATGCAATAAAAAATGAGTTGGTATCCTCAGATTGATTTGTAGGAGTAGCACATGTTTAATAAACAGAATGTAGTTTGGCTCTGGTTGATGTCAATTGAATTTAGAATAGCTCTAACCTTCCCATTAAAATTAAAAAGAAATTTGTTTAATGAATGCTTGTTTCTGTATTTTTGTGAAGTTTTGTGGTTCAAATCATTGAAATTTCTTAGGTCCCCGAATTCCAAATAATGACTCAGTGGGAGTCCCCGAATTCCAATAATGATTCACTGGGGGTCCTCGGGTGCCAGTAATGATTCAGTGAAGGTCCACTGAAGTCAGATGGTTAGGAACCATTGTACTAGACACCAGACAACAGACACTGCCAGTCAGACATCTAGGATGACAGCTTATAGACACCCTGCAATTGGACACATTATTTAATTTTACCATCACACCTTGAGCACAATACACTCTTAGGAGTGGACTAGAACACAGTACTTCAAAAACATCATCATCTCCTGACTCAAACTCAATGTCAGAACCATGTAGAAACACGCATACCAGACAGATCACATTGTATTGTACTGTTATTTTATTTATATTGCAGTTACGACCCCCGATGATGCGTCAAAGTGCTTTTTGGCAAGTAGCACGCTAATATAGTATAGGGAAATTTGAGTTAATTTGAGGGATGGAAATGTGAGTCTGTTAGTTGGATTGAAAAGGATAATGCGGGGGATAGAAGAGGGAAGAGTCTAGAAAAAGCTTTTACTGTGAGATTATAGTAGTAAGATGAGGTTTGGGATGAGTATAAGGAGAGATGGAGGAGGGAAGTATCTCTAGAAATGGATTAGGGAGATCATAGTGGTAAAATGAGTTTTGGGATGTGCTAAAGGAGGGATGAGTGAGGGAAGAATTTAGAATGGTTGTTTCGGAGATCATAGTATTAAAATAAGGTTTGGGGTGGTCCAAGGAGGGATGGAGGAGGGAAGAGTCTAGAAATGGTTAGTTTGGAGATCATGGTATGAGTCCATGTTTAGGATAGATGTGTGTTATGTATTTTAGTAAAAGAAAGATTTTTCTGCTGCTCTCTCCTTTCGTTCCTATTTTCTGTTATGAATTGCGTCTTTGTTTTTCACAATCATGTTTGATGGTGTTTCTTCGCTCATTGTAAGTTTCTGCTTCATTTTTTATTAACGTGGAGTGGTTGTAGCCCAGCCAACTTTTCTTTCATGTTTTCTTCGGTGATAGCTTTGCAAATGATTTGCACGTTTTCAGCTGTTTATGAGCTAAAGGCAGCATGTTCCAGAGGGTCCTTAAAAAGCTATACCTGCTGTGCTTTCAGCAGAGCCCCGTAAAAGCCGTGCCTTGGGGTCCCCCAGGCACCAGCGAAACACACGCACACCTGAGGCCTGTTGAACAGCTGGCGCCGTTTTGTGTCCAATGTGGTTCAAATTAAAGCATAGAGGCTCAGTCTTAAAATGCCTAAAAGTGAAAGGGGTACAAATGGTTCTTTCTTACCACTGTTATTTAGGAGTGAAACAACATATGACATTGATAAGTAATTAGGATCGAGCTTCCCATAAATGGAACTGTTTTCTAATTGTTCTATACACACAACAACAATTGGAAAATACAATAGATCTGGACTTGGCAAGCCAGCGATTTTTAGTAACAAGCATTAAAAGTTGAAAAGTAATTAAAAAGTAAAAATTCTCTCCACTGCAGGTGTTATGTGTATTTCTGCAGAAAAGAAGTTAAAAATGATCCATTGCAAAAATATATAAATAATTAAAAACATAACATGAAAGCAGAAGTTCTCCCACGTGCCCTGGCACTTAATAGGACTCGTTTTTAGGTTAAAAACACATTGCCATCACTCACAGTAAAGAGAATCTAAACGAAGAAATACACAAAAATAAATGTTCAATGTCATGGAAAGTTTCGCGATGAACCATCAAGCATTAGCAAAGAAAAGGCGGCCCTGGTTTCCCAAAACATTGAAATCCCATGTTAATTTGCATAGGAAATGTTGGTCTCCATTACAGAAGAAATGGCTGAACATAATTACACCACATTTAGCAAAATGTTAGTACTTTACTCATACATCATACTTTTTGTGATTTAGTGTAAATCCGTTGAACTGTTTTCGAGAAACCATCGCCTAAAGAGATGCTTGGGTTGGACATGGAGAAGGTACCAAGGAATCTGATTGGCTGGCTTTAATCAAGAAGACAATAATGTGACTGCAATTACAGGACTCTGGAACTCAGTCACCATGTCCTGAAACAATTCTAAAATAAGGCATAAGGGGGCAAGGCGGGGACACTCAGACCCACAAGCTCTTGTTTGGGGGACCCAGCACACCCCACCTTGGTGGCAAATTATAAAAAAAATAATTGTGTCCCAAGCCCAGCTGTACTCACAGAGGCCCCAGAGTGACTTTCCCATAAAGTACTGCGGTGTTCCATTGGGAGATGCTGCTCAAGATTCACCCCACATGCTAATGCTGTAACGTGCAAGCTTCCTCAGCAAAGCCTGCACAGTACCTCAGTGCTATGAGGGTGAACCTTGAATGGCGGGCTCCACAGTAGAACATCGTACCCATAGGAAAATATGAATATCAAAAATAATCTATTATACTACACAGGTAACAGTTATAATGGAGCGCACAGCGTGTATAAGTATAGGTAGATACAGATTCAAGTCCGATTGGTGCTCAGGTGGAAAGAGTAGGTTACCACTACTCAAATTCAAGTCAAATGACTAAACATTAGCAATTATCCACCAAGTACTCGTCTCAATTAGAGTCAATTAGATCTCAATGTTCATATGTCTTTATTCCATCAATCCGTCATCAGATTTCTTCATCCAGTGCGTAACAAAATATCAGCCAACACGTGTTTCGTCTGGTCAGTCTATGACATGCAGACTTCTTCAGGGCTGTAATTAATACAGTAACCAAAATACATATCACAATCCTGTACTAAATATTCACAACTCAATACACCGAATCAGTGTATTTAGAAAGGGGTAAGCAAAAGAAGAACCCGTCACCAGAAGTAAAGCTAGAAAATACCCAAAGTGTATTACTAGTATGTTTAATACCCAAGTCAGAGTACCTTTACACACTAAAATGAAATATTAAAGTTGGAAAAACGTACCCAACTTCAGATCCAATGCCGCAAATTTAGTTATGGCAAGTAACCTAAAATACCAAATGAGACCCAGTCATCAACCATACCAACAGAGTGGTCGTCATAAAAATAAGGTATATTCCTTATTAACTCACCAATAATATAAGTACAAACTCGTGTAGCACGTAATTTCCAAAATTCGATCAATCTCCTCCATCCAATGCAAAACGAAATTCAAATCTGTAAACAAAACTTATATCACTTAGCAAGGTCAGCTCCCTGTTTTCAAAGTTTATCATTCATTATGCACCTTGTTAATAATGCATAAACTGAACCACATAAGGCACATGTCACTCTCAATATTATATGCTTTAATTTGAACCAGCACATAACATATATGTTAGACGCTCACAATATATAACCCTGACTGTACATATAATCTCTGTACATTTTACAACAAAAACCACTCCACAAAGTATCAAATGCTCAAAAAGTACCTGAGAGCATTTGTTAGTAATAGTCCAATCAATAAATTCCAAGCGTCTTCAATCCAAACTCAAAAGTCAGCGCAATGAATTCCAAGCGTCTTCAATTCAAACTCATAAGTCAGCGCAATGAAGGTCACAAGCCTTCGTAATTTATTTGTAAATCCTCGCTATCCTCGTATTTGGCAATCTGCAATCAAATTAAAACCCACATCAGTAATAGCCCAAAGTCACGCTTAATTATATACCGCAACCACAACACAACTCACCGCATTTCTGCTTTCACAGTATCCTAGATATTCGCGTACTACGCAGGCGCCATCTTAGAGTGGCTTTTTATAGACATAATAGCGGGCGCCATCTTGGAGTGGTAAATCCGCGTTTGTGTTCACCACTACGAACATTGTCACAGTATATCTTAGTAAATTAAATTATTTATACGAACCCCCACGCTAAAATAGAATTATGCAAGATTAATAGTATATCTATTTGGAATTGCGCTAACCTTACTATAATCCAAACAAACTCGAGTAGAGTCAAAGTAGCGCGCTAAATTGGTAAATCTGCGTTACTATTCGCAATATTCACCAGTATATGAACAAAGTCATTATGTTTAAAAAAATAAGTAATTTAAATGATTTACACGATCCACCACGCTATTACAGATTAATGTAAATCGAGTAACATATCAGTAAATAATTGCACCTAGCTTCATTATATTTGAAACAATCCCGAATGTTGGTTCAAAGCCTACTATAATGACATATGTGCCCACACATCATATATAAACAGCTAAATAAGATGAACAGACCCACGTCTGACATTATACGTAACTGAACGGTCATAATAATATATCATTCCTCATAACTATAGCTACAAATAAATCTACAACTATGTATCATAAACAGACCCACATCTGATCGTATGTGAGAATGAAAGGGTCCAAGTGGCTTATCATTACTCATAAATTTATTTACAAAGTGTTAAATCCGCACAACCAGGAGCATGGAGGAAAAGGGAAAGGAGAACAGGGTGAACAGTATAAATTACAACAGATGAAGTAGCATTATTCTACCTCATGAATCCTACATAATATGATTATATAGAAACCAAAATTACATTCAGTTATTACACAGTATATGAATTCAGTAACTTCAGAGCAGAACATGAACTGTATTAAGCATACATAAGTCATTCTTGCCCTAGGTAATATTCAAATTTGTGGTCGATATTCAAACCGCGTTCAACTGCCTTAAGTTTCAATAACCACATCACTTCTCTGCGTCGTAGTTGTAATTGCCTGTTCCCACCTCTAACATCACGTTTAATATGATCAATACCATGATATTTAAACACATGCTTCTCTTTCTCATGAAAATTTCTAACAATGTGGGAGGCAATGGGATAGCGAGTATCCCCTGTTTTCAGTGCTCTAAAATGCTCTACCATTCTTTCTTTCAATTTTCTGATAGTGCTACCAACATAAATCTGTTTACAAGAGCAAACTATAACATAAACAACAAAAGTGGTCTCACAATTGATAAACGTATTGATTGAATGTTCTCCTGTATTGTTATAGTTAAAAGTCTTGATCTTATTTACAGCCCATCTGCAGGATCTACATCTTCCACACTTGTGGAAGCCTATAGATCGCTCAGTGAGCCAATCAGGGACAGTATTTTTCAAAGGGTAGCTCGGACTAACATAATTAGAAAGGGTACGACCCCTTCTAAAAGTAAGTCCGGGTTTATTTCCAATAAAAGGTATCAGATCTTTATCCATGTATAACAAGTGCCAGTGTCTCTTTAAAATTCTATACAGTTTAGCACTATCAGTACCATAGTTAGTAATCAAACGGATCTTGTCTTCTTTGTTCTCAACAGATTTCTCTTTAAGAGTTTTCGACCTTTTAAGTTTCTTAGCTCTAATTACTGCATTCTCAACCACTTTGCTCTGATAACCACGTTTCAGAAATCTTTTTGTTAGATCAGTAAGATTGTGCTCAAAGTCATTATCTGTCGAACAATTCCGTCTCGCCCTTACCATCTCACCATAAGGAATCGCATTTATTTGGCTAACTGGGTGACAACTTTGAGCATGCAAAACAGCATTACAGCTGGTGGGTTTGCGAAACATGCGACTGCAAATTTTACCATCTTTAATGAACAGTTCGATATCTAAGAAATTGATGCTATTTCTGTCATAGTAAGTAGTAAATGACAGGTTCAGTGTATTATCGTTTAAATAGTCAAAAAAGCCTTTAAGTTCATCAACTGTCCCTGTCCAAATAAGCAGGCAATCGTCTATATATCGCCCCCAGTAGTATATGTGTTGTATCCATTTCTTACCGGATGGGCCCCAGATTCTCTCCGCCTCAAAGAACCCCATAAAGAGGTTCGCAAACGACGGAGCAAATCTAGAACCCATCGCGGTCCCAAGGCGCTGTCTAAACCAATTGCCATCGAAAAGAAACACATTATTTTGAAGCACCAGTCTTGTCATCTTCAAAATCATCTGATTTTGTTGAATCTTCCAATGCCCTCCATTCTGCCCAATCGGGTTTCAGAGCTACTTATAGCACTGAGACAGCGCTAGTGGAGATGACTGAGGCGATTCGGGACTGTTTGGACGGAGGCGGTAGAGCGGTCCTAATTTTATTGGACCTCTCTGCCGCGTTCGATACCGTCCCCTATGAACTCCTTCTCGCTAGGCTGTCCTCTATTGGCATTGGGGGAACGGTGCTGTCCTGGCTGTCTTCGTTTCTCTCCGACAGGTCCCAGCAGGTTTGGATGCCCCCCCATGTTTCGAATTCTAAACCACTTCTCACGGGGGTCCCCCAGGGCTCCACTCTTAGCCCCTTACTGTTCAATATTTACATCACCCCCCTGGTCTATCTAGCGGAACAGTATGGGGCTAAGATAATTGGGTATGCGGACGATACCCAACTGCTGTTCACCTGGCCTGATGATCAATTGGACTCATCAGTAGTTCATCGGTGTCTGTCCTCTGTATTTCGCTGGCTGACTCAGGCCCAGCTGAAGTGCAATGAGGACAAGTCGGAGGTGCTTTTTTACGGTTCCTTCCCCCCTCTGTTTAAGAACACACTGTGGCCCCCTAACATCCCTAGTCCGAAAGAGATGGGAAGACCGGCTAAAAACCTGGGCATCTGGTTTGCAGAGGACCTCAGATTTGAGGAGCATATAAAAAAACTGACAGGCATCTGCTTTGCCACACTGAAAATGCTCCGCAAGTTTTTCCCTCTGCTCCCTAATGAAGCTAAGGAGACGGTTGCCCGAGCTCTTATACTGGCAAGGCTGGACTACGCGAATGCTTTGTTCAGCGGTATTCCGGCCTACCTGGTGAAGCGCCTGCAAATCATCCAGTACGCGGCCGTCCGTCTGATTTTTAACATCCCCAGATGGAGGAGCGTACGTGCTGAGATGAGCACCATTCATTGGCTCCCGGTTGCGCAGCGCATTTTGTTTAAATCTCTGGTGCTGGCGTTTAGAGCCATTCACGACCAAGGCCCCGTTTATCTGAGAAAGAGATTTATTTGTTATGTGCCAACTCGCTCTCTTAGATCATCCACGCAGCTGAAACTGTACCTTCCCCGTTTCAAACGTGCCAGACTTGGTGGCCAGTCAATCTCTGTGATTGTGGCCAGGGCGTGGAACGCTCTACCTCTTTATCTGCGTTCCTCCCAAACTGTGGCGCTATTTAAGAAAAATTTAAAAACACACCTATTCAAGAGTTTAATATAAGTTGTTTTCTCTGCGGTTCTGTTTCCCGCCTTTCCCCTCGCGCCAGGATACTCTCAAGTAACGGAGCGCGCTACAAAATAGTTTATACATACATACATACATACATACATACATAATATTCCGCACTCCTATTGCTTAGAAAGAAGTCAATAGCACTAATACCTAATTCATGATCGATGTTGGTATAGAGAGATACCACATCAAGTGTAACCAATATCATTCTGTCATCCCATACCAAGTCATTCATCAAATTGAGTATATGTTTAGAGTCCTCAATAAAAGAAGGTAAGTTTTTAACATAGGGCTGTAAAAAAGTATCAACATATTGGGAAAGGCGCTCAGTTGGCCCCCCCAATACCAGAAATTATTGGTCTGCCTGGTGGTTTAGCCATAGATTTGTGAATTTTAGGTAGCGTGTACATGCATGGTGCACGCGGTGTAGTGACCTGTAAATAAAGAAATTCGTTACGATCAATCAGCATATCATCGTACCATATTTTTAGTTGATCATTGATGATCTTAGACAGACTTATAAGAGGATTACTTTGTAATTTTTCATAATACACAGTATTATTCAATTGGGAATACACTTCCTCGTTGTAATCAATTGTATTTAAAATTACTACGTTCCCACCCTTATCTGCTCTGCGTATGGTGATGTCAGGGTTGTTCGTAAGTTCTTTTAGTGCCAGCCTCTCCCCAGGCAATAGATTGTCTTTATACTTTTTAGTTCTTTCAAAACATTTGGCATCAGTAATTCTGTCAATATCTTGATTAACCGCCTTAAAGAAGGCTTCAATTGTGCTGCCAGATACCACCTGTGGTGTCCATTTTGATCTTTCTTTCAACCCACTTTCCTCACTCAAGAACCTTTCAATCCCCAAATCATCCAATAGCTTCAATAAGGTCACAGGATCTTCCTCTCTCTCAGTAAGGGATAATAATAATTGTGTTTCTTTAAGTTCTTGAATGGTAATATCACTCGCAGGTTTTATTCTCTCATGTCTGGGCTTATCTGGTACATTTGAAAAGTACTTTTTCAGTTTGAGCCTCCTTACAAACTTAAATACATCAATTTTAATCAAGTGCCAATCTGACATAGTCAGAGGGCAAAAACCCATTCCTCTTTTAAGTAAACTGATCATATTCTCAGACAACTCATTTGACGACAAATTCACAATTTCAATATTTCCAACATCATTAGCATCATTTTCAACTACGGTTTCCATGATCTCAGTCGCATGCCTACCCTTCCCCCTTGTCCTCCTACCGCCTCTGCCACCTCTCCTGGTTTTTTTGCAGTTGCTGCTCGGTTCCTCTCTGTGTCCCTGTTCCCACGGCGTAGCCTGCGCACGTCTACTAAAAAATTTATTTTCAACTGATTGAAGGGAAGAGGTCTCAGAGATTTCCTCATTATCACTACTAGAAATGTTACTAGTACCCGGATCACTATCGCTAGCTGATGGAGTGCCGCTCTTCTGTTTTCCTGTCATAGATTTAGTCATCAGATAATCAAACTTTCTCGCAAAGGTATAAACACGACCTGAACGATAGTCCTTTTCGTCGCGCTTAATCTTTCTAGCTTTCCTTTGCTTGATATCATTTTGTAAGTCATTTAATTTTTAATCAAAAATAATCTGTTGGTTGAGTTGAGCATCACTTGGGGAATCGATGTTCACGGTGGCTTGGGCAATGGATCTGGCTGGATGCCAGGCCCTGCGGCCAACCCATCGCTGGGCATGGCTGAAGTTGGCTCCATGCGGGGAAGGGGTGGGGTTGTGGTTGGGTGGAGGCTCTACTGCCACCCCCAGCTCACATAGTTTCTGGCCATGTGCAACTTGGGGTATCTGGCTGCCACAGGGTTGTGTACAGGGCCGCGCCGGAGCTCAGACAGTATGGTCAATCCTCCCCTGCCCAGCAGGGGTTAGGAGTCCCCAGGGTTTGGGTGCAAGGCCTGTCTGGAGGGCAGCTCTATGGTACAAACCCTGCTGCGCCTAGCTGAAGTTCATGAGCAGGTGGAAGGGTTAGTTGTATGCTCAAAGACCTTGTGCAACCGTGTGCAGTAGGGGGTGCAGCGGGGGTTTGGCCAGCCACAGCAGTGCCTGGCCAGATATCAGCCCACTGCTGTGCATTCTCAAAGACTGTGTGCAGTGGGGGGTTGGGTGGCCACAGCAGGGTTTGGCTCAGTGTCTGGCTAGAGACCAGGACCTGCGTCCAACATCCTGCTGCGCACAGCTATGTGAAGCCCTTTCACTTTTAAGCAGTTTAATACAACCTTTGGCCGTGGGCAACAGGGGGTTGGCATGCTGCTTCAGGGTTGGGGCAACGGCCTGCTGTGGACAGGCCTTCCGCCCAACCCACCTCTGTACACAGGCAAAGAGTTTGTGCAGTGGGGGAACTGGCTGAACATGAGCAAAAATCTCCAGAAATTAATTGAAAAAAAAACAAAGGTTAAAGTGACATCGTAGTCAGAGATGGCTATAATATCCTAGCTTAAATTGAAAATGGAACATTATAGTTAGATGTTCAAATAAGATAAAAACGAATGTTTAAAAGCTAAAAAGAAACATGATCTCCAAGCTTAAAAACACTTAGGGGTATATTCACAAGAACGCGTGATAACTACCGCTAGAGGAGCGTAATGCAACTTTCAACATCGCAGCCTTTCGCGGGAAAATAACCCTGGCTCAACGTGGAATTCACAATGCGACGGGAGCATGCGATAGACACCATATAACGCGTCACATGTCCGTGTGAAAATCAACGCCAGGCAGCAAAAATGCGATATGAGAACGCAAAAATACAAGCGATGAGGCCAACCACTGTACAAAAAGTAGCGAAAACCAGCCACAGGCCTGAAAATCCCACACGTCTGGTGGGACAATGCACCATAAAAACCACAGAAAAAATACACCAGAAAAAGCCAAAGTACGTAGCAACATGGAAGCACCCTGACCCAGCGCAGAGGCCAACTCGAACTTCACAACCCCCACAGACTACCAGCAAGGAAGAATGGGGTCGGGGAAGGCCAAGGAGAAGAGGTAGAGGAAGACCAGGTGCAGACCGCAGGAAAACAAGACCAGCGTCACAAAGGTGACAGAATACTACCAGCAACTGACCCACTAGAAGACCACCTGGATTGCAGTCGGAGTGCCGAGGAGGCCAATCCAGGAGGCCAATAGGCACCAGCATGACGTGACTACCTAAACCAGGCTGCAAACACAACAATGATGGACAGAATGTGGATCAATGTCACACATTCACCCCAGTCCAAAGATCTGGGCCCAAATCCATCGTTTTTCCACTCCACACCACCCTGGGTTAGACAATGGCGATATGCAAATCAGCGCTGACCCTGTGCCCCATGGGAACAGTCCAGTCCGAACTACAAAAGCCATGTCCTTCCCAGAACGGAAACAAGCATCCGAGGACCGGCCCGGTTTCGAGGTAACACCTCTCTTCAGCCCGGCTAGCTTGATTCCAGTGGTGTGGAGTGCCTGGGACTCACGTCTGAGCATCCCCAGTACACTTAGAGCGGTAACTGCAAACACAACAATGATGGACAGAATGTGGATCAATGTCACACATTCACCCCAGTCCAAAGATCTGGGCCCAAATCCATCGTTTTTCCACTCCACACCACCCTGGGTTAGACAATGGCGATATGCAAATCAGCGCTGACCCTGTGCCCCATGGGAACAGTCCAGTCCGAACTACAAAAGCCATGTCCTTCCCAGAACGGAAACAAGCATCCGAGGACCGGCCCGGTTTCGAGGTAACACCTCTCTTCAGCCCGGCTAGCTTGATTCCAGTGGTGTGGAGTGCCTGGGACTCACGTCTGAGCATCCCCAGTACATTGATCCACATTCTGTCCATCATTGTTGTGTTTGCAGGTACCGCTCTAAGTGTACTGGGGATGCTCAGACGTGAGTCCCAGGCACTCCACACCACTGGAATCAAGCTAGCCGGGCTGATGAGAGGTGTTACCTCGAAACCGGGCCGGTCCTCGGATGCTTGTTTCCGTTCTGGGAAGGACATGGCTTTTGTAGTTCGGACTGGACTGTTCCCATGGGGCACAGGGTCAGCGCTGATTTGCATATCGCCATTGTCTAACCCAGGGTGGTGTGGAGTGGAAAAACGATGGATTTGGGCCCAGATCTTTGGACTGGGGTGAATGTGTGACATTGATCCACATTCTGTCCATCATTGTTGTGTTTGCAGGTACCGCTCTAAGTGTACTGGGGATGCTCAGACGTGAGTCCCAGGCACTCCACACCACTGGAATCAAGCTAGCCGGGCTGATGAGAGGTGTTACCTCGAAACCGGGCCGGTCCTCGGATGCTTGTTTCCGTTCTGGGAAGGACATGGCTTTTGTAGTTCGGACTGGACTGTTCCCATGGGGCACAGGGTCAGCGCTGATTTGCATATCGCCATTGTCTAACCCAGGGTGGTGTGGAGTGGAAAAACGATGGATTTGGGCCCAGATCTTTGGACTGGGGTGAATGTGTGACATTGATCCACATTCTGTCCATCATTGTTGTGTTTGCAGGTACCGCTCTAAGTGTACTGGGGATGCTCAGACGTGAGTCCCAGGCACTCCACACCACTGGAATCAAGCTAGCCGGGCTGATGAGAGGTGTTACCTCGAAACCGGGCCGGTCCTCGGATGCTTGTTTCCGTTCTGGGAAGGACATGGCTTTTGTAGTTCGGACTGGACTGTTCCCATGGGGCACAGGGTCAGCGCTGATTTGCATATCGCCATTGTCTAACCCAGGGTGGTGTGGAGTGGAAAAACGATGGATTTGGGCCCAGATCTTTGGACTGGGGTGAATGTGTGACATTGATCCACATTCTGTCCATCATTGTTGTGTTTGCAGGTACCGCTCTAAGTGTACTGGGGATGCTCAGACGTGAGTCCCAGGCACTCCACACCACTGGAATCAAGCTAGCCGGGCTGATGAGAGGTGTTACCTCGAAACCGGGCCGGTCCTCGGATGCTTGTTTCCGTTCTGGGAAGGACATGGCTTTTGTAGTTCGGACTGGACTGTTCCCATGGGGCACAGGGTCAGCGCTGATTTGCATATCGCCATTGTCTAACCCAGGGTGGTGTGGAGTGGAAAAACGATGGATTTGGGCCCAGATCTTTGGACTGGGGTGAATGTGTGACATTGATCCACATTCTGTCCATCATTGTTGTGTTTGCAGGTACCGCTCTAAGTGTACTGGGGATGCTCAGACGTGAGTCCCAGGCACTCCACACCACTGGAATCAAGCTAGCCGGGCTGATGAGAGGTGTTACCTCGAAACCGGGCCGGTCCTCGGATGCTTGTTTCCGTTCTGGGAAGGACATGGCTTTTGTAGTTCGGACTGGACTGTTCCCATGGGGCACAGGGTCAGCGCTGATTTGCATATCGCCATTGTCTAACCCAGGGTGGTGTGGAGTGGAAAAACGATGGATTTGGGCCCAGATCTTTGGACTGGGGTGAATGTGTGACATTGATCCACATTCTGTCCATCATTGTTGTGTTTGCAGGTACCGCTCTAAGTGTACTGGGGATGCTCAGACGTGAGTCCCAGGCACTCCACACCACTGGAATCAAGCTAGCCGGGCTGATGAGAGGTGTTACCTCGAAACCGGGCCGGTCCTCGGATGCTTGTTTCCGTTCTGGGAAGGACATGGCTTTTGTAGTTCGGACTGGACTGTTCCCATGGGGCACAGGGTCAGCGCTGATTTGCATATCGCCATTGTCTAACCCAGGGTGGTGTGGAGTGGAAAAACGATGGATTTGGGCCCAGATCTTTGGACTGGGGTGAATGTGTGACATTGATCCACATTCTGTCCATCATTGTTGTGTTTGCAGGTACCGCTCTAAGTGTACTGGGGATGCTCAGACGTGAGTCCCAGGCACTCCACACCACTGGAATCAAGCTAGCCGGGCTGATGAGAGGTGTTACCTCGAAACCGGGCCGGTCCTCGGATGCTTGTTTCCGTTCTGGGAAGGACATGGCTTTTGTAGTTCGGACTGGACTGTTCCCATGGGGCACAGGGTCAGCGCTGATTTGCATATCGCCATTGTCTAACCCAGGGTGGTGTGGAGTGGAAAAACGATGGATTTGGGCCCAGATCTTTGGACTGGGGTGAATGTGTGACATTGATCCACATTCTGTCCATCATTGTTGTGTTTGCAGGTACCGCTCTAAGTGTACTGGGGATGCTCAGACGTGAGTCCCAGGCACTCCACACCACTGGAATCAAGCTAGCCGGGCTGATGAGAGGTGTTACCTCGAAACCGGGCCGGTCCTCGGATGCTTGTTTCCGTTCTGGGAAGGACATGGCTTTTGTAGTTCGGACTGGACTGTTCCCATGGGGCACAGGGTCAGCGCTGATTTGCATATCGCCATTGTCTAACCCAGGGTGGTGTGGAGTGGAAAAACGATGGATTTGGGCCCAGATCTTTGGACTGGGGTGAATGTGTGACATTGATCCACATTCTGTCCATCATTGTTGTGTTTGCAGGTACCGCTCTAAGTGTACTGGGGATGCTCAGACGTGAGTCCCAGGCACTCCACACCACTGGAATCAAGCTAGCCGGGCTGATGAGAGGTGTTACCTCGAAACCGGGCCGGTCCTCGGATGCTTGTTTCCGTTCTGGGAAGGACATGGCTTTTGTAGTTCGGACTGGACTGTTCCCATGGGGCACAGGGTCAGCGCTGATTTGCATATCGCCATTGTCTAACCCAGGGTGGTGTGGAGTGGAAAAACGATGGATTTGGGCCCAGATCTTTGGACTGGGGTGAATGTGTGACATTGATCCACATTCTGTCCATCATTGTTGTGTTTGCAGGTACCGCTCTAAGTGTACTGGGGATGCTCAGACGTGAGTCCCAGGCACTCCACACCACTGGAATCAAGCTAGCCGGGCTGATGAGAGGTGTTACCTCGAAACCGGGCCGGTCCTCGGATGCTTGTTTCCGTTCTGGGAAGGACATGGCTTTTGTAGTTCGGACTGGACTGTTCCCATGGGGCACAGGGTCAGCGCTGATTTGCATATCGCCATTGTCTAACCCAGGGTGGTGTGGAGTGGAAAAACGATGGATTTGGGCCCAGATCTTTGGACTGGGGTGAATGTGTGACATTGATCCACATTCTGTCCATCATTGTTGTGTTTGCAGGTACCGCTCTAAGTGTACTGGGGATGCTCAGACGTGAGTCCCAGGCACTCCACACCACTGGAATCAAGCTAGCCGGGCTGATGAGAGGTGTTACCTCGAAACCGGGCCGGTCCTCGGATGCTTGTTTCCGTTCTGGGAAGGACATGGCTTTTGTAGTTCGGACTGGACTGTTCCCATGGGGCACAGGGTCAGCGCTGATTTGCATATCGCCATTGTCTAACCCAGGGTGGTGTGGAGTGGAAAAACGATGGATTTGGGCCCAGATCTTTGGACTGGGGTGAATGTGTGACATTGATCCACATTCTGTCCATCATTGTTGTGTTTGCAGGTACCTACCTAAACCAGGCACCAACCCTCTGCCAACAGGAAGGCAGCAACGGCGACAGGAGGTGGCAGTCCAGCACCACCGGAGGAGCTGGAGGAAACCAAGGCCCCAGTCATCAGTGTTGAGACGGTGCAAGCAGTAGGGAGTATGGACACAGCTTGAGAGGACCTGACACAACATCAACAGGGAGTGCAACGAACAGGGACTGGGGGGACGGGGGAGATGGGCACAATGGCACACATGCACAATGAGGTGTAGCACACTGCACACCCACAATCACCCAGGATCATGTTCCAGATCCCCTTGGCACACTGCAGCACACACACATAGCACAAACAGAACACCCACTTTGACGACTAAGTGGAACAATGCGCGTAGCCGACACTGCAGAACAGAGGACACAACTGGCTCCGCACATGCACAGAAACATGCCTACTACATCTGACAGAGCTAGAAACTGTGACATGGAAATGTACGCACACAACCTCACATCAGTCATGTAGTCCAACTGTACACTGTCCCGCAGAACAATCCAGCATCCCCCAAACAGTCACAACGTACTTTGCCATACAGTCTACATGTAAACCAGCACAATGCGCCAACATATATGTCAACACAAAGTCAACACGCACCTTACCTTCACATCGCAGAGGGGCACACAACACCTTCAGCAGAGCACAGAATACAACACATCAGTGATGCCGGAGAGGACCACCACACTGTCGACACTGGCACCCTACAACAGCCCATGGATATCCCAAGCACCCCCCCACCAGGACCCGGCCAGCCAAGCTACTCAGAGGAGAACACCGAGCCTGCAATCGACCACACAGCAGAAAGAACCCACATGCACAGCTGGCTCAGGACACTTCACCCACCCACACATGGCACCCCAATGCCATGTGTCAGCACGCCAAAAAATTGAGGTTGCCCAACAGGTGTTGGTGGGGGCTGAACCCATGGAATTCGAACCAAGACACATGCGTATCTGTCTATCACCCTTCAGGGCCCACCCACACCCCACTAAGGAGACCCACACTGCCATAGAGACACATGCAGATGCACACTCACAGTACAGAACCACGACCAGGGGCGCTCAAATAGAAGTCACACACCCATGTTGGCTCTGCATACGATGGCCCTGGCCACTCCCCTTACGAATTGAGTGGGTGACTACAAAGCTACATGTCCAAGCTCCAACCCACTGCCTGGGGTGACATGTCTGCATCCGATGTACACAGCACAATGTAATGTCGTAGGGCCCAGGGCCCTCATGCATTCAACAAGACCACGGGGACACACGCAGATATCACGTTGAACTGGCTACAGGCATATGTGCCCGGCCCCTTTATTAGCAGGGCCACATGTACAGTAATGCCTGTGCTGGATGTGTGTGGGCTGAGTGTAAACCATTCCGTACGGAGTGTCTGGTGCTGGCAACCACTTGAACATTCTACACCAGTGCAACGGAAACAGAAAACACATGCATAACAGAGTCAACTGCTGAGCAACATGTAGTGAGCCGGAGAAAGTCCAGAGGACAGCCAACATGCAAACAGAAGTGTCCGTGAGTTGCAGTGCACTGGCGTTGGGACACTAGAGATGAGCGCGCTCATGTGAAGATAAAGTCTTGGATTGTGTCCCTTTGATATGTTCCTAAAGCAGATGCAGTGGGGTGTGTTAGACCTGCATCATCTTCCCCATCAATGTCTCAGGGCCCCCACACTGTTTGAGGTGACACAGCTGCGCAACCGCTCCACAGCACAAAACACAATCAGCAACGGACAATGGCCTGCGGTGCACTGTCACCTGGAGTGCAGAGTAGGGTATCAGGTCAATGATGGCATCCACAACAGGTCTGAGCAACTCTGTAAGTATGTCAGGACCACCATTTCAATTCTGGCAGATGGTGGTAGGAGGTGGTCCTCGCAGTGGTGGCGTGTGCCTCCTGCGGTGATGTGACGTACGGGTGGATCTGGACTCGCTTTGATGTGTGAGCCCTGGTGGGACGCATTTGGGCCCAGAGGCTGCGTACAGTGCAAGGCAGCAGTGAAATTGTGTTGATGACCCCAAGGCCTATGCTTCAGGGGCCAGCCAGTGTCTCCGGAGAAGGGGTCCCGGATCGACTAGCACAGAGTTAGTGGCCCCGGATGCATTGAGGCCGGCACAGGCACCCAGCCAAGGGAAGCTGACTTGCGGTGCAGTCAGATGGGCCATGGGACCTGAACGGGTCACCATCAATAGCCGAGGTGTATGTTGCGGAGGGTTGCGGGGGACAGTGGAAGGTGTTCTCCAGGGCATGACGCTGAAAGGTTTGATTTTATCCGGAAGCAGCAAATTGTGGGGTGGAAAGCCCAAGCCTAGTTTTCACCACCAATTCGGAGTCAGCTACATGAGGATGAAAACTAGCCCCTAGTCCATCGACTCAAACGCCACCAATGTACGAACAGTGAGTGTCCATGAATGTCAGGGAACAGACTTAGTGG
Organism: Lissotriton helveticus; assembly: GCF_964261635.1. Taxonomy (NCBI): domain Eukaryota; kingdom Metazoa; phylum Chordata; class Amphibia; order Caudata; family Salamandridae; genus Lissotriton; species Lissotriton helveticus. The sequence continues at coordinate 892,250,999 of NC_136070.1, forward strand.
CATCTGGTCTGAGAGGGGATGCAGTCTGCAATGATGCCCGTACACTCATGTGGACTCTGCCATTGCTAAATCATGACTCTGTGACCTACTGGACCGCAGTGTAGGCCGGATGCAGCGGTCAGCAGTGGCCCACAGCCACGTGTCATAGGCTTGAGCTGCACAGTGCTTGTGACACCAGGGCAGTTGTCGGTAGTATACGAACACCTCCATAAAGATGATCCTTTTCTCTCCGCCAAGATGCAAGGCATCATCCTCTTCCGCCTCTTCTTGCGCGCAATGATATGTAATCTGCCTTTGCATACTCGATGTTCCGTTCCAAATCTGTGACCTACTCGAGCGCAGCCTAGGCCAAGAGCAGTGTAGGCCGGAGGCAGCGGTCAGCACGGGCCATTCACTGAGTGTCGCCGGCATTGGTTGGTGGCCCCACTGGCCTGCGTAGTTCAGGTTCAGTGGTACCACGTGTTCGGTCACCTCTGTGACTGTGACCCGGCTTTTGTCTGTACTGAGCTGCATCTTCCTCTTACTCCTTTCCGTGCGACCACTGGTGTGGACTCTGCCATTCGTGATTTGCAACTAGGTACTGGATGTGAGACCTACTGGTCCGCAGGGTAGTCCTGATCTCTCATCCATGTGTCGCGGGCTGGCGTTGAACAGGGTTTCTGGCAGCACGTGTCGCCGGCTGCTGTTGAACAGGGTTTGTGACAGCACGTGTCGCCGGCTGGCGTTGAACAGGGTTTGTGGCACCACGTGTCGCCGGCTGGCATTGACAGGGTTTGTGGAAGCACGTGTCGCCGGCTGGTGTTGAACAGGGTTAGTGACATCCCGTGTCACAAGATGCCCATATGGAACTATGCCTCACTGATCGGGGTGGGGTCTGGTGCTGTGGCCACTGGCCCAGATCTGGGGTCACTGCCATTCGGTTCCATGTTTAAATATCGATTACAAAAATATAGTTTACAAAAATATAGATGTAAAAATATCGATTACAAAAATATCGACTCCCTATACTTAAACAGGTAAGTACAATAATATCGACTCAAAAATATAGATGTAAAAAATATAGATGTAAAAAATATCGACTTAAAAAAAATATTATAACTTAAATTAAATAATTAAATATTATTAATATTAATAACAAAATAAATAACATTACATTTATATTTGAACTATTTATAACAAATAAACTTAATTTAATCATTATAAACTTAATAAATGTGTACATATACATATATTTTCTTAAATACATTTTATTATTATCTTTATTTAATTAATAAACTTTAATAATTATATAAAAATAAAATAAAAATATATATAAAACATTTTGAATTAAATAACATTTTCTATATTTAATTAACACATAAAAGTATTTAAAAATAATAATACATACATTTAATAACAAAATGAAAACATTAGTAGTTAAAACATTTTATAGCGAAGGGGTAAAAATTACTATTCCCACTCCAAAGGGTGCAACAGTAGGGAAAGCGCTGGATAGCGTAGGGGTAAAAATTACTATTCCAACACCAGAGGGTGCAACAGTAGGGAAAGAGCTGGATAGCGTAGGGGTAAAAATTACTATTCCCACTCCAGAGGGTGCAACAGTAGGGAAAGCGTTGGATAGCGTAGTGGTAAAAATTACTATTCCCACTCCAGAGGGTGCAACAGTAGGGAAAGCATTGGATAGCGTAGGGGTAAAAATTACTATTTCCACTCCAAAGGCTGCAACAGTAGGGAAAGCGTTGGATAGCGTGGGGGTAAAAATTACTATTCCCACTCCAGAGGGTGCAACAGTAGGGAAAGCATTGGATAGCGTAGGGGTAAAAATTACTATTTCCACTCCAAAGGGTGCAACAGTAGGGAAAGCGTTGGATAGCGTAGGGGTAAAAATTACTATTCCCACTCCAGAGGGTGCAACAGTAGAGAAAGCGTTGGATAGCGTAGGGGTAAAAATTACTATTCCAACTCCAGTGAGTGCAACAGTAGGGAAAGCGCTGGATAGCGTAGAGGTAAAAATTACTATTCCCACTCCAGAGGGTGCAACAGTAGGGAAAGCATTGGATAGCGTAGGGGTAAAAATTACTATTTCCACTCCAAAGGGTGCAACAGTAGGGAAAGCGTTGGATAGCGTAGGGGTAAAAATTACTATTCCCACTCCAGCGGGTGCAACAGTAGAGAAAGCGTTGGATAGCGTAGGGGTAAAAATTACTATTCCAACTCCAGTGAGTGCAACAGTAGGGAAAGCGCTGGATAGCGTAGAGGTAAAAATTACTATTCCCACTCCAAAGGGTGCAACAGTAGGGAAAGCGCTGGATAGCGTAGGGGTAAACATTACTATTACCACTCCAGAGGGTGCAACAGTAGGGAAAGCATTGGATAGCCTAGGAGTAAAAATTACTATTCCCACTCCAGAGGGTGCAACAGTAGGGAAAGCATTGGATAGCGTAGGTGTATAAATTACTATTTCCACTCCAAAGGGTGCAATAGTAGGGAAAGCGTTGGATAGCGTAGGGGTAAAAATTACTATTCCCACTCCAGAGGGTGCAACAGTAGGGAAAGCGTTGGATAGCGTAGGGGTAAAAATTACTATTCCAACTCCAGTGAGTGCAACAGTAGGGAAAGCGCTGGATAGCGTAGAGGTAAAAATTACTATTCCCACTCCAAAGGGTGCAACAGTAGGGAAAGCGCTGGATAGCGTAGGGGTTAAAATTACTATTCCCACTCCAGAGGGTGCAACAGTAGGGAAAGCGTTGGATAGCGTAGGAGTAAAAATTACTATTCCCACTCCAGAGGGTGCAACAGTAGGGAAAGCATTGGATAGCGTAGGGGTAAAACTTACTATTCCCACTCCAAAGGGTGCAACAGTAGGGAAAGTGTTGGATAGCGTAGGGGTAAAAATTACTATTCCCACTCCAGAGGGTGCAACAGTAGGGAAAGCGTTAGATAGCGTAGGGGTAAAAATTACTATTCCCACTCCAGAGAATGCAACAGTAGGGAAAGCGTTGGATAGCGTAGGGGTGAACATTACTATTCCCACTCCACAGGGTACAACAGTAGGGAAAGTGCTGGAACCCAAAACAATAAAAAAAAAAACTATCAAATTTTTTATTAAATTTAATTTCCAATATAAACATAATTATCATGTACATTTAAATATTTTATTATTAACAAAGATAATACAAAAAGATATATTTACACATTTTTTAACACTATAATATCCACCACAAACCTAAAAATAATTACACAATTACATGTAATATTTACTAATTAATTAATGATAATTAAATTATTTTTTTTAATAATTAATTATTTAATTGACAGATTTCACACCATATACACTTATAAACACCACAACACAAACCTAAATTTAATTACACATTTACAATTAATAATTACGAATTAATTAATGGTAGTTAATTTATAAAGTATTTAATAATCAATCAATAACAATTTAATTACTTCACACAATTTACACATATAAACTCCACTACACACACCTAAAATAATTAAACAATTAACATAATTAATTAATTAATTAACATAATTAATAATTGACTAATTGAAATTAATTAACAAATAATTATTAAATTAACACATTAATTAATCAATTAATTTTATATATTTAAATTACTTCCCACCCTATTCCCCTATAAACCCACAACCCGCTACGGAACTAATAATACAAAATTTAACATAATATACATTAATAGCTATTAAAATTCAAAAACATATATTAAAATGACAAACAATTCTCATTAAAAACACTAAAATACATGACATTAATAAAAAATCGATATTTTTGTAAACTATATTTTTGTAAACGATATTTATTACAACTATATTATTGTTATCGATATTACTTACCTGTCTGTCGATATTCTGGTCAAACTATATTTTTGTTATCGATATTTCTTCATTTCGATATTTCTGCAGGGATATTTATGTCAGACGATATTTCTCTGACGATATTCCTGCTCTGCACCCTGCCATTCAGGAGCCATGACACAGTTTCACACATGGGACCTACTGGACCGCAGTGGCGCCGGTGGAATACGTAAATGAGGAAGAGTAATGTGGGCCAGCGTCGGGGGGCCAGCGATGGTCTGAGATGCTGGCAGGGTCGCAGGCTCGGGCTTGGAGCTTACACAGGCATGTGGTGGGCCCTCCTTGACACATGCCGGTGTCGGCTAGCGATCAGTGTGGCCTGGCTGCGCAGGATCGGGCCTGACGGGTTTGTGGTCCAGCGGGCTGGGGTACGGCCGGCGCACAGGATCGCAGGCAACTCCACTAAAGAGGACGGCATCGGCCTTGTGGTGGGGTGGGAGGTGCCGCCCTAGCAGAGACGTTGGCCTCTCCGGAAGAGGAACAGCAATCAGAATAAATATCTGCCAAACAAGATAAATAAAGATGGCTCACTCAGAGTCCATAAAGTGTATTCAGCAAAATTGAGCTCACTTAGGGCCAGATGTAGGTGAGGGACATTTACCGACTCATAAATACCGAATTTTACCGATTCGGTATTTATGAATCGGTAAATATGAAGGAGGGAGATGTAGGGAAATTTTAAATTTGAAATAACGAATCGGTAACATTCGGTATTTACCGATTCGGTAAATACCGAATCGGTATTTCCTATTGATTCCTATGGGCTGTGAAGCCCATAGGAATCAATGGGAAATACCGATTCGGTATTTACCGAATCGGTAAATACCGAATGTTGCAAGGGTGCAAGGGGGGGTCACTTTGACACCCTCTAGCACCCGAAGTAAAGGCATGTGTGACATGTGGCACACATACATGCCCTAAGGGCATGTCTGTGTGTCACATTGCACAGTGTGCATGCACAGATGTGCATGCACACCTGGATTCGGTATTTTACCACACAATAGGATTGTGTGGTAAAATACCGACTCTTAAGGGCCTGTGACACTCTCAGGAGTGTCACCTACATTTGGATTTACCGAATCGGTAAAATTACCGATTCGGTATTTTACAGAATCGGTAAATTTACCGAATCGGTAAATTTACCGATTCTGTAAAATATTGGCCACTACATCTAAAAACCCAAATACGGGTCGGTAACGGCCGAATTCGGCCGTTACCGACCGGTATTTACTCTCCTACATCTGGCCCTAGATTTAGGGACCAAAACACAGATTCAGCCGTACAGGAGTCTTATAGTATAACATCTTTTTATTTGTTATTTTATTTCTTTTTTATATATAAACTATGGATACATTTTTCCATCTCATATCTTTAGAAGATAACAATTAAAAAGAGAGAACACATAATACACAATAGAATTTCATGAGGTCTCTAAAACAGCCCCTGATACCCCACACTATAAACATTCAAAGTTCACTCATTCAGTCTACACATACGTAAATACACACACTTCACTTTCATCCACCATCCTCTATATGGTTCCAGAGTAACAGAAGCACTTGATCCAGTAGAGTCTTCTCAGCACAGCACTGAAGACCCCAGTTGGTAGAAACAGGACAAGGAAAAATAACGCCAACGCGCGTTTCGGTGACCGGCCAGATCTATTGCCGCACCTTCATCAGGGCATTCATACGAGGACAATGGGGAGGGGCAGGTCAATAATATACAACGGCCAATCTGTGATGGACAAAAACACAACGCATTACAACGGAAGAGGACCACGCCCAGGGCTGCATGCTTTTTATTCACACCCCAACGATGGCCTGGCGTATGGAGGACGTAACTGGTAACATTTCCGCGAGGACCCCCACATGGCTGGGTTGACATGGTTGCGTCCACTGTTCAGTACACTCCATACACCTGAGGTGTATGTCACCATAAATATGGGTGTGTTCTGCATACTGAAGTCTATCCAGCACATCGCCGCCACTCTTGGCATTGCATACTTTCCCAATCATGGTTCTACTGCATCCTTCACACATGCCTGGTTGCCACCTCTCCTCACATTCAGCTATAGTGTGGCTGAGGTGCCATGCCATTTACCATATTGCCCAGGTTACCATTGTAAGTTGTTCTATCGTTTCTGGTGGGTGGACATGTTGTTGTTCATGTTGGTTGTGATTTTGTGACGTGTGCATTGCCAGAGTTGTGGATTGCATGGTTGTGGAGTTGAGGTGAGAGGGGTGTTAATTTGGAACTTGCCAAGGGGCTATGCATTTCCATTGGTGCCATCCTGGGAATGCTGGTTGCTGATGGACTGTCGGAGGGTGAAGGGATCATGCACACTGGCTGTGTATTTGGAGGCGACATTTGTGAAGGTCCCATGGTGTTCTGATGTTGCCTGCACATTGATGTGTGACGTGTGCTTCCTGTTGTGCTGATTGTGTGCTGTGCCACCAGGGGGCACAGGTGGGACATGTGTGCAGTGGATTTCCCCCAATACGTGTGTGCGTCTGGCTGTGGCGTATGGTCCTTGCTTGGTCTCCAGTGGTTCCTGTGCATTGTGTTGGACATATGGTGTCTGGGGTGTCATGGTGATGGTGATGTCCAGGACAGATGTGGGGGACTTGGATGTGGCTGGCTGTGAGACTCCGCCGACTCTGGCGGTGTTGGTTGGGGTGTGCCAGGGGACAAACAGGTACAGCACTGCCAGCAGCTTGGTGTGGGGTGGGATGTTGGTTGTCCACTGTGTTGGTGCTGTTGGCCTGTTAGGCGATGATGGCCAGGATGTGTAGGATGATTGTCCCTTTCAGCCTGTAGTGGACAGTGACATTGTCAGATGTTGGGCCTGTGAGGCAGGTGCGTTTCCTGGGGGCCGCTGTCTTTGTCTGCGCTGCCTCTGTGGTGGTCCGGGGGGGAAAGCCGGGTGGGAGTTGTGGCCCTCTTTGGTGTCCGGGCTGCATGATGAGTGGCTCCATGGCATCTGTTGTACCACGTCAGAGCAGGTGTTAATTTCCTGCTGCTAACGCGCCTTATCGGGGGGTTTGTGTTCTTATCGCAGATCTGGCTGGTCGTTGTGAATGTTGAGGTGTTGTGTTTTCATGGCTTTTTGCACAGGATTGCTTACTCTGCATCTCATTAGCGATAGTTGCGGAGGTCCTCTGTGGCGATGTTTTGTGCAGCTGCTATCGCGGGTTAACTGGTGCTGTGAGCTGTTAACACCAGCTTGTGAATGGGGAGGTAAATTTATCACGACTTTGGCAGCGATAAAGTGCTGTTAATTCAGCGATAGCTCCTTGTGAATATGCCTCTAAAAGTCACCAGTTACAGTTAACTGAGCTAATTATAACTTGTGCACTGCCATTCACTGCTTATTACCTCACATATTAAATCATTCATGGCATGTTAAATCATATCATGGATGACATCACTGATGACAGCATAGTCATATAGAGCACCGAGTTACTATGTGTGTGTACATGTGTGGGTTCATAGCATGGAAATAGCCTAAGCCTTCAGGCAAGTGTAGTTGTGCATGTTGATAGTTATATGGTGCACCATTTTCAAACTTAAAGTCTGTGGTGTAAGTATTACTCCATATTACGCATGGTAAAGACTGACCACACCTGATGTGGATTGCAAAGATATGTTTGAAATTAAGTACAGCATTTAAACCGAAACCTGTTTAAAAAAACCTGAGAAAGGCCAAAGCTCCTGTTGACAATAGATTGTCCAAAAGTAGTTATCTATGCACTTGTCCATGTTAAATAGTTGTAATACAGTGCTAAAGACATATGTTATGTAGCGAGGACGTTTATAAGGTGTGGATGTTTATTTCCACAACTTCAGTGAAGATTTTGCGGCATTGCTGATTATTGCATAATGTAGAATGTAGGGTCTCCCACTTAGAGGTGGGTTCTCTCATGCTGATATTGTGATAATGACTGTAAGGTTGTTTTCCATTATATGTCCATCTCAGAAATGTGTGTAGTATATTTACTAAACTATAGAGGATTGTCTATAGGGCCTTGCTGAAGGTGTCTATCAGTGGCTAATGTATACCTGTAAACCTCTTGACTTAAATTATGGGTCATGTGAAGTCTTTAAGAAGCCAATCCCATTAAGGTGAATAGGAAATTGTCCACATATGTGGTTTGTTGAGGTCCACAAACCCTATAGTATGGTCACAAAGATTGTATGATGTTGTCAGTGATGCCATTTGACGGGTCATCCATGCTGTCATTTGTGCCATTTAACATGCCATGAGTGATGTTATATGTGAGGTCTAAGCATTACATGGTGGGTGCGTACGTTATAATTGGCTCAGTAAACTGTAACTGGTAAATTTCAGAAACACACACACAGACACACACCTTTATTTTGTCATGATTGTTTCGCAAAATCATGTGGCTGGCAATGCAGTAAAAGCCTAAAATGTGGAACACTATTTTTCTTTTCGCATGGTCCCCATTCCTCAAATATTTTGGTGAAAGCTTCCATGGCAAGTTGGAGTTAGGCACTTTTAATCATGTGTCCCTAGGCAGGATTTATCAAGTTAATCTGCAAGTGCAGGTTTACAATAAAAATTCTCAAAGCCTACAGATGCAATGTGAGCAGTTGACAATCCTGCGCACACCTGGACATATACCACCAGGATGATCTGCCTCAGACCCCGAATTGCTGTCTGAATTGAATGCACCTCCATTCTCCTTGATCAAAGTTTCTAAATGTGGGTTACTCCTTCATAGTGTGGGGGCTCTCAGCTGAACTAAGGTGGCTTAAGTTTATTTCTAAAGAAATCTATGTCTGCTTCTTTTAATGATCACATATCACAACCTTTCCAAATATGTCAACATTTAATTTTTTTCTGCGGTAACCACCTGGTGGCAGTAAGACTCCCTAATAGTTTCTGTCTGGGTGCATTGAGTGGGATTTACTCTAATTAGGGAGATACCAGTGTAGGCCGTTGCATTCAATTTAATGTTGTGTAAATTGTACTGAGTTCGTCAAACACCATCAGTCGGACTGGCCATTTATCTCATCAGGCATTTCCCTAGGCGGTTGGAGACATTCAACGTCAGTTTTTTAAGGCCTGGGCTGCTGCTGGAGCCTCCGTCACTTACTCCAGCTCCCCCGAGGATATTTACAGTGGGCGAGAGAGAAAGAGGGAATGAATAGATGTATAGTATAGAGAGTGAGCTAGAGAGAGCAAGGAAGTGAGTTAATTTGAACATTCTCCCCAGGGCTGCTTTTGATTCCTAGTCCGTGTCTGACATGCAGTGCGTTAGTCTTGAGGGTTATGAGTCAATGCTTTGAGTGTAATGCTGAGAGAGCTGTGTGTGTGTGTGTGTGTGTGTGTGTGTGTGTGTGTGTGTGTGTGTGAAGCAGTTAGAGGGGAAGGTTTCTGAAGGTAAGCTGAAAATAAGGTTGTTGAAGATCTCCCATTGTAAGGAAAATTTGCAGCCTGCAGGCCTACAACCTCTGAGAATGACCACAGATCCTGGGTCTGACCCCAAAAGAGATACCTAGGATTCACTTAAATGCAGAGTGACCCTGGACCCCATTCTGCTACACAGACAAGGGAATCCACATGATCCCCTCATGTGACTTGAAATGAATGAGAAGCAGACCCTTTAGTAAAACTACTCTACGTAGGTGGACTTCAGGATTCCAATTTCAAGTACCACTAGAGGTCCTCATTCATTGGCAGCAGACTGCGAAAGGAAGATAAATGTTGTGCTCGCAGACCCCCACACCCCTTACATATAAAAATATGAGGTGGAAATATTGGACTGACATACCTGTTTTTGATTGTACTCAGGAGAGGAGGCTGGCTCCCTGGAGGCACCACCAGGTGTTAAATGAGGAGGTCCATTGCAGAGAAGATAGAACTGTTACTGAGAGATTGCCTCACAGTGGATTTAGTTCAAAGTTGCAGAGAGCATTGGACCCAAGCTGTCTCGTCTTGGCTATATTTATACAAGACCGTCTGATGGAAATGGTATTTTAGTGGAATTAACAGATAAAGTGCTTCATAACCATCGCTTTGCTTATGAACTGATGGTGACGGAATATCTGAATACTGAATGACTCGCAAAGGTATGTTTATGTGAAAGCCAGATGATTTGTAAGGTTAGTAGGATTACCGAATCATTACATGTCACTAGGTATGGTGAGGGAGGGATCCGTTAAGGAATGCCTCCCTTGAAATATGACAGTAAAATTAGGAGAACTTACGTACTACAGAGGGGTTGTCTGGATTTCCGCTCATCTGGTTCTTTACTGACATGTAGAATTCTCTCACTCATGTTACACATTCACGGTTTATAATAAATGTAAGTGCTCATCACCCAAAAAACAGGATCTCACTTTTATTAACTACCGGGTAAATATACATTTGTATGAGTGGGGATAAGTGCCACTTCAGGTGTAAAGTCCCATCTAAGAAGGATGAGTGGAGGCATGTGCAATGTTGAATGCCTTGCATCCCTAAAGGGACATAAAGGTCAAGGCAAGTGTTTATACAGTGGTGGCGCGTAAAAAGTAGGCCTTGGCGGTATTTCAATTACACCTGAGTAATTTAAGTTTTTTCGGTAATTCCTCATTACTCTTTGACGCAGAATTACCGATAATTTCGTGCTAATTCCTACTCGTGTAATTTGGGGGGGAAATCCTATCGCAAGAGCACATTTATCGAGCATAAGTGACTGCTCATGCTTGCTTTTCACGTTCTGTTACATTTAGTGCTATTTCTTTCTTATATAACACATTTTTTGCATTTCCAGCATAAAACAGTGTTACAGAGTGCAGTGCTTCCCTCCTCAATAAGCCCCCCACCTCCACGGTTGCACATCTCCATTTACTGTAAGCACTTACCAATGCTGAGGTGTTCAGTATGTCAAGTAGGCTTAAGAAGACAATATAACACTTCTCAATTACCTTACCTCCTCCCCTCTATCTCCTACACACATCCCTCAGTCATTTTCAGGTGTAGTCCAAAAGTCTTCCTGTGGCACAGTCATCGCCTCCTTATATGCCTCTTCTCTAGTCTCTTGTTCTACTGAGGCTTGGTCTGGTCTCATCCCTAGTGGTTTGGCATAGCCAGGGATCAACCTGGACTTAAGCATGAAAGTGAGGTGCGTCACAAGAGGGGACCAGATCTTTTCACATTTTTCATGATCCTTCCTTAGAATATATGTCAGTTTCCCTAGCGCCATAGTATGCCACAAGTGACGCACCCATAGCTCCATCGATGGTACCCCGTTTTTCTTCCAATACAGTGTAATCAGTCATTTGGCTGCTCCTAAAAGGTGGCTCAATAGTCCCCTGTCTTTGTTCTCCTTTCCCGCCCACCAGCCACCAACACGGCCAATAAAATCAGGGTAGGTTCTCTTCATAGTTTAGTCTCCAGAATAGAGTCTATGTGGTTGAGGATCTCCTACCAGAACCCCTGTATCCCTGGTCTGGTCCACCAAATGTGTAGTTTTGTGCCTGTATCTATTCCACATCTCCTGCAACAGTCTGGCATTCTGGGGTACATAGTTTTGAACTTACAAGGTGTCCAGTATCACTGCATCAGTAGTTTGAATTCTGCCTCTCTAAGGTGGAAGCTTGTAAAGTTGTTGCAGAGATTCTGCCAGAGTGTAGTCCACAATCAATCAATCAATCAATCATATAATTTGTAAAGCGCACTACTTACCCGTGAGGGTCTCAAGGCGCCGGGGGCGGGGGGGGAGTGCTGCTACTGCTTGAAAAGCCAGGTCTTGAGGAGTCTTCTGAAGGTCAGTAGGTCTTGGGTCTGCCGTAGGTGGGTGGGAAGGGTGTTCCCAAATATTTGATTATTTCATTTCCCCAGGCTATTTGGTATGACCATTTTGGTCCGTCAGTCTCCTCTAATATAGTTTTATAAAGCATCCCCATTAAGCCATTAGTCATACTGTAATTGCCCAGAAACTCTGCGAAATGAGTAAGGGGGCGAGTTGCTGCTTCTTTTATTCCTTGGTGCTTAACCCATTGTCTAATTTGAGTGTATTATAGTTGCTCCAATTCAGTTACCTTGAACTCTCTTTTAAAGTTTTTAAAGGACTTGATTACCCCCTTAGAAAACCTATCTGGTATCATAGGGCATCCCCGTGTTTTTAGGGCTTGAAGCCCCCAGCATCTAGTACCGGAGTGAAATTCAAAGTTTGCTTCAATTGGTGTGCATGGTGCAATTGTGGCGGAGAGCCCTAGCTGTGAGGTGATATTATTCCATACATCCAGGGTTGTTCTGGTGACAACTGAGAGGTACAGTGATTTGGGCCTATGTTGTCTGAGTAGCCAAGGGAAATCTCTACCTGCCACACCCGGTCCATAAAAGCCACCGTTTTTTGGTTTCACACACTGACCATTCAACTATTATCCGAAGGTGTGTCACCTGATAATATTTTAATACGTTCAGCAGCACCAGTCTACCCCTCTCTAGCAGAGTCGTAAGTAGTTTTTTATTAATCCTGACTTTGCTCCCCCACACAAATTTGACAATATGATCCTGCAGTGAGTGCAGTTCCTGTCTTGGTATGGCTGTGGGAAGGGGTTGAAATAGATATAATTTCCTCTGGCGTATGTTCCTTTTTATGACATTTATTCCCCCTAGCCATGATATAAATTCGCACCTCCAATTGTTCAGATCAGCTTCGATTTGTACCTTCAGTCTGGGCCAGTTGGCCCAGGTCTAGATAGCCACCAATTATGAAGTGTTTGGCCCATTTCATTGGACTAGTCTCTTTCAGAAATTGCTCCAGATCTTTCGGGAGGGAAATGTTCAAGATATCAAATTTGTCTGTATTTATCTTAAAGCCGGATACCGTTTCGAAGGCCCTCAAACAATCCCAGATAATTGGTAGAGATGGCTTCACATCTGTCAGTGTCAGTAAGATATTGTCTGCAAATAGGCTTATTTTATGTTCCTCCCTCCAAAGAACATTCAATTGATGTCAGGAAGGGTGCATATTTGTATCGCTAGGGGTTCGATTTATGGTGAAAACAAGAGGGGCGAAAGTGGACACCCCTCAAGCGTACCTTTCAGGAGTATAAACATATTGGTGGGGGCTCAATTCACATGAACAACAGCCTCTGACTGAGCATAGTTTGCAAATATCCACCACTGAATTTCGGTCCTATATCACCTCAATCAAGAATGACTTTTAGGAATCCTAGATCACCCTATCAAACACTGACTCTAGGGATGTGGAGAGATGTGGCTCACTGGTTAGAGGCGGCAGACCTGTAAGCAGAGAACGGCCCGGGACCAGGGTTCAATTCCCGACGCGGCAGGGTTTTGACCCAGGGTCAACGGACTCGATAGTTCTCGCCTCAGTGCCTACTCTAACCAGGGAACACACTCGGTAACTCTGGGCATTAAGCTTGCCCCATCTCTACAACGGCCCCCCCACAGACCCCGGGGATGCCTGGCTTCACCCTGGAGATACCCAGAAAAGGGACCATCTCACAGGGAAAACCAGGACGGGTTCCCCAGCGGTCTACAGCGCCTGGACACTCGGGTAGAGTAACAGTGCGCTTTACAAGTATCCCACATTTACATTTACATTTACATGTCAGGATGGCCGGGATCCACCGCTTTGTACAATAGTCCACTGTGTTGGCTACTTTCCTCACATTGTCTGCCCCTTGTCTGTCCCTAACAAAGCCAAACTGATCCAACCCCACCAGCAACGGGAGAGCCTTATTAAGGCGATTTGCCAATATTTTGGTAAATATTTTGACATCAGTGTTTATTTATTTATTTTGAAGCTTGTATAGCGCGCAGCTACCCCCAACGGGGGTGTCTTGGTGCTGTGGACGGTTGGCAGTTGTGAGTGAACTGAGCGGGTAAGGGTTGGTAAACAGCCAGGTCTTTAAATTGCATCTAAATAAACATTCAGATTCTGACGTACAAAGGGACAGTGGTAAGCTGGTCCAAGATTGAGCAGTAATAACTGCAAAATTTCTGTCCCTCATTCTAGATCGACGAAACCGGGGAGTCCGCAGGAGGCGAAGGTGATTTGACCTAAGTGATGGATTGGACTGAGCATGCTGAAGTCTGGCTCTGAGATAGGCAGGACCCTGACCCTGCATTGCTCTATAAGCCAGAACCAAAGATTTAAATTGAACGTGTTTACTCACGGGCAGCCAGTGTAACTTTTTTAAGTATGGTGAGATAGAGTAACAATATGGAATGTTACAGATCATTCTTGCCGCCTCATTCTGTACAATCTGCAGGCGTTTGACCAAGTAGACTGGCACTCCAGCATGCATGCTGTTCGCATAATCCAGGTGCGATGTTATAAGGGCATGGATAATGGTCCGGCGAGCATCCAAAGAAAGAAAAGGGAGAATTTTGCGGATCATGTGTAGTTTACCAAAACACGCAGAAGAGACCCTATTTATTTGAGCCTTGCATGATAATTCATTGTCAAATCGGAATCCAAGATTCCTGGCTGATTCCACCAGGACTAGGGGGGGGGGATTCAGCTCAGGTGGCCACCAAATTAAGGGCAGAGGGGGATTTTTTTGATTAAAAAAACACCTCAGTTTTATCTGAATTAAGCCTGAGAGTGTTGAGTGACATCCAATAGAAGATGTTGCTAAGACAGCGCCTGAAATTGGAAATGGTAGCATCAGAGGGATCTCTAAATGAGAACACCAGTTGAGTGTCGTCAGCATATGAGATCAGTCTGACTCCACAGGATTCTGCCACCGTAGCCAGCAGAGATAGGTAGACATTAAAAAACAAAGGGCTCAGGGCGGTGCTCAATAATGCTATGGGTTGACATGATTTGCAGGTCCCCTTGAGTTTTCCCTGTTTAGTAATCACTACCACTGCCACTTCCCTCATAGAGGGGGTCACTGTCCCTGTTTCCTGAAAAGAGTTGTATCGTTTTGTTTGGGATTGCACTAGTAACACTGCAAATACTCTGTAAAAGACCCCAGAGAGGCCATCTGGGCATGGCACATTATTGGGTTTCTGTGATTTGATCGCAGTCAAAACTTCCTACATGGAGATAGGTCCCTCCAACATGGTTTTCCAATCCGTGGAAACTGTAGGGAGTGTCATTTCTTCAAGGTAGGAGGCTATGGCCTCCAGGTTTTCTTTGCCTGAAGAATAGAGAGCCTTAAAAAATTGCAAGAAAGTATTCCACTTTCCCTCTTCATCTTTAATTACTCAGGTGCATGCAACATGGGGATATATACTCTCATTTTTGCGCTCTTAATTTACCGGTCAATATTTTCTCAGCCATGTTCCCCTTTTCATAGAAGGGTTGTTTTAACAGTCACTTCGGCCTTTTCAGTCCGTATGATTCTAAGCTGACCCTCAAGCTTGTTACTTTCCCTTTTGGATTGCCTAGTGGGGCAGCACCTATGTGCACCATCCACCCGCTCCAACTCTTGTACAAGCTGGTTCTCCCTATGTCTCGCCATCCTCTGCTTAAAGGCTGTCAAGGAGATAGCTCCCCCTGAAAGTTGCCTTAAACGCATACCAGTAGGTGTAATGGGAGGAGTCTCCAGAGTCATTTCTGCAACATAATCCCATATTGTTTCAGCCACATGTTCCCTAAGTGTACTGTCCCATGTTATATCAGAGGCGAATCTCCAGATTATGCGTCTCCTATCTGCCCTGCAGTCTGTCAGTAGCAAGATCACTTGGCTATGATCCAAGATAGTGCCTCGTCGGATTTTAGTATCTAATACACTGCTCATTAGATCTCGGGAGCTAAAGAATGTATCTATTCAAGTGTATGATTTGTGAACATGCAAGTAGAATATATAGGGGCACATTCCAAGGGCCGGCCATACAATTATCGCCGCTTTAGCGTCCATTTTTCAGGCACAAAGCGGCGATAATTATATTGCATTATTTACAAGGAATGTTAAATTCCTGACTAAGGCATACCTAACATGGGTGGTAGATTGTGGGGCTAAAACCACAGGGCCTATCATCAAGCTTATCGCCATTTTCCATGGAACATCGCTGGAAAACCAGCGATGTTCTTTGGAAAACCCCGCTATCACTGGAATATTTATCTCCATAGCGCTAAGCGTTGATAATACAGCTCTAGCTTGGCGATATATTGCAGCGATAGCCGGCGATAATCAAAAGTTTGCTAAGCGCTCTCAGCGATAATTATAGCTGGGGCTTGATAATATGCCCCATAATTTTTAATATTGGGTTAATATGGCACCAGCAGTCTGTCAAACCTAGCTAAGTGTATCCTGGTTTCAGTTTGTTGAAAGCTGCTCTCCCTGCTCGAGTGTTGTGTGGTGACCTGTCCCATTTAGGGCCATAGATCAGATTGAAGCCCTATGATTTATTATTCCCCTGTTGTAGGGTCCGCCAGTGACAGCAGTATGTGAGTGAGGAATGCCTCTTGTTGTGAATTAGGCGTGTAAATAGATATTAATAAGCTCAATGGGAAATTTGTCTATGAGAACTTGTAGGAGCAAGCTGCTACCATCCTTGTCAAGTTGGATGCAGTGTACCTGAATAGGAAGGTCCCTCCTACTTAGAATTGGTACTTCTGGGAGGAGCCAAGACAGCGACTGTGATGGCCGCCTGAGACCTCGGCTACGCGTCCCTTCTCCTCCCGCCTTGATATCCTGTGATAAATCCTGGACTTATCTCACACTCTCGCGTCGGTGAGGACGCCCGGTCACAGGTCGCGTGATCCTGAGGTCTCTCCCAGCCATGCACCCGGAGAAATATCCATCTGCATCTTGCGGCCTGCAACGGAGCTGGAACCGGGACTTTGCCTTATGAACAGGGCCGGCCACTGAGTGAACAATAGCGGTCACCCGTGCAGGGGAGGAGTCGTCAACTGGAGCAAAGAAATGATCGGCTTGCTTCTAGCCGAGGACAGCTAGCACAACCAGCGGTGCGGATCGGAGTACGCCTGGCGTAGTAATTTCGAGGGTCTGTGTAATTATGTGCTTAATCTCAAGTGCGCCGATCGGACGCTGTTAGCCGCCCGGCCCGCTTTTGGCGGGCTGCTCCCGAATTCTCGCATGAACTGCTCCCTTTCACGGATGGCTTGCACCGGATGCTGCCAATTGGGCATTTATTGATACTGCCCCTACAGAATTGCTGCACTGTCATGGAGCCTGGTGTGCCTATGTTTGAGGCTCGGTCCCACACGTTAATGGAGCGGCTGGCTGACCAAATCGATAGTGTGGAGTGTAACACCCGAAGTGCTGGCTTGCAGCAAGGAGTGGAGTGCGTGGACATGGGGAGCGTGGAAGTGTTGGCACATGGAGTTGGGTTGACGTGTCGTGACCTTTTGGCGGCTCTTGGTGCCCTGCGCTCCACCCTGGAAAGTGGCGCCCAAGCATTGGGGAGTAAACTGGATGCCATGGTGTCTACCTTGAGACTTTCGCTACCAGACAGTCTTCAGGCTCACAATGACCTGCCTGGTTCTGTACCCGGGAAAAGCGCGATGGTGGCCCCTGTGAACGCTGCAACATCGGAGGTCCCGGTTCGTGTGGTAACTTGTGAGCAGGCTCCCAGATATTCGGACTGCTCGGTAGGACTGGCGCTGGACTCAGAGGTGGCAGTATCGTTCTACGCTATGCTCCCGAAGACCCTAGTGTTGCCTCAGATACTGTCGGACATTTTGTTTCTCCTCTCCCTCCCGGATCTTGTGCATGTGACCTGGAAGATACACTTCGGAGCGATATTGGGATTGTTGGACTGCCATGCTGATGACTGTGTTTGTGTTCCGATAAGTCGCCTCATTGTGTGTGGACTGCAGTCTGGACTGGATTTGGGGCTCCGTTTCCTCGCAATATTTGTTATGGGAATGGGTCGACTGCGGTTGGACTCCGTTGGTGCACTGGAACGCACGGGACAGGGTTGAGGTTGTGTCCTAGATTGCTGAGTTTGATTTCCTGGTGACTATGTGGGACATGCCTTCCGTTGATTGAAATGATGGCTACCCGGGTGCCGATTTGAAGAGTTGGGATTCGGATGGGTGTGGTGGCTGGGGGCCAATATGTTAATTCTCTCTCCTCCTCCACTTTTCTTTCTCTTTTGTCTTCCTAAATTTCGGGTTTCCATTTAGGGCGACGGGCACGCTGCTGGGGGGGTAGGCCATGGCCTTCTGCAGGGGTGCGGGGTGGGGGGTTGGAGGGGGGGGTTCTTTCTGTCTTCTTGTTTCCTCCTTGGTTCTATGGCCCCTTTTTCTTTCTTCTTTTCTGCGTTATTGTTTCACAGGGTTCCTGTAGTGTATTCGGTTTTTGTGGGGTGGGGCATTGGCTTATCACGTATGGTGATTGTAATGATGGCTACTTTGTATTGTTTATCTCGCCCTTCACTCCCACTTTCATTGTTATGCTGGTTGCCGCTACACATTCTGATAGCCTGCTGTAGGTCCTGAAACGATCGCTTGGCATTTATCCTGTAATCTCTAGAAACTCTTAAAAAGAAACCTCTTTCATCCTGGTATCGCTATGGTACGGTCACTATCCTGGGCTACGATCGGGCAATTGGACGACGAAATGTTGCATGCTTATGGCTTTATTGATTTGCTTGCCCGTGACTGTAACTGCTTTATGTACAATAAAGGTTTACCAAAAATAAAAAAAAATAAAAAAAGAATTGGTACTTCTGTTGTCTTGGTAGTCCCAGCTGCACAGTATTGTGTAGGATAGTTTCTGCGTTTCATGCAAAACTGATCCTGTTTCAGAAGGTGTATTTTGTGTAAGAATATGATATCAGCCTGCAGGGGATTGATGTAGCCCCAAACCATGTATCCTTTATATGGTGAGTTAATACACCTTAAGTTTAGTTTAGTATGGTGTTAATGATGATGTTCTGGGCATAGTAGCCCCTAAATTCTCTGAACCCTGAGATTCTCAATCCGACTGTTCCATGATACATGATTCCCAATTAGTCACATTAAAATAAACAGCAAACCTTTTGTGTCCCCTTTGTAAATGAGGTTATTCCAGATCTCTATGCTAAAGCGATCAGATATCCTATCTCTTAAACCAAGGTCTGCACAACCACAGTTGGTCTGCATAGCAGAGAAGTGTTGTGGTTGACGTCATATGCATGGGCGCCTCCACTCCCCTGAACCTCCAATGTTGCCTTGCTCTTGATCCATTAGCTGTTTGCTGTGAAGCCCCTGTCTTGCCCCCCTCCCCAAGTGTATTCTGGTCTTGTGTGGGTGATTACAATTGCCCTACACATCTGCCTCATGTGAACAGTGCCTTGGTTTGTGGTCACTGCAGTTCAGCTAGGTGCTGTCAATTCTCCAACTGCTGTTTCATGTTGAGGCTAATAATAGTTTGCTGGTAGAGCTGTAAGAAGTCCCTTTTGTATGGTAGACCTACTCGGCTAGTCACTCTCGACACATTTTAGCTCCTTCGGTGCCCAGTAGAGTCGGGGGGCTTTCTTCAGGACCAGTGTCAGGCACGTAGCCAAGTTGGTGACGTGCGTAGGTAAGTATAGCGCACTTACCCTTATTCTCAAGCGTTATGGGTCTATAGTACCTAGTACTTTTCTGTTTGAAAAGCTTTATTAGAGCAATATTTAAAGGAACAAAATGACAAAAGGAAGGGAAATACAAAATATATAGAAGAATAAAGCATAACAATCCTAGTGTCATCAGAATATAACCCAAAGCATTTTTATAAGATTTTAAAGGGAAAAAGGAAGGGGGAAGGGGAAAGAGAGGAAAAGAGGGGAAGGAAGAGCAAAATGAAAAGGAAGGAAAAGTAAGCGAGGGAAAAAGAAAGAGGCAAGGGGAAAAAGGAAATAATCAGCAAAAACTGCATAACATCTCAGGAAAACTTGAGAGAATTACGAAATGCAATACACATCCTCAAAAATAAGTTCAACAACATACAAATGTAGATATGAACCTATAAATATAAATACAAGCATATAAATATAAGAATATAAGCACAAAAGTATAAGCATAACAATATAAGCATAATCATAAGTATAAACATAACAGAGGATAAGGCCATCTAAGGGGGTTTAAAATTTCCAACGTCAGTAGGTAAAGGAGTTTTATTTAAGGCCAACTGATCTAAATAAACAGTAAGAGTAAGCCAAAAAATCTCAAAATTGTGAGGGGGATTGCTGGCGAAGGTAAAGGAGACTTACATCCAACCTATGAAAGTGACATACGGAGTTCCACCAATGTTGCATGGAAACTTTTGTAAGGGATTTCCAATTGGAAGAAATATGTTGAAAAGTGAGGGCAAGCATAAGGTCAAAAAGACCAGAGGAGTGTGGCGGCAAAGTAAGTGCATCTGAGAGACTGCCTAGGAAAAGAATAAAGGGTGAGTGTAGAATGGAGAGAGAAAATATTTGAGAAATGCAGTGCCAAACCTGGTTCCAAAGAACAGAGACCCTAGGACAGAAAAAGAACATGTGTAGAAGATCAGCCGAGGGTGAGTGACAAGTCCAACATGCAGAGTCAGAGGATGAAGAAAAGCGAGAAAGAGAAAGAGGAGAAAGATAAAGTCTGTGATACAGAAAAAAGAGAGATTGAGTAAGAGAAGCAGAGCGAGAAACCTTCAAGGATTTGAGCCAAAGTTTATCCCAAAGAGAAATGGGCCAAAGACAACCTAGATCAGCTTCCCAAGAACGTTCAGTTTTGGACTTAGGGCGGTCCGGATTAGGGGAGGAAAAGAATTTGTATATAAGTGACGCTTTGGGGAGAGTGGAAAGTAGCGGCAGAAGAGCAGAAGGGGGAACAAGTGATAGTGTAGGAGAGAGAGAGTAGTAACAGTCTAGAATTACTCCCATAAGACGAGTATATTTATGCAAGAAGGAACGAGGACAAGAAAATTGAAGCTGAAAAAGAGGAAACGAACAAGGGGTAGTACCGTCAAAGAGTTGGTGAATCCAAATGATACCTTTCCGCCTCCAAGAATTCCAGCATATAGGCCTATTATTAATAAGAAGGAGCTAATTATACCAGATGGGTTGCTGTAAAAAGGATTCACGTGAAGTGACTGATAAGGAGAATAAGGGGCACAAGAGAGAGGAAGTGTGCTTAAACAATGGGAAGGAGTCGTAAGGGGACTTGGATGAAAAACAGATTAACTCGTCAAATGAAAAAGGCGATAGAAAGGTTTACTCTATGGAGAGCCAAAGAGGAGAGAAAGGCGAGGCTGCACCGGAAAGCCAGCGGGAAGCCTGACGGAGGGTAAAGGACTTATGATATACACGAAAGTCAGGGAAGTTAACACCGCCATTAGATTTGGATTTACGAAGTGAAATGAGAGAGATCCTAGATCTTTTGCCCTTCCAAAGAAATTTCGAAATAGAGGAGTCAAGACGCTTAAAATATAGAGCAGGAATATGATCAGGAAGCATAGAAAACATGTAGATAAGAATGGGAGCGATCATCATCTT
The DNA here is from genome assembly GCF_964261635.1 of Lissotriton helveticus. Taxonomy (NCBI): domain Eukaryota; kingdom Metazoa; phylum Chordata; class Amphibia; order Caudata; family Salamandridae; genus Lissotriton; species Lissotriton helveticus. The sequence goes on from NC_136070.1 coordinate 892,272,285, forward strand.
AACAGAGTCCAATCTGCCCCACCAAGAGAGAAAGAGCGGATTCCAAGAGGAAAACAACTGATCAATACGTGAAAGCGCAGTGTACATATTTAACCTAACAGAAGAGGCAATAGAATTAGAAAACCAAATCCCAAGATATTTGATCTTGGTAGTATTCCAGGCAAAACCAGTAGAAGAGAAAAGATGAGGGAGGCAGAACTTCGTTAAGGGAAGAATTTCTGTCTTGTCAGAATTAATCTTGTAACCAGAAACAAGGGAAAAATTATCAAATTCAGCCAATAAAGGAGGGATAGAGGTTTCCGGGTTTGAAATGAACAGGAGGATATCGTCGGCGTAAGCAGAGAGTTTCAACTGATTCGATCCATAGGGAAAGCCAGAAAAGGAGGTATTCTGGCGAATAGAGGATAAAAAGGGTTCAAGAGCCAAAACAAAAAGAAGGGGGGAGAGAGGGCAGCCCTGCCGAACACCTCTTTGAAGGTTAAAAGAGGAAGAAAGGCGGCCATTAACCAGAACAGAAGCTTTGGGCGAAGAATATAATAAAGATACGAGCGAAATGAACTTGGGACCAAAGCCATGCCAAGCAAGAGAAGCCAATAAGAAAGACCAATCCACCCGGTCAAAAGCTTTTTCAGCGTCGACTGAGATAGCGGCTAAAGTGAACGACAAAGAAGGGGCTTTATTCAAGACGTTGAGGAAAAGACGAGAATTATCTGAAGTGAGTCTACCCTTGATAAACCCGCACTGCTCTTTGCCAACTAGAAGCGGCATAAAAGAGTCAAGTCGTAAAGCAAGTAGCTTGGCAAAAAGTTTATAATCGACATTAACTAACGAGATAGGGCGGTAATTTTTACAAAATATTGGATCTCTACCTTCTTTAGGGATCAGACGGATGGTAGCATCCTGAAAAGTGCCCGCAGCCGAACCCAAAGAAGCAAAGGACTGGAAAAGTGTCAATAGCCTGGGGAAAAGGAGATCAGAGAAATGTAAATACAATTCTACTGTGAATCCATCTGGACCAGGAGTTTTACCTTTAGTAAGGGAGGAAAGCGCCACAGAAAGCTCCTGAATAGTGCGATCAAGGTCCAGAAAGCGAAATCAAGATCTGGGGTGTAGGGTTTAGGGAGTTAAGAATGTAGCATAGAGGGAGAAGGAGGAGATTCTGGAGCATAGAGATTCTTGTAAAAAAAGTTGGAATTGTTCAAGAATTTTATCGGTTTCATGAAGAAGAGAGTTATCCGGGGAAAAAATAGATTCAATACAAGTACGCTCCTTCCGGGATTTAAGATAATTAGCCAAAAGTTTGCCAGACTTATTAAGCCCGCCATAATATCGAGCACTACTCTGAAGAAGAATAGAGGAAGCATTATCCGTAGATAGCTTGTTAAAGGAAATTTTGGCGTGCAAGAGATCTGATGACATACATTTGGCCGAAGAAGTATAGAACTGGTGTTCCAATTTCTTAATATGGGCAAGAGAGGCTTTCCACTTTTGGATAAATGTTTTCTTCTTTCGGGAAACAAAATCGATAATAAAACCCCTTGCCGTCGCTTTAAAAGAATCCCAAAGAGTATGTGAGGAAATATCAGGGGTAGAATTGGTAAGGAAGAAGTCATTGGTGAAAGAACGGAAAGAGGAAGAAAAGTCGGGGTCAGTAAGAAGCGAGGAGTTAAAACGCCAACAAGAGGATTTGGGGTGAGGGCGGAGCAGGTCAATATCTGTTACAATGGGGGCATAATCTGAAATTACAATAGGCTCGATAGAAGAAGAGAGAAGATTCTGAGTAAGAAGGTGAGAGAGAAAGATATAATCCAGTCTAGAAAAGGACGCAAGAGGGTGTGAAAAACAGGAGTAGTCAAGGGTATCTGGATGCGTGAGTCGCCAGGAATCTGAAAGGTTAGCTTGGGATATAGTGTTCAAAAATTGTTTGAGAGACTTATGTGGAACAAAACGAAAGTTGGACCTACGATCTAGAAAGGGATCAACAATTTGATTACAATCACCACCCAAAAGGAAAAAGTAATCTTTGTGTTGTGTACACTTACTTGTGATGATCGACCAAAACACACAATCAGGCTGGGTAGGACCATAAACATTGAAGACAGTCAAGGGGATAGAATCAATTAACAGTTTGGCCAAGATCCAACGACTCTCCGAATCCTTCTCCTCAAGCAAAACTTTACATTAAAGTTTTTTATGGACTAAAATGGCAACCCCATTCTTTTTGTTATCTGTTGACGAAAACAACACATTACCCACCCAACTCCTCTTCATTTTAAGAGATTCTACATCATTAAGGTGAGTCTTCTGTAAAAGAACAATATCAGGTGTATAGGAAGATAGGTGGGCAAGTATCCTCTGTCGTTTAATGGGATTATTAAAACCTTTAACATTCCAAGATATAACTTTGAATTTTGAAACAAGGTAAATATGATAAATAAAACTTTAAAAACAGAAACATTGCAATTACCGCAAAAAGACACAAGAAATATGTGAATGAAAAAATGCAAATAAAGAAGGTGAGAGAGGAGAGAATAAGAGAAGAATAAGTGCCTTGGAAAAAGAGAAGGTAGAATACAAAGTATAAAAGGCTAGAAGCAATAGAATAAAATTGGTGAAAAAGGAAAGGAAAGGAAGAAGAAAAGGAAAGAGATGTAAGTAAAAAGGAAGCAGAAAGAGAAGCAACGAATGAAAGAAGAAAGGAAAATGGGAAAGGATAAAAAAGGAGCACAAGCAACAACAGAAGAAGGAAAATGCTGAAAGAAGAGAAAGGAAGGGGAGACAACGAGGAAGAAAATGATGAGGAAAGAGAAGAGACAGTACATATCCAAAAGGACGACTGAAATGAACATACCTGAAGGGGGAAACAAAGGGATGGTTGGGGTAGTGGCGACACTCAACAAGACGGGTAACCCGAAGAACAGGAGTCCAACCGCACCGGGACACTAATAGGAAACTAAGGAATAAGAGTCATGTAGATAGGGGAACAACGAGCACAAACTTGCGGCGACGTAACTGAGGAGATGAAAGGGAGAAAACAACATTAGAGAAGAGCAATACAACAGAGATAATAGCTACACAGGTAAGACATAGTAATCAAGGGAGTACATAATAACTGTAAAAAGAAACACCAACAGGAGAACCGGAAGAAGATACAGAACAAGAAACAAATTGTAAATACTGAGTCAATTATTCCGTAGGAGGAGTAGATGTATCCATGCTGCCGTTAGATTGGATATGAAGAAAGTTCTTAAGTTCATTAGGATGCAAAAAGTCCAAGTACGATTCTGGTGAGTAACCTTAAAGGTACAAGGGTGGAATAAGCCATATCTAGCACCCAAAGACCTCAAAGGAGCACGAAGATTCAGGAATTCCTTTCTACGAGATTCAGTAACACTGGAGACATCTTGGGAAATAAAAACTCTCTGACCAAGCCAGGAAACTTGACGCTTGGCTCTTGCGGCAGAAAGGACAGAAAGTAAGTCCGTGAACTTCAAGAAGAGTATAATGACTCCACAAGGCTTTGTGGAAGTAGATGAACGAGGACCCAGTCTGTGAGCCCTCTGGATACTAAGGGTAGTATGAGGAGGCATGTCGAGCTATTTCGGAAGAAAGGAGGAGAAAAAAGTTACAGGATCATCAGTCTCAAGAGATTCAGGCAGACCATAAATGCGAAGATTGGTCCTCCTGTTCCTATTTTCCAAATCCTCTGTGTGCTGCTGAAGGGATTGGACAGACTTTTCTAAAGCAGAGATTTGTTGAGAATTAGTTGGAATGACCAAAACTTGTTGTTCAACAGAGGTGAGTCTACTGTCCATGGAAGACCAATGTTCCTTCAAGATCTGCATATCGTTTCTAGTCCCCTCTACAAATGGGCGCAAAGCGCGGATTTCCTCGAGAATTAGTTCCATGGAAATGGTAGCAGATGACTTGTCCGGAGAAGGAGGATCCTGCTTCAGTCATTTGGCCGCTGTAGTAGAAGGAAAAGCTTTGGAAGATGTAGAAGGATGAGCGGCAGAACGATTGGGTGTCACGCCAGCCATCTGTGTTGCAGCGATAGGAAGACTAGGAGTGAAAGAGGATGATTCCGGAGTAGAGATGGAAGGCACAAAAACAAATTTGGGTTTGCGCAGCCTGCCCATAGACGAGATGAGCGATAAATATGGGCTGAGATGCAGCGTTCAAGTGTACGGGGTATTGCAGTCCACTAAAACAGCAAAAGTGGCTCAGTAGACGTGGCTCAGAAGGCTGTAGATCCGCAAACAAAGAGAACAATGTAGAAATCGTATATATGAGGTTTCTTAGATAATGGTTGATGAGCAACAGCGAGTGCAGAAGTAACAATTATTTAGACTGTCAGCGTTGTAAATAGGCTATATTGGCAGTATTGGCAGAGACAGGAAGCAGATAAAACAGTCTGTTAAGTGTGAGATAGGGAACACTCCAAAAATACGCTGACTCCATAACATAGGGAGACGCAACCTAGAGAGATTCAAAATGGCGGAGAGAAATGCCGCAGGAGGAGCTGATGAAGTAATAATATGCGTGGTGCAGCAGAGGCTCCAAGAACTATGATATACAGCAAATGCACAACCGCAGCACAACATAGTTAATAGGATCCAGTAACTCCGACAAAAACCCGGCAGAAGGGGTTAAATAGAAGCCATACAATAACAGTACTTCCTATCAGCGCAACCCCCACCAATAAATTGTAAAAATCAGACCACACATTAAATTGGAGGTAAAACACTGAATCTAAAGCAAAGGCATGTGGGAAGTCATTAGGCTGCTATCGCTATCGCAAGGAGCATACCCATAATGCTTAGAAGCTGAAAGTTATGCCGGCATTCGCATATAACAGCTGATACTCTCCTCAAGAAAATGTCACCATTGCGAGCATAAGCGCAACACAGTAAGCACAGCAGAAGCCGGCAAACGAAACATCTGCCACGACACTGGACAGCATTTTCACCAGGTCGGCAACGTTTTCAAAGCAATGGAGTCACCTTAGTAGCTGGACAAACCTCACGCATTAGAGGTATGGTGCTGCTACGTAGCGGAGCGCTGAGGAAAGTCGTAAAATGGCGGGTAATGACACCGGAGAGGCTGCGGAGATGTCCGTAGGTGCCAGAGTTTACGAAATAGGCTCACCAGATGCTCCACACGTTCCGATGCATATCGATGGTGACAAAAGTCCCAGTCACCAAGTTTAGCAGGGGTAATCCGTTGTAGAGAGCATCGGTGCGGATGAGCGACGTCTTCAGGCAGCCATCCTGAATGGCGCCGAAACCACGCCCCCCCCCAGTACCTAGTACTTTTAATACTACATTTGTGCTTCCTAGGGGGACACTCAAGGGGTCAAGGTGCCGACTTGTGCTTGTTCCGTCTACTGTGCCCCGGTATCACTAGGCACCAAATGGGCTGAAACATGTCTACCATTCACGTTTTTAAAGTAGGTGCTATACAACAGTAGCCCTTCTAAATACTGTCTTTTGATTTTTAACTTTGCCCCATCTCCAATTGAATAAAACCCCTTGTTGAGAGATGGAGGTCATTTTAAATTCACTTCACACACACTTTCACCATTCCTGATCACTACTGTAATCACCAGTTGGTCTCCCTCCAGGAGGAGGAAAGCATATTGAAGGACCCTATGATGATGCTTTTCATGTAACTGCACAAGTGGAAAATCAAGATATACTGCCACTGTACCTTTTACATGCATGAGTTTTTTTTTCAAGATGGCTAAAACCCAAGACACTGGTATTAACACAGGACAAATGATCCATTCTCATACAGTAGTTGTGACCACCTGGTCGGTTTCAATTCCTGCTGCCACAAAATCTCCCTCTATCCATACATTGCGCATCAGCTGTAGATCATTCCTGATATCCGCAATATCCTTTCCCAGGTTCTCATGCCGATTTTGGGTGGTATTTTGGAAGGTTTTCTGCAAGTCCTGCTGCATCTACATGAGGCATAGCTTGATGTTTTCCTTTGTTAGGGGAGTGTCTTTCGCTGCCATAGTGGCGATGGGGTAGCAGCTCTCAGACAGGTTCCCTTGGTTTTGAAAACAATCCAGTGATCGCCTGACCCTTCATGGATTTTGTCCACAGGACATTTGGTATGTGAACCAGCGCTAAATAGTGCGCCCCTTGTCGTCTATTGTCTCTGACTTTGTACACTCAATATGTGCGATGTGGGGGTAGATTGTCACCGCGGCATTAGGGAATACTAAGAATCTCCAATGAGTGCTTGTGCTCTCCTACAGGGTTTGCTTTCCCAGCTGTGCTTGCATGTTGTGACTCCTGTGCCAGCCTGCAGCTTACACGGCAAGGGGCTGTTTAACCTTTCACAGGACTCACAGGTTTACGCTGTTTCATCTCGCTCATTACCCCAATGTGGGGCTGTCCAGCTCTGCTCTGGCAATCCCAGTGTTCATGTGGGCACTCCTCGTTACGCCCTGGCACATGCCCAACATCTTTCTTATGTGTTAGCAAACAAAGAACAGATGACAGACCAGGGTCCAGCCAGTGCTTTAAATGGAAAATAAAAAGTGCAGGTACTCACCAAATTGAGATGTGGGCGGGGTTAGGGGCGGGCAGGGCTATGGGGGTGGAGCCATGGGGGAGGGGCTACAGGTAGTGCTAAGGGGCCATTAATTAAAATCATTGCTAAAACCTCATGACCAAATGAAACTCTTCATTTAAGATTTCGTTTCATTGGCGCTTTATGTTAGAAATTGTTTCAAAGGCACGAAGAAAAAAGTTCACTAAAATTATTTTCTAATGTCATAAATATTTTACTTTTAATTGAGTGTAAACCCCTTCTTAAATTGTTTCCAGTGTAATAGCGCCTTGGATCTCACAAGCATTGGAAAAGTGCTATAGAAATCAAACATACATAACACAATATCACAAACTTTCTTGATCAATTACATTTTAAAGGAAAAGCATGTATATTATTTCTCCTCCTAATAAGTTAAGCTCTGACAAGCTATGGCTTCAGTGTGTTTATCAGTAGGGAGAGGGGTGAGATGCAAATTTGGCCTTTCATCTGTCCCGCACCAAGTCGTTTACACCTTGCAAATGGGTTGAAGGGAACTGGACAGCAGGGGGCACATGAAGAAATTTAAAAAAACAAAGCTTTCGCCACTTTTCGAAGGTGTTTGGATGGCCAACAGAGCACAATAGCCCAGCGTGCAGGTCTGCTGAAAGAATCTCCTGTGTCCAGGAGGCTGCAGCAGCCTGGGCTAGAGTGCACAACAGGAGGAGGGGCATTGCTCAATTAGGAGATGTTAAGAGGAGATTAGCACTCGAGTGCTTCACAAAAGCGGACAGACTCGTTAGCTGTGTGGCGTGCTTTTTTTTTAGAAGCCAAATTAAGTTGGGCTGCTGCTCCATGAGTACTGGTACTGTCTTTGAGACAAGAAAAAGTTCCTGTACTCAAGCGCAGAAAATTTAGAAGTGCCGGTACTCAGTACCGGTGAGTACCGGCCCATTTAAAGCACTGGGTCCAGCTCAACTAATCCACATGTACAGTAAATTGAGGGGTGGTGCAAAACACTTCCTGCATCCGTCGTCCAAAGGTGCAAGTCACAGCCAAAGTTTTCAAGAAAAAGCAGAAGGTGCACTCGTAGCGAAGTCAGACACGTAAGCAGTAATTCCCAAAACATTTCTTTTATTCAATCAGTCTTTAAAACTGGCACACAGCCAACGCGTTTCGTTCCCAGTAGTGCCAAAAGGGAACTTCATCAGGCCTCTTGAATATCCAACCAATCAGTGGCAATATACACATTTGTTTGGAGAAGTAGAAGCTCAAAGGGCACAATCTGCCTGAGACAAGGTGTATATAATAGAGGTCTCACACAAAAAGATATTATATTTATTATTGTAGAAGGGTCTCAAGGAGTCCTTAATGGTAATGGGCAGCGTTCAAGTCACTGCTTATTAGCCAAACGATCCCGGCATGTATTCTCTAAGGCATGTTAGACTGGAACGGCATTATAACATGCAAATCTTTCTTATGTGTGGTCAAGTCCAGCCGTTCCCTGAGGGAACGTTCACCCAGCGCAGGTCACTTCCCCACCTCAGGCCACGCACTTTACTGTCCCAGTCCCTGACTGCCACTCGCCACAGTTGTCTTGCTGGGCTGTGCCTGTACTTCCTGGGGAGGCAGCCTATGCCACTGTGCTCCACTCCCAGTGGAGGAAACTGCACGCCAGAGTAGGGTGACCAACCGTCCGTAAATTTCACGGACAGTCCGTAATTTCGGCCGTCTGTCCGTTGTCCGTGAAGGATTCTTTAACGGACACCATTTGTCCGTAATTTTAACCAGGCACGGTCGCACCTCCTTAAAGCCAGCACAGCTTCCACCCACCTCGCTTCTTTACTTGACATGACGCATTCAGGGCTCTTTGCATCTGAATAGATGCCCCTGCTCTTGAAGCTGCAGCCCCCACCCCTCACACCTCCAGCCCTTGATGAGCTGCTAAGAGGTGCTTGAAGGTGACAGAGGGAGGGGCTGCAGCTTCAGGAGCAGGGGCATCTGTTCAGATGCAAACAGCCCTGAATGCTCTTGTATCTGCAATTGGTGTGAGACATTCCCTTTCTGCCCAGGGCCCCAAACACCCTACAACTGGTCTGGATTACACCGAAGCAGCACGTGGTTCTCTTCACAGAGCTTAATTACTGTCACTAAATTATAAACCTCGATTCTTCAAACATGCAGTCTTTAATGTAATAAAATAAAGAAATGGCACAATCGCACCCACACTGATTGACAAAGTAAGGAGAATAATCAGTTAATTCAGTTCTCTCGGAGTATCTCCTTTAAGTACTGTACATCAGTGTGGGGGGAGGGGGGAAAAACTAACATTTTGGAAAGAGAGACTGACTTCTCATTGTCTTGTCCAGGAGGGGGTGAGGAGCCCTACCCCACCCTGGAAGAGACCAAGATGATACTAGAATACCGCATGCCAACCCCCTGTGCCCACCCTGGTGGATCCTGGTCCCCCTCCTGCCCCCCTCCCCCCAGTGATGGCTCCTGTCCCTCCCCCTCGACCTGTGGTGGATCCAGTCGCTGCCCTGGGTGGCTTCTGTCCCAGTCTAGGAATGGCTCCTGCGGCACAAAAAGGCTCAGCTCAAAATTAATATGAAAAGGTGGGCGAGTGAGTAAGTGAAGGGATGGGTGGATGAATTAGTGAAAGGGTGAATGAATGAATGAAAGATTGAATAGATGGATAATGAGAGAGGATGGATGGATTGATGAGTGAGTGGAAGGATGGAAGACAGAAAAGGTAAATGGCTGGATGTATGGGTGGAAGGGTAGCTGGATGGGTAAAAGGGTGGATGGACGAGTGAAAGGATGGATGAGTACAAATGTGGATGAGTGACTGGGTGGATTGATGAGTGAAAGGATGGATGAGTAAAAATGTGGATGAGTGAGTGGGTGGATGGATGAGTGAAATGATGGATGGATTGATGAATTGATAAGTGCAAGACTGAATGGATGGACAGATGAGTGAAAGGGTGGATGTAAGGATGGATGAGTGAAAGGGAGTGTAGATGGACTAAAGGATGAATAGACGAGTGAAGGAGTGAAAGGATAAATGGATGAAAGGATGGATGAGTGATAGGGTCAATGGATGGATTCATGAGTGACTGAGTAGATGGATGGGTGGGTGGATGGATGGAAGGAAGGATTGCTAAGTGAAAGGGTCGATGGAGAGAGAAAGGGAGGATGATGGATGACTGAAAGGGTGGATGGGTGGAAGAATGAGTGACTGGGTGGATGGATGAGTACGGTTAAGGATGGCTGGATGGGTGAAAGGGTAAATGGTTGGATGGATGAGTGTACAGATGGATAGGGTAAGAGGGTGGATGGATGGATAATGGATGGATGAGAGAAAGGATGGATGAAAGGATGGGTGAGTGAAATGATAGATGGAAGGATACATGACGGATAGGTTTGCAAATGGTTGAATATGTTTGGATATGGCTGGGCTTACTTATATACCATTGCGCGACCTCTGATGTGTCTGGAAAACGTATCCAATTGTCCTTAAGTTTTGTCCTGAATTTTTACCTCCTGTCCTGAATTTTTGTCCTGAATTTTGACCCTTTGTCCTGAATTTTCATACTCACTGTCCTGAATTTGCACCAATGCCAGTTGGTCACCCTACGCCAGAGAACTGTTAAATATGGCATCCACCACTGCTTCTCCGCACACTGCCTCCTCTGGTAGGCCCCGGGCTTGCAACATCGTTCCTTCCATGTGGGTCTCCCCACCCACAGCAGTACATGTCTTGTATACTCCCACCTCAGGTAGGGGTTGCTTCTCATGCCTCCCAGCGGCTCGTGAGTTCACCTGGCTGAGGGTATTTGTGGCCACTCACCGAGTCAGAGTCGCCGCAGTGAGCCCGTTCCATGACAGGGAAATGCCTGGTCCATTTCCCTTGCACTCCACCTCGTTGCAGCGGGTTTCTTGTGGGAAGATTAGCATTTCCTGAATCTCATTTGAGTCACCTGGATGCGGGAGGGTGGTCAGGCAGGAGAAGAGCAAAATCCGGCACAGCTCCCTGTGTGCCATCTTGCTGGAAGTAGCATTTCGTGCTATTTCTTAGCTCAAAATGAATCCATTTTGGATGTCAGGGGATGTTTTTGTGCTAAGAAATAGCGCCAAATGCAGAAGTGCTCTTCTTTCATTAATTCCGCTTAATCTTGTGTAATTATTAGGTAATTTCACATGGTTACCTTTTTAAAGGAATTACGCGTGTTACGTCCACCCATACTTACAAATCAATTTCACCTGTGAAGATGTGTGATACTTACAAACTTTGCATTTTTCAAAAGTTGCTAAGTTTTGTAAACTTCTCAAAACTTCAGCGAGAGGGCATTATTTTTCCCCAAAAACTTTTATCAGAAAATTGTCGTACAAAACCATTTCAGGCAAGTTTATCCTCCCCTTGATAGCATGCTTTTGCTGTCATTTTAAAAAAAAAACTACTTTTGCTGATTTGTTTTTTTTGCAACACAGGGCCAGTCTTTATTGTATGATTAACAAAAGTCATGCAATGTACAATATAGATATTGCAGTTTTCAAAAACTGGAACAAAAATGTGTAAACCTACAGCAAAATCTTACATAAAATCAAAAAGAATAAAATACATAAACATCACCCGCTTTCACAAGGACACAAAGTAGTTTCCTTTACAGCCAGAGAGTACTATGGCTGTTGTACTATATGAGATCACATTTTTGTTTGATTTTAGCCAGTTTATTTTATATTGGTAAGGGCCTGGCAGCTCCCGCAACAATAAAGTTTAACAAAAACCAAGTCAAACAAAACAAGCATTGACAAAGACAGAAGGTTGGGAATCCATGTCAGGCTTATGTGCTTTGTCAAAGCTTGTTTTATCTTGAAAACTTACTTAATCAGTGCCCCTTGATTTCATGATCAACTGTAATTAATGTGCAGTGTGAACGAAGAAGTAGGTAATGGTTGTGCCAAGAGGTTTGAGTTGGTTGCGTGTTTGCTAGAAAATATTTCTCATAATCCCATACTTTTAATAAACTCAACTTCTTTTTTTCAATGAAAATTGACCAACCTTCGCAAAGGTTGCCAAGTTTATATAGCTCACAAATGTTTGACCAAATTTTCATGACCACTGCAAAGGAAAGCTTTGCTCCTTCAGAGGCCTCTGTTTTTAAAGCCACTCAAGGATGAGAAGCTTATGGGCAGATGCATCATTGTTGCCGTTTGCGATTCCTAAATTGCGAAAATTAAGGAATCGCAATTTAGAAATCACAAACGGCAATGCATGAACAATTCGCATTTATTTTTGCGATTCAGTATTTTTCTTTAATTGCGATTCACAATTTGCGAATCGCAATTAAGGAAAACCCTTCCCATTGATTCCTATGGGCCAAAAGGCCCATAGGAATGAATGGGAAGGCAATCACATTTTGCGAAGTTCAAATTGCGATTCGCAAAATGTGAATGCTATTTCAAGGGTGCAGGGGGGGTCCAAAGAACCCCTCCCTGCACCCCTGAAATATAACTTTAAATGCAATTTACACACACACATGCCCCAAGGACATGTGTGTGTGTAAATTTAAACTTCCAAAAATGCAATTTGTGCATATTTGATAGTTTTCTGTAAATTAGCATGAAGTTCAATTTCATGCTATTTTACCCCTTCCAAATTGCGAATTCGCAATTCAAAAATAATCATGCATTGCATTTAAGAAATCTCAAATTGCGATTTCTTAAATGCAATCGCAATTTTAGAAATCGCAACATGGTTGCGATTCCTAAAATTGCGAAATGCATGATGCATTCCAAATTAGTCAATTGCATTCGCAAACGTCCGAAAATTGCGATTCGCACCGTTTGCGAATGCAATTCTGTTTGATGCATCTAGGCATTAGATACCAATCTCCTGTACCGAGGAACGTTGAATATTGCACATTGTTAGGTAGTACCATAGCTGTAAAGGATTAAGACAGGGGCTATGTTTTGATTCCCAGGCTTGGTCTTCGTGGCTGATGACGACTGCCTCCCAAACTGATGCAAGCATGACTTGGGAGACGAGTACACACAGGTGCGCAACAGCTATTGGGCTGAGAGGACTTTAGCCCCTCCCCCAGCCTTTGTGAGATGGGCTGAGCTGGAGCCAGGATGCCAAGCACCATC